>NC_053163.1:55520224-56122682 GCF_016835505.1 Polypterus senegalus
AAGGCCACAAAATGGCATCTGTCATAACCAATAAATTAGGACCCTGTGATATTTTAACTGAGATTCTTTGTCTGAGGCAGTAGTATTCATCACTGTCACATCAAGCAGCTTTCCCCTTTTCTCTGCGTCCAGATAAAGGAGTTCTGAACCTCTCCCATATTTGGGCTGCTGTTCTCTTCTCCTCAACAAATGAAGCAGTTCTCAGAGTGACAAACACACATGTTTTGTCTCCAGCAGCCACCTAATAAAAGTACCAAAAAGTACATGGAAGTCAAAATAAGAATCAAATCCGAGCTTGAGCTTGTCTGTAAATAAAGGAGGTGGTCTTAATAGGCACACCAGGGTCCAAGTCAGTGCACTGAAAATCTTGTGTGGGTGCTGTGCCGAGGTGGCAGCGTGCCATCACATTTTCATCCTCATGTCTTCTTGAAGTGCTTATCTTATGGTGACTTTGAAGAAGCAGGGAAGAGTCTGTCTTTTACATGATATAGCAATTAGATTTAATAGCCATATAACATTAGGAACAAGAACAAGCCTTGTGAGCGTGCTTTTTTGTGTTTTTCAAGTTACAATCAAGAACAGTAGATGAGCGCCTGCTGTATGTGTAAAATATAAATACAATCACTGCTCTGATAATGTAATTGTGCCTTTTCTATTTTTTGTCTTCCCATTCTAACTAAAAAGAAAGAATTGTGACTGTTTTATATTACCATGGACCCCATTATTACTAACTTATTTGATATTCATCTTTACTCTGTGCTTTATAATGGATCAAAGTTTCTAAGCCACATTGAACATTTTCAACTATATTTTTGACTATTTTGGCCAAAATGTGATTATTCCACACAACAATGTCAATTCAACTAGCGTAAGTGATTGCTTGAGAATGACTTGCACAGCTTGGACTACAAAGTTGTTGTCTCCGCAATGACATAAGCTGAATTCAGTCGGTGACGAGGATGTCACCACGGCCACATTTAAAGGGCTCTAATCAGCGCAGATTTCACAGGCAGTATGAAAACAAAACAAGCCATAAAATATTGTGGGTAATTTCAGGAAACCTCAGTAGACAGGGTGATGGAATCAAATTGCAGCTACTAAAACCAGAATTTGTTAACCAAATAACCCATCAGTGCAAATCAAGATTATTCCAGTAGCAATTTTAGTTATTTCTTGATGCATTGAGGCCCTAATCAACAGTGTTCTTCAAACACATCAACTTCATTTTAGGTTTTCTATGGAAGCAGTGCTATCTTCTGTTTTATCAAGTGAAAATACTAGAACTATAGACCTTGAAGAAAGAAATTAATCATTTTATTTTCAGTCCATTTACTGCAAACTTTCAAGCCCAAATTAATGAAAATTTTCAAAAACTTTTTGTACCAGTGTTTGCTAGAGGTACATCTTGTTTGTTAAAATTGCAAATATACATGACACACACACGCTCACACACACAGAGTATGTATAATATAGCAGGTATATATAAATATATACATTTGTGTTTGTTGTGATTTAGTCCGGACTAATCATGATTTAGTCAGTGTGACTCAATGGAGTTATTAACCCCTGTTATTTTTAGCTTCAGCCAGGGAGATTCCAGCCAGTCCCAGTAGACCTGATTTGCATTTGCAGTTAAATTTTAAGCTTAAAGTGCTACTATTAATTACATATTACAGAATACAGATGCTGTGAACAGGAAGAGCTGGTCGGTCTTATTCAGTGTGGTCACTTATTAAAATTTTACTGCTTGCTGCTTATCAAGTAAACTTGGAGGACAGAGAAGGATTTCTTTTTTTTATTAGTTTTTATCAGGATTAAAGTAATGTTTGTGTATAGATATTCCAGGGTGGTGTAGTGGTTAGCTTTGCTGTGGACCAGGGTTTGATTCACAGCCCAGTTGCTGTTTCTTTTGGTGGCACAGTGCTTAGTGCTGCAGCTGCGATTTGATTCAAGGATCCAGTTGCTCTACGTATGCTGGTCTATATTTCTATGTCACTTTTCTGGGTGGTTTTGTTTTCTCCCGCGTCATAAAAATGAGCAGCTCAGTTGGATTGCAAGTCCCAGTATGGACTATATGAGTAAGTGTGATGTCCCATCCAGAGTTGGTTCCTGTCTTGTTTCTGATGTTGCTGGATTAGGCTGTGACTAGTCCACTAGATGGACCTTACGATAATGTTTAATAAACCGCCTGTATTACTTACGTCATGTGTGACATGTAATGCAAAGATCTGTTGATTTTCAAATTTGTCGTTGCATGCTTAGGCTTGTAGGGAGCCAAAACTGAACACAGGAGCAAAGGCTAAAATTGAGGAACGAGCCTGTATTAAAATATGCAATGAAATGAAGTTGGTACTCTTCAGCAACTTTAAAAACAAAGGATTAGTTATTTTGGGAAACACCCTTGTCTATATTTGACACTGATGGGTTTATTTGTTGTTTATTGTCCTGATGTAAGAGTCTGAGGTGTAAAAAAAATAAAAAAAAAGTCTGTTTCAAGTTTCCTTAGATCTTTTGACAAGCCTGAATTGGAAAATACGGTAAGAAAACCAGTCTACGTTTCACTGTGATGAAACATTCAGAATTATTTTCAGCTTAATAACTATCAGGTATAAAAGAGAGTTGAAAAGCACTTCTCCTGTCAATGTTAATTCCTTGGATGAGAAATACCAAACCCAAATTCCTCTGCTTTTTCAAGGCTTGGTGCTTAAGGTTTTAACACACCCTTTGCACGACTGTGTGTACAGCCAATCATAATCACTGCTTAGTCTTCAGACAAAGCGTGCAATCATGCCCACGCATCCATGAAACCTGCTCATTAGAGCACAGCTGCCTTTGACAACTTCAGAGGCACTTATGAAAATATTACTCATAAATAATATTTACATGAATACCACCTTAATTAATCAGCATGCAATGTTTTCAGATTCTTTACACTTGATCCGTAAAGCAAAATAGAGTTTGACGTAACCTTCACTTCACTTACCTATGAAGAGCACCTGGGAAAAAGAATTAGTAAAGGAAGGAGTTTCGAGGAGTTATCTTCACGGCATCTGTTATGTGGTGTGTACTGGAAAGTGATGTCCTAGTGACAAATTAGCAGTCTGTAATCTAGGCATACAGTACCACATGTTAATTGCTGTGAATTTTCTTCTTTTCTTTCTTTAAAATTTTGCTTGAAGCTGTCAAAATTATATTGAACACTGGAATGCAGTGGTTCAGCACTCACTTAGGATAAGCTGGCAGAACAGGATACATGAAGACTGAAATGCTGCTGTTAGTTAACCGTATAAAAATCATGCATTTGTACCAACTGAAAAATACAAAGAATATGATGTCTAAATTTCAGTCGCCAGTTTAGGAACCTTTATGCATTAGTGTATTGACAAAATGCACATTACAAAGATCTGTCCCTTAAATATAACATGCATAAACTAATTTCTTACTACATGCTAATAGACAGAACCTTTCCAGCTCTACCTAACTGTCGTTTATTATCTTCTGTACAAGCTACACTTTCTAGTTGCATTATAGTGATAGGGGGGCAGTGTTTCCGTTGTTAACTCTTTAGTAGTGGGTGGCCTTGGTTTCTCTTAGAGGGGTAACCTCCATAAACAAATAAACATAATACAAAGAATGTAATTTTACAAAAAAGACACATATATACATTTTAAATCAAATCACATCCACAAAAAAATTTCCCCCCAAAAAAGCTTACAGATGTTTAACTGAATCATTTTCTAATTTGTTACAACACAAAGAAGTTCAGAACACTGTTGTTTGCTTTGCATAAATAAGCAGAGATGAAACCGACTGTATTGGCCTATAAAGTGAGAAAATGCTACAATTGGCAAACAGCCAGCTGTTAGAAATAATCCAGTATTTACTATCGATTACTCCTGTGGCACAAACATTTCCCATTATGCTCCAGCAACAAAACAGGTAGAAAAATGTCTGAGGGCTCACTTTAGTGTTAGTGTAGGTGACACTAGAAATGCTGTTTGTAAACTCTACTCTACAAAGATTTCACGAGGAAAGAATGCGAGTAAAAGAATGTGATTGCTCACCTCAAAGCAGGGCATATATACAGAAAATGCTGAGTTTCTGAAAAGTCAGTTAGGAACGCTCCAGTCCAGGTGCTGACCAAAGATAACAGAACTCCATCAGTCGCGCAAACATTTCGTAGCTGAAGAAAATTAATTTCAGACAGTGCAAAAGCTCAAAGGATTACTTGGCACATAATGAAATTTATCACAGTTGATGATCGGTTATGGCAGATTTTTTTGTTATTAATTATAAATAAAATAGCTATTGGAAATGTGCAACTAAGAGCAATTATGTTATAAAATGTATAACTCAGAGACTATACAGTTTGTTTATTAAGCTAATGTTAATGTTGCCTTCACTGAAATAAAGTGACTGACCAGTGAATTAAAATGAGAGCAGTTATTAAAGTATTAAGCTCAAAGACTGTTTTTGTTTATATGTATGCCAAGATGGGAAGCAAGTCAGGAGTTCTTTAGCATTTGGCAGGCATTTAACAGTGTTGGCCTCCGTTAACTGAACAGGAAGCCTGATTAACCTTTGGGATATTAAAATATCACCAAATAAATTCTCCATTTTAAATCTTTCTGTGGGGCGTCTGTTGGTGAAGAAAGATTCGCTGATCTTGACTTTGCTGATGATGATGTGATCTTTGGCAAGTCAATGGAGGCTCTGATCGGGGCTCTCGAGAGAGTGAGCGAGGAGTATGAGTGCCTGGGCTTGTGAGTGTTCTGGATAAAAACCAAGACCCAGGCCTTCATTGACCTCTTGGGCACAGCCGTCAGCAATGTGCGTCTGTCTGTGGAGAGAATGTCAACCTCATCGAGAGGTTTACTTACCTGTGCAGTGACATTCATGGTGGGACTGGACCACGTTTCTCCCAGAGGGGTTGTCAACTGGGATCCTGAGCTGTTTCGTCATGTGTTGGGTGTGGCAGCATGTTATACCAGTACATGCTACCCAACCTGACCTGACCTGTTTCTGCTCTCTAGATGGAGAGACTAGAGGTTTTCAAATTTGAATAACTTTAATATTTTTTTTTTCTTATTGATCTGTAATATGTTATAATGAAACTGTGAGGTCAAGACTGATCATAACTGTTCAGAATACATACAGTGTGAACTAGGGGCACCCAAAAAATCCAGGAATTGTAAAAAAAAAAAAACTTTATTATACAAGTTGTAGCAATTCCATTTTAGTCTGTCAAAATACTCTCGCTTGTCCCAGCGCTATTTCTATTCCTGGGAACATTTCCTGTACTCATCTTTTGTGTACTGTAGACTCCTGTAGTTTTTTTTTTTTTCTGGATTTCTTTTACTGTAGCAAAATGTCTTCTCTTCAGTCTCAGTTTTTCAATTTTAAAAACAAAAAGAAGTTACAAGAATTGGGATCTGGCAAATTCAGAGGGTGCAAAGTAGCAACCACATTGTTTTTGGCCAAAACCTCCTTGACTGACAATCCTGTGTGCGCAGGTGAGCTGTCATGGTGCAGCAGCATGTGCTGGTCTGCTGTTTTGTTGTGTCACTGCTCCAGATGTTTTTCCCTGATGCTTTTCCACAGACGGCTCAGCAGTTAAGTGTAATGTTACTTATTAACAGTCTGTTCACAAGGAAACTCTTTATTAACAAGTTTACCAATGTTGAAAGACACCATCATCATTGTCTTGATGTTCAATATGACCTGATGTGCTTTTTTTTTGTTTGGAGAAATAAAATTGCCAAAGTAGCATGCACAATTGTTTACTAAATGTCAGAAATACACACTTGATCAACTTGGTGGACTGATTAACAAGGCTATAGGCATTCGATGCCTAATAGCATACAGTAGTTGATAACTACACCCTACTCCCATACGTTTGACCGATCTGAGAATTTTCTTGGTGCCCCTTCATATAGATAGGAGAGTGGTGAGCATTGCTGCCTCACAGCTGCAGTTGACTGGGTTTGAATTCCATAATGGTCACTGTCAGTGTGGAATTTGCATATTTGGCCTGCATTTGTGTGGATGTTTCTCTGACAACTGCATATGTCAACTGGTGAATTTAAATTCAACCATTGTGCATGCGTGTGTATGAGTGTTCCATGCGATAGACTGGTGCCCCTTCCAGGGTTAGCTGCTGCCTTGTGTCTGGTGCTATTAGTGTGTTATTGGTGGGTTACATCTGCCTAAATGCAGGTACTGAGCTGATTGCTGATTTTAAATGATTCTAATGTGTATATGTTTGAGTGCACTTTATGTTAGACTAATCTGTATTTCATAGTGGGTTTCTGCCTTGTGCTCACTCAGTTACCCAGAAAATGAAGGACATAAAAGCGAATGGCCGCATGGATTTTTAACAACATAATTTAAAATTTTCATGTGTTAATTTACCACCATCCATCAAATTAATATTTTTTGACATTTATTAAATTAAAGCTCAAAGGGAACAATGGATTTTAACAAACTTATAATTCCCAGTGGGGATACTGGATTTATCAGTAGAGTTGACTGCTGTGGTTTTATTCAGAAGCAGGAGGTGCACACAAGATTTAGAAGAATGCCATGTTGCTTACTTTATGGTATTAAATGTTTTTTCTCTGGGCTGTCCTCCTGATTTAATTTTTGGAGGATTAGAGTGAATAAGAGGGAGGTGTCTAATCCTTTATTAATCACATTTTCGGAAATTTGGGGATCATTATATACGGTAGTGGTGGTCCACCCATTAGTTTGGAAGGCATCGTGGATAGGTTTGTGTGGTATGCCACTACTGGAAAATTTAAAACGGTACAATGCCAGCATTTCTGGAATTTTGTTACCGGAAGTAATATCTTTCCTCTAAATCACAAACCTCACAAACTTCCCTTGATACACACTATTGCTTTTGAAGAAATATGTCTGTTTTGTAGTCTTCATGAAATAAAAGTACACGCTTTGATGTGATCAGATCTTCACAGGGGACTTTATTGTTTCAATGTGATTGGGACTTCGCAAAGGACCCCTACTTACTGCTTCGACATGGTTGGGACTTCACGGCTTTAAGAGGAAAGCTGTGCATAGTGTGGCACAATTGAGCAGCAGTAAGTTATCCGTTATTTGTTTTGAAACTGCTTTGGGAGTGGTACCGATGCCTAAAAGCGGGTATCGATGCTGAAGTCGCAACTTTAGTACTGACGTAACACTAATGGTGGAGGAATGCAATGAGTACCTGCCTATCCTAGTTCAATTGTGCTGTCATCCAGAAAATGTAATATTACTATTCAAATAGTTTAGTACTATCAAATCAAACAAGTGAGGTAACATATTATCATATTTGTACATTTACAGCCCATAAATGGCATTGCATCTTTTGAAAATAGAGACTTGCTTACAGAGTATGTCTTGCCTGGGGATTATGACTGCCTTGAACCCATTATTGTTAGGACAAATATGGCACCCCATAAGTCATTGATTTATTCACCCACAGTATACTCGGTGGACTCTAGTTTTAGTGTCACTAGATAGCTGATTACAAGGAAAATTCATCCTCACGTTCACTTCTGCACATACTAGGCTGAACGGAATGGACTGATGTGAGAGTAAAACCAGATCACAGCGATCAGTCAGTAGAGCATTCAAGCCTACATGATTTACGCTGTGTGCATATTCACAGGGATGACTCTGTATGAAAGCCATCTGAGTAGCTATGAATGTCAGGACAAGTTGCTCATTTTTATGGGATTTTGAAACTTGCCGTTTCCCAGACAAACCCTAGACATGAACTGGTGCAGCTAAATGCGGAAACGTGATCCTTCTGTTTGTTTGCACATCCAAAGAATAACAGATGGCATCCTTTAACCAGCTCTGAAAACATTGTTACTGTTCCACCCCGCCCACCGCCCCGTCCCCGCCACCCGTCCCCCACCTTTTGCTTATTTTCCTAAACAACTTTGGAGCAGAGACCTAAATGACACATCAAAGCTTACGCATGGGAAATGGTAAAATAGCACACTGAAATAAGTGCATACTTCATCATTTTTTTTCCATGTGTACAGTCGAGCTATGGGTTGTTTTACAAATTTCTGTCAAAACAGAGCAGTACTTTACTGCCGTTGGCTTTTCCTGCTTTTGCTGTTTTGGCTTTCCATGTGTAGTTGCACTAGTTGACCCAGGAAAAACCTGCTCTACCTGTGCTACTCTGCATGTGAGCAACAAACCTGATTCCCTTAAACGCTGTAGGCAACGGGGCTTTACGTTTAATTAATGAGGTGACAGAAACTGCTTGTTGTTTTGATTTTGCTAATGAAGATTGTGGTTGCAACAGGCTGCACTGGTCATAGGAAACCTCTCTGACTCCATTTACAGTGAGAATTCATTCTGGGGAATTCAAAGCAATCTCTGGACAAATGGGAGATAACATCTTCTCCAATACATCAAGCGTCTACACTGAAAGGAGGTACTACAATAACCTGAATGCATGGATTACCAAAAATAGAATTTACAAAGTGAAGTTGATGAACTAAATGGTTTATACATAATTGTAAAATCCCTTCTGTTCTCATTATTGTAGTTCATCGTTTTTGCTACGACCTCTGATTATTCAGTATCCATGCTGAATCAAGATTTTGTTTCTCTGCAAATAACCCAAGGATTTCTTTTTATGGAGAAACACCGTACCAAAGTTGTCCAGTCTTCGTCTCGGGTCACTGGGTAGCATCCATGTCTCGCAACCATATAGCAAGACAGGAAGGTACCGTTGGTTTGACTTTGTGTTGAATGAGCGGTTGCTCATGGAGTCCTGAATGAGGCACATTACCTGCATTGTGAGGGATTGTCAGTTATGGCACTATGGCCATGTGGCGCGTTTCCCAGAGGGTGATCCGGCACGTAAGATCCTCATTGTTGGGGACATCTCTAGCAATGATTTACCCCAACAGAAACAAATAGGTTTTTGTAGTGGAAGGCGCTTTGGATGCAAGTGCTGACAGCTATGCAATGTGATAACAAATTGGACCTTACAAACAGAAGAGAGGCTCATCTGTCTGATATCCTGTTTTTGATGTATCACAACAGAATGAAAAAAATGGGGTGGACTTGAATTTGGCACACCTAGGAAGTATTCGCACAGCACTGGTGCGGTCAGGCAGCACAGAAAGGGTGATATTTTGGAAAAGTGAAACTGCTGGAAAAGTCTTTGTGGAGTCATGTAGTTTGTCGTCCACTGCAAAAGTTGTGTTATTTGACATCCTCAGGCAACGAGATCAGCAGTTTTAATTGTCAAGTCTGACATCCCCTCCAACTAGAAGTTGTGTAATGTAATGCCGTCTTTTTCTTGTTAAATGTTTTATACACCTTCTCTTAGTGATTTTATAGTATTAATCCTTTCATATTCAAATTCATCTTATCTCATCATGCTGAAATTCATCATGCTTAATTGAGTTTTTTTGGGGGGCAATTCGGTGTTATTTGCAGCTATTCTAGGATTGTGTTTCTATTACATTTTCCAGGGGTCCTCTGTTTACCATTTGAAGTTTTATGATGAGAAACCACAACACAATGGTGCTACCTCACAACAACAGAAACGTGAATAGCTCAGGTCCCCACTGCCACTGTCAGTGTCAAGTTTTCCTTTATATCCATGTTTGTTGTTTTTTTAAGGCTGTCCCAAAGACGTGCATCTGCTTTGGCAGTTTGTGAGTTGGTGGATGAACTTGCAGAGATGTTTATAGCCTCACATTCAGTGCTGCCAGGAGAGGCTGCTATTCCTCACAATCCTGTCGTAACATTTTCATCTGTACAGGGCTGCAGTAGGATGGAGCCTATTCTTGCAGCACTGGGTGCACAGTATAAAGCAGCCCTGGACAGGGCTGCAGTTAGTTGTAGGCCCATTCGGGGACATACCCATAGTCATACTCCTACGAGGGCCCATCTTGAATCCCCAGACCACCTAATCGCCATGTTTTTAGGAATATGGGAGGGAAATCGGATTACCAGGAGGACAACTTATACAGACAAGGCATCCACCGTAGTTTCATATTTCATAATACTGCAGTTGATCAAGTATTAAAATAAACCTACTAGAAAATATAGTCAGTGGTATGGATTTGGTTTGATTAAGTTTAAATGTTTGATTTTCAGTCTCTCCTGAAGGTCAGACTGATTGAAGTAGAGAAAAAAAACGACCCTGCATTTTGCAAACCGACATCTCGGGTGAAGAAAAGAAAGATTTGAATCAGAGCAGCAGTGGGATGCTTTATGAATTGTTGCCAGAAAATGTGTCAGGTTTCCTCTTGTGGCATAAAATAAATACTTTAATATCCCCTGATTATTGTTGACCTTCCTTGAAATGCATATCATACACTCCAATTTGACTGTATCTGCCATCTCTTATCAGTGGGCAGGCTTTGTTGTTCTTCTTTTTTGTCATCCCTTTATGCTCTTAAAAGAAGTCACTCATAAACTTTCTAAATGCATTATTTATTAGAATTGCCAGGCCGTGAACACAGAGAAAAACGAAAATTTGCTGTCTCTGTCCTTCGTGCTTACCCCTTACCAGAAGTGCACACTTTATGTTTGTATTTTCTTATCATTAAGATAATGGATGTCTTAAATATGTCGGGAGCGTCTGAAGTTTTGCTGGTTTAAGAATGTAAGAAGCTTGCCAAAGGCTGTGCTTAGGACAGTGTGTATATGAGAATCATTCTTGTTTTGAAGCATAATTTTCATACAAGCCAAGAATAATAAATAAAGAAGTCTTTTTGAAATATTTGCCTAATACCATTGTTGTAACTTCACTGGAAGTTTAAGTTCTCTTGTTTAAAAAAAAAAAAAAAAAAAGTCAGAATTTAGAATATGGTGTATGTTGCATATTGGGCAGATATGCAAGTTAAGAATATGTACACCTGACAAATGAGTTTGCACTTGAATTTTTTTGGCATGCCTAGGGACTTATTAGTCAATCTGTGATGTATCAATTAATAAATAATATTGTTCAGTACGTTTTTTTGGGTATTAGTATCATAATGACCCTCTGAGTGCTTTCAGGATTGCATTGTCTTCTCTGAGGTGCTAATCTGCTGTCAGAAAGGGACACATATTAAACTAAAAATTGAAAAAAGCAAGACTTTTCAAAAATAGCTAGATTGCTGGTGAGTAAAAAAGCTTAAGCTGGGAACTGGCAGCTGCTGTTTTTACAAGGCCTGTACATTTCACATCCCCTCGATAACACACGAAGCCTGATTAACATTTCTCACCTCGGAGGCTCAGTTACGTGCAGTGATTTCATGGGATTAACTTTTGCTTCCTTAGCCCATGGCAGTTTCCTTTTTGGCACGTGATAGCCGCTTATGATCAGGGCACTTGTTTCGTTTGGAAGAATTTTTTTTCCCTGTTATGTTCCATTTAGTCAGTTAACAAGCCCTTTGAAGTTTTTCCTTCCAAATGTGGCAAAGGGTCAGTGGGAGCTTTAGTTCTTTACCTCTGCACACACAAATTATGCTGGCATCCATTTGACAGCGTGTGTCCTGAGAGTCCCACGTAACACATATGTGAGATGGCTGGTGGTTTGTCACAAGGTACTGACATCAACAAGTTTTCCCATGAGGCCAGCTTTCATCATGTCTACCTTTATAGTGTAACAGGGTGAAGAGTTTCTAAGTACAGCCAAAACCTTTTGTCTATGTTGGAGTAATAGCTTTACTCTGTACTTAGGCACACAACAATTTCTTTAACAGTAAAATGAAAGTTATAAAGTGACAGAATGATATCCATTGAGCAAATAGCATTACAAAGTCCTTTCAGGTTATCCTTGTGAACCAGAAATTCTTTGTGTTTGGCTGAACCCTTGACAGAACTGTGACTTCAAAAGCAGATGAAAGGAGTTTGTGCCTGCCGTGTTTGTCATCATTGATGTTGTGACTGAAGGTGGGATCATCACTTTCAATTTCTTCGTTTTTCGCTACATACAACTTTTCTGAAAGCTGTTTTATTTGCAAGTCCCCTGTTCATCGAGCAATGTTTCCTACTCATCCTCTTGAGCGATGACAGACAACAGCATAACTGGCCAACAGAAGAGCAGTTTGTGAGGCTGAGAGACTGTGTGTCAGAAATGGTGGTGTGTAAAACTGAAGCACCACAGGGAACTGTCTTCTCTTTCTTTATCTTTATCTTCTACACAGCAGACCTGCAGTACAGTGGCAGCCCCAGCCACCTACAGAAATTTTCAGATGACTCTTCCATCACAGGTTGCATTAATACAGTAATGTTAAAGTACAGAAGGCTTGTGGAGGACTTTGTCTTGTGGTGTGGGGATAACCACATGCAGCTCAGCATTAGCAAGAGTTGGCGGTGGACTTTCAGTATGGCCAAGACCTCCTGAGACCAGTCACCATTTGGGGGAGGACTTGGAAGTAGTGCACAGTTACAAGTACCTGGGGGGTTCACATTAACAGCAAACTGGACTGGTCTGACAACACAGTGGCGCTGTGCAAGAAGGTTTAGCAGACTGTACTTACTACCGAGACTCTGGTCTTTTGATGTGTGCAGAAAACTGCTGGAAATGTTTTACCAGTCCATAATAGCCAGTGAATTGTTCTATGCTGTTGTCTGCTGAGGAAGCAACTTGGGTTGAAAAGATGCACAATGCCTAAATAACCTTACCAGGAAAGCCTGCTCCATCACAGTGTGAACCATGGACACACTAGAAGCTGTTGTGGAAAAGATTATGGTGGCAAAATTGGATATATTCATGAAAAATTCCCTCCGTCCCTTCCAGGAGGTGCAGTCATAGAGCACTTTTAGCCAAAGGCTCATTCCACCACAGTGTGCTAAGAAGTGCCCCTGGGGTTCTTTTCTGTTTGCTGCTATCGGGCAATTCAGTGCTTCCTCCCAACATCCCAGACTAAATACTTATTATAATCTTTAGGTTAATTTTGCAATTTGTGCAATATATACATTTATTGATTTAGTTATTGATTGATTGATTGCATTCTGCCTAACATCAATGATCTCAATCAGTCCTCATGGTTTTCAGGCTTCACGTGGAAGAATTCGATGATGATGATCATGTGGTCATCTGGCCTTCAATCCATCAATGTAGGGACATCACGATGCTTTCATCAGCCACCACAGAAAACCGGAAAAAGAACAGCAGAGAAAGAAGGGGTTAATATGGATTGCGGAGCCATGATAAAAAATGATAATTAAATGCATATTCAGAATATCAGGGTTACACTAAAATGAAGCTATGAGAAAGCCATTTTAAAATAATGGGATTTTAGCAATTTTTTTTTTTTAAGTGCTCCACCATATTAGCCTGGCGAATTTCTATCGGTAAACTATTCCAGATTTAGTAAAGTTTCTCTATTCTAATCCAACAGTGATGGCTATGAGTTTTGATGGATAGACGTCTGCAGTTAGAATTGTCATGAAGAGACTGCAGTACCTGACAAAAAAATTTATATGAGTGACGTGTCATACAACAGGTTATTCCAAAGATTGTCACCAACATCAGAGTCTACTGCACAAGTAACTCAACTTTTTTGGCGTGTGATTCAAGAGTGTAAATTAAACACTTCAAGTGTCTGAGCGAAACACCATTTCTTAGTTAATCTCTGGTGTTGTCTTGACTGCAGGGCACAGTAGTTGTCATCTTATTTGGAAAGACACATTTTTGCCTGAGATGCTGTGCCGTACCCTCTTGATTGATGAGTGAGCACTCCGCATACAGGCATTACAAGTAGTATAAGGTGTTTACCTGAAAATTGGATACACATAATTAAATGCATATGCAGCCTGTGTTTCTCCTGCTTTGCAAAATCTGAATGAGAGTTTAACAAGAATGTGGTCTTCCCTAATAAGGTTTTTACATGAATAGCGTAATGAGTGTATCACTTAAAATCTGAAATCTTATTTGCTTTTAAATGTCCTCAGTCACATGTATATGTGAAATAATTGAACAAGCAAGCTTAATTTATTTAGTGCCTTTCTGTAGTGAACACCACACCAAGACGCTTTACAGGTACAGAGCTAGCATTTGTAGGTTATGGGAATTGATCAGGGTCAGGGTTGAAAAAGCAGCCTTGAAACTGAAGGTTCATTGGAATACACCAGTGGTTCTTAAATTTTTTCTTCTTGTGATCCAGTTTTCCCTTTTTAGTGACTTCACAGCCCGCAATAATCTCATGAGGAGTGGGGCCACCCCCTTGGAGAATCCCTGCTGGTCATCATCCTGTGGAGTTGGGGGCAGTCCTCACTTGGAGAATCATCACTGACATTTGCTTAAACTGACCATGGCAACTTATCACAAGACATTCTGCAAAATGTTTGAGACGCTTTCCCATTCAGTACTATAGTAATTCACAACTTTGCACAACCCAAATTCAGATAACATGTGCCCGCTGCTTAAGAGTTCATTAAAGGTCCAGAGTGAAAAGGGTAGCTTGTCCCAAGTTTTCTGCTTCTTGCATTGAACGCCTTGGTCACTAGAAGTCAAGTAAATTCGTACTTTTGGCTTTCCTTCATCCCTAATATTGAACCATGACAGCTGTATAGCATACAGTATTGAATTTTCTACTGCAATTATCAGTTGGAATGGAGTTAGCTATTTTGAAGGAGCCTTGTTAAAACTTACATGAGCTTCAGCATTACTCCAGCTATTATATACCAATATTGCTTTTGCTTATTGCTTTATATAATAAAGGAAGATGAGGGTTGTTGAAATATTAAGAGGATTCACTGTATCCTATAAAAGCTTGGGACAACACTCATAAATCAAAAGAAGTTTTGCTGGATACAAGGATCCGCTGTAAACGTATTGATGCTATATTGTCTAAAAGGCTTGAGTGCCATGCAACATATTGATATTCTGTTCAGGCCTTTGAAATTTTAAGAAAAAAATAATAAATGCTCATTCACTCCGTGAAGTATTTGACAATGGAAACAGGAAAAAGAAGCCTGTTTTCTCTGTTTTATACAAAGGAATTTCTTTATCTTCTGTGAGGGGACTTCTTTTACATAGAAGTTGGTAAATTGGTGCAATCTTAAGGATTGTGAAGAAGATTACAGAAATATACATCACAACTCTTGGTTAATTAGCTCTTTGTGTTGCTTGGCATTCTGTGAACTTTTTTTTCTGTTTAATACTTTCTATTTCTACAGCATTTTGAGAATAGTACTTAAGGCCATTAACTATGATTATGAATGATCATACAATTTTTAAAATGTAAAATGTTGATTAAAGCAGGATGACATTGTTGCTCAGTGATTAGCAGAACTGTCTCACAGCACAAGAACCCTGGCTTAGATAGCTAGGCCAGTCCATGTCTTTACTGTGCCAATAAACATTATTCACCAATTGGAAGTTTTCACATTTTATTATTATATAACATTGAATCACAGTAGATTTAATTTGACTTTTTTGACACTGATAAACAGAAAAAAACAATTGTTAATGTCAGAGTGAAAATAGATCTCTGCAAAGTGGTCTAAATTAATTACAAATAAAAAACACCTAAACATTTAATCATATTAAGTATTTAACCCCTTCAAGTCAGTATTTAGTAGATTCAGCTTTACAAATCTGGACACTGCTATTTTTTTCCCCATTCTTCTTTGTAAAACTATATGGAGGATTGTGAGTGATCAGCCTTTTTCCAAGTCCAGCTACAAATTCTCAACTGTATGGAGACCTGAATTCTGACTCATCCACTCCAGTACATTAACATTGTTTTTAGGCCATTCTTGTGTAGTTTTGGATTTATGCCAGTGGTTTTTATCTTGCTGGAAAACAAATCCTCATGCAAGACACAGGTTTTTTGCTTTTCCTCCAGGATTTTCCCGTGTTTTGCTTACCTTCAACAATCACAACTCTTCGAGGTCCTGCGCAAAGAAGCATGCTGCCACCAGCATGCTTCAGGTAGGGAAGGTGATTTTTGAGTTTTGATAATGTCCAGTGTTTAAACATGATATTTAATTTAGTCTGATTGCCAAAACATTACATTTTGTTCTCATCGGATAATATAACCTGACTTCAGATGATGCCATGTGCCTTAAAGTAAAAACTCTGTGTTCTTTTAACAATGCCTTTCATTTTGTGACTCTCCCATAAAGCTGTGACTAGAGAAGCAGTCTCTCAAATCGTATCCGCTGTGGCTTGTAACACATTCAGAGTTATGCTGCATTCCATTTGAGCAGGATTTCAGAGTTCCTAGTCAGAGTTTTCAACTGGAACGCCCCTACGAGTCTTACTTCCTACTTTGAAACTCAGGGTAGGTCTGTCAAGACAGAGTTTGTCCGACTTCAGATTTTGGCGTCAATCCGAAATAATTATATTAAACACTGCAAACTTTAGTGAAAGCCCTAGTGTTATAGTTTTTATTAGCACTTCTGTTTGTTTGTGTCTAAATGAGTCATTCACACAGTGCTGTCAAACCTCTGTCTGTGGCCATGTTAAGAAATACCACGTAATGCGTTGTTCGGTTGTTGTCTGTATTCCAAAAGAGCAAACACAACAAAGGTTGTTATGGAGGTATCCCTATTTCTTTTCCTAATTTTTTACTGGAATGCTGTCAACTTGGGTATGACCTTGTTTCCACCACTAACATCTGATGTCTGAGGTAAATGGAAGCACAGTACCATCATAGGTCTCTTAGTGACCTCCATCACTAGTCTTTTTCTTGCACAATCTCATCATTTTTGTGGACAACATGCTTTGGGCAGATTTTGAGCTGTGCCATAGTCTTTCTAATTCTTTATGAATTATTTTACTGGACTGGACTCTGTGACTAGGACATTTGTTTTTCTGTAAATCCCCTCTTCACTGATTTGTTTGGAGTGTTCTTTTATCATCATTATGTAGGTCAGACCACGATGCTAACTTACCACAAGATGGTCCTTTCAGATAAGGTGCATTTGTGCTACACTCAACTGGAACCCCTTGACTATGGACAGATGACTTCCATTCAACTAATTATGTGACTTCTGAAGCCAAAGGGCTGCACCAGTCATGGTTTAGGTATGTCATATTAAAGGGGTGAATACTTATTCAGTCACCTGAATCACCTGAGTTTCGATGTCGTATGGAAACTTCCAGAGGTGTGAATACCTCTAACAGGCGTCGTACATGTTCTCCACAGGTTCTCAAGTCTTGTCCTTTAGGTTGTCCATTCCGACAGTGAAATAAACGCAGATGCAGCAAATGAGTGTGCAACAGTGGGAAAAAAAAAATTCAAGGCCTGGCAAATTAGGCATAACCTGCAGGTATACCAACAATTCTTTAATTCCACATTCTTTAAGTTTCTACTTAATTTTTTAGAGTGATTTTTCTATTGGAAATATTCAATGTGAGCTTTATACCTTTAATGGTTGGATGAATTTAGTCTCTGTGCCTGGAGGTGCACTACATTTTTTTAAAGGTTATTGTAGAGTGGCCTCCTGTGCTCCACTTTGTCAAACATAACTGTTCGATTTTTTGATGTTTAAACATTTTTCTTTACAAACTGATAATTTTTGCTTTAGTGTTAGCAAGAAAAAAAATTCAAGAAAAGTCAAGACTTAAAAAACAAAACAAAAAAAAAAGCAGACACAGAATAAAGTCCAGGGTTATCAGTCCCAATCAGAACAGAAATAAGTAGAATTGTCAAAGTCACCTAATTCAGCACAGGTTTACAGATTATTATAAACCTGTCCAAGCAGTGGACACAAGACCCTCACAACCACAAAGGGTTATTTTGGAATCACTAGTTAACCTTATGTGGGAGGAAAGTGCAAATCCCTCAGGGACTTTTCTTTTTATCCATGTGTTGTACTTCTAATGAATTAGTTGCTCGTTCTCCATATCTGAGCTGACAGTAACACATTTGCCAGAATTAAAAAGTAAAATCTCCACATACCATTTCTTTCTCCCTCTGTGTCTTTTATTGTTGTGCACTCCAATGTGCTGTTTGGGCCCACTGAATGAGTTATGCTATTCTAGTTTTCACTGCATGTGTCTTTTTAATCAAAACTGTTTTCATCAAAAACTAATTTTGCTCCTGACTCTAAGTTCTAAAAAGTGGTACTTTATTGAAATATTCCCTTTTAACCTGTTATCTATCTCTTTGTGTACCAGTCGTGATGTCTGCATGCTAAATGATAGTTCACATTATCAGATTTCTTACCTGTGCCAGCTATTAGCCTAATCGATAGGAATTGTGCTGTTGGCCTGATAAACTGAACTGCCTCATAGTCTCACAAGTGCACAGTCTGTTTTCTTCTATTAAATCTTTTTGAAAGCAGTAAATGGTAATCCTTTGAGGTTACTTTAGTGGGTTTTTATTCACATCAGTGTGCATTCTCTGTTTATGATTAAATAGTTGCAGAAGCACAGCAAAGGCTTGTTTGCCTATGTTGCCGTATAGAGGTTGAGGTGAAGTAACAATACCCACAACTCCAGAACAGAATGACATACATAACCCACATATTCTATCTGCTTTCACTAATTCACTTTATGTATAGATTGAAATTTGTTTCACAAGTACCACAGGTACAAGGAACAACTAATTTTACTCAAGATGGGGCAGCAATGGGAGCCTTCTTGTGGCCAGCCTTGGAAATGCTGAAGTAGTTTACCTGTTTGGGCTGACTTTGGAATGGTCTTCTAGCCAATGGCTTTGGTTTGACCAGTTAATATTCTGACAAGT
The DNA here is from genome assembly GCF_016835505.1 of Polypterus senegalus. Taxonomy (NCBI): domain Eukaryota; kingdom Metazoa; phylum Chordata; class Cladistia; order Polypteriformes; family Polypteridae; genus Polypterus; species Polypterus senegalus. The sequence goes on from NC_053163.1 coordinate 55,538,899, forward strand.
TTCATTCTGTTTCAGTCTGACAGATAGCATCTGCATTAAGAGCGGCAAAGAAAGCACTGGTAAAGAGAAATTAAAGGATTGTCTAAGATGTGTGTCTTCTTCTTCTTCATCTTTTTCCAATTCTACGTAGTGGCGATGTGCTTGATCAGTCTTCTCCAAACAGCTCCATCCTGCTTCTCCTTGACAGTCAAGCCTCTTTCCGTCAGATCTTCTTTTACTTTGTCTACGCTTCTCCTCCATTTTGGCCTCCCTTGATTTCTCTTCACCAGTACTTCCATTCCCATCACTCTTTTGCCCAAGTACTTGTTGTTGTTGCTCCTCTTCATACGTTTATGCCACTTCAACCTACTTTCCTGTACTTTCTTAGATATCTTTCTCACTCTCTGATCGTCTCATTTCTTATTGTCCTTTTTTATAACTCCACACATCCATCTCGACATTCTCATTTCTGCCACATCTGACGTTTTCTCCTGCCCTTCCTTTACTGCCCATGTCTGAGCTCCATACATCTTTGCACACATCTAGGATGTGGGTATGGACCTTCAATGGCATGTAACTTTACGCAAATTGTTAAGGACACTGTGCTGAGTATAACATTTTGGTAATGATTCAGTAGAATGTAGAATGTTTCAGGTTTTTTAATTAATTATTGTGCCTAAGGATTATTGTGAACAAGGTGAGCAGGAAATGAAAGAGTGAAGCTGTAAGTTGTGGTCTAAAGGAGTATTGAAAAATCAAATCCCGAGAAGACAATAAAGGCTAGGTGACCAGTGCTAAAGGACAAAATGAAAGCCAAAAATAATCTGTAACCAAAATATCAATCCTACCACTAGACCTACTTCATTAAGAAATTCCCTAACTACCACTAAAGTTCACAAGTGTCCACCAAAGCATAAAATAGTATGTGGACATTGACCTATTAATAAAGTCACATCCTGTGACGTTAAAACTCATGATCATGTGGCTGAACTCCAAATGGCATTGCATAAATAAAACACAACATCCAGCGGGTCCAGAGTGCATCCCATAACTAAGTCTGCTTTTTAAATTAGCTTATTGATTTGGTGGGGCCTTTCTTGAAGTGATGTACCAACCCAGCATGCCACAGCATAGACAATTGCACTGGGCATCACAGAGTTGTAGAAGATGTAATGGCTGTCATTACCCACATTAAAGGGACACAGTCTCCTAACAAAAATGAGTTTGCTCTGCCCTTTCTTATATGATTCCTCTGTGTAATGAGACCAGTTCAGCCTTTCATTGATGTGAATCCCCAGGAACTTTTAGCAATGTACCACCTGTACATCCACTCTTTGAATAGTGATCGGATGTAAATACTTTTTAGTGTGGTGAAAGTTAATAACCCTTGGTTTTGCTGATATTTCTTTTATTTCTACACCAAGAAACAATGTTCTCCACCTGGCTCTGTCATATCCCCCTTATCAATACACCCCATTAGTTCAGAAACATTGAAAATTTTTTTCAAGTGACATGACCTGGAGTTATATTTTAATATCTGAAATGTACATAGTGAAGAGAAAATGAGAAAGGACCGTTCCTCAAGGAACTCCAGTATTTCACATCATTTCAGAGACACAGTCCTTGAGCCTCAAAAACTGTAGTCTTTCAGACAGAGTCCATTATCTAGGACATCATAGGCTCATCCACCTGCATATCTCTGAGTTTACCCCTTAATAGGGTAGGATGGATGCTACTGAAGACACTGGAGAAATCAAAAAACATAATCCTCACAGTGTTTCCATCTTTGTCCAGATGGGAATTAACCTTGTAAAACAGAATGATAATTGCATCCTCAGCTCCAGTCTTTGTCTGATAAGCAAACTGCAGTAGATCCAGGTGGTCTTTCACAAGAGGACTCATATAGTTCAGGGTCATCGTCTCGAAGGTCTTCATGATGTGAGACATAATGGCCACTTGGCTGTACTCATTAGGTGATGAGGCACCTGCCTTCTTTGGAACAGAAACAATGCAGGATGTTTTTCACAGCAGAGGCACTTTCTGGATCCTTAGTGACAGACCAAATAGAAAACAGCAGACACTACAAAGTTGGTCAGCACAGACCTTTCTTGTGTGTAACCTCATCATTAGTCTCTTCACTTGGTCATCAGTTATGGACATCCCATACTGATGGACAGAGATAGGAGTAGTAGGAATGATGATGGGAGAACCGGCCATTGCAAGTAATCATATTAAATCAGTCATAAGAGGTGATCATAACAGTGAAAGGTTCATAAATAAACACCCTAGAACAAGCAAAAATATAAGCATAACATGTGCTTATTGGTGATCAGATAGGGTACACATATTCATCGTGTCATCACCAAAAGCAGCCTCAGCAAAAGTGAATTAATCACTTCCTCTTTACTAACAACTATATATGTTATACAATTTAATACAATACTCTGTATGCTTTTATACAGTTGACAATGTCACAGTCTCTTTAGCACTGTGTGCTGATCTTCACTGAGAAGAACAAAAGTTTCTTCCATGACTGTGGAGCATGTGGAGCCAAGAGCACTTTTTCATTTAACTATATTTAACTGTATTAACTATAAACCTCACATGTGCAAAGCTGTGAGGTTTAAATTTTGGATATTAATGTTAAATTATATTTCATGTATCCTACAATACTGTTACTTATTGTATTGGGGCTGATTCTACTATCCTTAGGGGAGACAGGAAACAAGAACAACAGCCATGCTGAGTCAGGAAAAGGAAGCTGTCTGAGCTGGAAGCACCAGCTACGTGGAGAGCCCATTTAAAGGCAAATCTGCCATAGACGCAGTGTTACCATCTTAATGTGGTATATCGAGCAGTCCTGTTAAGGAAAGGAAGCTAATTAGAGGAGCAAAAAAATGTATTAGTTTTGTTTTGATGGAATACCATTGTCTTTCTTTATACTGTATATATGTGTATATATATATATATATATATATACATACATATATATATATATGTATGTATATATATATGTATGTATATATATATATGTATGTATATATATATGTATGTATATATATATATATATATATATATATATGTATGTATATATATATGTATGTATGTGTATATATATATATATATATATATTTTGATGGCCTAGATGTACAGATCTCAAATGGCTTAAATAAGATAAATGTCCCCCTTCCAAATATTTATCTATATTATCTGAGTTGTAGTGGTAAAATATGATTTAAGATACATTTTTACTTATTGTGTAGTTCTTTTAAATTGAAATATGTTGTGTAGCAGCCACTAACTTTAAACCGTAAATTAAAAGACTTAATGAGTCCGTCAAACAAACTTAAGTGTCCATGCCAGTGCATGGAGGACACGCAAACAGGGTGGTTTTTCTGTCACTGCAGGCATCTTCTGTTCTGGAAAATGGAATTTCCTCATCAGATTCAGCACTATATATTTTTTATTTCATTACCATAATCTGAACAGTAATATTTGTGTAGTGATGTAAAACTGGCTTGTATTATTTAGTACATAATCATTGTTGTAGTTGTGGTTATTATGTAGCAGCTGTCCATTTTCCTGGGCAGTAAATCCCCCATATTAAATATTATTCTTTATGTACAATATATTATTTGTTTTACACAGACCTTTAGTGATCAAGCTGTTACTTCACTGATATGTAATCTCCAGGATTCCATCAAGCATACTAAATTTAGCAGTTTCAAAGAAATACAGACAAGTGACTTCCGACACATTTGTAGATTCCTCAGTTCTGGGTCACCTCTGATGAGTGACTTCATGTTGCACATCATGTCATCATCCTCATTGTTTGTTGTATGTCCATCTGCACCATTTCAAGCGCCTATTATTTAGTGTTGGTGGTTTGTGTCCATAACTGTTACACTGCTGGAGAGAGGTTCATACTTGATATTGCTGAAATATTGTTTTCATTGCCTCTCAATTGAGTGCTTTTTGCAGTTTTATTTCTGCTTCATACGAGAGCTGTGCTCTGGCTTAGCAGTCATGGTAAATTCACATCTGTGGTAGAAGCAGTGGATGATAGTAGAATGAAATAATGTTTAATGCGTATAGACCTTATCTTAATTCAAAGTCACTGTACAGGAATAATCAAAATTATACAAACAAACAAAAAAAATGTTAAACTAACAGAATGTTATCAAACAAGTTAAAGTATATAACGTAATGTTTTTTATAATTGTACAAGATGAACTTTTGAAATCATTCTGTAAGTGACTTCTCCTATAATGCATTTGTAATTATTCAATAGCATATTGAGCTTATATGAAAGAGTCAGTCATTTTCCAACCTAATATATTCTAACACAGGGTCAGTGGGGTCTGCTGGAGCCAATCCCAGCCAGCACAGGGCACAAGGCAGTAACAAACCCCGGGCAGTGAACCCAGGTGTCCTTACTGCGAGGCAGCAGCGCTACCACTGCACCACCGTGCCACCCCTATATGAAAGAGTATTTAATAAAAATATGCTGGCTTAAAGAACCTGTTCCAATAATGCAAGGAGCATTTGAATGGTTTGATGTAGGTGTAGCTTCCTGGGCTGCACAAATCAGTTCCATATGAATCACAAACTTTGCAGTATGTAGGAGGTCCTGTTCTTAAAATGGATGACAGTCCTTCTCTCATTTATTAAAAGCTGTTCTCTGAGAAATAACACACTCGTTTACCACCTTCATTAGTGCATGTGCTGTGTAGCTCAATTTTGCAAACTCTGCTGTTGATAGAATCATTTTGTCTTGTGCCGTCCATTATTGGTCAGTCAATGCTGTAACTGTGTAAACATTTTCTGTGCTATAAATAATATGTTAAAGACGCCCATATGACACTTTGAGACATGTGACCCAGGTTGTTCCCAAGCATATAAAATTACCTTATGCAGATGGAACTCTTCATCAAGGTATACTCATTAAACTAAGATATTTGTAATAAAGTTCGTGATTGTGATTTTATGCCCATTGGCTAGTGTTAGTGAGTTATGACTACATTGTACAGTCCAGGAATGGTTGCAGCAGAAAAATGACTGTCTGAGAACAGCGGAGTCAAACTAAAGGTTCTCTGCTATCCCTATGAAAACTAACATTCTGTCTAAAGGATGTTTCAGTATCACAAATTCAGCTCTTATGCTGTCTTGATTGTATGTTGTAACTCCAGCAAATAACTGCTCAAGTGATTAAGGAACAGCAGGCAGGACTGTGGGTAATGGAGGGGTTTTGCTTTTATCTTTGTACATGTCTGTGTGGCGCCATTTTCTGATGACTGATTTAATGTAATGAAAAATGTTTTCTCCGTTTTCACAACGATGCAGCACTCTGCCATACAGGCGGGTCTCATGTTACACAGATATGAACGAGCACATAAAAGCCACAAATTTTTCCTTTCAACTGAATTAAATTTCATCTGACAGGTTAAATTTTTTTTTACTTACAGGTGAAGCAAACTGGTTTTGTCACAGATAAATTCATTAAACGTATGGGAACAGTCCTGTACACTATGGAATTTGACACCATTTTCAATCATTTTGTACTGTTGAGCACACTTGTTGCCAAATGTTGTTTAAGCATAAGGTCAACATTTTACTGTAAAATAACTAATAAAGCATTATACATTTTTGCCACTATTTCCATTAATTGACATTGACTTACATACAAAATCAGGTTACTAAGGATTTCATTGCTGCTGGCATTCGTAACCTGATGTTATATGTAAAGAGAGAGGGATTGGGAGCATTCACTGATGCAGCGCATTGCTGGACCCACCACATGACAAACCACGTCAAGGACCTCAGCACAACCATGTAATGGGTGACGCCTCAGCAACACACTACATTCAGTTTTTTCACAGTGGCTGGAGTGCCACTCCTGCCACTGGCCCACAAGTTTACACTGCAAGTTGAAGGACATGATTGCAGGTTAACTTTATACCCAGGACAGAGAAATTGCAGGTTAAGGGCCCAACAGAGTTGAATCACTTCTGGCATTTTCAGGGTTCAAACTGGCAACCTTCCGATTGCTGGCGCAGATCCCTTGCCTCAGAGCCACCACATATGTAAAAGGGGTTCCAGTTTTTCTGCTTAACTGGTAAATCCGGACAACTACAGTATATATCTAGGCAGAAGATGACCATTGCATCATGTTAACTTTCTTGTTCTTGTGCATTTGTAACTTTAAACATAATTCAACAAAAACATATTCTGGAATGTTTGAAGTGTAGATGTATTAAGATGTATAGGGTGGCATGGTGGTACAATGAGTAGCATTTCCACCCACTGTGCTGATCCAGCTTCATCAGCTTGTGCTCTACAGCCATTTGTTGTCCATGTGGAATGTGCATCCCTATACCCCCCAGTTTCTGCATGGGTTTTCCTCTCATAAAGATATGCTGTTTAGGTTAACCGGTGGTTCTAAAGGTGCCCTATACGAGTATGAACATGGGTATGTTACATTAGTGAATGCCTCAGTGGAGCCCAGTTTTTATTCTAGTACCCAGTCCTGGAATCGACCGTGGGCCCTCGCAAACCTGAACTGGACTAACAAGGTTTCAGAGCTTTATTTTTAAAAGTGTATAATGGCCAGTGACATATGAGATTGATGATGTATGCCTCAATACACTTTTTGTTCGTCCATTTTTACAATCATGCCATGTTCAGAATTTGTAAAGGGAAAATAAAAGCAGTATATATACAATACAGGTGATGCTTGAATACTTAAAATATATGTTGTGAGCTCGTAAGTACAGTGAAAACTCATGACACTTTATTGTTCGAGGAAGCCTTATTAGTGCATTAAATCACACACATATTCACTTTTAGTAGGAGCAAAAAGCTTGCCATTTGTTTCTGAGAATGTTTGGTCTATTTAATTTTTAAGGGGCTATGAGCGGTAGTGCAAACCTGTTGACACCTAGTTACCTTCACGGCATCAATGATGCTTGAATCATTGTTCTCATTGCTCTTATAAACTATATTTTGTTCTAAGTAAATAACTATTACTTTAAAACAGAATCCGATTCTGATTTTTAGCTTACATAGTGAATGTTCTGCTAGGTTAAGCTAGAAATAATTATTTTCATATGTTTCTTACTTGAAAAGCTATTTTGCATGATGTGCACATCACATTAGCAAGTTGTTTCCCTAAGCACTTGCTCTACTGTATAAATAAACAGCAATGGCACTTGTTAAAAAATGTGCTTTAATCAGCCTGATGACAGTTGCCTTCTTGTGTTTGTCTGCCATGTGCCAAGAAGCAACAGCAGAAGGCTTTTGCTTTTTTTTCTGTTTTAATTATGCTGGATTTCATTTTTGGCAATGAGTAAGAGTGACAAATCTTTTAACATGGGTCCAACCAGAGCACAGTGTATGAAATGAATAAAAAATCTTTTTATTCTTTATATATTTTTCTCACATCCACGCGCTTCAATATATATTTCTTTTTAGTGTTAATGGTAAATAGCAAGGAATGAGCTGGCTCAGCCATCAAGGGCCACGCTAGCTTCAGGTTTTCATTTTTACCAATCAAACATTCGCAAAATACAGTACACCTCTAAATGAGCTTCTCATCTGGTGTCGTGCTTGTTTTATTCTGCATGTTTTGTTGCTGATTTTATTTACTAAGGACGCTGATCTGGTTTTAGTCCTTTCAGTCAGACCCAGATAATTTCTTTCTTACAGCAGTGCATCTCTCATGAGCAGACATCAGTGTGAATGATAATGTATTAATTAATGTCTGTCATTCACATCGGTCTGTGCTAATCAGAAGTGACCTGCCTTTTAGGCGGCCTTAACTGAGTAGAATAAATAGAAGCCCTTAATTCCCAAAGGCTTCAGCTAGGTAAGAATGCAGAATAAGCAAATTTGCACCTGTATATTGGAGCAACCCAAAATTTACCTGGAAGGGTCTTTTAAACAATGCAGGTAGAAGAATAAAATTGAGTATAATTAAGCGAAGTCTCATTAGATTGTCAGAATTTCTGCAAGGGAAGCCTTTAGACCTGCAGCACAAGTTACAGTTTTATTTGTGATTCCCAAATGTCACTAAAACATGTAGGCTGATGGCAAACAGAGCACTTCAGAATGCTTTTAGTTTCTTAGGAAAATTCATAATTTGAGTAACCCAAGGAAAGATTTACAATCTGAGGATGTCTTCACCACAAGATATCTTTTTTTTTTGGATATTTTGTAATTTTTTTTTTTAAATATACGTGTATATTCCAGTAAAGCAAATTAGTCTATGTGCAGTGGTTGAAGAGAAATTACAAGTAGGGGGGATATGCTGCAGTTTAAGAAGAAATTCCGCTACTAGTCTTTTGACAAAACAAAATATAATTTTACCTTTATCTCTCCCAGTTTCTCATCCTTTTTCCACTGTAGACTGTAATATGTATAGCTTGTAAGCTCCCTTAAATTAAGGACACATGGGATTTTCTGATACTAGGAGGCCGACAGATACTTGTAGGCTTCCTTGAGAGCTCGCTTGAATGTAAAGTTCATTTTTCAGTAATAAACTGGTGATCCACTGGTGGCCTATGTTTTCATACATGTGGCCCAGTGCGAGCTTCACAGTCATTTTTTCATATTGAGATTTATTCACTTCTTAAAATTTTAGTCATCACCCATAAATTGCTAAATATCACACCATTCCATACAAATAAGTTCATATATAGTTGAACGGTTTTTTAATGAAAGCAGAAGATGCTGCTGTAGTATATTGTTAGCAAATTATATTATCTCTCTATTATAAAAAGAAATCCTGAGACAAGAAGTTTTGAAAGAGATAATTTAAAGTCCCGCAAGACGAGACTTTGACCATGAGATTTTTTTCAAGTCCCGCCCTTCTCTCAACCATATTCAACCACGCACACGGTAATCTCACTTCTCATTCGTGTGAATGCTTTTGACAGACACAGTTCCTGCTCTCTTAGCTCTTATAAATTTTTATGTTTTCCTCACTTTAAGTTCCCAATAAAAGAAGACTTATTATGTCCAAATCTCATTGAAGAATTTCATCCCGAAGGGTTATCAACAGAAGAAATGAGTACACTGGCAATCCTAGCACAGAGAAAAGATGAAGTCAAATGATTTAACGCGAAAATTGTCGGTCGGCTACACGGCAAATTGGTTACATGCATATCAATAGACTATGCTGAAACAGTTGGTGGTGACCGTGCGGAAGATGAAAACATCAACTTGCAATATCCCGAAGAATATCTACAACTGTTAACACTGTACGGTCTTCCACCACCCAAATTACTTTTGAAAGAAGGATGTATCCATGGAAGGTAATGTAGTACATCTCCCGCGGATAACATTAGACGCCAAAGGAGATCTTGATATTCCATTCGTATTAAAACATTAACAGTTTCCCATTAGAATAGCTTTTGCAAAGACAATGAACAAATCTCAGAGACAAACATTCGAAAAAGTCAGTTTATTTATTAGAGAGAGAGAAATGAAATTTTCTCACGGGCAGTGTTGCATTGTCATGATGAAAGTCCAAACACAGAATCAAAATTCAATGCAATGTTGACAAAATTAATATAATTCAAAAAATTGTTTTTACTGAAGTTTTACAGTAAAAGTGTAAGTTTAAAAAGTATTTGCGTGTTAATTTCAAATCCAAACAGAGCGAAATCGTATAACACAACGAATATCTCTAACGCAACATGAAACATAATTTACTTTCAAATTTCATTTTACTATTTTTTAATATGGATAATTACTCGCTGTAATGTAAAATAGTTAGTTGTATTATGCATATGTAACAATTCCCATGAAAATAACAATCTGCTTAAATTGTACATCCGCATCCCCATGCGAGCGGCTGAACCGCAAAATGGCTTGCGCATAGTGCCGGCCCGGGGGTTGGCGACCAAAACGAGCAGGGGGCATAGCCTCGTAGCCTTAGAATAAAATGAAATACTGCATCAGAATTTTTATTGTTTATTTTTTTGTAAACCAACCATCTGCATGATTTCTAGCAAAAGGCTTTGCTGATTGTCTATTCTACTATTACAAACTTAGTTCTGCTATGATGGTGGATTTACTGGATTAGCTGTCATGTACAGTACCTTATAGTTAATAGCACACTTTCCTATATTGTAATTGCAAATATTTTTGTTAAATGTGCTGATTTGAGACACAATGGTAACACAATGGTGTATTAAAAGTTTTAAACCCAAGTGTCTGTGCAGATGAACTATTGGAGCAGTCCGGCTATTCTCAGACTCATTCCTAGGATCTCCACATGGCTGCCATTTTTGTTTCTGTCCAGTTCCACAATTACTTTTCTTATAATTTGTCTCATTTAATTTGCTGATCTTTTTTCCTCACCTCTTAATCTGTGTTCAGAAAACAGCAGTGTGATTTTTTTTTTTTTTTTCATTTTTAAGACATTGAGAGTTATTTGTATTTTGGATGTAGCTTTAAATGCTTTACTCTGTTGTTTGTTGTTATGCCTTTTCTGGTCCTTGAACACAGAACCGTCAATAACATGACCAGGATGAGCCATGCAATGAGGACACAAGCAGGCTAGAGGTCCACTTACAAAGAGAAGTTGGTTGGAACAAAAATCTGCAGCCACATGGGGTCCCCAGGACCGATTCTGTGAACTACAGGAATCGTGAGACTCCTTCATATTGGCTTATAAGACAGAAAGTAGCAGAATTTGACACTTCAGTCAATGATGGTATTGTTTAGCACTGTTAGGTTTTTGTTTTGTTTTTTTATCACTCTTTTCTGTTTTCACAAGTTAATCACATCATTTATAACAAATGTTTATTGTTGATGTCAAATTTAGAGTGAATTGTCATCTTATAAACATTAGTGTATGGCATTCTTTTCAACTATTGTGAATTTAAAAAATTTAGAAAATAAGACTAATAGTAAACTAACTTACATAAAACTTTCAAGAACAATTAAAATCCTGTATGTTCCATGTAAAAGTATTTTAATGGCCACACTAAGGACAGGTTTCAGAATTCCTTATCCTCTCAGTTAATAAACTTGCATGGTGACATCACTGGAATGCCGACTTAAGCCAAATATGAGTCACTTAATGTCAAAAGTGTGTTGCAGAAATCCAGGTATCCTTTATCTTCTTATATAATATGCTGCCATGGCTGTACGTTTTTTCTGTCAAGGATAGTTAATAATAATAATAATAATAATAATACATTTTATTTATTTGTAGGCACCTTTCTAAACACTCAAGGACACCGAACAATAGATAAAACATAGATTATAAACAAAAGTAAAATACAAAAATTAAAGTCCGATCAATTGTAATCAAAGAGAAAAAGCAGTCTTAAACAGATGAGTTTTAAGTTTAGATTTGAAAAGTGAAAATGATTCAATATTTCTAAGCTCAGATGGTAGTGAGTTCCAGAGCTGGGGAGCAGAGCAACTGAATGCTCTGCTCCCCATAGTGGTAAGACGGACGAAGGGGACAGTCAAGTGGATGGAGGAAGAGGATCTGAGGGTACGGAAGGGAATGGCAACATGGAGGAGTCAAGACAGATATGGAGGGGTAAGGTGGTGGAGAGCCTTAAAAGTTAGTAGGAGAATTTTGAATTGAATTCGGAACTGAACTGGAAGCCAATGAAGCTGCTGCAAAATGGGAGTGATATGGTGAATAGAGGGGTTCTAGTAATGATGCGGGCAGCTGAATTCTGGACCAGTTGAAGCTTATAAAGAGATTTGCGAGAAAAAACAAAGAAAAGGGAATTGCAATAATCCAGACAAGAAGTGACAAGGCTATAAACAAAGATAGCAGTGGTGTGGGGAGTGAGGGAGGGGCGAATATGATTAATGTTACGCAAGTGGAAATATGCAGACCAGGAGATGTTATTGATGTGGGACCAAAAGGATAAAGTACTGTCAAGGATGACACCCAGACTCTTAACCTGTGGGAAGGGGAGACAGAGGAATTATCAATAACAAATGAAAAATGATCAGTTTTGGATAATGTTGATTTTGTACCAATGAGGAGAACCTCAGTTTTGTCACTATTTAATTTAAGAAAATTTGAAGAAAACCAGGATTTGATTTCTGCTATGCAATCAATAAGTGAGGAGGGTGGAAAGGAAGCAGTAGGTTTGCTAGTGAGATAGAGCTGGGTGTCATCAGCATAACAGTGGAAGCTAATGTTATATTTACGAAAGATATTACCAAGGAGAAGGAAGTAAATGATGAAAAGGGGCCCCAGGGCAGAGCCTTAGGGCACACCTGAGGTAACAGCGGTGGGTTGGGATGTGAAAGTTTTAAGCTGAACAAACTGAGTGCGGCCTGAGAGGTAGGATCTGAACCAATCTAGTGGAGTGTGGGTAATGCCAATCGAAGATAATCTATTGAGAAGAGTAGTGTGACAAATAGTGTCAAAGGCTGCACTCAGATCAAGGAGGATGAGAATAGTAATTAAACCAGAATCAGCTGCCATAAGGAGGTCATTAGTAATTTTTATAAGTGCCGTTTCTGTACTGTGGAGAGGATGAAAACCAGACTGGAACTGTTCATGCAGTTTATTTTGAGATAAATAAGAATAAAGTTGAATAGCCACTATTTTTTCAAGAATTTTGGAAATGAAGGGTAGATTAGAAAAAGACAAAAATTACTGAAATTAGTCGGATCGGCACCAGGTTTTTTCAGTATTGGGGTATTGCAGCAGTTTTAAAAGATGAAGGAACAGTACCAGTAGTGAGAGAAGAATGGATTATAGCAGAGATAAGAGGGACCAGAGAGGGGAGGCAGGCTTTGATCAGAGCTGTAGAGAGGGGGTCCAATTGACATGTGGATGGCTTAGACTTACAGACAAGTTCTGAGATTTCTGAGAAAGTAGGAAGCTGAAAAGAGGAAAATGAGTGAGTTGGTGGTGAAATTCAAATGAAGTACTGGTGGAATCCGTACAGGGAGACTGATGAATCTTCTGGATTTTTTCATTAAAAAAGGACATAAGGGAATTGCAAAATTCAGTTGAGTAAAGGTGAGAAGGTAAAGAATCTGTGGGTTGTGTGATAATATTAAGTAGTGAAAACAATGACTTGGTGTTTCCTTCATTGGATAAAATAATGAGAGTATAATAGTTAGATTTAGTTTGAGCAATACAGTCCTTGTAATAAAGTACAGTATATGGTTTTTGTACATCTCTTTGTGAACAAAGAGTCAAGTTTTTTATATAGCCGTTCAATTTGCCGGTCTTTGGCTTTCAAAAGCCAAAGTTCAAGTGTGAATCAGGAAGCAGAAAAGGAGAGAGAAACATCTAGTTTTTAATGGAGCGACAGAGTTAAGAATACCATTAAGTGCAGTGTTATAGCGTGAGACCAGTTCTTCAGGAGTGGATAAATTATGAATGTCCATAAGGGAATCAATGCTAGAGAGTCAAAGTTAATATTCTTAATATTACAGAAAGACATGAGACGGGAAAGCTTAGTGTTGAAAAGTGCAAGTTTAACATTGAATGAAATAAGAAAGTGATCAGTTATGGGGAGTTCATCTGCAGTACAATCAAGCGGGGTAACACCAGAACAAGTCTAAGATATGTCCTTTGGAATGAGTGGGAACATCAGTATGCTGCTCGAACTCAAAACTCTCAAGGCAGGATGTAAAGTCTCTAGTAATAGGGACATTGATATTATCCATATGTATATTGAAATCCCCCAGAAGTATTATGTTTGATGAAACAGTAGATAAGTGTGTAAGGAAAATAGCAAAGTCATTCAGAAAGTCATTATTTGGTTTAGGGGGCCGGTAAACAGTTGCAATAATAATAGGAATAGGTCCATTTAATTGACATACAAGAGATTCAAAAGAACTGAAGGCAGGAACAGACAACGGCAAGACTTTCAATTTCTCATGATACATTAATGCAAGATCTCCACCTCGGCCAGAGACACGGGGTTGAGAGATGTAAACAAACCCCGGTTGAGTGGATTTGTTACATTAGGAAAAGTCATGGGGTTGTTGCCATGTCTCAGGTAGACAGAAAAAGTCAATCTTATGATCAGTGAGGAGATCAAGGATGAGAGGCCCGTTGCTCGTGAGTGAGCGGATATTCAGTGGACTGAAGTTAACAATGGCGTTATCACATTTATCAACAGTGGTAGCTGACTGGGCTAGGCTGGCTAACACACTGTGGTCAGCGACTCTGCCTAAATTACGTGGAGGATGTCGAGAACTGGACCAGATGGAGTTTATTATTTTTGAACTGTCAGCTTGGATACTCCAGCGGGACCCATGGTGGATGTATCTCCGATGGGGGAGGAATACGATGTCTGGGTGGAGATATAGGCCAGTCAGCGGAGACTCGGACAGGTGAGATCGAGTCGGAGTAGCTCGGCAGCTGAGTACTGAAGCAGGCCCATCGCAGGTTGGATAGCAAATGTCAGGAGGGACCAAACAAACACAAACCAAATAAATATCTTACCGATCAACAGGTTAAGCAGAGATGCAGACAACTCAGATGTCCAGAGAACAAAGCCAAGTAAGTCTCAAGGCAGGGATAGGCCGAAAAATAGTCCATACACAGCCAAATCAGCAGTCAAGCTAGAAATCAGTATAGCTGTAAATGATTGAAAAATAAAACTCAACAAATAAATCTGCCCGAAATGAAAATGAAAGCAGCTGCTTAGTCCATTAGATTGTAAGTTAATCGTAAAAAAGTTAAAAAGTTACCAGAAGAGCAGAGGCGACCAGTCACGCCAGTGTTCGGTCAACCTGTAGCTCGCAAACCGTTTGACCAATTGACCTGAAATTTGCTACACATATACTATGTGACAGCTACTATCTGCTTTCGGGGTGACGATTGACCTCCAAGATTATTCCTCTTTTTATTTTTATTTTATTATATTGTTGAATAAACTTTCGACAGTGGTCTTGTGGCGCATGCGTATGGATGCCGTTCTCATCCTTAGCACCTTCGCCGTCACTTCCCCTACCTCTTCATATCTTAAATCATTCTTGAGGCAGATTGAACACTTAAGTGCCAGCTTAAGTGAAAATTTAAGGAAAAAGTACTAAGTAATTGCAACACAAACACTGACTTAATCAGTTTTACTGCAAAAAGATGCAGATGAGAGAAGAGAAGAAGTGGGCCGCTAGGCTGGAGAAAAGAGCTGCTTGGGAAGTAGCAACACATCAACTTCTGAGCAAACGAATGGTAAACGTACAGAGAAAGAGGATGAAAACTATGAATGCTCAAGTCAACTGTATTAACTGCACGTTATCATGCAGTGTGCCATTACAGATATATAGGCTATATATATATAGCCTACTAATAAAAAGCAAAGCCCTCACTGACTCACTCACTCATCACTAATTCCAAGTTCCCGTGTAGGTAGAAGGCTGAAATTTGGCAGGCTCATTCCTTACAGCTTACTTACAAAAGTTAAGCTGGTTTCATTTTGAAATTCTACACGTAACGGTCATAACAGTCCACCATGTTGAACTTTCTTATTTATGGCCCCATCTTCACGAAATTTGGTAGGCGGCTTCCCTGCGCTAACCGAAACCGATGTACGTACTTATTTCGGTGGTATGACGCCACTGTCGGCCGCCATATTGAACTTTCCAACGGTCTTTGTTACTTATGGGCCCATCAAGCGCAAGGCAGTAATCTACCCTACTCTACCGCTCTGAAGCACGGTTATTTTGCTAGTATCTATAATAATAAAAGGCAAAGCACTCACTCACTGACTCACTCACTGACTCATCACTAATTCTCCAACTTCCCGTGTAGGTAGAAGGCTGAAATTTGGCAGGCTTATTCCTTACAGCTTACTTACAAAAGTTAAGCATGTTTCATTTCGAAATTCTACACGTAACTGTCATAACGGTCGATAATGGTCGACAACGTCCGCCATGTTGAACTTTCTTATTTATGGCCACATCTTCACGAAATTTGGTAGGCGGCTTCCCTGCGCTAACCAAAACCGATGTATGTACTTATTTCGGTGGTATGACACCATTGTCGGCCGCCATATTGAATTTTCCAAACGTCACTAATTCTCCAACTTCCCGTGTAGGTAGAAGGCTGAAATTTGGCAGGCCCATTCCTTACAGCTTACTTAAAAAAAGTTAAGCAGGTTTCATTTCGAAATTCTATGTGTAACGGTCATAATGGTCAACAACGTCCGCCATATTGAACTTTCTTATTCATGGCACCATCTTCACGAAATTTGGTATTCGGCTTCCCTGCGCTAACTGAAACCATTGTACATACTTATTTCGGTGGTATGACGCCACTGTCAGCCACCATATTGAACTTTCCAATGTCACTAATTCTCCAACTTCCCGTGTAGGTAGAAGGCTGAAATTTGGTACTTATTTTGGTGGTATGATGCCACTGTTGGCCGCCATATTGAACTTTTAACGGAAACTGATGTCTGTACTTATTTCGTTGGTATGACACCACTGTCGGCCGCCATATTGAACTTTCCAACGTCACTAATTCTCCAACTTCCCATGTAGGTAGAAGGCTGAAATTTGGCAGGCTCATTCCTTACAGCTTACTTACAACAATTAAGCAGGTTTCATTTTAAAATTCTACGCGTAACGGTCATAACGGCCAACAACGTCCGCCATGTTGAACTTTCTTATATACGGCCCCATCTTCACGAAATTTGGTAGGTGGCTTCCCTGAGCTAACTGAAACCAATGTATGCGTACTTATTTCGGTGGTATGATGCCACTGTCAGCCGCCATATTGAATTTTCCAACATCACTAATTCTCCAACTTCCGTATATGTAGAAGGCTGAAATTTGGCAGGCTCATTCCTTACAGCTTATTTACAAAAGTTAAGCAGGTTTCATTTCGAAATTCTACGTGTAATGGTCATAACGGTCAACAACGTCCGCCATGTTGAACTTTCTTATTTATGGCCCCATCTTCTCGAAATTTGGTAGGCGGCTTTCCTGCACTAACCGAAACAAATGTGTGTACTTATTTCGGTGGTATGATGCCACTATCGGCCGCCATATTGAACTTTTCAACAGTCTTTGTTACGTATGGGCCCATCATCAAGAAATTTGGTACTCGGGTTCCCAACGCTAACTTAATCCTACTTGCGTACATATATACGTCCTTAGCCTGCAGCTCAGTCACCGTGTGAGACGGCGTTGGGTCCCCCATCCCAACGCCTCCCACGTTGTTGGCTGCCTGCCTATATAAGGCTGCCCGTCGTTACTACGCGAAGCGCGGGTATTTTGCTAGTATATATATAGATATGACAACAACACTCATATCAATGACAAAACAATTACATTAACAATCATGTTACGTTATTTTAAAAATTTTTCCTTTTCTTTTTCATAACTTCTTTAACACACTACTTCTCTCAGTGCGGCTGGTATTCTGCTAGTATATATATATACTAGCAAAATACCATGCTTCATAGCGCAATACTGTATTAAAATTTTATTAAGAAGAAAATGTAACCTTTTTAAACTGAGGGAAAATATGCCAATAATTATTTGTTAAGGATCTCTTTGTATACCATGTTGTCAGTTCGGCCCTCCTATTGTAACATGACCAAGCTGTGCGCTGAGCTTACTCTTGAGCATGTAACTTACAGTTGGCCATGTGAACAAGAGTCTTGTCTCAAATCTCACAGCTTGGATTGCTGCTGTCATAATCGGTTTGAGTTTCATGGTTTGTTTCAATTACGACAGTATTTGCAGGATTTGTTGTGTTGAAGTGACATTCGGCATCTGTCAAGCGTTGTAAGCACACAACCGGTTTCATCGATAAAATCACATCCAGCTTTTGAGAGTTTAAACATTCATAAACATCAAAGTGTCCACTACTGAAATTGTCACCTGTGAATCTAAGATGTTTAAGAGGCATTGGCGGTTGTCGAAAGGTGTAAAATATTTGGCCATTTCGGTACACTTGAAAGTGACAACCGAACAATTCAGCAGCAGCCATCAGCTCACATGCAGAACCATAGGTAAAGGGCTTAAGCATTTCACTCTTATAGTGCTCCTGTGTAGTATAATTATCTCCTGTACCGTCATCAGTCCACACCTTGAACCTATCCCAGTCATTCAATACATAAGACACAATCTTCCTCCGGATATCAAGAGTGAGCCTGATATGGCCGTGCAATATGTAACAAAGTGAATGGAAAAGGTAGGTGCCATCTCCGTGCATGGAAACCACTCAGTAAGTGACAGTTCTTTGATTGATAGTGATCACCTCGATAGACATGGTAATGGGGGTTGGAATGATAAAGGAAATGGGTACCTGAGTAATGTAAAGTAAGTCTATAATACCTATACAATAACTATAATTGTAATAAACAAACAATAAAACAGCAGAGAAGCCGTGGATTAAACAAAAAGGCTGTAGTTATCAGTAGGGAGATGTGAATCCCGTGGCGAAGCAAGGAAGGGAATGTAGAGACCGGAGCGACGGACGGTCTTATATAGGCAGGCAGCCACCAACGTGGGAGGCGTTGGGATGGGGACCCAACGCCACCTCACACATTAACCGAGCTGCAGGCTATGTACATATATATGTAGTAAGTAGGATTCATTTAGCGTTGGGAACCTGTGTACCAAATTTCTTGAAGATGGGCCCATAAGTAACAAAGTATGTTGAAAAGTTCAATATGGCGGCCGACAGTGGCACATTAACCATCGAAATAAGTACGTACATTGGTTTCGGTTAGTACAGTGAAGCCGCCTACCAAATTTCGTGAAGATGGGGCCATGAATAAGAAAGTTCAATATGGCGGACGTTGTTGACCGTTATGACCGTTACGCGTAGAATTTCGAAATGAAACCTGCTTAACTTTTGTAAGTAAGCTGTAAGGAATAAGCCTGCCAAATTTCAGCCTTCTACCTACACAGGAAGTTGGAGAATTTGTGACGTTTGGAAAATTCAATATGGCGTCCGACAGTGGCGTCCTACCACCGAAATAAGTACGTACATCAGTTTTGGTTAGCGCAGAGAAGCCACTTACCAAATTTCGTGAAGACGGGGTCAGCCTTCTACCTACACAGGTAGTTGGAAAATTGGTGACGTCAGAAAGTTCAATATGGCGGCCAACAGTGGCGTCATACCATCGAAATACTGTAAGTAAGTACATCGGTTTCGGTTAGCGCAGGGAAGGCGCCTACCAAATTTCGTGAAGATGGGGCCATAAATAAGAAATTTCAACATGGCGGACGTTGTCGACCGTTATGACCATTACGTGTAGAATTTCGAAATGAAACCTGCTTAACTTTTGTAAGTTTTCTGTAAGGAATAAGCCTGCCAAATTTCAGCCTTCTACCTACACGGGACGTTGGAGAATTAGTGATGAGTCAGTGAGTGAGTGAGTGAGTCAGTGAGGGCTTTGCCTTTTATTAGTATAGATATATATACTGCGGTGGGTTGGCACCCTGCCCGGGATTGGTTCCTGCCTTGTGCCCTGTGTTGGCTGGGTTTGGCTCCAGCAGACCCCCGTGACCCTGTGTTCGGATTCAGCGGGTTGGATAATGGATGGATGTATATGTATATGTATATGTATATGTATATGTATATGTATATGTACAGTATATGTATATGTATATGTATATGTATGTGTATATATATATATATATATTTGGTGATATATATGTATATATATATATGTATATATATATGTATTTATGTATATGTATATGTATGTATATAAATATAATCTATATGATTATTGACAAAAAATAATTTTTCACAAATATTGATTGTTACTTGGATTAATTTACATCAACCTCTGAGCAAACGAATGCTAAACGTACAGAGAAAGAGGATGAAAACTTTGAATGCTCAAGTAAAGTGTATTTACTACATGTTATCATGCAGTGCACCATTACTGGTTAATCACATATTTAACATAATTGTGGTCTCAGATTTTAAATATATATTTAAACAAATGAATTGTAGAAAAGTCATCTCTCATAATGAATTGCTTTTTCTTTGAGAATTTGGTGATTGGCACCTGATAGATGAGCACATCACATTTATTTTTTCCACTTTTTTCTTTTATGTTTACTTTAAGTTGGATTTAAAATTTAGAAAGTTCCCAATAAATGTGTGATTTTTAATGAATATTTGAAAAGTGAACAAGTCATGCATGTTTGGCAGGACTCGTATCTTATGAGGGTGCTAGTATAGCTCGACTTAATTTTAATTTTGACAAGTTGAGCCAAGTACTTTATGCACTTTGTAAAGGAGCCTGCTTTGGGAGTGCCACAGTGGTGTCATGCAGGTTGCTTTCGGTTTTATTAAACCCAAGTGTCAAATTGTCCTGACGAACCATTGAAGTAATAAGGCAGAGATGTCAACACCTCCATATCAGTTAGTAAATCAAAATGTAGATGGATCTCATAATGACTTTCCAAGCCCAGAGACAAATAAGAAGTGATGTTTGTTTAAAAAAAATAAAAGTGTGAGTGTATTTGCATGTAAATATAAAAATCAAAAGGTTTTTATTTGATTTAGCCATGTTCTCCATCTTTATATTTCAATCATAATTGTGAAGAGTGCTGCTATCTATTTCTGCTCTACCCCTTATGGCTTATTTTGTTTTAAATTATCACAATTAATTTGTTTTCTTATAACCGTACATCCTTCATTTCTGGCTTTTCCAGTTTGTTGGGGGGTGGTAGGGATGGGACTAGAAAGCAGCTTTTAAATTTTGACTTAAGCTCAGAGCACTCATTTTTAGAATTTATTGCACAGGTTTGTTTAATAAAATTATACTTGGTGCAAATCAGCACTTATTAAGTAAATAGTTTTCTTTAACTAATCCTTTTTGTGTAAGAAGAAATAATTTAATGTGGATCTGTTACTAATGCTTAGTAATTATTCAAAGTAGTAGTTTAAAGTGTATCTGTTATACATGCAAAGCTTGGTGTTAGTTGGCCAGATACAGAACTCTTTATTTAGTGTTTACTGTAGCAAATGCTGGGCACTGAGAAAACAATGTTTGGGTGCAAGTAGATTTTAAGTAATCATCTGTAAGTCTGGGCCATAAAATGTAATATTCATAACTTCACCTTATAAGAATTTAAATGTTTACCAATTTTTCGACACAGTTTGCAATAAGGGGGTGAGTTTCAGCTATAGACGTTTCATTTGAGCCTTCAGGTGTTTTGCAGTTCTCTACAGCTATGGCTGGTGTGATTTTCTATTTATTTATATACTAGCAAAATACCCGCGCTTCGCAGCGGAGAAGTAGTGTGTTAAAGAAGCAATGAAAAAGAAAAGGAAACATTTTGAAAATAACGTAACCTGATTGTCAATGTAATTGTTTTTTCACTGTTGTGAGTGATGAGTGTTGTTGTCATATATATATATATATATATATATATATATATATATATATATAAATATAAATATAAATATATATATATATATTTACACACACACACATAAACATATATATATATATACATATCTATACATATACACATATATACATATATATCTACATATATACACACACATACATACATACACACACATATATACACACAAATACATATATATATATACATACATACATACACACACACATATATAAACATATATATACATATACATACATATCTACATATATACACACACAGCTATTTCGTATCAGTGCAATACGCTGTTTGTTAAAACGTTGACTCCGCTCTTACGTGCAATAACAAATCAAATCATGCAGTTGTCTTTGCTCATATGTCATTTTAGAGCTGGACGCCTGGCATCTTTTTGGCCACAAGTTCGTTTCTGTTTGGTGTGAGGTTCTGTGTTGTGGAGATTCTCAGGATGGATTGCAGGTGCTCATCAGTGAGGCGACTCCTGTGTGCTGTTTTGTTAGTCTTTATCACTGAGAAGAGCTTCTCACACAGATATGTGCTACCAAACATGCACAAGGTTCGAGCCGCATGTAGACGGACTTTTTTTGTTCTTCAAAGTCACCAAAGCGCCGTGCAAACTCAGTGCGCAATAACTATAGCTTCGCAATAACTTGCAGCATCATAAGGTAGACTTGATTAATTCGGTAAGTGTTCGGCAAGGCAGCTGAAGCGCTGCATTATGGGATCTGTAGTTTATTGTGTTACCAGCGCTTCATATACCCGGACCATTAATAACAATAATACAGTATATAAAATGATCTCGCGCCGGATATAATTACACGCCGGGCCGGATGTGGCCCCGCCCTTGAGTTTGACACATATGGACTAAATAGAACTTGAAAAGATATATTTTTCAAATGTGATCGCAATTCAGATAGAGTTGACGCGCACTACAGCCTGCATGCCTCAATGAGTCATCCTCCCCTCGCTCTTACTTTTTTACCGTTCATCTAATGAATACGCTGAGTATGGCTCTACCAAAACAATCATTGATGGCGAATAAAGTATCCATTATTCGAGTATGTAGAGCGGGATATATATATATACCCGCGTATCGCAGCGGAGAAGTAGTGTGTTAAAAAAGGTAGAAAAAGAAAAGGGAACATTTTAAAAATAACGTAACATGACTGTCAATATACAGTATTTGTTTTGTGAGTGTTACTGAGTGTTGCTGTCATCAAGGATTTGATTATCATTATTTCTTTCAATCAGGTTCGTATTTGTAGGATGTGTTGTGTTCAAGTTACATTCCGTGTTTGTCAATCGTTGTAAAGATGACAGGTTTCATTCATCGATTCGTTTCTTACTGCATCAATAAACAGCTCGTCTTCTTCTTTATCTGAGACCTGACACACTGCATGCACGGGTTTTTTTTACACTGTCTTCCTTTAGCGGGACATTGACTTTTTCCACTTTGTGCTTTGTTTCCACAGTAGCTGCATTTATGAATATGCTTATCAGACGCTTCATATTTTTTGCTGCCTTTTCAATTGTGTAATTCGGTTTTGTTCAGCTCTTTGGAACTGTTGCTTTTATCTGTGCACTGCGTCAGTTCACGTGAGCCACTCGGTGTACTTGCATGGAAGGTTCCCAGCTGTGCTGGTGCCATCTCGTGCTATGTCCATGGCTTTATTTAATGTTACCTTAGTCCTGGCACTTAAAACTTTCTCTCGCAGTTTCGCTGAGTTTGTGTCAAACACCACCCTGACCATCTCATCTTCCTCTCCATAAGCACAGTCCTTCACCCGTGAATATTTACCCGTGGCAGTTTGCTATTGGATTGCCGCTGACGGACGGCCTTATATGGGCAGGCACTAAATTACAAACGCCAGCGGCAGCCTGTCTATGAACTTAATTTAAAGTGTAGGTTTACATCGTGCTTTGTTTCCGAAGTAGCAGAACTCATGAATATGGTTGTATATGTCACTCGCTCGCTTCTTATTGTTTCGCTGCCTTCTCAATTATATAATGCATGTTTTCTTGAGCGCTTTTTGGGGTGTTCCTGGTTTTCTATGTACTGCGTGATTACGTGGGAGGCGTGATGATGTCACACGAAACTCCGCCCCCACGGTGTTGAAGCTCATCTCCATTACAGTAAATGGAGAAAAACTGCTTCCAGTTATGACCATTACGCGTAGAATTTCGATATAAAACCTGCCCAACTTTTGTAAGGAAGCTGTAAGGAATGAACCTGCGAAATTTCAGCCTTCCACCCACACGGGAAGTTGGAGAATTAGTGAGTGAGTGAGTGAGTGAGTGAGGGCTTTGCCTTTTATTAGTATAGATTGCTGGTGTGTGTGTGTGTTTTTTTTCTTAATTCTTGACTCTGTCTCTGTTTACATTAACTTTTACCAGCTGAGTAGCAGTAAGTGGAGCACGTCATCACTTAGGTGGAGAAAACGGGAGGCAAACTCATACTTTAACTCCAAGGCTAATTGTGGCCTTGCTTGTTTGCTTTTCGAAATTTCCGGCTTTCAAATATGTCACCTGACATTACATATGAGATTCTGTTACATTAGCTGGCTTGTGTAAATCTGTGTTTTAATTTATCTTACAGAACCATGGATGTTGTCTTGTCACTTCAGCTTTTCCTGATAATGACAGTAACGCATCTAAGTCCTGTCAGGCCAAATATCCTGTCCAAAGAGTCACTTGTTTCATGACATTTTAGTCACGCTGGCATTTGGCAACAAACATCTTTTTTTATACATCTATACAAAGCAAATCCTCCTCCTAAATAAAAGATCTAAAAATGGAGAGGAAAACAATAGGGCTTGTTTGAGAAAAGGAAATTCCACACAGTGGACACTGTATAAATAGTCGTATGTGACTTGCTTCGAAAAGTGGAGGGAAGGAGCAAAATTTAGAAACACGAAAGATCATGGCTACTTATGACGTTGTCTTTAACCCCGTTCAATTGTGTGGCAGCCGAGTAACATTCCACAGGAGCTGATAATACATAAATACAAGATGCATAATTAACAGCCTCCAAGGGAGTGTTCCTGGATGAAAGTAGTAGGCCACCTATTTGTAATGGCTGCATAATTAACAATTGATTTTTACATAGATCTCGGCAGTCACTAATTAAATGCCCCGTCTTGCCTGTTACATTTTTTTTTATTGTAATAGGCATTTGATAGGGAGAATAAAATATTGCCTTGGCCTTGTTTTTTTTCTTTTCTTTTCTTTGGTCATCTTGTATTCTAGCTATTAGACTGCCTTTGTACTTTTGCTATGTAATGTTTTATTCATCTTATGAATGACAGATCACCAAAAACAATAGCAGGGACTCCGGTGTTTTCTCCAGCATGGCCAGCAATTTCACGCATATTGAGTTGGTAAATTTAACAGTTCTGACTACAATGTAAGTTCAAGACTTGGCCCAGCAGTTCTGTGTTCAGTTGCATTTTTGTAAAACTCTTGCTTGTTTTATGAATACATGTAAAAGACAAAGTATAAGTAGAGCTGCTATCCATGTCGAGAGTTTGTATATTTTCCACATGCTTGTGTGTTTTTACTTCCTACATTTCAACTGAATTTGCATGCTAGAAGCATATGTGTGCCTCAATTAAAACAATGTCCTACTTAAGGTTTGCTCCTGCTTTGGACCAATATACCTGGGAAAAGCTTCAGCTTCCTGTGGCATAAAAATTGGCATTAATCTCCTGTTCACTTCCTATATACTTTTATAGTTTGTTTCCTTGAAGGCGACTCACAAGGTGGCTCCAATGCCTCCTCGTATGTCATATTCTCACACTTTCTCTTTCAATCATGCCACACACACAGAGACCTTGCAAATACTTGAGCAGAACATACACAAAGTGCCTCTTGAGCAATATGAAGATTGTTAGCCACTACTGTGTCTCACAAAGTGGATTTAGACAATGGATGGTCTCCATCCTTCACAGGATCACTGCTAAATGTAGTACTAGTGCTGCAATCAAAGGGGCTGCAATGAAGTTCACATTTCACAGAGTGGTTCATCACAGTTAGCTTTCAATAAATGATTCTGTAATCTGCTGTTGAGCTAAACACATATAAACCAAAAAAAGTGTTTCAGTGTTTACACCAAGGCAATTTCTGCATAAAGCTGTATATGAAATACAGCAGAAATGACAAAACTGGAGGAACTAATATTTTAAGGAAGTACTTGGAATGTTTGTGCATTAACATGGAAAGTTAAAATTGCAGCCAGGGGAAACTTATTGTAGTCTTATCTTTAGTGCCTTATCTGAATATGTGCAAACTCTGCTATGACTTGGCATCATGTTGAACAAAACAATTCTCAACACTCACTTTTAACAATGATTGCAAGCTTGGCAACCAGGTGTCAACTTGTGATGGCAAAGAGCGAAAAATGTGGTTCTCATTTGTAGTAACCTATGTTTAGAGTAATTATGATACTATGCAAATATGTGTAGGCTTGCTGCTACTTTATAGCATTCAAACTGAAGTGGTATTACTTAACATGTCAGATTTCCGGCTCTGTGCTGTGTGCCATATGATTTGCTGAAACTTAGCCTATGAGGATTGGGGTTGTATAATTCAGTTTATTGACAGATTGTAGAAAAATGTTATCATAGCTATGACACTTCTCAGTTAGTAGATAAAGTGCAGGATGGTTCTTTTCAATAGACCTATGGAGGGAAGGAGCAAAATTTAGAAACACGAAAGATCATGGCTACACCCTACATTTATTTAAAGTGCATGAATATGATTCCTTCCTTTTATCGGTTTTGTAATCTTTTCTTTCGTGTAATAAGTTGTACCAGCAAATTAAAATGAGCTGCTCCAAAAAGTCTACCAGGGTTGGCTTCTGTATGCCATCCCCAAACCAAACAAAACGACAGTTTTCCTCCTTTTGGCATAAATACTTCTGATCACAACAGTATAATCAACATAATGCGAATTGCAATAAATTATTAGTAATTTAAATATTTTTAGCAAAATGCAAACTTATCAACAACAACAACAACATTTATTTATATAGCACATTGTTATACAAATGATGTAGCTCAAAGTGCTTTACAAGACGAAGAAACAAAAAGTTTATAAAAAATAGAAATATAAAAATAGGATTAGGTAATACTAAATAACAAATAATAAAGTAAGGTGTGATGGCCGGGAGAACAGAAAAAACAAACAAAAAAACTCCAGGGGCTGGAGAAAAAAAAGAAAATCTGCAGAATTCTAAGGCCAGGAGACCACCCAGCCCCCACTGGGCAAATGAATAAATTTTACATATATACACATTCTGTATAGCAAATGTCGTATGAATGAAAATATGTAACAGTCCTCCACATATTTTAATGTAAAATAAGTCTAACAGCATCTGCTTGTGTGTGTCATCTCTTCCTGCACACCTTTTATTTTTTTAAATATTCAGCAGCATTTCTCTTACTTGTTCCGTTATTGGGTTTCTAAGATAATGATCCTTGTATCTTGTATTCAAATAAAAAGAATACTATTGCTACTAAAATATATTATTGTTTAATTCAGGGATCTCAAACTCCAGTCCTGGAGGGCTGCAGTGGCGGCAGGTTTTCATTCTGACCCATTACTTAATTAATGACCTGTTTTTGCTACTAATTAACATCTTCTGAATTCATTTTAATTGACTTGTTTTTTAAGATTGTTTCCTGGAATTTCTTCATCGTTCCTCTGCATTACTTCATTTTTTTCCTTAAACAGAAATGAAATGTCAAGTTAGTGAGGCAACAGAAGACCAACTAAGTCAGGGCCTCAAACTCCAACTAATTTCATTCCAACCAGTTGCTTAATTAGGTGCCGGGTCTTGTTGTTAATTAAACCCATTCTTTAATTTCATGGCTGGTTGTTGCTCCCATTGTGTAATGGCAGACATTTCTGAAATTGTTGATTTTAAACAAAAATAATCAAACATCAATAATCACTGTTAAAATGTTTTGGGGACCTCAGCAAATCAACATTCCTGACACCTCCATCCCTTTTATTTTCAGATATTGTCTGATGGTCACTGTATGCTGGTCATGTTTTGGTTCATTTTGTGTCTCATTATTGTCTGGCTGCTAAGTAAGAAAAAAGAAACAATTATTGGATCTGAGTTTCAGATCACTGGTTTAATTAATTTTGTTAATATTGTACTTTGAAGAGACAATCAAAAAGGAGAAAAACAACAAATGCGTCAACAGGACTCTGCTTTTGCCTTACGTAATTAAAGTTGTTGAAAGTCAGAGTATGTGTTGTATGATGTAACCTTAACTGTCTTATCAAATCTTTAGTGCCAGTGTAGTGTCTGTACTTTTCCTGGCACATTCTGCAGTTATTAAA
The DNA here is from genome assembly GCF_016835505.1 of Polypterus senegalus. Lineage (NCBI taxonomy): Eukaryota > Metazoa > Chordata > Cladistia > Polypteriformes > Polypteridae > Polypterus > Polypterus senegalus. The sequence continues at coordinate 55,566,580 of NC_053163.1, forward strand.
TCTTTTATCTTCACACACTTAAACATACTACGTTCCACTCAGCAGACACTCTGCCAGCCGTAGCTTCTGTGGCATTTTCTGTCTTTCATATTTGTCTCTCTAAACAAAAGACTTCTGTCATTTCTGTTACATGCACACCCTGTTCACACTTGGTTGCTTGCTGGACAGTCTTTACGCTGTTTTTTAATTAGCATCACTTACTCAAAGGAAAGCCAGGAAGTGCTGTGCACATGAGGGCAGCTTACATTTTATTTTAAGTAGCAAAACAGACTAGCATTTGGCAAGTTATACACTGCTGAATACACGTAATTATCAAAAATTGCCCATTTTTGATCTTCTGGCAAAAATCTGGCACATCACTAAAGTGGTTGACTTTCTTAACAATCAGGGGCCAAACATGGTTCCCAATTGCCTCAAAATGTTAGCCAATGACAGCATGACACCTGTTAATGTTGAAGTCCTAAAGAATGATTTTGCAGAGCTGTCTGTAAGTGTCATTTTCATGATAATAATAGCTCTTCATGCTTGATAAATTGACTCCTAGAATTTTTGGAGATCATTCCATCAATATGGTTCCATTCCATCGACGCTGTAAACCCACATGTTTCATTGCGAGTTTAGTGGGAAAAGAATCATGTGAGCAGACAGCAATGGGCACAACATGCTATCCGACACTGTTTCTCTCAGGGAAGACTCATGCTCAGTCCTCTGTTTGCTCATATCAGATCACTTTAAAATTTGCACTTAAGCTGGCATGCTTTTAATATGTCCAACATTTTTTCTTCCACTTCCCAAATATGTCAGTGTTAGGTCAACTGTAAAAACAGGCCAATATAAATGGGTGTCTGCTCTTTCCAAGGCAGGATGGAAAAAACAAAAAAGGGTCAAGGCAGCACGTTATCTGCACTCAGAAAATGTGTCGAGTTTGCAATACCTAGGAAATGTGAAACTCTGCTGGAAAGTTGTTAAACAGCCATCTAATCTGACATACCTGGCAATTTTTTTTTGTTTAATATGACATTGCAGTTGTCAAGATTGGCATCCCCTCCAACTGGAAGTCATGTAATGTGACATCGACTTCAGCGAGTCCAGCAGAAGAATTGATGCTTACATATAATCCAATTTACTAAATTCCCAAACATTATACTAGAAGTCGACATGAGAAATTGGTAGAACGAGTTTCCTGGGATCGTGAGTTGCTCTTTGTTGATGCATGCCTCGACAATTTCAGTAGTTATCTTTGGTGACCTTTATGTGTGAAAGGACCTTATATTTGCCAGAGATACTGCATTATTACAGTGGGTGCAGCACAATTACCAATGTGTAATGGTAGCCTATGTGACTTTAGCTGGCAATTGCTATGGTGTCAGTGGTGCTCATACCTAGTATTGGACAGGTACAGAGTCCTGACAATGTATTTTTGCACATATTTCAACGTACAATAATGAACAAAATATTTGGAACAAATTATTGAAACTGGCTGTGAACTAGGGCTGCGTCTAGAATACCACCTGAAAGCCTCTCTGTTGTAGTTGGCACTCGAAAGGAACATCTTTCCCCTATACAGGATAGACACTGGTAATTCCAATGTGAAGCCCAAGTATCCCATTCATCCCATGCCATAAAGGCATTGTAATAAAAGAAAAAAAAAAAAGGGAAACTTCTGTGGGCACACGTTTGGCTCGTCTTTTTTATTAAAATGCCTTCAAAATAAATGAGACGGGAGAGACATTTGGGTAGCTACCTGTCTTGGGGCTGCTCTGGCCTTCTTTAGTTTGCCAGAATTTTCTTTGATTGCTGGATGTAGTTGGCTTTGTGGGAGATGGCGTGAGGAGAGAATTATATTTCTTTTCACTTAGTGGAACAATCAAAAAATCAATCTAAACTTAGCTTGGCAAATGCACTTGAAATCTATACAGGGGAACAGTTTGGACTTTGTTGAAAATAAAGTGCACTTTTCCAGATTTTCTTTGATTCCTTTGCAATTTCTTGGCTAATTATAACTTTGGCTGCTCGTCTTCTTCAGAGTGAGATTCTGCCTTGCAGCCATTGCTATGACTCCCTAGTGACTCCCACTGGAATGAAGTAGAAAAAGGAAAGATAGTGGAGAGAAAGATGCCGGCAATTCTGGAGGAAGTTAGCGATATTACCAAAAAAAAAAAGAGCAGTGCACTGCTTTGGTATTTAAAAAATGCAGTTAGTGACAAAGGTGGCCACATTATACACTGTATCTTAACCACCTTGTAGATTTATAGATTATATATTTCAAATGTAGCTGTAGTTCAATAGATTAAAGAAACATCACTTTCTGTTTTTATTGATATAATGCACCTAGGAGTGAAGGGCAGCATGGTGGTGCAGTAGCTGCCTCACAGCTCCACAAGATTGAGTTTGCATCTCGGCCTGGTCACTGTTAGTGTGAGGTTTGCACAACATAGCTGCCTGAGTTTTGGCAAAGACATGCTTATTAGGCTAATTGGTGGCTTGTATTTGATTCTGTTTGAGTGAATGTGGTTGTGTGTAACCTGCAGTAAACTGGCATCCCATCCAGGGTTGATTCTTGCCTCACTTCTTATTCTGCTAGCATAGATGGACAGATCTAGGGGTCACTCTAAGTCATGCTTATTTTTGTATAGTGCATTATAATATCAAAAAAGTTTTCAAGGGATTTCCCAAGCAATTTTTTACAAAGTACGTTTCACAGTGTGTATATCAAAAAGTGCTTCTACAACTTTCATTTAGCAATGAGTGCTGTCAGAAGTGTTCATAATAACATGCACTACCCATCCATCATTTTTCTCACATATTTTCCTCCATTGTCAGGTTAGTATGTAGCCAGAGCCTATCTCTGCCTCTTTGTAATTTATTCTAGTGTTTAAAGTGTTCCCCTCCACCCCTTGTTCTTTTTATGTTAATTCACAATGACACATTTTGTTTTCTTTTTTAGGCACAAGTATGCAATGACCACCTGGCTTACAGTCAAAAAACATTTGTGTTTCTGATCTGGCCAGCAATGAAAATGTCTCACTTGATTTGTATTATTCAGCGGCTGGGGATAATTCTGATGCTTATTATAACTGTCAGGAATATCTTTCCGCATTGAGTCTGTGCAATTGAGTTGTGTTATTATGTCATGCCTCTGACTCATTGCGGAGCAGCGTCTAAGTGCGTGGTTCTTGGCATCCAGGCTTTGCGGTGCAGGCCACTTGCATATGCTGCTGTCATTGTCCCTGGGTGTCTACTTCTTGGAGTCTGCTCATATGTGTTCATTCACGTTTGGCTTGTGGAGCTGATCATGTGCTTCACGTAAAGGTCACTTTGATTCTGTCACACAACAATAACAGTACACCATTTCTGACTGACAGCACACAAGGCTCGTTTCCCATTATTCCTTGCAGTAAAAGAACAGGTGGTAGAACGCAATGAAATCTCTGAAGTCATGCAGTACAGCACAAGTTTGGGTTGCTTTTTTACAAAGAGCTAAAACTGAAGCTTCCCCAAGACGCAGTGTAATCTGGCAGAAAGGCACCGGTGTCGGCTTCTTCACATGACAGTACAACAGTTGCTCTTGACAGGTAATTATTAACATCTCCTCTCCTAAATACACTGATATGTTAATGAGCTGCAGTAGCTGTGTGGTGGGCCAAGAACCAAGCAGCTTTAGAACATAATTAGAGCAAATGGCTGCCACAGTTTCACAGCCAGCAGCAGAGAGTCTCTGAATAAATATTTTTTTTTTATGATATTACTGTTTGCCATTTCTTATTAATAGACATGTCTTTGTAGGTGTGATGGGTCGCTGGAAGTGCACAGGCTGGCTTATCACTAGACAGCCATTCCAATAATTTACAGTGTCACACAAGTTTTTTTAGTTTTTGTTTCATTATTTTGTTTAGTATGTATCATCATCAGCAGAAGGAGGACACTACTTCAGTTTGGTGCCACTGAATACTTGGAATAGGCCTATAGATGTAGGAAAGGCCACACCAAAGAGTTGCATGTTTATCTTCTGTTTCCTTTTGCAAAATAATCAGGTTTGACACACAGAAAAAGGTTTGGGCCTGCCACCTATATACATTTGGCTGCAAAAAAAGAAAACAGGTTGCACAGTTGTGTACAGATTGAGTCCAAAACAGAACTGATTAACAAAGGAAAGATGGTGGGATTTTAAGGTCGGTCAGGTGGAGTGAGGTCATCGGGCCTGGAACTAGAAGTGATGTCATTGGACCCAGATAGAATTTCCAATGTCTGATCTGTAGGAACAACAGAGAAAGGATTATTGTACTCTGCCATCCCCTGGCCTGGTGTGGAATTACCTTCTTTTGAGCCCTTTAGCTATCTCCCATGTTCACATGTGTGACAAAGTCCACAGTGTGCTAGGTACATACTGTATATGGTAGGTGTCAGGAATGTTTTATTCTTTGAGGATGATCATCATTGGGGTGTTTTTCTTAACATGTCTTCAGTTAGCGTCACACAGGTTGACACAAGTGTTGATTGAAATTTCCCTTCTGGCCTTGTTGGTATGTCACCTGTATTGGTATATTTGAACTGTTTTGCTGGATTTTGTAAAGGGCTTTCCATAAAAGTCTACACATCCATTACCAAATCTCTTGACTTTTTTCCTAAATAATTTAAAGATGTTTCTTTAATGTCTTTGCAAGTGTAGCTTTTTAAAAAAATGTTTACAATTTGCAAGTGTAGCTTTTTAAAAAAATGTTTACAATTACATAAAATATTTAATTGAAGGCTAATTCAGAACGAGTTTTCTTTACAGATATTTGGAGAGATTTTTAAAATACCCATTGTCAGATTGCCAATTAAATAAGAGCTCTTATTTTATAACTAGACATTAAGCCCGTTACAATAACAGGCGCTAGAACAGTAGTGCATAAACATTAGTAGGAACAGTCTGTATTAAATGGCAAGGGACCTTGACCTCATTCTGTTTATTGTCTTAATTTTTTTTTTGTCAAAATTATTTTTGCAAGAAGCCTAAAGTAAAATATTAATAAAAATAAAAAAGAAACGTATATGAGAATACAGTATATATAATTAATATTGCCTTAGTGTAAAACTTTGTAACAATCTGTAATACACAATATCTGAAGAAGATATTTAGGAAAAAATTTCTATTTTTTTTACCTCATGAAATGTTTCTATAAAATTTAATTATAGACAACATTTCTTGTAAATATTCTGTCTGAGTTTGGCAACAGCTTGCATTGTTCAGGACCATCTACAACCTTGACAACAACATCCGAAAAACTTCTTACTCTTGATAATGTAACATATAACTGACCGTGGCTGAATACTAGTTCTGGAATGTAAGTGCCAACTTTTTCTAAGGTTTGCTCTTCTGAGTCTTTCTCTTTTAGCATTTTTCTGACGCTCATTTTCTTTTTCTTCAATCGACCTATTTGCTCGTATTTTTCTTTGTCTTTCAGCCTTTCTTTTGTTGATGTTTACTAGTTGAGCTGACCGTTCTTCCAGGAGATGTTGCTTATATAGGATTTGATTGTTTGTGTTTTTTGTCCTACTTAATGTGTCGTTTTTTTTTTTGGGTGGCATGTTGTTAGTAGATATGTCCGTAATGTTTTCTCTTACAGTAATACTGGCTTGTATGTGGCTATAATAAGCGTCACTGTATTGTGTGCCTTTACTTTTCTGTCACAGTAATACTGGTTTGTATTTCCATAAAATGCCTGTAATTTTCTCTGACAGTAATACTGTCCGTAATATGACTTTAATTTTCTGTCACAATAGTGGGCAATCAGGAGAGTGTCCCCAGCAACTGATGTAATGTGTGGCGTGTAGCTGATAATCATGCCTGTGGTGTCTCCCCAGCAATTACTGTGCAATTCCCTAGCAAGTATTTTAATCTGTGGTGGTGTGGAGCTGATTATTGTATGTGTGGCGTCTCCCCAGCAATGGATTTTATGTGTGCGGTAGCGACTACCGAATCAGCACTCTCCCCAGCAATGATGTCCTTTATTTGCTTATCATGCGTGGCTGCGGCTAGGCCATTCACTGTGTGCCCAGCTTCCAGTGTGTGTGCTTTATTTGCTTACTAGCAGACCTTGTGCACTTCTCTGCAGTCGCTGTAGTTGGAATAATTATGTATCTACATGTGACTTATAGAGCTTCTTTATATACAACATTTTTGGTTTGTCCTCCTGGAGCCAAAATATATAAATTTTCTCTATGACTAATTCGTTAACATGCTACATAAAAAATAGAAATGGGAAAAACGGCAACACCGCCAGGAACAACAGTAAATGAGATAAAGTAAAAGTGTACTAAACACTAAAGTACAGAAATGAAGTAGAAAGTAACAGTAAACCACAACACTGCCGGGAACACCAGAACACTGCGTCTACTAAACACTAAGAAACACTAAGTAGAAACACTAAAGGAAAAAATACTATTCAGTAAGTACTGCGTCTATTAAACAGTAAATCAGTAAAGGAGAAAGGAGTAAATACTAAGGAAAAAGAATGGCAAGACCGCGTCAGCTGCGGAGCTCAGCTCAGAGTGAAATGAAGTGAATGAAATGACGTGAATGGGAGGGGAGATGATCATGTGACTCCCCCACCCGCCTTAACTCTCCATCCCTCCACAAACACACAAACACAGTCTTTTGGATCCCAACTCTCCTTTATATGTATAGATCATGCACGGCCGTGGCTAGGCCATTCACTGTGTGCCCAGTTTCCAGTGTGTGTGCGTCCATGGTGCCGTGCGCATGGGCGGGGCACGGTGGGATGCGCGGACGCACACAGGGGTTTTATTAAAGAGGATGTAAAATAATATTTAATGTAATAAGTTCGAATTCTGCCTGACAGTGCTTATGCCCATGTTGGTTCTAATCTATGATGCATTCCATGTAGACTTTGCGTACTGTCCTTGTGCCCATGTTGGGTGTTCAGTTTTCTTCCCACATTCCAAAGATGTGCTGTGAGGTTGACAGACAAGTCTTAATTAGCTGACTGCAAAGGAGTGTGGGTATATACTAAGAATGGCATTCAGCCATTGATACCTGAATAATCAAGATATTCTATCCACATTGTGTTCTCACTACAAAATCAAAAAAATGTCAGCTGCATGGAGTTTTTTGGGAAATATGCCTTTCTGCTGTACTTCTGGTACTTACTGCGTTCTGCATGGCACGTGATTCAGTCCTGCAAAATGTTGGTCCCCATTCCTTACAGATTTGTCCGCAAAAATAGAACCAACGAGCTTTGAAATGTTCAATAGTAGCTATTGGAGAGGTAATTTAAAGAATATGCAGAGTGACTCTGAAAGAGTTGCACTTTACACTCAAATATCACATACTTCCGCATTCTCCCGTTGGCTGGAATTTGCGTGATGCCGTTTAACAATAATGTTGTTATTTGGCATACTAAACCTGCAATTATCCACTTGAAGCTGTACTACATCTCAGAGAATTCCAAAATGTCATCTGAAGTTTCTTTACAATTTAAGTTCCTGGTGGTACAGCAGATATCTGAGCCTGAACTTTTTTTTCTTTTTGGTGTTGGCGGTAATATTGTTACTAAGATTTTTTTTTTATTATCTTACAAAGTTTTACATTTAACTTAAATTTGGGAATATCATACTTTTCCTGAACTACATTTTGTTGGGTAATTTTTCACTACACAAGAAAATAAGAAATTTGACAAACAAAAAGAAACCATTCAGTCCATAAAACGTGTTTGTTCAACTAATAGCTAAGCTGTCCCAGTATGTCTTCCGGATACATCGTGTAGATTCTTTAATATTCCTACAACTCTGTGCAAAGAAGTGCATCCTGGCTTCTGTCATAAATGAGACTCACCCTTAAGCTGAAAGAATTTTGCTGATCTTATTTATCAGTGCCTTTTAGGATTTTGAAAACTTGGACTATGTCCCAATGCCGTCCCCTGTCCTTGAGATTCGACAGGTTTAGTGTCCCTGAGTTTGTCTGGTTGCTCTCCTCTGCACAGCTTCAAGTACTGTTATGTTTTCTTGTAGTGTGCTGAGTAGAAATGTGCACAATACTCTAGAATCAATCTCACCAGTGCTTCATACAGTTTAAGTGTAACATCGCTTGACTTTTATTCATCAGTTTTTATAAAATAACCTAACATTTATTGGGCCTTTTTAATAGCTTCTGCACATTGTTTAGAAACTGAAAATGGTTTGTTAACATAAGCCCCTAAATCTGTTTCAGAGGCTGCTTCCAGTTGGACAATGTTTCCCATCTTGTTTTTATAATTAGCGTTCCTATTACCCACTCGTAGCACTTTGCACTTTTCTACGTACATTAAACTTTGTGCTCCAAGTGTTCATCAGGTTCTGAAGCTCTCCCCGGTCTTTTTGAATTACCCCGTGTAATGCTGTGCAGCAGATTTAAGAACGGTATGAGGCATTCTCATCCAGTCATACCCTGTTAGTCTTTCACCTTGTGCTCATCATGCTGAACAGGCTCCAGAAATGGTGCCAAGCAAATGCTGACCTTCACTGTAATGATAGCTGCCAGACCATTCCTTTATCTATACTAATAAAAGGCAAAGCCCTCACTCACTCACTCACTCACTCACTCACTCACTCACTCACTCACTCACTCACTCACTCACTCACTCACTCACTCACTCACTCATCACTAATTCTCCAACTTCCCGTGTGGGTGGAAGGCTGAAATTTGGCAGGTTCATTCCTTACAGCTTCCTTACAAAAGTTGGGCAGGTTTCATTTCGAAATTCTACGCGTAATGGTCATAACTGGAAGCTGTTTTCTCCATTTACTGTAATGGAGATGAGCTTGAACGCCGTGGGGGCGGAGTTTCGTGTGACATCATCACGCCTCACACGTAATCACGCAGTACATAGAAAATCAGGAAGACCTCCAAAAAGCACTGAAGAAAACATGCATTATATAATTGAGAAGGCAGCGAAACAATAAGAAGCGAGCGAGTGACATATACAACCATATTGATGAGTTCTGCTACTTCGGAAACAAAGCACGATGTAAACCTACACTTTAAATTAAGTTCATAGACAGGCTGCGTTTGTAATTTAGTGCCTGCCCATATAAGGCCGTCCGTCAGCGGCAATCCAATAGCAAACTCCCACTAAATATTCACGGGTTAAGGACTGTGCTTATGCAGAGGAAGATGAGATGGTCAGCGTGGTGTTTGGCACAAACTCAGCGAAACTGCGAGAGAAAGTTTTAAGTGCCAGGACTAAGGTAACATTAAATACAGCCATGGACATAGCACGAGATGGCACCAGCACAACTGGGAACTTCGATGCATGTACACCGAGCGGCTCACGTGAACTGACGAGTGCACAGATAAAAGCAACAGTTCCAAAGAGCTGAACAAAACCAATTACACAATTGAAAAGGCAGCAAAAATATGAAGCGCCTGATACATACAAGCATATTCATAAATGCAGCTACTGTGGAAACAAAGCACAGTGGAAAAAGTCAATGTCCCGCTAAAGGAAGACAGTGTAAAAAACCGTGCATGCAGTGTGTCAGGTCTCGGATAAAGAAGAAGACGAGCTGTTTATTGATGCAGTAAGAAACGAATCGATGAATGAAACCTGTCATCTTTACAACGATTGACAAACACGGAATGTAACTTGAACACAACACATCCTACAAATACGAACCTGATTGAAAGAAATAATGATAATCAAATCATTGATGACAGCAACACTCAGTAACACTCACAAAACAAATACTGTATATTGACAGTCATGTTACGTTATTTTTAAAATGTTCCCTTTTCTTTTCTAGCTTTTTAACACACTACTTCTCGCTATGATACGCTGGTATATATATATGTATATATATATCCCGATCTACATACTCGAATAATGGATACTTTATTCGCCATCAATGATTGTTTTGGTAAAGCCATACTCAGTGTATTCATTAGATGAACGGTAAAAAAGTAAGAGCGAGGGGAGGATGCAGGCTGTAGTGCGTGTCAACTCTATCTGAATTGCGCGATCACATTTGAAAAAATATATCTTTTCAAGTTCTATTTAGTCCATATGTGTCAAACTCAAGGGGCGGGCCACATCCGCCCGGCGTAATTATATCCAGCCCGCGAGATCATTTTATATACTGTATTATTGTTATTAATGGCCCGGTATATGAAGCGCTGGTAACACAATAAACTACAGATCCCATAATGCAGCGCTTCAGCTGCCTTGCCAACACTTACCGCGTTAATCAAGTCTAGCTTATGATGCTGCAAGTTATTGCGAAGCTAGCTCACACGATGCTGAAGAGAAAAGTTGATTCTGAAAATAGAGCCTTTAAAAACCGATGGGAGGCTGAGTATATGTTTACTGAACCCGTGTGTCTCATTTGTGGAGCTAATGTGGCTGTAATTACAGAATTTAATCTAAGACGGCACTATGAGACAAAACATCAGGGAGTTCTGTGTTGTGGAGATTCTCAGGATGGATTGCAGGTGCTCATCAGTGAGGCTGAAAGACCTGAATGCAATGCAGAAGATACAGAAAGCAGAAGAATTAAATAAGAATCTGACACTTCAGCGGACGTTTTAACCGTGCACAATCACAAAGTGATTTCAAGTGAAGTTGCTTTTATGGGAGACACAAATGCACCAGTGCAACTTTCCCTGTTGCCAAGTAATGTTAAACCAAGTCATCACTACGGTGTTCCCAAATACGCACTTTGCTGATAAACTGAGCGCACTGAGTTTGCACGGCGCTTTGGTGACTTTGAAGAACAAAAAGTCCGTCTACATGCGGCTCGAACCTTGTGCATGTTTGGTAGCACATATCTGTGTGAGAAGCTCTTCTCAGTGATAAAGAATAACAAAACAGCACACAGGAGTCGCCTCACTGATGAGCACCTGCAATCCATCCTGAGAATCTCCACAACACAGAACCTCACACCAAACATAAACGAACCTGTTGCCAAAAATAGATGCCAGGCGTCCAGCTCTAAAATGACATATGAGCAAAGACAACTTAATGATTTGATTTGTTATTGCTGAAAGGAACACATTTTATTTATATTTCCAGGTTTTGTTATGCAGCATGTTCATATTTGAATTTGTATAATTTTGAAAGGATATATTTTTATGGAGAGCAAAATCTTTTGGGATATTTAAAATCTAAGTTTATTTTTTATATAAATTTACATAAGAGTAAAGAAATTTGAATGTTTGTTCTTTTAAGTTATTTAAGGTTTGAGTTGATTTATTCACGAATAATATTCCTGTCTGTTTTACCATTCCTACCAAAGATATTTCTGTCGACTAAATAAAAATTCCTTCTATTTAAAATTTAAATAGAACTTGAACAAATACGATAGTTCATAATATCCACGCAGACTTGCACGTAAGAGCGGAGTTATCCGTTTTAACAAGCAGCGTATTGCACTGATCTGAAATAGCTGTGTGTGTATATATGTAGATATGTATGTATATGTATATATATATATGTTTATATATGTGTGTGTGTATATATGTGTATATGTATAGATATGTATATATATATGTTTATGTGTGTGTGTGTGTAATATATATATATATATATATATATATATATATATATATATATATGACAGCAACACTCATCACTCACAACAGTGACAAAACAATTACATTGACAATCATGTTACGTTATTTTCAAAATGTTTCCTTTTCTTTTTCATTGCTTCTTCAACACACTACTTCTCCGCTGCGAAGCGCGGGTATTTTGCTAGTATGGAAATAAACACCTCAAAATCTTTAGTGTTCAATATTTTGCTTTTGAGCATTATAAACGGACCACTCTTAATGTAGTGTTTGCATTAAGCGTACAAAATGCTTTCATCATAGGAGTGAATACGTATGTAGTAATCTTAGTAGACAAAGTCAAACGAGGTTGAAGTTGCATTTATTGAGACTAGGCTGTACATAATCCAAAGGAGAACTGAGAAAAAAACAAATACAAACACCTGAAAGACTCACTTTACAAGATGAATTGTTGTAAAATATCTTTCACCTACACTCCAATGCTCAGACACAAGCTGGAGGTGCAGAACGTTAGGAGGGGTTCAAGTTTGGAAGAGTGATTCAATAGACTTCTACAATCGTGTTTGTTCAAATTCAGCATATATGTAAAGTTTTAGGGGTGACAACTCACTTCCTCATGGCTCCATGAGACTACATTTGAATCGCTTTCTGGCCACTGACTTTGTGCAACGCTCTCCTCTTGTCCAAAGAGGGTTTTTCTCAGTGTGCTCCAGATTTACTCCCACATCCCAATAGCAGTGGCATCAGGATTACATTAAACGATGGGCCTAAATTTGTCACATGTAGGTCTAATTTTATTTCTTCATTTTTAAATGTGTATTCATTTTAAAAAGCAGTTTAGAATTCCAGTCATACCACCCTAAATTGGGACTTTGAATGATTTTTGGTAAAACCAATTTAAATCCACATCAAAATGTTGTACTGCTTTTACTGCCTACCTTTTGATGATACATGCAAGATACCAGCCCATACCCAAATAACATGTTACATTTTAAACCAATAACATTACAGCAAACAGAAGGATTACCCCTTTGCTATTCCTTGTAATTTATATATTTATAAAGGGGTTCCCCATGAGTTTTACCTGACTAATGTTTTTAACATACCTGATGCATGCATTTCTAGTCTCTGTATCAATTAGTGAATCTCTCCTTACTTAAAATTTGAAAATCACATCTTTCGATACCTTGTGTTCCAGCCGTGTACTTTATCTGTTATACTAATGAGCCACAATACTATGCTCCTTACCTGCTGTAACAGAATTTGGAATCTTAAGTACTGATTTTGTTGGTGGTTGAAGAATATTAGACAAATTGGTGGCCTGGCCAAACCTTCGACATTTGATAACGTAGTGCTTGTAGACTTCTTAGCAAACTCGGCAGTAGTGCTGGCAGTAAACTAATCGATAAAATGAACACAGCCTGTGGCTGGGTTTTCACTGGCTTTTGTGACATCTTAGAGATTTTCAGTTCCAACAGCAGAATCTGGAATGCTTTTCAGTTCTGTTTGTTTGCTTTTGCTAAAAAAGCCTCAAGTGTTCATGCTTATCATGCCTTGTTCATGTTTCCCTCAAACAGGACATACCTTCACTGCTAGTAAATTGAGTAAGTTGCTAGTTGATAGCCCACTGTTAATGTTGCATGCTTTGAGTGGCTGTAATTGGTAACATTTAAAGTCAGTCTTATCGTATAAATCTCGTTCGGTTGACATACATTGTAAAATCACTATCCATATGTCTGCTTTCCAAATACTTTTTAAGTGTGAAATTAACTCTTATTGTGATAAAGCAACACTAGTGATTTTGCTGTGATTGGGATTATAATTAACTGATATTTTAATTGATGGGAAGAATAAACATAAATAATTATAGAGAATCAGTGATTCCTTGGTAACATATAGCATTGAAAACACAAAAACCTTTATTGTTACACAGGTACCTAAAAAGAAAAATAACACTTTTACATAATAACAACCTAAGCACATTCTGTATATAAGAAGTGTGATACCAGAGCATCTCCTGTATTGTAGCTTGACAAAACCAAAATCTACAACTCTTTGTGAGCCCATTTTGCACAGCTCCTAAATGTAAAACCATCCTCACCTGAGTAAATGGTACCAGAAAATTGATTAATGGACAGATTAAAAATAAAATAAAAAATAAACAGAAAACCACAAAGGGTGATTAAGCAAGAATTTCCAAAATGGAAAAGGGGCCACTACTGCCGGCACCGAGGTAATGAATTTGACATCCATCTTCCCGGTCAAAAAGTTCTTCATTTGTTTCTTACCATTAACTAAACTTAAGTTTTCTGTTCATCTTCTTGACAAGAACTAATACAATATGATAGGCAGACATATGCCTACAGTACTCCACATCTGGCGAGTTGCAGTTGCATATTGATTGCTTTGTGGAATATAATGTCCTGGAGCAAAAAAAAAAAAAAACACTTTGGTGCCATCTTAATCATGGCAGTTTTTCCCTGTTCCCTGTAACCTTATATTAGTGACATTCTTTATCAGCTACCAGAGTGCCATTGGGGAAGGGTGTCTGCCAAATTAGATGATCGGGCTTTTCATTTCTGTAGATCTTGAAGAGGTGATTCCTATAAACATGCCAGAATAGGTGACAGATGAAAAGATAAATTAAAATGACACCCTGACAGCAGAACATTATAAACCTTTCTGGCTGATGTTTTTCTAGACGCTTCATAAAAATGGCAAGTGACATGACTAGGCTTGGGTCAGGAGGTGTTCTAGGCTGCTGAAATGTCTAAGTAGAGGTCAAGTTTGGATCTGAGTGGCAGTAGGTACTCATAGTGACAATAGCTGTTTTTTTGTAAATCTGGGCAGTATGCCCCGTGCTACTGTTGTACTGATGCACTAAACTTCAGACAGACGGCATTCACCTAATTAGGACAAAGTTCCTGCTCAAAGGAAGGTAGGCAACTGGTTAAAGTTCTGGTATCTTCTGATTGGCTGCTGTGGTTTTTTGATTAATGTCAGTCCACTGTCCTGGGAAAGTTGTGGGCAAATATTTACAATTTATTTGCCACAGTTTAAAAATTACTTTTGTTTATTTGTTAAAATGAAACATCATTTCAATGCACTTTGTTAAAGCTGGGAATATAAATCAGTTGGCAGGTATTTTTGACTGATCTAGGTTTTAGACAGTTTATTTATTCACCCTTTACATGCTGGGTGGTGTGATAGATGCTGTCAGCTACACATTTATTCAGTGATTGGGCAAGGCCTGCAATGTCTTCCTCAATATTTGCAACAGATTTTATCTGTGGACCTCCAGAGCTCCAATCCATTGAGGAGGTTGTCCCTTTCTATGATATGGCAGTGATAACACCTGGTTAAGATTAGGGCTGGGGGAGGCTTATCTGACTCAGGTCAAGTAAACCAAATAACAGAAGCCTGCCATCCAATTAGCTGTCCAGCAGAGCTACTGAATCTCAGAGCTACGGAGGTCGCTGCTGCACCCATCTGGCATCTGGTATTTTTGCCTCTCTAACTTATTGCTCAAGATAAAGTAGCTTAGTGGAATTACAAATCAGTGCCGTGATTACAGAGCTAAACCATAAAACACTTAGACTGGTTTCTGCCTTATGCAAATGTTATATTTTTTTTAAGTAATTTACATATGGTAAGCAATTTTTAAATTGACCTGGTATGAGTGAGTCAGTTTATGTGAAGGAGTGCGTCCCATGATAAGCGGGCATCCCAGCCTGGATTGGTCTTCCTCCTGCAGGCTGCATCTTCCATTTATTGGAAATGTTATTTCAAGAAGAATAAGATGACTGAGAATATTGGTACAACACTAACTCTCGGAAGATTAAATCTACTAACACAAGAAGTAAATGAAGCATACAACAGAGAAGCGTAGGCTAACTGGTGGATTTAAATTTAGTCTAACAGTGCTGGAGGCCAGGTTTGATTAGTGTAGATTAGTTTTTCACAGTATACCAGTATGAAAAAGTACCTAACAAATTTTTAAAATGGTATTATACCAGCATTTTGTGAATTTAAGTACTGGAAGTGAATGTGTAACTGGCACCTTGGACTCTGAAACTCCCCCACATGCACCCCCACACCGCTCTTTGAAGCAATATACACTCACCTAAAGGATTATTAGGAACACCTAATTCGGAACAACTAATACGGTGTTTGACCCCCTTTCGCCTTCAGAACTGCCTTAATTCTACGTGGCATTGATTCAACAAGGTGCTGAAAGCATTCTTTAGAAATGTTGGCCCATATTGATAGGATAGCATCTTGCAGTTGATGGAGATTTGTGGCATGCACATCCAGGGCACGAAGCTCCCGTTCCACCACATCCCAAAGATGCTCTATTGGGTTGAGAGCTGGTGACTGTGGGGGCCATTTTAGTACAGTGAACTCATTGTCATGTTCAAGAAACCAATTTAAAATGATTCGAGCTTTGTGACATGGTGCATTATCCTGCTGGAAGTAGCCATCAGGGGATGGGTACATGGTGGTCATGAAGGGATGGACATGGTCAGAAACAATGCTCAGGTAGCCCGTGGCATTTAAATGATGCCCAATTGGCACTAAGGGGCCTAAAGTGTGCCAAGAAAACATCCCCCACACCATTACACCACCACCACCAGCCTGCACAGTGGTAACAAGACATGATGGATCCATGTTCTCATTCTGTTTACGCCAAATTCTGACTCTACCATTTGAATGTCTCAACAGAAATCGAGACTCATCAGACCAGGCAACATTTTTCCAGTCTTCAACTGTCCAATTTTGTTGAGCTCGTGCAAATTGCAGCCTCTTTTTCCTATTTGTAGTGCAGATGAGTGGTACCCGGTGGGGTCTTCTGCTGTTGTAGCCCATACGCCTCAAGGTTGTGCATGTTGTGGCTTCTCAAATGCTTTGCTGCATACCTCGGTTGTAACGAGTGGTTATTTCAGTCAGAGTTGCTCTTCTATCAGCTTGAATCAGTCAGCCCATTCTCCTCTAAACTCTAGCATCAACAAGGCATTTTCACCCACAAGACTGCCGCATACTGGATGTTTTTCCCTTTTCACACCATTCTTTGTAAACCCTAGAAATGGTTGTGTGTGAAAATCCCAGTAACTGAGCAGATTGTGAAATACTCAGACCGCCCCGTCTGGCACCAACAACCATGCCACGCTCAAATTGCTTAAATCACCTTTCTTTCCCATTCTGACATTCAGTTTGAAGTTCAGGAGATTGTCTTGACCAGGACCACACCCCTAAATGCATTGAAGCAACTGCCATGTGATTGGTTAATTAGATAATTGCATTAATGAGAAATTGAACAGGTGTTCCTAATAATCCTTTAGGTGAGTGTATGTATAATAGTGCACTCAAAATTGCTTCCTTTTATAATATGAATATATCAATTCTCTTGAAACTCCGACAGAGACAAATTTCCTACCCTCTTCTTGTTATGATATGCGTATAGCAGTGAGCTGTCATAACTTCAGGAGGAGAAGGCCTGATTAGTAAAGGGAAGGTATGGTAGTCAGTTTGCATATGGCCCCTGGCGAATGGAGTGAGGAAGAGCCTGGCAACACCCATACATGTGAGCCGGGAGTGTGAAGAAACTGGGAACCAGGGAAGCAGGGAGAGTCACCCATTATTTGCTTCAGTGTTGCTTTGGTGCCAGTACTGAGATGCAAAACCTGGCATTGGTATCAGAGTCAGAATTGTAGTATCTGTCCTACATTAGTGTAGTTATACCAGATTAGGTGTTCACCCATGTACAATGCATCTTGTATTTATTTTGCTGTATTATGATATTATTTTTTTGGCGTTTTCATTTATGACCTAATTTTGTGAAGCTATTGGTGTGATCCTCCAGAAATCTGGCAGCAGAGAATAAATGTAATCTATCTTGAACTGATTTTTTACTGCCTTAACATGTCCCTAACAGCTCTCTCTTGTCCCATCTTGTGTAAGGAGGCACCTAAACCAGTGTGGCAAAGACTTTATTCTGTGATTTCCTTGATTTTTTTTATTTCTTTCTCCAGGATGTCTTCCCCTGTTTGTCTCCTGTATGAGATTCAGTAAATGTATAATGGAGGGTTATCCTTCTGTCTTCCTCTCTCCAAAGCAAAAACACATCAATAATGGAAAGCCACTTGGGTGCAAAACAACATAGCTGAAGCTTGTTGTGTTGAGGAACGATAAGAAATTCAGCTCGTTAAGAGCATTACAGAACTCAAAAGGGCTGCAGAAATAAAAACACTTTTTGAAGGTATTAGAGTCACAATGTTAAATATGCATAGCGTGTCCTTGGGAATATTCAATATGCATTTGCTTTAATTTTCTATAGTTGAAGCCAAAATATAAAAAAAAAAACATGCACAACAGGAAAGATAAAAAAAAAGTCTCAATCAAGTTAAAACCAGCCGTATCTGCCAGCCGCATTAGGAAGTGGAGCAGAAGAGTGTTTGAAAATATTGAGGCGAAAAGCTGGAGCATTGCGACATTAATCATTCAGGCCAATTGTCACAAAAACGACTCGAGTAAAAGTTCTGTCAAAGTTCACGAGCAAGTCCTCAGTTGTTTCTGGACCCTAAGAAATTTAACATGTCTGCATACCCTCTAGCTAGACCCATAAGTTAAATGAAAGAGCAGATATCTTGAAGTAGATAATTCCATTGATTGTTTTAAACCCAGCACTGGCCGTCCTAGAAGTATTGGGTATAAGAACTGGACAGGAGGATGTTGGGCCATCACAGCCTACATTCAATCAATCCTTAGTGCTTTCAGTCAATTTGATGTGCAGCACTTGAAGAAAAAAATAAACACTTCTGTAAAAGTGCAGAAACTATCATAGCTACACACATACGGTGTAGCTGGAATTTGAGCCCAGGAGCTGTGAAGCAGCAGAGCTAACCCTCTTCTCTGTGTCAGAGTTCCATTTATTGTTTCTTTCGTATTGTCATCTTATATTATGTTGTATTATATTGGGAGTGTCCAAACTTTTCCAGAATTAGTATGGCATGGGGCCATGTAGGCTTATAGGATTTGTAGCTGGCAGAGGAGACTTACTGCTCATTTGGGTGCTGGGATGGGTGTCGACTAGTTTGATTTATTTATTTTATTTTTTTTAATCCACGCTATTAGAGCAGTAATAAACACACACCATTATCTTTCACTGATGTTAAGACTGCTCCCACATACGGAAACTCCACAAAAGAAGAAAAAGAGGGTTAGGGTTAGAACTAGGTCCTACACAGCATTTCAAATCATTTAGGCTATATTACTAGTACATTATAAAGAACACAAAATACCAACTCAATAATCAAACCAGTCAATAATATTACTGACTGTGTCACTGTGACAGCTGCACTATAATTTACAAGAGTACTTTAAAATTGTACTTTTTTAGATGAAGATGCTGAACTGGTCAGTCATTGCCCGAGGTGAGGTCATTCTGTCAGGCAACGTTATTTTTCACTTCTTCACAAAACGCATACACCACTAAAGTAAGCCAACATGTCAGCACCTGTATTGACATAGGAAGGAGATTTTCAATCCTTGGAATTCTGAATGGTCGGATCTTGTGTCTGTTTTGAAGAGAACAAATGTAATTTGTGATTAAGTATAGAGTACCATATTATACCTACTAAGGCAACAATATACAGAGTGTAACAGCTGTGTAAGTGGTTTGAATCAGAAATTAGTTGCGTCTAGAATATGAGAAAATAAATGTGTATTTTTTAACATAACTGTGGACATCTAAATTGGGGATAATGTATTCACCACTGTCCTGGTACATGTTGTGTGTCTGCCTGCTATAATTATTTAATAAGTATATTGGCCTTCCAAGTGAAATTTATTTACAGTCATGCTCCGGATATGATCAAAATGAAGATATTAGCTTGTGTTCTCCTGGGAGTGTGGAAAGCTACACTTAGCACTGTCATGGGAGATAGTTACAGTGTGCATTGCTGTTCGGTGACCTGGGTGCCGCTGCTAAAGGATATTAAAATGCTATACATTAAAAGACTTTAACTAAAAATAAATGCATACATAAAATGTACTTTTAAATCTGCAATGGGCCTTTAAGCTGTAACCTGTGTACTGTTTTCCAGCGTTACAGACTTTGTTGTGATCCAGTCTGTCATTATCCAACCTGCTATATCCTAAAACAGGGTCACGGGGGTCTGCTGGAGCCAATCCCAGCAAATACAGGGTGCAAGGCAGGAACAAATCCCATATGATCCAAAAATATTTAGAGAAAGCTTGAATGAATCTCGAAAATCACTTTTCAGTCTTTCTTTAGGCTGATTTTGTGAGGTGGGATGTGTAGGGATCTTTGACAACCATGTTCCCAATTCTTTAGCTGCATACAGATTAACATATTTTACAGTCAGATATGTACACAGATGTAGGATAGGAAAGTATGTACACGTAGAGACAGAAAGAAAAAGAACAACGCTGGAAAATACAGTTTAATATTTATTTTAACATTGTAATCTGAAAGAAGCATTAATTGCACAGAAAAATGTCTTCAAATGTCTTAATGGCATGGTTTGTGCTCATTTTTAAGCTGGTTAAATTTATAAGAAAACAGTCATTTTTCTTTACATGATTAATTAAAGAGTATGCATTTTGTCTTAAATGAACTGATTAGCAGGGAATCTCACTATAATGTATCTGATTATATAATAATTAATCCAGATAACAATCAATATTTATGAAAAATTATTTTTCATCAATAATCATAGAGATTTTATATATATATACTGTATGTATATATTACATTATATATATACCATTATATATATATATATATATATATATATACATTATATACAGTATATATATAACATTATTAGGAACAGTCTATATTAAATGGCAAGGGACCTTGTATGTGGCTGTAATATGCATCACTGTATTGTGTGCCTTTAATTTTCTCTCAGTAATACTGGTTTGTATTTCCATAAAATGCCTGTAATTTTGTCGGACAGTAATACAGTGGAACCTCGGTGGAACCGAAGTAATTTCCCCCATAGGATTGTATGTAAATGCAATTAATCCATTCCATGCACGTGTGCGCCTGTGTCTGTCTGTCTGTCTGTCTGTCTCTGTCGCGGGCCTGCGCGTGTGTGTTTGTGTGTGCGGGCGTGCGTGCGTGTGTGTCTGTCTCTGTGGCGGGCCTGCGTGCGTGCATGCGTGTGTTTGTGTGTGTGCGTGCGTGTCTGTCTCTGTCGCGGGCCTGCGTGCGTGTGTGTGCGTGTCTGTCCCCCATGCGGGCCTGCCGGTGTGTGTGTGAGTGTGTCTCTCACGCGGGCCTGCGTGCGTGCGTGCATGTCTGTCTCTCACGCGGGCCTGTGTGCGTGCGTGCGTGCATGTCTGTCTCTCGCGTGGGCCTGCCTGCGTGCATACGTGTGTGTGTGTGTGTGTGTGTGTGTGTGTGTGTGCTTGCGTGCGTGTGTGTGTGTGCTTGCGTGCGTGTGTGTGTGTGTGTGTCTGTCTCTTGCGCGGGCCTGTGTGCGTGCGTGCGTGTCTGTCTCTCGAACGGGCCTGCATGTCTGTCTGTCTGTCTCTCGCGTGCACGCACCTGTGTGTGTCTCCCTCTCTCTCTCTCTCTGCACACACAGGGAATGCACAGGAAGAGACTGAACATGTGCCGTGTGCCCCCGCGCATGTGCACTTCACCAGAAGACACACACACACGGACACCTGGACGCACACAGGGGTTTTAATAAAGAGGATGATATATATATATCTGTAATGGCACACTGCATGATAATTTGCAGTGAATACACTTGACTTGAGCATTCATGCTCTTTCTCTGTACGTTTAGCATTCGTTTGCTCAGAGGTTGATGTGCTTGCTGCTTCTTGAACAGCTCTTCTTTTCTCCACCCCAGCGACCCACTTTTTCTCTTCTTTCGTCGGCATCTTTTTACGTTAAAAATGATTAAGTCAGTGTTTGTTTTGCAATTACTTAGTACGTTTTTTAAATTTTTCATTTAATCTGGCACATAAGTCTTCAGTCTGCCTCAAGAATGATTTAAGATATGAAGAGGTAGGGGAAGTGATGGCGAAGGTGGTAGGGATGAGAACGGCGCCCGTACGCATGTGCCACACAGCCGCTGCTGTAAGTTGCTCCTACAATAAAATAAAAACAAAAAGAGGATTAGTAGATGTCACGTAGTATATGTGTACCAAATTTCAGGTCAATAGGTCAAATAGTTTGTGAGCTACAGGTGATTTTTTTTGAGCAACGGTAGCGTATTATATATATATATATATATATATATATATATATATATATATAATTTTTATATATATATGAGAGCTCCTGATTAATCTCGAATAATGTGCGATTAACACATTAAATATTTCTGCAATTACATTTTTTTAATTGATCTCCTAAATCCGTTAATTTAATCTGGTCAATTCATGCTTCATGATTGAAGTCTATTAATAGCTCTTGATTGGTTCCTATGTTGTTTTAGAATAACAGTCTTCATCCACGCACACAGTAAAATTCGAAACTTGTCCCTTGTAATATGGGATTGTCCCAGATTGGAACATAAAATATAGCATACCACATTGAAACAGTAATGGGCATGACCAGGGAAGTGATTGAGTTTAATTTTCGTGTTGCACTAACGTTGCAGAAGGACACGCACTGCATGCTGACTGAGATTGACAATAATTTTCGTGTTGCACTAACGTTGCAGAAGGACACGCACTGCATGCTGACTGAGATTGCCATTGTCATTATTGCTAGTATGCTGCGTTCACATATTGACATATAAAAAAGCCACGTCATGCAGTATAGCGGAATATCCAGAACAAAACAGTACACACATTAATGTCTGCTAGAGCAAGTTTGCCCAAACTTAAGAGGCTGTTGAAGTACAAATCTGACTACGTAACGGAATGTCAGTGGGACGAATACATATGCTATGGAGCTTTCTTGGTCACCCATGGAGGGATATCAGACCCTGAAACAGCACAGTGCAGGTGCTACCCATGTCTGATCAGCTAAAGAGTAAATGACACAGAGTGGAATTGCTCAGTTCCTTATACCAGAAGCAAGCCCCTCACTTAAGTTGTTTTAGCTGCACCCATTGTTAGCAGGTGCATCAAATTAAGCACAATCAGCATTGACAAACATTAGCAGTAGAGTGGGTCATAATGATGAGCTCAGTGACTTTAAACTTGGCTCTGTCATTGGGTGCTACCTTTCCAAAAGGGCAGTACATCAATCTTCTGCTTTGTTAGATCTTCCTTAGTGCTATTATTGTGAAGTGGAAGCATCTATAAGCAACAGTAGGTCAACCACAAAGTGGTAGAACACACAAGCTCATGAGCGAGACCCGTCAAGTACTGAAGCACAAATCACCTATCATTTGTTGCATCTCTCACAACAGAGATCTAAACTGCCTCTGGAATAAACATCACCACAAGAATGTGCGTCAGGAGCTTCATGAAATGGATTTGTTTAGCTAATTTGCTGCACATAAGCCTAAAATATCAATGTACAAAGCCAATAGTCAGCTGGAATGGTCTACAGCATGCCACCTTCAGGTGTTGGAGCAGTGGAAATGTGCTCCTGGAGTGATGAATCACACTTCACTATCTTG
This sequence comes from Polypterus senegalus, assembly GCF_016835505.1. NCBI lineage: Eukaryota > Metazoa > Chordata > Cladistia > Polypteriformes > Polypteridae > Polypterus > Polypterus senegalus. Next base: position 55,589,739 of record NC_053163.1, read on the forward strand.
CAGTCTGATGGATGAACCCGGGTTTAGCAGATGCCAGGAGAACACTAACTCTTCGACTGCATATTGCCTACTGTAAAGTTTGTTGGAGGGGGGGATAATGGTCTAAGGCTATTTCTCAAGGTTTGAGCTATTCTGCTTGGTTCCAGTGAAGGTTACTGTTAATGCTACAGCATATAAAGACATTTTGGACAACTGTGTGCTACCAGCTTTGGAGAAGGCCCTGTTTTGTGCAGGGATGACCGTGCTTTTGTGCAAACCTTTGGGATGAATTACAATGCTGTTTGCATGCCAGGACTTCTCATCAACCAGTACGTTACCTCACAAATGCTCTTTTGGTTGCATGGGCACTAATCCCCATAGACACAGTCCATGATCTTGTGGAAAGCTGACATAGCTGAGAAAGGGTGGTGGTGAATATGGTATTGGGACAACTCCATATTAATAACCGTGTGTTTGAAGTGGAATGAACAAGGAACTCTTATCAGGTGTGATGGTCAGGTGTCCACAAACAAATAACCATATACAGCAGTGTATTTCAAAATTCACCACTGGTGAGTTGCTTTGCAGTTGTTGTTGTTGATAGAGTGACAATGTCTACCATCTTGGACCACTTTTTACTTACTGCATTTTTACTCTATTTTTTGTTCTCCCTCATTAATTATTGCAATCATGTGTTCTGTGACCTGCTTATTAATTTGCCAAACTTCAGTGTGCTTGATGTGCTGCTGTCAGAGCTTTCCTCATCTGATGCCTTTTATCACTCAGTAACATTAGTTGCTGAACTGATTTTGCTAATTACTTTACTAACGTACTGCATAACTGTTATTGTAATCAAACTTCAGCATACATTACTAATTTTTGTTATTCTTATGGTTTTAATGGTGAAAATCTTTCTGGAACAGTTAATTATGAGATTATGTTTTGTCTTGACTGATTGCCTAATTTTTTATTTTTTTTTATTTGATACCCACCATGCAGAAGGAACTGGCCGTGAAAACAAAATATAAATAAAATGTTTTTATAAAAGTAATTTTTATAAAGAAGAGTGGGGAAAGGATTTCTGCAGTCTACAGAACATGCTTAGAGTGACAAAGAGGGTAAAAGTTCATGTTACATATACATGTGTTGGCATCTCCTGTAATAAAGTGTGGCACTTTGGTGAAAAAGAATGACAATAATTAAAGGAAAGAGTTAAAGCAGTATATTTTATGAATAAGAAGCCAAAGATGGTGTAAACTGAAAAAGCTGACCATTTACTTGCACTGTAGGCTGTTTGTGCCTCCGAGAACTGAAAACACCAGATATTCTGTTTGTATAGAATTGCAGTTTGTTATTTTGCTCAGTTGAAATCCTGCCAAATGCAAAAATAGAAAATAAAGCTCAAGTGTGATTTACCTAAATGTTAGAAGCAGTGTGGTATCAAACCAATCAGACTTTCTTTAAAGGGAGACCTCATAAATGGAACATTGCTAGTGTTTTATTTATTAATTTATTTATGTATGTATTTATTTTGAGATGAATTTGCACCTCATGCTGCTCCAATAAGCACTGGCTGCCCACAACCCTGCACTGAAAATGAATGAATCTCTAAATAATTATGTGTTATTATTTTTATTTTTTTGCCATAGCCATAATCTTTAACAAACAAAAGCAATTTCCTTTTTGGTGTCAAAAGCATCATGTTTCAGATTCTGCTGTGGTAACAGCATGGCTAAGTAACGCTTCTAATGCAATATGAAGACTCTGATTTCAAATTAGCAGTCAGTTTCTTAATTTAGGATGGTAGGCCACTGTGCACAGGAATGCGCATAGTTTCTGAAATGGTGACGTTTGATCATCAAGGGATGCTTCTTCTGACAAGACAAGAGGACAAATCAGGTGAATTATTTGTAGGGAGAGGATTCCAGGGGACAGGAGGAGTGTGCAAGTCAGTGTGCTAAAGCATAGGCTGAAATGACATGAACGTGGCAGAGGCCAGGGAGAAACTGTCTGTGTTACGTTAGAGAGGAAGTAAACTGGATTTAAGCAGAGTGTTACTTAACATACAAAGTGAGAAGAGAAACTGACCTGCATATTAATGAGTGGTGCTGAGGAAACATTAGATACAACACACTCAATAGGGAAATATTGACCTCCTGTTCATTTTGTTTCAATTTTTAGGTTTAATGTTTTAAAGATTTGCATTCTGTTCCCAGGTAAACTGTGTCATTGAGGTAGATGACAACTGGCAAATCATTTTTAAGCTTACATTTTGGTATAAAATACTTGAACCAAAAGCTGCCCTTCTAATGGAATCATTTTTCTTTTTACACTTTTTTATAAATTCCCAGCCAGTTAATATCTGTGCGCGTTTGCACATTCTCCCCATGTCCACATGATCCATCCTTTCACACCCATAGACATGCAGTACACTTCTAGTTAACTGTCCTGAAATTAGTCATTATGTGTTATTGCATAATGTGTGTGATGACAGTTGTCAAGACCAGGTGTGCACTCAATTCTGCTGACTCGACCCCTCTGCGATTCTGAATTGGATTAACTTGCTACAGAGGATGAATGGATGGACTTACAACACATCATGATGATTCTCAGTGGTCACTCAGAACAAAACCAATGCCCATCAAGGCAAAGGCTGAGGAGATTAAGAACAGGTATGGCTTCCCATGTTAGCCTTAAAACAGCATCCAATCTTTAACCCTTATTTTAGTGTTCAATCCACTAAAAATAATCAATACACGTTCTAACCTGTTTATTCCAAATCAGACAGAGCCTATCAAGGCAGCACAAAGCTGGACCATTTCTGGACATGGTGCCAGTCCATCACAGAAAAAAATAATGCATATCATTATAACATTTTTCTCACCTCAGGGTAAAATCACTGTTTTCTGGGCACTTCTTATGCTGTTTGTTTAAAGGTAAGCCATCTTATTTTTCAGCAGTGATGACTGAATAGTAGACTTGTGCTTGGCCTGCTTCTGTTAAAATCTATAGATTGTGAACATTTAGGGTCATCTCTTTCAACAGCAGATCATTCCTTACATGTGCTTATGGAAGTTAACACTTCAACGTAAAAGTTGCTCCTTAATGTCAAGTTCAGTCACACAACTCGAATGTTGGGATAATGTCTCAAACTGGGCATGGGAGAACTGAACTACCAAAGCGCTTGCTTCTAGGATCCTGTATCCATTGTTTTTTGTGATCAGCAGTGGAGTCAACTTTGACAGCAAACAGAACTTTGACTTTCACATCCAAAGTACAGCAAACAATCATTTTCCAGGCAGGATCCCTTCTTCTCAACCTCAGACATATAACGTTTGCAGGTCTTTATTATGTATCAGAATTACTAGAATAACACATCATAGTCTTTCCGCTGATACTAGATAGAACCACTGAAATTGTGTGTGCAAATGTCAGAACTCGACTGCCTTAGATTTCTATTTCAGATTCTCCCTAAAAGAGTCCACCCCATATTATCTGAAATGTGTTCTTAGTCCATTTAAACCATGCAGTCACCAGAAACCATTGGAAGTTGACCTTCATTCAATTCCAATGTCTCACAGCTACCATTTTTACTCAAGTTAGTGGCCTCCACTTTCTGGCATTCTTTTCTAATATTTGTCTCTAAAGTCGTTTCACTTCCCAGATTCAATGTTGTTTTGTGAAATTTACTTTCACAGGTATAGTCTGTTTCTTTAGGGAGGGTGGGTTATATTTCTGGCCAATTTTCTTGCACATTGTCTTAAGGATGCATGTATTTTGTCCAGGAACTCTGATAAGGCATGTGTGTTAGCTTAATGGATGACTACAGTCTGACTTGTTGTTAGTATTTCGTGTGATGGACTGATGTTTTACCTGAAATTAGTTCCTGACTTGCATTTGTTACCTGTGGGATAGGCTTTCACTTCCCATGGTCATATTAAGGAAAAAGTGAATACTGTATCCATGTGTCTATACATCAACATCTTGTTTTATTTAGTATCTCTTCTTCCTTTCTTTATGAGGTCTGGTTTTCTTATTTTTAATTGTAATCTCTGCAGCAGTGCATTTTTTATTAAATTGTGAGTGGCTTTGCATCACATAATGATTGACTAAATCTCATTGTTGGAGATGTTCATCTTATATCATTGTCATCTGCTTCTTCTAGTTCAGGGCCGCTGGGAAGAGTTATTTTTATAGGCACATTCAGATTATTTCCTTATGTTCTCTTAATCCAGTCCATCGTCCAGTAGGTGATGTTCCTTAAGTCTCTAATCATAACAACTGCGGGACCAATGCTGGATTTTGTTTTGCATCCTTCTCATTTTTATTTGCCCCATTTTCTGGTGGTTTTTCCAAGTGAAGGCCACAAGTGCTGATTTTCAGTTCCTAATTCTGTTCAACCACATTAGGTGACAAAATAAAAATAATAAATCAAAATTAAATAAAAACATTTTTTTTATATACTTTAATTATGAAGAGCTCCGTAACAGCAGAAAAAGATATCAGAAGTGTAATGAAGAATTACATTTCAGATGTTCAGAAGCATTTTTTTTTTCTTATGCAAGTTCAAGCGTAAAAGTAGTTACTGGGAGTTTTTGAAATTTCCACACCCTGAAGGCTGAAATTCATTGCCCTACACAACAGTGGAATGCATTTAATATATAAAAAGTACAATTTAAATAATATCTATTGATTTTAGAATTTTTAACTCAGTGTTGTAATATTGAGGGAAGACTAAAATTATTTAATGTAACCAAAGAAATGTACTATTGATAGATGGTATTTGCTTGGGGACATTAATAAAGAATGTGTGTGGAAAAAGTGACCTTTCCTACTACCAGAAGCAGCAGAAGGCAGTTTGGTATGCAAAGGCTTATTAAGTATTATTTTTATTTCGCTCTGATTTGTTATTTATGGAAGAGATTAAAAAGAATTATTTTCATTTTCTCATTATATCTACCCAGCTACTTTTTAAGATTGTTTTGGTTTTTCACACCTCTAATAATGCATTACAACAGTGTGACAATACTGGATTATCCAGCTATCTTTTACAACAAAACACACAATTTGTTGAAGCCTCAGGCTAGCAGGAAAAAAAAGAAACAAGATTCTAACCAAAGCAAACTTGGTTTGTCTGCAGCACTTAATGAACAATAAAAAGGTATTTAGACAGTCTCTTTTCCAGAGTGTTTTTAAAGTAACCACCTCTGAGTGAGTCGTTCAAAAGATTTAATGTTTCTGTGTTATTCAAACTAGTTTTCTTTAGTATTAATTTGGCAATTAATGTTAAGCGCACATTTAATGGTTATATAAAAACATTATTTCATATTATTGCTGCATTTTTTAGAATCTTTTAACATTTATCCCTGTATTTTTAGGTCTATTCTAAATTTGCTGCTTTAACATCTAAACTGTCATCCATTTTCCACAACACATATTCCAATTGAGGGTTGCAGTCAGTCAGAGACTGTTTATGGCAGCATCAGGCATAAGGCAATCAATGAATCTGGGCACAATCACTTTCACACCTAGGCTAACACAAAGACCTCAGCTAACTTAACATGCACGTATTTAAAAAAATGTATTGTGAACATTCTAGCCTGGATCACAGACAGACGCTAAGGACACAAGTACCAAAGCAAACGTGATATTAGTTATACAGTTCTAACAAGCACCAACACGCTGTACTTTTCTCCATAAGCACCAACACGCTTTACTTTTCTCCTTTTTGTTTATTCTTCTTTATCTCTCTCTTTCTCTGTCTTTCTTTATCCTCCACTCTCCCTCTGGGAGGCTTCGTCCACCTCCTGACTCTGGCCACCTGGAGTCGTGTCTGCTGGCTCCCTACTTAGGGCACCCGGAAGTGCTCAAGGTGTTTGATGATGTGTTTTCGGGAGCACTTCCGGGTATGGAGGAAGAGCTGCTCTCCAGGGCTCAGCAGTACTTGTAGCACTCCCTGGCGGCGCCCGCGGATCCCAATAGGGCTGTACCAAACACCAACTCCCATGAAGCCCTGCGGTAGTCTGAGGCACCGCTGCAACCCAGGGGGGCTGCCATCTATTGTCCTTGGGGAGGTAATACTCTGGCCTCACTTGCTCCTCAGTGCTCCCAGTGTGAGAATTCCAGGTGGGCAAGAGCCCCAGCTGTCCGCCACAATATATATATTTTGTTTCTGAATACCAATCTTATCTGAAGTTTTAAAATAATTTCAAAATCAATGTGTAGCTATTACAGATGTGGTTTGGCATTGTCAGTAGTTAATTAAACAAAGTGACAAAACAAGAGAAATGGCTGTCCCTTAAATTAAATGTTCACCACCCATTCACCACACCATAAACTCTTACACGAAAACACATTCTAAGCTGAAATTAATTCAAAATGAATTCTTATTGAATGACTAGGGTCTGTCTCGAAATATCTTTCTACTTATTATTCAGATCAGCCAGCGACTTATCAGATGGATTGAAACTGCTCCAGTTCTACTGTTAATTAGCCTAATCCAATTGACATTTTCAAATATCTCAGTTTGCTGTTAATGCAGTTGGTTCCTATGGTCAGAGTATTACTCTTTGTCCCAAAATGTCTCAAAATGGCCAGTCTTCCAGTTCTAAACTGCTCGATTTCCTCCACAATGCCAAAGCAAGCTGTTCACACTATGGCACATCTCGGCTCAGCTCAGCTGTTTTTGGCTTCAGTGCTGTACAAACTCCCTGCGCCTAGGATGGTAACAAGAGTTAGGCATAATTTGGAAGAAAGCAGCCAAAGTTAAATTCAACCTTTTAATTTATGTTGTGTGTTTTACAGAATATACCGTCAAAACAACAAGATTACACTGTGTTAAAAAAAGTAATTCAAATGCAGGCTAAATCAAGAGGAAATAAACACTTGAAAGAGCAGAAAGAGTAAGAATGATCTGAATGTGCATATAGAATAGGAGAATTCATAAGCCACACACTAGATTTAGCACTTGAATACTAGGTCCAGAAAATGAAGTTACAAATTACAGTTTTTCTCAAATGCTAAAACACATTTCACAAACCTTTCCTCCATGTTCCCCAATGTCTAAACACAACACCCTTTTCTAAAGCTACATAAACACAACCACACCTTCTCACTTCAAAACTCAAACTTTCACACCAAAAGAGCAGCTCGAAGCTTTCAAAAATGTAAACACTATACACATCATTACAACATACAGCAAAACAATTGAAAACACAATGCTCAATTTGTGATAAGTTTCTTTGTTTCATAACTGCCAAAGCATATTTTTAGAAACTTTACAGTAACGGATCTTCTTAGATCTCTGCAGAGGATTAGGCATTTAGATTTGTGAGTTTCATATAAAGAGTATAAATCTATAGAAAATTCTGCATGTACACTACTGTAACACAACTCAATGCAAAAACAGGATCTATTGCACACAACAGTACTCTTGAAAACATGATCAGGGTGTGAAGTTTTTTTATTTACTTTATTCACACCACACACACACCACAATCACTGTGCGGCATCATGTCGCTGAGCTGCATCGGGCCACATCACCTTATCCACATCACAGGCTATATTGTCTCTTGCCAGGCACCGCGGGAAAAATGCCCTGGAATGGCGAATCCATCCTTGGAAGGCCTCCACTGGGATGTCAACACAGGCCAGCTCCATTGCCCTTAGGAGGTTCTCTCTAGTGTATGGTTGTCTGTCATAAACCTTCCATCTCCACGATGAGAAGAACTCCTCTATAGGGTTCAGGAAAGGGGAGTAGGGTGGCAGACAGACATTTAAAAAGTGGTTACTGTTGGTGGTGAACCACTCTCTGATTTGGTTTGTTCTGTGGAAGCGGACATTGTCCCAAATGATCACATAAATGTGATGTGCGGGCCCAGGATGGTGTTGTTGGCGGTCCAGGAGGATGTCTTTTAGCTCCTCTAGTAAGGTGAGAAGACGTTGGGTGTTGTAAGACCCAAGGACAGCATGCCGGTGGACAAGCCCCTCCGAACCCATGGCCGCACAAAGAGTAATATTACCCCCCCGTTGGCCAGGAACCTCAGTGATGGCTCTTTGGCCAATGATGTTACGGCCTCTTTGCCTTCGTTTCTGCAGGTTGAAGCCAGCCTCTTCCAGGAAGAGGTACTCATGAGGTCTGGCCATCGCGTCCAACTGTAATATCCTCTGTGAAAATGTGAAAGTACACAGGTGTTCAGAACAACAGTCAATCAGGTAGCACAGTATTGTCCAGAAGTAATGTAGGCCACTGAGCAACACAGTATGTCTACTAACTGTACTGTGAACATCGATGTATACTTACTTGCACATACTCGTAACGTAGGTCTTTGTGTTGCGCAGAGTTGCGCTCAAAGGGAACCCTATAGACCTGTTTCATCCACATCTTTTGGCGCCAGAGAACTCGGTCTATTGTGGCCAAGCTGACATCATCAATGCTCTCAAAGTTGACATTATCGGCAATGACTTTGTCTCTGATCTCCCGGAGTCTGATGAGGTTGTTCTCATGAACCATATCCACAATGAGGGTTTCTTGCGCCGCTGTAAATATGGCAACCCTCCCACTTCTATGTGGCATTCTTTCAACTCTAAAGAAAGAAACATGTGTTGTCAATTTAAATGTTTTACAATAACAACTGATTTGAAACCAATAGACTACTTTCACAGGCTTGTAAAACTGTATTGTGACGAATAAAGCAATAGAGTACAATACCTGTTTTGTTGTCTGAATGCCCTGATAATGGTAGCCACGGTGAACCTACTCAGGTTTGGACGGACTCTTAGTCCTGCTTCAGCCATTGTCATGCCATGGACAATGGCATGGTCAATGACTGTTGCTCGCATCTCGTCCATAATGATGGTGCGAGGTTGTCTTGCTCTCCTTCCTTGACCTTCTCCTCTCCCTTGTTGGCCTCCTCCTCTCCCTTGTTGGCCTCCTTCTCTTCCTCGTTGGCCTGCTCCTCTTCCTCCTCTGATTTGAACTCTTCTTCCTCGTTGGCCTGCTCCTCTTCCTCCATGGCCAGCTCTTCTCCCTCCTCTGACTTGAATTCCTCTTCCCCTGACTCTGCCTTCATCCATTGTGTTTGTTTGGAATTTTCTGCAAACTGTGCACTCTGAACTTGCTTTTATACATGTGATCACAGCATTAACAACAAGTGTCTTCAATTTTGAGTCGTTATGTGTAATGAATGACGCCAGTTGTGTTCATTGTGTTCAAATATTGTTGACTGTGGCAAGCATTTTGCATCACATGAGCTTTCATTTGAGAATATGAGCAGAGTCCTTTTGCAACTTGTGTTTTAGCAAGGAAAAATGTGTTTAGATTTATGAGAACGGAGGATTGTGTTTTGTGAATTGTGTCTTCATGTGAAATGTGTTTATGATATTGGAAAATGATGGCTAGATTTAGTAAATGTGTTTAGACAACTGGTCATTTGGTTTAGAGGATTGGCTTCTGTGTTTTAGCATTTGAGAAAAACTGTAATATATCCCAAGTATAGCTGATCAGCCTCATTAGCAGGTCTAGGGCCTAGCCCACAGTAGCACAGATGCATATGAAGGTGCGTCTTTTTAAATGTCTTCTGGAATCAAACCAAAAATGAAATGTCCAGTCCAAAATGTTTCAATGTGAAAGTGCAGATGCATGACCGTCTAAATGGGAAAAGCAAAGCTTTTCGAAAATGCAGATGTATGATTGTCATGTGATCCATATCAGAATGACAGATAATTTCTTTCAATTGTGCTTCTCTGTAATATTTATTTTGATTGCATGCTTTGAGTGCAACATTAAGTTGTACAATATATAAGTGAGCTTTTGGGCAGAATTACCAACCCTACAGCGAAAGACATTTTGGGTTAAGGCCCGTGTATGGAGGCACAATGTCATAAACAGAGTGGTTATACCTGAAGGATGGTTTTAGAATTTTATAATGCTAAGGAACTGTCTTTTGTAGCTTAGTAAACTGTTGTGTCCTTTCGCCAAAGGTAAGACAACACGAATGAGTTTACCAGTAAGTCACTTGGCTTAAATAGTGTGGGTGACAGACTTTTAAAAAATTATATGAAAATGCTATTTTGGCAGAAACACTTTGAAACGAAAAAGATATTTTCAGATTTACCTTTGTTAGGTGGTCAAGGTTTAAGGAAATTTTTGTTGAAAGAAGGAGTTACTAACATGTAAGAATTTGACGAGAGTTGTGTGAAGGCTATTTGGAATAGTGAAAAGGGTAACATCGGATAGAGGAAAAAGTGCGAAAAATAATGCAGCATGATCAGTATTTTGTTTGAATTTAGAAACGTGTGTAAAGTTGCGAGGAGATAAATCATTACATGCTGCAATCTTGTGAACAATCAGCACAGCCACACGTGTGATTACAGGCCGTGCAATTATATAGAAATGCCACAGTATACGATAGCTGTGCTGTCAGAGTGGGCAGTCACTGACTTCAAGTGTTGAAAATGCAATATATGGAAAAAAAACATCAAAAGTATATTTCAAACAGGTGAAACCCAAGTGCAGCAAATCTAGCTAAATGAAAAAGCTCACAAACTATTCTGTCTCCTCGAGGTTCACCAAAATGCCTGCACACCTGTATGCGTGTGACTTGTTTGTTGGAAATGTGTGCTCACAACTAGCTCTCACAGTATATACACGATTCCTCCAATCTTACACCATTTTCTCAGACACATTGAATTTTGTTGCAGCAGTGCAGTTACCAGTTTCTTTTGCCACTTCAACAACTTTTAATTTAAAACCAGCTTCATATCTTCTTCTGATTGAACACTCCATTGTAGATAATGGATGCTCTTACGATAAAGGTGAAATACAAAAAACTCAAAACAGTGCAAACGTCACTTCGGAATATTTCGGGTATTACCGTGTGGTCATATAGGCACAATACATAGGAAAAAAAGGCAGTGTGCTCCGTGGCTACTCTCTTGGACCAATAGTGTGAGTTTTGTGCATTTGACTTGTACGACCGACATTACAAAGTATAGGAAATTATACGGTAAAATCAAGCCCTGACATATCCGTGGGAGAACTTAAATGTGAGTATATAAGGTAATTCGATTTGGGTGAATGCGGTTGTCTATAGAGAGGACAAGATGGACATCTTTTTCTGTGGCGGAGTCGTATTGTAAAGGCAGCAGGAATCTGGATGATTGTTGTAGATGCAGTTTCTGCTTTATCGGCCCAAAACTGAAATATGTCTAATGAGACTTCCTTAAATGCAGTGCAGAGACACCTGCCATCACCTGTGCCGTCTATACCACAAAGCATCCTATCGTGTCGTCTTACTCAACCCCAGAGAAGCGCACTTCTAACAGACATAGTAGGCATTTTATCTTGAATGACATTTTCCAGTACAGGTTGCTTTTGTAACTGCCATCAATAAACTTAAGGGACAGGCACTTAAAGTTTCAGGCATTGACCTTTAGGCTTCTTAGTGTGCAGGGAGGTCAAGAGTAGGGTGAGAAAAAATATATTTTCTGTTTTTACTCAAAGAAAATAATTAGATTTATAAATGCCCTGATTAAAATGTGAAGGAAGCTCATTTGAACATGATACAGAACAATACAAACAGGTGACTTGAAAGAGATCATTTTGTGCATCTGAACCAAGTGATGTGATAAGAAAGTTGGCAGTGCAGGTTCATGAGTACAGTCTTCTAAACAGGCACTCCAGTTGTTTCACAGCCCTGGTTCATGGCACTGGCATTGTTAACATTGCCAAGGATGCTCCAGAGACTGAAGGAGTACTGCAGCGCGGACTGAAGGGGTTAAGAGATTTTCCTGCTTCAAGTAAGGCTGACGCAGATGCACTGATTAGAGTGGCAGTTACAGAGGGAAACAGCCTTAGACATTTTTTTTCCTAAGCTCACATATTTTACACTCTCAAAGAGGGTGTTTACCAAGCTACATGTCAGCTGTGATTAAATCAGGTTTTCTCCATAAATGAGGTTGCCTCGAGTGTAATATTGACAGTTGCAGTTTGTAAGTAAGAACTTCGGATAGGCTGAGAGGACCGAATGAACTGCAGAATAGCTATAGATAACAGATGGTACCCGTGAGGTGTTACTAATAACATCTTGCTTCTGTTGACCCATTCGTGTGAGTCTGTAAGCTTGAGAACAGCCCTGAAAATCATGCAAAATGAGTACTTTAGAAAATTATATTCTTTATCTCAGAAAAGCCGCTTATAATTTAGGCATATTTCTAATGAAGGGAATGAGTTGTCTGGAGAAAGAAAGAGTTCAGCGAAGTCCTGTATCTCCATAAGGATTTTAACAGATTTATGCTGTGCTAAATAATACACTGAGCACACTTTGAGCTGTAAAAGTAAAAAAAAAAAAAAAAAAGTGACACATTATAATGTATTAATAGCTCTTGCCTGATATGTGTTTCTCTGATATTTTGTACAATACATCGATAAATCATGGCCTTTTAAGTATGGCATGTGGCTTACAATACTGTAAATAGATAAAAGGATTAAAGGACACGCTGCAGTATGAATACACATCACAGTATGCAATAATCTATTTCAGGAGATCTGCTTTACACAGAAATAAATGCAGAGTGTATTCAATTCAGGGTGGGCCTCAGTAGAAACCTCATGCGCTCCAGCAAGTGAAATTTTTTTTTTTTTGTCTAATTCAGCTGACATTTTTGATAAAGTGCGTATTTTGTTACATCGGTTTTCAGATTCTGTATAAACAGTGAACTGATCTGAAAGTGATTTCTTCATTTTTAAGGAAAACAGAAGAAAGTTTTGACTGAATGTGCTGAACAGTAGATAGTAGATATGCAGTGTGTATATGTGATATTTGTATACATTTATATTCTGTGCTGTAAGATGTGCATAAACTGCGGACCAACATGAAGGAAATTAACTGGTCCAGTTTTTTTTTTTAGTGGATGAAAAAGTAAATTAAGATGAGCAAGAACATGAATAACTTGAACTTGATACTGTATTGTGAAACATTCAGCATGGTTAAAATTATAGTAGTTGCATTCTAGAAAATGGCTTAGAAATCAAGGGGGAAGAGATCCTCATGTGGAGCGTGTTTCCATGCACATATAACTGGGTTAAGATGAACAACCTGGTTTCTTAAAAATCCATGTTTATTAGTGTAATTGAATCTGAAAATAAATCTGTGATAATTTTCTTGTGTTTTGTAATTAGATTTAGTGAAGCGGATGCTTTATTTATAGGGTTCTACTACGCAAACTCTAATCTGCTTGGCTTTGCGACTGTGCCCTGCAAAGAAGCTGGTAAGTGTGCTTCTTGCCTTACACTCAGTGATGCTGGAATCATAATAACGCAGGTATTTTTACTTCAATAAGATAAAAATTGCGTTAGGTTACTCATTAATTTAAAAAGTAATTGAAATACGTAACACATGTTATTTTTAACTTGCTACTCTATCGCTGTTGAGATTGTGTTACTTGGTTCAGTACTGTACATTCAGCTAATCAATAATAATTTTAGCGATTTCTGAAATAGAAAGACAGATTTTTTTCAGCTAGGAGAATGAATAATGTGATTACCTGAACATTTACCTCGAAATGTGTTTTGTGGATGCCTCTACCCGCGGCTGCTGAAATCATGTGTAAAGCAAATGCATGCACAGGCTTACAGAGTGTAATAGACATACACAGACTACACAATCTTTCACTGTAACGTAGTTAAGGGTTTACATGGACACATAATCATGTTATACGCAGAGAAATCTATCTCTATTAATCTTATTTCTCTAATCAGAATAACAGTTTACATGGCATTTTAGAAATCAGGTTTCTGTGAATAACCAAGTTATTAAAGAGCATGTGAACACCCTGATGGATGTAGGAAGGATTTCAGGAGAATTTAAGAACATCTTTATTGGCCGGCAGAGTCCCAACTCTTCTTAGGTACTTGAAGTGGGAGAGGAGAAGGCACTGCATTCTAAAACATAGAGATTAAGAGAGCAAAAGGAGGCTTGAGGTCTCCATACCACACATTTCACTGAGCTCTGATGTGTTCTCTCGCTTTATTTGCAAAATCACAGATCTGTTACCTGCAATTTTCTCAAAAACATTTCACTGTCTGGTAAGGCCACTGCTCTGTGCTGCTGTGAGTAAAAACAAGGAAGGCAAAACCGAGTGTTGGTCTTGATTAACTGTGGCAGACCAGACGCAGCACCTCCACCGAGCTGAAAATATATACCTGATGCTTTTTAGATTACTGTAACCCCATAATGGTAACTATTGCGAATTCAGAATGTAAACACCTGTCTTTCCTAGGTGGTACTGTTTTCATAGATTATTGGTCTCTTTTATTTATCTGTGACAGATTGTCATCCTCCTGAGGCAGTGTTGCTGCTGCTTGTAATTCCTTGTCAGCTTTTTAGATGTACCAGAAGCCCCTTCTTGAGTCTAAGTCTTCAGGCCTTATCCGCCCAACAAGTCTGCTGCCACTTCTTTGAGTGCATGGTGGGAAGTAAATTACTTAAACCCCCCTCTTTGGTTAGGCAATGCTGACAGTCCTTCTTATACATTTTCATAAATTAGTCTGATCTACATCCTTTTGAATGAAAGTGTTAAATAAGTTAAAAAAGCACACACACAATTGCATGAGGAATCATGGGAGCTTGCCTCTTTGAAGAGTTTTAGAAAAATCAATATTTCATTTTATTTTTCTTTCACACTGTTCAGTGCAAAAAAAGTCATCCTACTTTCATTTCCCTGTTTTTTATTTTGCTGTCAGAAGATAATGTACTTTTAAAAATGGTTTGAGTCAGTGTTTTTAGAAGATATTTCTCTTCTAAGGATGCTTTCTTCTCCTTCAGCATTACAGTGCAGAGCAGAGATTTACATAAAGTGTAAGTTCTGCTGATATTTGTGTTATTAATCTTTAAGTGAGAGACTGACGGATGGGCACCCTTTCTGTGGTGGTTCTTTCTTTGCACTCAGGGCTGTTGGGATTAGCTTGCACCATCTTTGATGCTTTAATGGAATATGCAAGTTCACAAAATGAGTGAGTAGAAAATTTGTATTCAATGCTTGTTGGAAACAAAAACTCATACAGTAAGATCAACTACACACAATCCTAACTGGCCAGCTGGCAGAGCAGACTTGCAGTTGAATTGTTTACTTTGGCTACATTCAGAGGTGATGGTCATTTGTCTGCTACTTAACTGGGAGGCAATAAGAGCCAACATCAAGTATTCTGATACCCTAAAGGTATTCACACCATTTTAGACCCTGATATGAACTTGAGGTTGACCCTTACATCATAATCTCTTGACATACATTGTCAAAAAGGCATTCTTGGCTGTTGATTAGAGACATTGCTACCTTTTATGGGTTTATTAAGAAATTCAGCTTGGGTGTGATGCTGAGAGCTCGATACTCACTTCTTAGTTTTGACATCTGCACTCGGAGCATTATTTTGGTTTGCATTACTGTAACCCCATAAAGGTTGCACCTGCTCCTGTCTAAATTACACAGAAAAAAATGATTTTTTCATACCGACATTTCATTTTGGGTAGCCATTTTTTCTCTTGCCAGGTTATTTACTTTTTTTGGTAGTTTTAATTAGCTTTTGAAGTTATTGGCTGGTTACACCTGTCAGTGTGTGTTCATTCTTGTGTTCTCCAAAAACAAATGCAATTGAACCACTACTTATAAAGCACTGTTTTGCCTCAGGATGACAGCAGACCAAAAAATCAAAGTTAAAATGGTACAGTTCAATTACCACGGTTAACCTTGAACAAAATGACATTGTGGTGCGTTAGTCCTGTTTGCTTTATCCCATTGGGGTATTTTTATGTAGATTCCCTCTGTGAACATATTGATTTGCTCTTGTGTTAATATGTTGTGGAGAGTTTGAATACCAATGCCACCTCAAGCTGTAAAATACGAAGATCAAGCTTTTTCAATTCTGTTACTGATTTATTTCATCCTCCCATTCTATGAACTTACTTTTTTGTAAGGAGCCAGGGCCATTTCTATTAGCTATGGACACAAGATTGGATATGACCTTGAATGTGAGGCCAGTCTATCTTAGCTACCACTGTCTTCATCATATTCACTCATACGGGAACAGTTTAGAGACCTCAATGATCGTAACGTGACAACATTCACTCAGACACTGGGCACGATAGGAGTCGAACCTATAATCTATTGAGTATGAGCACACTCCACTGTGCCATCCAAATACATCAATAAATAATTTTAAATTGATGAACGCCTTGTGCCTGGTGCCGCCGTAATAAACTCATGCTCATGATGGCCCTGACTGCATAAGCAGGTCAGAAAATGATTGATCCTTCAGACTCTATTGTCTGGAAGACATTTTCCATGAGCAGCTTTGAGAAAGTCTTCTGATCCTGTATAATCCGTACTGAATATATTACCAGTTTACTTTAGTGTGTGTCAATAATAATAATAATTCTTTTCAGTAGACAAATACGCTAATACAGAATGAAGAGACTGTTCAGTGGACCCCCTTCTTATAAATGCTCAGCTCTTACCAGGTTATGTAACTGCTATGACGTCACTTGACATGTATGGAAGGAACGCTGATTATATTGTGATGACGGATATCACTTTACATGACAAGGAGAAAATTGAAGAGAAGGTGGGGCAAGCAGCTGATGTATGAGCGAGCTTTTGGTGATCTCGCAGCCTAATACAGCAGTGACTCAGTAAAACAGGGTCTGGATTGTAATGAACTTTATGGATTGGAGGTTAAATCACGTCTGTTGTGATTTACACAACATATAGTTTAAAACAAGGTAGACATATCAATCTTTATTTCAACAGCAGGATAAAATACAGTGCAGCTATTTGTGAATGTATTGTAGGATTTGTCCATCATCTTTCAAACCTGCTTCTCGGCAGAGGCTTAAACCCTGGATGTGACGCTGGTCTGTTTCAGAGCTCATTCACTGACACCGGGCCAGTGAGTCTTATTAAAATGTCACTGCGGCTTTGAACTCTCAGGTTTTGCTTCTCTTTCTATCTCTATGGTCTTTTTGACATAACAAGTCCTATTTTTTAAAAAACATACAATTTCTACTTACTTTGTATATAAACTATAGTCAAGTTCCAATGAAAAGAGACTAATGGGGTCATTAAATATAGGAGGCAGACTACTTGACCTAGTCTATGGGTGTATATAGGATTTTGTAATACTTAGTAACCTTCCATGTTCTTTGATTTGTCCTTCAAGTTTTAGCATGTTTTCTCTATGTGTGGCTTGATGGATCAATTTGGTGTTTCTCCAATCAAACCTATTTCTTCACAATCATGGCATACTGTATATTAATTTACCATATAAAATTTGTGTTCTAAAGTGAAGCATTTTTTATAAACTTTAAAAATACCTTGTCTGTTCTGAATCAATAATATCAAATTCTGTTTGTCATGCATGAATTATACAGGCACGACTATATGTAGTGAAATGTATAAATTGAATGTTCTTGCGGATTTCAATGGAGCTCTCTGGAACCGCACATTCATATATGATAGAAAAAGCCTTCAAACTTAACAAAATATGTCCACTTTGAAGCAGCAAAGGTTTTTGTTTAAGAAAACTCGCCTTCTGTGTTTATAAGACATCCTTGTGCTGATGTAAGGAAACAGAATATAATAATTTTATTACATATTGTTGGTCCTGTTTCCTTGAGGTAAGGATATTTTATTTACTTGTTTATGTGCTCGCAGCGGCCGTAGAGTTATCATAATGCAGCGCCACCATTTACTGTCTGTGCAGTTATTTTATGTAGGCCATGAAGTGAGATACACAGTGTGTTAAAGCATAGTGAAAAGAGCACATAGGAATTTCTTTGTATTTTGTACACATAAGAAGAACTCTGAACAGAACTGATAACACTGCATTATTCTTTTTAATAAAAGTCCTAGATTTTTTTTTTCAATCCTTGTTGAATCACTCTTACTGGCAATATAGTAATAAAATAACTGAGCGCAATGTTTAGAATGAGAAAATTCAGTGATCTTGATGCCAATAAATCTATAAATACTTGCCAACTCCATGTGAAACCTGGCACTGTGAGACAGGAATGACAGCCCACTCATCTGTACTCAACTTACTAAACTTCAACCTGATTAAAGGGAAGTGATGTTGCTAAATTGGCACTATAGTGTGAGTGTCTTTGAGTGTCTGCATGTGTGTTTGTTCAACTTGTGATGGACTGGCACCCTTTCCAGGAATTGTTACTGCCTTGTATCCAATACTTGCTAGGTAAGACTGCAGTGGGTGCAACCACCTTCCTGTATAGGAGTAGATTAGGAAGATTGACTGCTAGATGTATGTGTGCAGGGTTTGAGGAGGGGCAGTATGAGCCGATACGACATGGTGGCTTTCTCCTGTTCAAGCTCCGGATGTATGCCTGTAATATCTGTTCGCTTCATTGCCTGTCACACAACCTCAACGTTTTCTCTCAGTGAAGCACGTGTATCTTTTTTCAGTCCAGCTAGAGCAGGCAGTATCTTTCTTATAGTGAAAAGATACATGCGATCATAAGTGTGATTTTTTTTCTTCCCCATTATTATTTTGTATTATTTTCTAGCTATCTTCAGAGCAGAGACAGCAATGGTACCTCAGAGTAAGATGAACAGAGGCGTTGGTAAAGATATGAGCCTCACAGCCGGTCTTCTTTTAAAATGACTGAATCTCACAACAGTGGTTTGCTTTTTGCCCTTTTCTTCTTTGAAACAACATGGATACGATGTTTTGCAATATATATGTAATTTCAAAACTTGGATCAATACTCAAGAATTTCTAAAAAAAACTTTTCACTTCAGAATACAGTTTTATGTGTTAAATTAATAGATTCTATGATTGTGAAGAAATAACTTTGACTTGAAAAATACCAACGTTATTCTTTAACATGCAGTAACTCCTGGGACAGTTGCAAATTGACAATAGCCTAACATCCATACATCCATTATACAACCCACTATATCTTAGCTACATGCCTTATAATTGTAAGCCAATAACATTTTAAATGAAGTGATAACTAATAAAAGACTCGGATTAAGTTGGCAAATTTGTTAAACTTTCCTGAAGAAAGAGGGATATCAAGAGGTGATGCTATACCCTGTGTTGAGTTCTTTTTGTGGTACTTCCGTGTTTTAAAATACAGTCTTCTCCTATGACTTCTGTACATGTGGATTGGTTCTTGGACCAGACCTCTGACTCGTTCATTGTACTTCAAGCCTAACCAGTAGGACACCTGGCATAGCATAACGTTCTCAAATCTGCTTAAACCAATTAAAAGTCAAAGGTAGCAAAGCATCGGCTCAAGTCAAGGCAGGATCCAACTCCGTATGGAATGCCCAGTCTCACACACACACACATTTATACGCCTCATAGGTCCACAGACTCCTGAATTGTAACATAGTGGGACACTTGGTGGTGCATTGATTAACACTACTGATTCACAACTCCATAGTACTCGGTGTGAATTTTCCATTTTCTGCTTGTGTGGAGTTTGCATTTTCTCCCTTTGCAAGTGTGAACTTTCCTTTTGACATTCTGCCTTTCCTCCATATATCTCAAAGACATACATATAACATTAACCGATGCCTCCATATTGGTGGTTTGCCCTGTGGTACATTGGCGTCCACTCTGCGGTATGCTTCTTCTTTATATGTAGTGCTGTGCGGATAGATATGAGCATCATATGACCCTGAAATAGACTAAGTAGGTTACAAAGTTGATGGATGGATGTTTGGTCACTTAAATTGGTAAAGTGTGCACATGAAAAAGTCAGACTTTTAATGTATTATACACTTGAAAAGTAGTATGTATCCTAAAGCAGGCATTACCAGGTATGGCAGCTCATTGTCTGCAGTTCTTAGGTGTTGTCACTTGAAGGGTGCCGAACCGTGAACACACCACATTATCACTTGTGCTAAATTTGGCAATTGGATGATTGGGAAGGTGCTATAGGAAACCTATCACATTCTATTAGCCTTGCCTTTTGAAAATGGATTATATGTTTAAAAGCCAAAGACAAAATTTACCTAGGGGGGACGAAACCTGTCTCCCTCTGTGCAGGATTTCATTTTAGTGAGATATAATTTTGCTCATAGCATGCAAAAAGGTGTATTGACACTGGAACTCCTCAGGCTAAAATTCAAGTCAAGAGAGTTAAGATGGCATTATTGCAGTGGGCTCTCATTGTAAATACATGAAAGTGTGAAAGTATAAATTATATTTGGGGGGGGTGTAGCAAAGCACCATCCTTATATATAATTTGATACTGTCCGTATGTATGGCGTTCACATCAATACTTAATACAATTTAGAACCATGCAATGGGACTCTGCCTCTATAGTTAGAACATAACGTGGCAAACGCAGACGCAGTATTGCATGATTGGCTAAGAATGTTCGAGTGCTGGATGGCCGAGTAGAGTAAGTTGGTGTTGGTTCAAGCAGTTAACATTTTGCTTTTTGGAACGTTGGTTTGGTCGTCGATTGACTTAAACCCTTCGACAGCTCTAGAATCATAAGAAATTTAGAACGTATCGCCATTTGCTTGGTACGCCGAAATATATCGTTGGCCAGTTCGGTTTTGGCATCCGTTCTTCTGACATCTATTGGCAAACTGAATAATGACGGCTGGGTATTAACAACAGTCATTGTTTAAATTTTAGCCAGTTTCAGATCTAAAATGACCACGCCAACATAATTATTACTCCGACTCTGATTAGAGTAATAAAATAAGTTTTGATTTGAAAATTTGTTTGGTGGAAAAAATCAAATGAGGTGTGCCTAATAGCTGAGTTCATGTCTCGCAGCCCCGTTTAAAGAGGAAGCCCTTCATTACATCGGCCGAAAAGGTCTATTTTAAGCACAAATCAGTACCATGATAACAAAATAATTTCAAGGACTTAAAAAAACAATTCTTTGCAGAGAAAGTATGGATTTCACAAACATAGAATTTGTAGCCCGATTCAATCGGGCTCCCGGTCGCTAGTATAAAATAATTGAATTGAGTTTTAAATATGTACCTCTTTTGAGATAAAAAGAGCTCTTATGCTGTTAATGATATAACAAATGAAACTACCCAGTTTAGATGCATATCCTTTTTTGTAATGTGAAAATCATAATTGACACCAGAATGCAAATCAAACCGCACTGTGTCTGTGTGGCCGATCTTGTGGTTTGTAAATGTTAGCTGCCTGTGTCTCCCAGACAAAGTGCATTGTGTCGCCTTTTCCATTTCAGGAATGTAAATGACACATGTTAAGGCTGCAGGCTGCAGTCGTGATGGCATGGCAGATTCTGAATCTGTCTGTTGTGTAGCTGCCATCATCATATGAGAGTCGAGAGTGACGAGAGTTGCATTGAAGAGATTAAGATGAAGTGCTGAAGTCTCTGTCAATGATGGCCTTGTGTGTGTGTGTGTGAATAAAAAAGCATCTGTTCTGAGTGGATTTTCTGTAGACAGATGAGAAATTAAAAATCACAATGAATGCACTATAGCCTTACTGTATATCTGGATCTTTTCACTTTTCTGTTACTCTCTTGTTATTTATCTATCATTGCTCCCTCACCTTTTGTCTTATGGATAGTGAGCCTGTATAGCCTTTCCACTCAGTTGTTTTGGTGTAACTGGATACATGGGTCATAGGCCGAGAATCTAAAGGTTACATTTATGCTGTTTATGGATTTCATTTTCCTCATGGCATTATCAGAAATACAGATTTTTCGGCACATTAGCACCTCCAAATCTGAGTTCATGGTTCTTTTGCTTGATCCCTGCAGGTAATGGGTGAGCAGTTGCCCTGTAGGAGACAAGCTCCAGTACCTTGGGGTCTTGTTCATGGAAGGAAAAGATTTTTGACGGTGTTAAGCCAGACCATGTTGGCAAAGAGGAGATTAAGTCTCTGAGCTACATCCCCAACTTCACCTATTGTCACAAGCTCTGGATAGTGACCATGGTACAGGTGGTCAAAATATGGTTTATGTGCATTTGTTGCCAGGTTCACATTGAGTGATGGACTGAGTAATTCAGCAACATGAGAGCATTTTGGAGTAGATCTGCTTCTTCTCCTGATGAATAACAGGAGTAAGTTATTTGGGCATGTAGATAAAATCCTCCTGGACCGTTCACATTAGGAATGAATGAGGCACAGCCCACTACGAGAAGACCCAGGGGCCAATCCAGGACACCATGGAGGAACTTACCCCACAGTGAACTGGACATACGGTACAACTACAAAATTTCCCAGTACTCTGTACATGTTTTAATAAATTTGGACCTGAGAATGTCCATGGAACTAGGATTTAGTTTAAAACTGAAATGAAGTGAAACCCCGGAAGAGCAAACATTGTCAAGGTGCCTGGCTAATGCATTGCTACAGTATAGCTGCTTACCCTTTACTCTGAAAAGCTGGAACACAAGTTACAGTGGTTATGATATTTGATTTGGATCTCACAGGAAGATTAGATAGTTGGTAGTTGCACTGCAGTCTTGTGGTTAAAAGTCCACTACCTTGGCCTCCTAGTTACTGACTTCACCAGAAGATGGCTACTATGGTGTGCTATATATTCTAGCTACAATCAAAGTGTTATTTATTGCTATTCCAAGCTGCAAAGGGAATATTCTGATCATATCACTCACACACATTTGTTTGCAAGTGAAGTGAAATCGATTAGGCTTGTAATTGATAAGGCCTGAAATGTTGATGAATTTTCTTTCTCACATGCATTCAGATTGTAAATCAGCATGCCTTTAAGGTTCACATGACTGGTGTATGATTCACCTGACATAAACATCTGTAGCTATCAGGTAACAAAATGGCAGTATCAAAAGGAATATCTCACTGAATAGATGAAGGTAATTTTTTCTGCTCCTAAAAAAGTTTCAATTGTACATTTATTTGAAGCAAACTTGTTTTAGACAGTCAGTAAAGCAAGCTGTTGGGCCAGGGGTAGTAATCATGACCGAGTTTCACCTAATAAAGCTCCTTAAGTAGTGTGTCTGCACCATAACTGGAAGTTTGCTGGTACAGTAGTAGAGGTTTTAAAGACAACCACCATCCAGCCCACAAGAAGTCTTAATGTCCAAACCCCATAATTACTGTACTTCCCAGTTCTCTACCTGTTATCCCCAGGAGCAAACCTGATCCATCTGCCATTTGTCGCAGTTTCCATCAGCAAACGGAAGCAGAGTGATTGAAAAGTTTCAACCAGGTCTAGTGTTGTCATTTAGAAATTTATAAAGATCGAGGGTAATAATCAAAATGAAACCGATTAGACATTGCAGAGCAATACATTGAGTGGCCCCTTTATTAGGTACACCTGCCATTCACTTGTAATCCATCAAAGAAGGTTTCAAAACATTGAGTGTATAACATTGACAGATGGGAATGTTCAAGACAAATGATTGATTTGAGCATGGCACAGTAGCCATGGGTGTAAAGCAGTCTAGCATGAATGTGTAAAGAGCAGAGACCATGCTGTGGTTTCAGTTTACAACTGTGTCATGGGTGCATCAGGAATAAGCAATCCACTTATTTAAGTGGTATGTCAGAATGCACAATTCACCATACTTTATAAGAGTGAACAACAGCTGATGACGCAGTGAATTTCCATTACTGCCAGAAACAAACAAGAAGGTGTGGTTGCAGCAGGATAAGGAACACAAACAGGAAATCATGATATGGAATCTCAGTTAATGCTAATTCAGCCTAAGGGGAAATCAGCATGCGGTGAAAACTGAACAAGTCCATGGAGGTCTTATGCTAGTTGACAGCAGTGTAAACTGAAGGTAGCAGTGTTGGGAATATTTAATGTTGTAGGTTTTTTTGGCACACACTAGGGTTAGTAATAATAACAGAGCAGTAAAGGCGTCCGGGAACATCATGGCAAATTCAGTTTGGCCTCCCAAGCCACCTGATTGCAATCAGTCTGTGGAATGACGTAGTATAAATAGTACGAGCAGACCTCCTTTGCTCAATAATTTGCAACAATTATTGGATGTCCTGGAGCTAATTTGACGCCCCATCTCTGCTGCACAGTTCTGATACAGTAGGGGCTACCTCACTATTAAAGTGCCCAGTCTTTGCAAGCCAAGTCCTGAACTAAAATAAATTCAGTTGCATAATAAAAAGAGTGGCTGTAACAGTAAATTGTGCTGAGTAGTGCCATGGCCCTTTCCTCTTAGAGGATCACAAAGAAGATTTTAATGAGACAGGTATGGAGAATGCAAACCATTGATTGCTGCAGATGTGTTTCTAAGTGGATGCTAGGTTCATGTCTCATTAAAAGTAGAAGCTCTTAAGAGTTATCTAAAGAAGAATTTGGGGCAGCCATTGATGAAATTATTTAGATTTTAAACTCTCCTAGCATTGGATTATTTTATCATTTTTTAATCATAAATATGATCTGAGAAACACACCATTTCAGTGGTGCTGTGCTTAATTCTTCGGCCTTGCAACTGCAGGAGAGAGGATTCAAATCCTGACCCAACCACTGCCTCCGTGGAGACTGCACATTCTTATCGGGTCAGTTTGGATTTGTCTGCTGTACCCTGGTTTTCCTCCTACTTCTCAAAGATGTGCAGTTCATGTTATCTTATTTAGTGATTCTGAACTGGCCTTGTGTATGAGTGAGTGTGCCCATCCAGGTCTGCTTCCTGTACAGTATTGTGCATCATAATCCTGAGATATGCTTTGTCTTCCTGGAGATTGGAATCTGCTTTAGAAAATGTATCAATGGTACATAGTTTGATAGTGTTGTATCACACAGTTTGAATATCCCTAGTCTCACAGGGCCAGACAAATAATGCTTTTTCAGAAACCTGTTAAAATGTTTGTAGTGAACAACAGCAAAATCTGCCTCTGAAAAGCCGACGCGAACAGGGTCTTCCAAAAACACTGCCCCGAATTTCTCCTGTCCACACACTTTGAACTGCTGGGGTTTCAGGGAGAGAGCAAAAGAACCTGAACAAAAGACTTGACATTGAGAGAAAATAAAAAGATGAAATTGCTGCAGGAGCTCAGTAGCACATGGGAACTGAAATTTAATGAGTAATCTGTATATTGTAATGAGCGCAGAAACAAAAGAGACAGATATACAAACACATATAGACCTCTGCAGCTACTTGGCTCCACGCATTTGAGAAATGCTTCTGTCTGTTACAGCGATGAAGAAAATATAATCGATCATGGCCTCTGCCCTAATATTAAGTTAAATGGAGTCTTTAAACTAGCTCCAGGTGAGTCTGGATGGTGTGCTTGATTGTACCTTATGAGCATTGGGTTCTGCATTCTCCCCTATGCTGCCAGTGTAGGCTTTGGCTTCCTCTATTTCTGAAATTAAATAATTTAGAATTGCCAAATTGTCTTACACTTGTCTTTTGGATGTGGGAAGAAAAATGGAGTATAATGATAAAAACCAATGCAGATGCTGGTAGATTGTTCTAACTCCACAAAGACAATGACCAGACTAGACATTTTGACCCTAACTTCTGCATAAAGTATTCAGAATTCAAGCAAGAGATGTGAACATCTCCTTGAACAGTCTACAATGAGGTGCTGTTAAAAAAATAAAAAAGTGCTGATCATCTGTAACCTTAGAATCCTCACTCCAGGCTATTCAGTAGCCCCTTATTGTGTGGACTGTAAGGATTCATCTGACACATACATAACAATGTCTGGCATAAAACTACTGAAACTGATTATAATTAAAGATGTTAACTGAAAACATCCAATGAGCTAAAACTGATGTACAGGCGAACGCCACGGAAGACAGTTTCCGAGAATGTTTACACGGTGGAAAGGCTGATGTAATCTTTATATCAAATCTGATACATTTATCTCTCAATTCTTAGATGTTCCTTTTGCTAGTTTAAAAGGTCAGCAAATCAGGGACCTTCCTTGGTTGCAGGCTATATCTGTGCATTCACTCATTCTTTGTTTTTGTAGAGTCGCCAGCTAACTTGCCAGCATGTGTTCAGTTCCTCAAAACATATCATGGAGGAAGTGGGTTAAAAAATGGGTGAATGTTTAGCCCAGTGTTTTACTCAGTGCTTGGATGTGTTTCCTTTATCACACTGGCTTGCAAAGCATGGGATGTTCTTGCAGCATTTGGTCCACTTATTGCACTGTATTATACATCCCAATTTGGTAGCTTGCTTTTATTCATTTCTGACAAATGTTTTTATTACTGCCTAGATGAAGGCCCCTTTCTTTTGGCTCTGTTATTACCGTGTCTCGATTTACAAACTAGTTCTTTATCATTGTGCTTTCTTAGTCAAATATCAGCCATCTATTTATCCAGTTTGCCAGCCAGGTTCTGCTGCTTAGTGCTGTTTTATTTGTAACCTTCAATGTAACCTTGATAACAGCACAGTTGCAGTTTTAATTCTTTATCTGAACCTTTTGTTTATTCCTCCAGCCCTGATTAAGATAATTGCTTTAAACTGGGCAAGAAATCAATGTGTCTTGTTTCACAGCCTTGATTGTTAAACTTTTCTAAACTCTGCTATATCATTGTTTTGTAATTGGGATGGTCGAATAAAGGTCATTTTTAACCAGATCAGAGAAACTTTTGCATTCCCTGGGGAATTGCTTCAGATAACATCTACGCTTATCTAAGGGCTATCATGTTTCATTTTCCAGAGTGATGCAGAACTAAGCACAAGAACTATGTTTTCCTTTCTGCCAGTGCTCAGTATTTAAGGATCATGTTGCAAATGATAAAGAAGAGAGTATTTTAACAGCGTTTATATTGAATACATTTTTTAATTCCGTGAAAATTCAGTAACTTTTTTCTGAGTATTGTTCAGTTGTTTTTCTACAAACAAGGAACTCCTACTTAATAATAAGTTAAAAAAAATGGGTCTGGCACAAAGTAAATAAAAGCAGCCAAGGAAGAATAATTGTTCTGTCCTCACTACATTCGTCAATTCCTCTACCTTTATGCTATGGGGTCATCCTTGTGCTCCAATACTACTCTCATCCATTTCTTATTGTCTTGATCTAAAACTCAAGCCTCTGTTATCTAGGTTTTAGGTTCAGCATTTCTGTTTTCAGTCACTGGATCATATTCACGTCTTATTGTATCACAATGGGCAGCTTCATGCTGCTCACGAATGCCTTTAAATAGCTAGGAAATGAGCTGACCATAAAGATATTTGTTCATGTCTAGTCGCTTCATGTGCACTGCTAAGTTATTTTACAACAATAAGACCTTTTTTTCTCAAATATTCCTTTGCTGTTTCTCATTTTTCAGTCATTTTTATTCACCATTTTCTTTCAGTACTTGGTCTTGGGGGCCAGAGGATAAGCCAGCTGCATCCCAGGATGGGGAGCCAGGTATTTGTTTGGAAAGAAACCCTGCATGCCCATAAGCGACCATACCAGAATTTGATTTTGTAACAATGAACTTTTGCTAAGTAGGTCATCATTTTTCCAACTGTGAATTTTTTTGATAACTAATTTCCTACAATAAACCCATCTTTAATCCATAAGTCTGTTTTTCTAAATTTACGGGTTCCATTACATGCTCCTATGGGGAGGTCGAGGGTATCCTGGCAGCAGAGGATGCACCTCATGAATGAAGCCTGGACAAAAGGCAGTCCACTACTGGACACACTAATGCACACATCCACACATGCTCGTGCCAGATAGAGTTTCTAGCCAGGTTAATATTCGTATCATTTCAATGTAGGAGTACCCAGAGAAAACCCACATGCACACAATACCTCAGAGACAGTAACTCAGTGTAGAATTGACACCGATGACACGTGTCACTGCATTGCTGTTGTAAACTAATTTATAAAGGTCAAAAATGCTTTTAGAAATGTTACTTTTCCAAACAACAAGTAACAAATTATAATTGTTTGCTATACATTGTTTATCAAGTAATTAAATTGTGGGGCAGAACTCGAGTATAACAAGCCTCACCTTGAGCACCCTGTTACCATGCTTCCATTTGTCGCATATACTTTTATCTATCCTAGATCAAGTGATGCAGAAGCCAGCCATGGATGAAACACCAGCCCACTGCATGGCGCCCATGCTGATATTCTAACCCTAACCCTAATCTGTGGATCGAGTTCCGAGGGACAGCTGATGTTCACAGCTAAACATACCCAACCCTGATGGGCTATACACCCTGAGAGGTACTGTGCATCCGGAAAGTATTCAAAGCGCATTACTTTTTCCACTTTTTGTTATGTTACAACCTTATTCCAAAATGGATTAAATTCATTTTTTTCCTCAGAATTCTACACACAACACCTCATAATGACAACGTGTGAAAAGTTTACTTGAGATTTTTGCAAATTTATTAAAAATAAAAAAACTAAGTAAGCACGCGTATATAAGTATTCACAGCCTTTGCCATGAAGCTCAAAATTGAGCTCAGGTGCATCCTGTTTCCCCTGATCAACCTTGAGATGTTTCTGCAGCTTAATTGGAGTCCACCTGTGGTAAATGCAGTTGATTGGACATGATTTGGAAAGTCACACACCTGTCTATATAAGGTCCCACAGTTGACAGTTCATGTCGGAGCACAAACCAAACATGAAGTCAAAGGAATTGTCTGTAGACAGCCGAGACAAGATTGTCTTGAGGCACAAATCTGGAGAAGGTTACAGAAAACTTTCTGCTGCTTTGAAGGTCCCAATGAGCACAGTGGCCTCCATCATCCGTAAGTGGAAGAAGTTTGAAACCACCAGGACTCTTCCTAGAGCTGGCCGGCCATCTAAACTGAGCGATCGGGGTAGAAGGGCCTTAGTCAGGGAGGTGACCAAGAACCTGATGGTCACTCGGTCAGAGCTCCAGAGGTCCTCTGTGGAGAGAGGAGAACCTTCCAGAAGGACAACCATCTCTGCAGCAATCCACCAATCAGACCTGTATGGTAGAGTGGTCAGACGGAAGCCACTCCTTAGTAAAAAGCACATGGCAGCCCGCCTGGAGTTTACCAAAAGGCACCTAAAGGACTCTCAGACCATGAGAAACAAAATTCTCTGGTCTGATGAGACAAAGACTGAACTCTTTGGTGTGAATGCCAGGCGTAACGTTTGGAGAAAACCAGGCACCACTCTTCACCAGGCCAATACCATCCCTACAGTGAAGCATGGTGGTGGCAGCATCATGCTGTCGGGATATTTTTCAGCGGCAGGAACTGGGAGACTAGTCAGGATAAAGGGAAAGATGACTGCAGCAATGTACAGAGACATCCTGGAAGAAAACCTGATCCAGAGCGCTCTTGACCTCAGACTAGGGCGACGGTTCATCTTTCAGCAGGACAACTACCCTAAGCACACAGCCAAGATATCAAAGGAGTGGCTTCAGGACAACTCTGTGAATGTCCTTGAGTGGCCCAGCCAGAGCCCAGACTTGAATCTGATTAAACATCTCTGGAGAGATCTTAAAATTACTGTGCACCGACACTTCCCATCCAACCTGATGGAGCTTGAGGTGCTGCAAAGAGGAATGGGCGAAACTGGCTAAGGATAGGTGTGCCAAGCTTCTGGCATCATATTCAAAAAGGCTTGAGGCTGTAATTGCTGCCAAAGGTGCATCGACAAAGTTTTGAGCCAAGGTTGTGAATACTTATTTATGTACATGTGATTTCTCAGTTTTTTTATTTTTAATAAATTTGCGAAAACCTCCAGTAAACTTTTTGCACGATGTCATTATGGGGTGTTGTTTGTAGAATTCTAAGGAAAAAAATGAATTTAATCCATTTTGGAATAAGGCTGTAACATAACAAAATGTGGAAAAAGTGATGCGCTGTGAATACTTTCCGGATGCATTGTATACATTCCTAAATTCCCAAGGCCAGACATACCTAACACTGTCACTGTATGTTTAGACTTTAGAAGAAAACCTATGTTAAAAAAAAAAAAAGCTAACTCTGTACAGTGGGGGCCTCATTTGAGATTTGGATGAAAGTTTTCTGATACAGCCCTACTACTCATTGCACCTTTATAGTGCCACTTGTTTTATCTTACGTAGTGCACAAGTCGAAAAATATCACCAAAAGGTAAGAAGAGCCTTTGTAAATGAAGGGTGGAATGGACATTAAGGACATACGTGATAGGACCCCAATTCTGATCGTTATTGATCCATATTGGGGTCACTGTTGACAGCTGTAGCTGATTTTGGCAGGTTTGAGCATCTGGCTGGCTCCAGCTATAAGTGAAACTCCTGTCTAATACTTTGCATCTTCACACACAAACTTGTATTGTGCCAGTTTTGAAGTCTATTGAAAATATCTTGTTCATACTTAACTACAATCAAAGAAGTATACTATAGATATCCAAGATCATTCCTTATCCCCACATAATTTTCCATTGCATCAATCTGTTAACCAAAGACAGATCTCTGATTGTAAACTGAAATTCTACTTGAAGAAACTTTATAGGTTTTACCACGCCATGCAAGCTTCCATTCCTCGGCTGAGTTTTGCTTTGTGATTTTGCCCTCAGTCAATTCATTTTCTCTACGCAGAGACTTTGCTTTGGTCAATAAGGTGATGATCAAGAAATAAACTTTTTGGTTTCTACAAATGCATTTTAGCCTTTTATAAGGTTATTGGGAGCCAGCAGACTAAAGAGAGAAGGAATTTAAAAAAAAAAAAAAAAACCTCACATTTTATCCAGCAGTGAATGAATTAGCATTTTCCGCTGAGTCTACTCATCGCAAATTGCCTTCTTTTACATTGTAACAGAACAAAAGAGATGAGAGCAAAATGCTGAGAAGCAATTAATGCTCCAAAAACTGCACAGTTACAGCCATTTTAATGTAATTTATGTTTTAATTTGCCAAACAGATTTCGGACATCAAGATTTTGATGAAATGGGAGCACTTCAGTAAAGTGTTTTGCATAAAATCCTAGGTGTGATGAGTGCTTGTCATTTAATGACCATAGCGTAATATAGCCGTAGTCGTGCTCTCTGCAAGTGTTGTTCATATCAGAGTTCCTAGCCCTTCAGATTAGTTAACGGTGATTTACAGAAGTGATCAGTTGCTGGTCTTGGAGTAAACAAGTCATCTAAGAGCTGTCAAAGCCAAGAATAAAAAGCTACTACATTTCATATGACCCTATATGAAGGAGAGCTGCGAGA
Source organism: Polypterus senegalus (assembly GCF_016835505.1). Lineage (NCBI taxonomy): Eukaryota > Metazoa > Chordata > Cladistia > Polypteriformes > Polypteridae > Polypterus > Polypterus senegalus. The sequence continues at coordinate 55,620,819 of NC_053163.1, forward strand.
CACTGAGATGGTGCAGTGGCATATGTGGACCCTCAGAATTCAGAGAAAGATTAATGTGGTTGCAGACAGTCACATGAAGAGGTAGAGAAACGTGGCAGAAAACTGGATAAGGTGATGTATGGCTGTAAGGGTGGAGGTGCCAAGCAAAGAGGGAGGCTTAAGGAGGAATGAAAGGAGCTGGAGGCGGCTGCAATTAGAAGAAAACTTCTCAGTCTTGGTAATGGCCAAGGGTGGAGGAAGGAAATTTGGGAGTTAAGCAGCTAACCTATGTCATGCCCATTAAACTGTCTGTTGTGGTTGCTTTTAGTATGTGGTCTTAGGCTATTTACAAATTCATTTGTTTTTGAAGAGACTTTTGTTGCTCTTTTCATAGGTTGCTTACTTGGTAAAGAGTATCCAAGAGCAGAAACACTCAGAAAATAAGAAGTCTGACAAAGAAGTTGAGACCCTTGAGACTTTTAAGGTCTTTTGGTTAGCAAAATATACATGTCCCCAATATCTCATATTTTTATTTCATAAATAAAAATAATCATTAGCAAATGACTCTCAGAAGCCTAATGTGAAAAAAGCTGCTCAACTAGGATTGCTAGCTCTCATACAGCTGCGTACATTGGGTATGTTGGAAGAGAGACGTGTGTTGGGAGTCTGGAATTGACGCAGCATTTTTTATCCAAGATGACTGATATAGTAACAGGCAGTCTAGGAACAGCTATGGGTGCCCATCTCTTTACATTTAGAGATAGATTTAGTTGAGAAGGAGAACAGTAGTTCACCCAAGAAAACTGTATGGCGGTGGCCCAAAGAATTTTGAGGACATGGCATGAACTCTGAAATTCTATGAGGTTGCCCCTGACATTTAACACTAGGGCAGAAAATAAATGGCAGCTACCTGAATGAGACTACAATGAGAAGGTAATTTGATGATCTGTGAACATAAAGAAGAAATGTTTTAGTAAGTTTTCGTATGTCTCTTACTTTGTGGGTGTTTTCAATACATCGTTTAACACAACATTCTCAAACCTACCTTAATTCAACTTCAGGGTCAAGGTGAGGCCGGAGCCCATCCCTGAAGCATTTGTCAATCATTTGAAGCCAGCCCTGGAGAAGAAGCTAGTTCAGCTTACAAATCTACACTTCTCCTTGCACAGTGTCAGTTTGGAATCGCCAGATAATCTGGCACACATGTCTATGGGGGATCTGTGGTTTTTTGATCACTTTGAGATAATAGGTATTCATTTTTAAAATAAGAATTAACCAATAGGACTTTGGGGTGACTTAGTAGCTTGTGTTGCCGCTTCACAACTCCTGAGTCCTGGCATCTTCTCATTTAGTCTGCGTGATTTTCCTTTGAGACTTATCATATACTTATTCACAGGTGTGGGTACCGTGTGGTGGACTTGCATATAATCTTGGGCTGACCCCTTTGTAGTGCTGCTGGGCTAGTCCCCATCTATTGACATAAGTGGGCATATAAATTGAATATACCATATGCTTTTTCTATGCATCAGTTTAAAATTAAAATTCAGAGCATTTCCACTTAAAATATCATGACGGGTAATTTTAAAATGTAAAAAAACAGCTGTTTTGAGGGGTAAGGAATGGGATGATTTGCAAAGAAAAAAAATGTTTTTTATGCAAAGCATCCACTTCTAAGGAGAAGGCGGCAATTTTGGTATTTTTTTTATTTGTGCTTGATGTTGGACGGTTGCTCTTGGAGTGTTTTGATGTATTTCAACCATTAAAACCGACAGCCAGAAGGGCTAATTATAGAGGAGGAGTAGCTATATTTGAATAAAGAAGTGTTTATGAATGTGAATGTTAGAGAAGGGTGATGTGTTACCAGCCTTTAAGCAGTAGGTTAAAGGCACTACAAATATCTCATGTGGCTGAGTGCACAGAAAGTGCTTTTAGAAACAGGCAGCAGTCATCGGTGGCTCAGGGGTGGGCCAGAAGCACTTCTAGCCAAGAAGAGTTATCAAGCTGTTATTTTTTTGTTTGTAAAATTATATTTTCAGTACAACTTTTTCAAAATTTTCTATTTAAATCTGCAGGCCCACTATATAATAATGACCTGAATGGAAATAGAAATTTCAGAGAGTCTATCTTTACTAAAGTAGTTGGTGGGATGAAGCCTAATTTTTTTTTTTTTTTTTTTTTGAAAATGAAATGTAGCAAGTCTTTTCCTTCCTTTCCCCTTCAGGGACATAAAGTATGCGTCAATGGAACAGCTGAAAAAATCTGTGCCACCATTCGTTGGCATGCATCTTTATTTTGTGGGCCTTTGTTTTCATTTATAATCTGTCGAATGGCATTACTTGTGGTGTAGCGTAGCGTAGCAAAAATGATTTCTAGACAGAATCATATCTTTATATCTGGAACTAATGTTCTGACTGAAGTGTGTATCATGTACGCTGTTATTAAGACTACAAAAATATGGTGCTAAACAACTGTGGCAGTTCACTGAACTTAACTTTAAAAGTGAAATAAAATAAAAATGTGAACAAAAGTAGCAGTGTGCTTGTAGATCTTTTGCTCTTTAATCTCCTTATTGCTGGTAGCTTAGATGATCTTCCATTAGTGGCAAGTCCAGCATGATGCTGACTGATTGATGTTTACTACATTTTAAACTTTGAGGTATTTGCTCATCAAACTAAAGTAATTATTTTCAAGTAAAAATGCAGGCCATTATTGCATAAAGATCAGCAATAATCTTCTTTCCATTCATCAGTTCTGCCAGTGAACTGATTTGGGCAAATACAAGAAGCATAAAGATGAGCTCAAATGTTTGTAGAGCATCCTCTGAGTTGAACAGCACCAATCTTGCCTCAAAAAGATCAGTCAAAGCAGGGTCCCAATGAGTGTCAGAAAGTGCATAAGGTGTAATGTTACATAACATTTGGAAGATGATTTCTGCATGCATGCTTCCTAACTTGTGGCACAAGCTTTTTAAATTATGATCATTAGTATGTCAGAATATCAACAGCTTAATTTTTTCAGGATAGCAAGAGATGGGTGCTTCTGTTGGCAGTGGCGGAATGAGCCCTGATTGGAGCACCAGTCTCACACTCTTCACCAGACAGGGTCAATTTAGACTTTTTCCAGTTAGTCAAATGAAAGCAGAGTCAATCGAGAAAACCCAGAGAAACCAAATGAGTTAGAAGCCATCAAAACTAGAAATAAACTAATGAGCCTGCAATATTAGTGCTACCTGTTGTGCTGCCACCATGCTGTTCATCAGCTAGTATCTGAGCCCAAATATCTGCTCTCTCTTAAAGAGTCTAAATGAGTAGATCAGGTAAAGTGGATTGACTCACTTTGTCTTTCCATACATCTTTTTGTTTCTACTCTTCCCCCTAACATATCCCAACAGCATTGGGCACAAGACGCTGGTCCTTCACAGTGGGCACACAGTCATTAAGGGTCAGTTTAAGGAGTTACCATTTAACCTTACATGTAAAGTAAAATGTGTGCAGATATGGGAAGAACATGTAAACTCTGGGGGTGACCAGGTGGGGATCTGAATCCAGTAGCACATTGTTTGTTTATCTTCTCTCACACTGAAAAAAAGTATAACCTCCATTCAACTTGAAATAATTAAGGTAATGATTCAAACTTAATATTTTCTGAATCAATACAATTCTTTTTATCTTATTAAACCCACAATTTTTAAGTTCAGGCAAATCATTTAGAGTAATTGGATGCAATTCACATGTTTTATACTGAAGTAAATCTATTTTTTAAGTTGTTGCAATTTAAAATAGTTTATTGGTCATAACCTGTTTTTATGCTATTAGAAATATTATGAACATAACACATTCCAAAGCTGTACTTTTTATATTTATTTGAAAATCTTGTGGAAGTACACTAGCATTTTGCAGTGTAAATCTTAAATATACAAAAAATTATTAAATGTTTCCTACAGCTTTCTTGAAAGTATGTTTTATTACGAGTTCCTATACTTTTAATTAAAACTTAACAGTTGAGAAGCAGGGTTACTTACCAGAAATCCTCCGTTATAAAAGTCTGCTGCTGAAAATGACCAGACCTGTATAGCCACATCCACTCCACTCAGGAAAGCGTTCTTCATTTTTGGCAGTTGGAAAGCCAGCACGCTGGAAAGTTCGACTGTAAAAATATACAAATGTCCTCTTCCACACAGCACACAAACAACCTAAAATATTAGGTTAACTGAAGTAGGATTTTTATGTTTATTCCCTACACCATAACTTACTTTGGTACAAACAGTTTTTTTTTTATTTTGATTGAGATCTGAAACCAAATATTTCAAGTTACAACACTAAATGATCGATTTTAAGTTGCTTGAAAGAGAAAATTTACGTTGAATGAACATCAATGTTATACTTTTTTCAGTGCAAAGTAGCAAAGCCCAGAAGACTTCTGTAGCCGAGACATAGACCTTTTTAATTATATAAGAAGGCAATGGAGTCCCCATTATATCTTTGTTATCAGTGCTTCTCATTATCATAAAACCTGAATATTTCTTTGTCACTCTGAACTCACTTTTGTTGTTTCTGCCACTTATTAATTGAACCAAATGACTCTTTGCACTGGAGGAAGCTTTTAATATTTCTGTGTCTGGGTGGGATAGCAGTACAGTATTGAGCCCTTCTGTCTGACAATTCCAAAAACTGCGCTTTTAAATATCTGTGAGGAGTTTGTATGTTCTGCTAGTGGTAGTTTAATATTATCATTTCCTTCATCATCCCCAAGAATTGCATGTTTAGTGAACTGGTGACCTTAAAGTGGTCCAATATGTGTGGCAGTGCCCTACATGCCAGGATGGTTCCCTGATGATAACAGACATTCTAGGTTTAGGAAATGTCTGGAAGTAAACTATATTCAAGCAAGTGCTTAGCATAACAGTTTTGAGTCTGGCTCCACATGCGGGACATGCCACAAAATCATTCAGTAGTTGAAGATTTATTCAGCTGCTGTGCTCCTTCACAGCATTCATATCGAACTCCTGTGTGACCTTGCAGGAGCCGAGACAGAGATTATTTTCTCCATTTCAGCGTCTTGCTTGTCACTAGTATGTAGACATGTCTTAGGGCCTTAAAATAGGAGAGCTAAACGTAGCAGCCTCATTCGAAGAATTTCGTGACATTTACTACTCAGAAGAGGAAAGGGTGGTGTTTAAGAAAATATCATTTCCAGTAGACTGACTTAGTCTGAAAATGAACTGTCTCCAGAAGATAGAGAAAATTAACCACAACTACAACACAAAATTAAACCACATGATATTTCATTTCTGTACAGCCATTTAAAATGTGTAACAATTTTTTAATGTGTCAAGTGCAAGAATAAGGAATGTGATTTCTGCTGCTGGGCATACTTTTGTCAGCCCTTTTTTCAGCACAATGCCACCCTTGCTAGTAAGCCAGCATTTTGTGGTAATGCCAGTGTTATTTTAGAAGTACTGGGGAAATAACTTTAATCTTATATTATACCCATTGGATATTTGAAAAGCCAGCCAGTGTTAAGTAGAAGAGGTAAGGTGCATACAGATACTGAAACAACTGATTGTGGCCCATCCTACTACACAACCTCACCGGATATTTTTTGAAATGGAATGTGAACCCTACCACAAAGATTGCTAAGAAAAGGCTTTAAATTCCTTCCAAGAAGAGAACATATATGTCACATCCATGTGAATTGTTGGCTTCTGAAAATAAATAAATAAATAAGCCTGAGTTATCCAGCGCAATACATGGGAACACGTCTGATCTTCTGCTGTGAAGCTGCCTGATGTTCATGGTGTGGTTTTGCTGTGAGAACTGCAGTTTCCTCATACAATCCAAAGTACAGTGCAGATTTGATAAACTCGAATGCCTTCATGTAAGTAAGTGTCCCACACTGTATGATGGCATGTGTGATTGTGCCTTGCGGAGGACTTTTCTGGTTCCTTCTTTTCACCTGTTACTTCTGACAAACATTTTGACTCCCCAACCTTAAAGGAAGGCCAGAGAATTAAAAAGGAGCACAGAAAAATCAAAGTTGTTCAACACATGCGCTGTTTATTATCACCAAGTTATAGTGTAACCATATTTATTCCAGGTTTTGAAATTTAAAAGGGCACATACATTTTTTTTATTCTTTGGTGTTATACCTTTAACAGCCCTTGTCGTAGCCATTATGTGCAGCAGCTTTGCTAAAGTTCTTACCCACTTGATCAAACACAGCAGAGGTTGACTGTCCTACTTTAAATTTTACAGGAAATAGTGAGTTTTTAATATGATGTGGGTTAATTTTTTTTACATCTGCTTCTGTTTGGGATGTGAGGCACTTTGTGCATTTTGTTTGACCAATGCTGTCTCAGTGAGCAAAGGGTTAATTCAAACTCATGACACAAATACTACTTACAACTAATAATATCCTTTCTTAATTAGCCTAACACTAGCCTTGCTTGCAATAAATGAAGAAAAAAATGTGAAATTTTTGGTTAATCAATTATTCTCAAAACCTCTTACTCTAATCCCAGGTCTCGGTGGGCAGGAGCTTAACCCAGCAGCACTGGGTACAAGGTAGGAAGCAGCCTTGGACTCTTTCAGCAATTGAATACATTTTGAAAACTTTGCAAATTTGTAGAATATAGTGATGATTTTTGGTTGGCTAGAGAGGCTTTGGTATGCTTTAGATCACTCCAGCCCTGCCTCTCAAATTGGGTGACACCTGTTGTCGCTCTGCAGCAATGTTTCTTAAAAGTTCTTCTTAAAACACACCTTTATCCCTCTTAGTATCTTAGTCAGAGACAACCATCATTTTGACCGTCAGAGCGGTCCCCTTGTAGTATCACCGTCAACCATCATAGTGGAGGAATGTCGATTGCTTACACCACCCACAGCAATTGAGACACTTCTCAAACCGTCCATGACCCCTTCCCATTGAATTTAACAGTGAGTTGTGACCCAAAAGTTGGGAAGTTAACAGTTTTTCTTAAACTTTCTTTTTCTTGCAACCCATTCCTCCCCCTCTTAGAGTCTTCGAGAGGACAGTTAGATCGGTTATGACATTCATAGCAAGGGGGAAGGTGATTCCCCTTGGACAACTGCCACAAACATTCATAACGGAGGGGGAGGCCCCTTTGTAGGATCTCCACCAACATTAATATCAGGAGGGAATCCCCCTTGGAGAATCGCCCCAAAAGTCAACAGTCTTTTCAGTTTAATACAGCGGTGAGATGCGACCCTATATAATGCAAAAGACAGCAACCCACGACCCAAAATGGAAAGAAACATGCTCTAGAGTGAGCTTGATGAAATGTCTGAATAGTTTGTTTTCTTTCGCCAAACTGTATATCAAGAAATCCTGGGTTCTGTTTATTTAATTTTTGATGTTTATGTTCACTATATTTTTTTTGCACATCAGGTATAATTTGGATCCATGCGTGTAATGGTTTTTATATAGCGTATCAGTTTAACATTGTAACAGCACAGAACAGAAACACCTGACATTATGAATTCATAGCTAACAAATAATGCAGGTTTAGTTTATATAGTGTTTAGTGCATATCTGAAAAACAGCCCAGAAGACAGGAATTCCAGATAATGCCATGTTTACATACTCATCAACCTTGTAATTATTTATTAGATAAATGAGGCATGGACCAGCATTATGAGTTTTTAACTTGCTTTAGTTATAGTTGTTGGATTCTTCCCTAAATTTTCTTGTATTACAGAATACTGGGTGTATATTCCTTACTCTAGCAATGTTTTTTTTTTTTTTTCCAACTATTGTCGAACACTTTGTCTAAAATAAAGTCATTTGGAAAGCACAGTTTGTGAAAGACAATTAACGTATTCTATCCAGAGTTATTTACTCCAGCTAATGTACATATACCAGTAATTATTTTTATTTTGCTGTTAATTTACTAACCTCATACTGTAAATTATGTGACCTGGGTACATTTTATTCTATGTATTTAATATTTTTTTATAATTATACATATCCAGAGCCTTAATAGAGCTGTCAGTGACAGCATGTTTGTTGTTATGCAGATGAGGCTTGTTTCCTGTGATTCTTATTCAGTCTGTACTTGTTTTACAGGTGCCTGACCAGCTACTGTGGGATTTAATGTTAACTCTAGATTGTTTCAACTGAAAATGGAAACACTGGAGTCGGAGCTGACCTGCCCGATCTGCTTGGAATTGTTTGAAGACCCTCTCCTTCTGCCCTGTGCCCACAGCCTGTGTTTCAATTGTGCACATCGAATTCTTGTGTCTCACTGTTCTACCAACGAGCCAGTTGAGTCAATCTCTGCCTTCCAGTGTCCCACCTGCCGTTACGTCATTTCCCTCAACCATCGCGGGCTGGAGGGGCTTAAACGAAATGTGACCTTGCAGAACATTATTGACCGCTTTCAGAAGGCCTCTCTTAGCGGACCAAATTCGCCAAGCGAAAGCCGGCGTGAGCGATCCTTCAGTAGTCGAAGCAGCCCCGCCACCGCCATGTCACTAGATCGTGTCAGCTGTCAGTTTTGTGAGCAGGATCCTCCCCGTGAAGCTGTGAAGACTTGCGTAACCTGTGAGGTGTCCTACTGTGACCGGTGCCTTCGTGCCACCCACCCTAATAAGAAACCATTTACCAGCCATCGACTGGTTGAGCCTGTGCCAGATGCCCACTTGCGGGGACTCACGTGCTTGGAGCATGAAAATGAGAAAGTCAATATGTACTGCATTGTGGATGATCAGCTAATTTGTGCCTTGTGCAAGCTAGTGGGTCGCCATCGAGATCACCAGGTTTCTTCACTCAGTGAACGCTTTGACAGGCTCAAGGTAGGCCACACTATTTACTTAAATAAGTTGTGAAACTTATGTTGAAGTTTAATTCTGGTTTGCTGTATGTAATCAGTACATTGGATTTAAGTTTGCTTTCCCAAAACATATATATTTGTGATCGCAATCTTATTATCTTGGAGGTCACCTACCAGGTAACACATGTGGTTGGTCAGCCAATGAGCAAACTTTTGCCATATATATATATATATATATATATATATATATATATATATATATATATATATATATACATATATATACATATATATACATATATATATATACATATATATATATATATATATATATATATATATATATACATATACACACATACACTAGCTGTCCCCTGTGGGTCCGCTTGCGTAGCAGTGAAACAAACTTTAAAAATCAATAAACAAACAGGTACTGCTAGCTAAGTGAAGGCAAGGTACGCTCCAAAATGCAGAGGTACACCGACTCAAACGGAGGCTGGCATTTGAGTGAGAAGGGCCCTGTCCGGCTGTCCACTCCTAATATCGGCCTGCAGCCTGTGTCTCGGATTACAGCGAATATATTGCTCTTGCATGTGAACTTAAATTCTTAGCTCAATAAGAGAAGTTGCAAAATCAACTGGAATGTTCAAGCAAATTATAAAAAAAAAATGTGCTACATCCATTCATGTAGTTCTCTGGTGAAAAGCAGACATACATACAGACAGACAGATGTTGGATTCTATATATTGTGAATAAGGCGCTATATAAGCGCCCAACTCGGCACAGATTCACACTGAGGCATGTAAAAAGGGACAGAAATCTTTTATTTTTTCTTCACCTGTGGGGCACGTCTTCCCCGTGAACCCCACAGGTATCACAGTCCCAAATTACCTTAATATCCACTCCTCAATCCTTCCGCTGGCACCACCACTTCTCTCAAGTAACCTCGTCCACTTCCTCCAGATTCTGGTTAATGAGTGGTGGATGCTGGCCCTTTTATAGCCCACCCAGGAGTGCTTCAGGTGCTTAATCACCTGTGGCTAATAGCACCTCCAGGCGGGGCTGTAGAGATGTCCAGGTGGGCTCCGGGATCCATACAGCACCCCCTGGTGGCCATCCCAGATCCCCACAGGGTTGTGGAGAACTCCATCTCCCAGAAAACCCTGCGGGAAACTGAGGCGCCATCGTCAGCCAGGGAGGCTGCCACCAAGCATCCCGGGGAAGGTAGTGAGGAGCCCATGGCTGATCCCCCAGACCATATACAGCAGGGGCGTCCTGACTGGGCATGGGACCCGGCCGTCCATTACTAAATATATATATATTATATATATATGAATACACACACAGAAGGATAATATGTATACAATGTACCAAATAGATCATAAAAAAGAAATGGGAAAATCAATGTAACAAGCAGCAGTGTATAGTACTAAAATACCAAGGTTCCTTGGGTCAGGTTTTCAAAATCCAGACCGAGGCAGAACAAATGAACATCTTTGAAGATGCATTGTGTAGAATAATAATATACACTGTAAATTTAGAAATGGTGCACTGAACTGAAATCATTTGTACTTCAGAATTCTGTAAATCAGTAAATTGATTGTCTTGTACATTTAAAGTGAATCAAACTGACGTCTACCTTTTCTCCAACCTGAGCAACAGCTTCTAATATGAGTCATCTTAGCATTTTATTTTCTCAAAATTTTATCAGAATTTTATTACTGCTGTGGCTGCCTGAGGCCTCTAAGGAAAGGAAACTGTGGCTTTTAAGGAAACAGTGTTTTTTTTTTAAATTTATTTCTTTTTTTGCTTTTATGGATTGGATAAAATATAGTGGAAAATAAGAATTGAAATAAATGAGCTGTACTGAAAAGTCTCTAAAAAGTGAACAGGGCCTTCATTTAAAGTCCCATATTATTCTGGTACTGATGAAAGCTGCATTTTCTGTGATAGATCACCCGCTTAGAGCGGTGGAGCACCTTTACAAAGAAACTGGCCTAAAAATCTACTATAAAACCCTTTTTTTGTCTTCTCAGAGAGTTTTTCACAACATCTATGTATTTGCATTCTTTTGGCTGATTTATACTTCATGCTCAGAACACGTACGCGCACGCATTATAGGTGCCACGCGTTCCCAGTGTTCATTTGACGCGTCCTCTGAGCATGTCCTCAAAAATTAACTTGGTGCGTACGCGAGTTGCAGTACCAGCAAAAAGTTGGAGGACGCGGTTTGATCAAGTTGGAACGTGACGTCAGAGTCTCTGTTTACTATCATCATGTGACAAAAAGCAGCTCTGTGGACCCCACAGGATCGATGTGCGTGCTTCGATGCTTGATGAATGGTTTGATGTTGTGAAGCAAATGTCATAATGGTTTCACCACTCATGCACTACTAAACCTTCAGTCACTGTCATTTTAAGCATTTAATGGGAAGCCCACTCAGAAGGTTGATGAACCCTGAAACTGTATTATCCGGATTACACTGGACAATGAATGATTTGTTTCCTGAACACTTTTTGGTGTACCTTATGGACTCTGGCCTCCTGATCACAGAAATGTCTGTGATACAATGGCCTAGTTTTGTGATTTTTCATATCATAAGTATACATATTCAGTACCACACCTACTTCTGGATCATTTGTTGTGATCTAGAAGTAGTGCTACAAGTAATGCAGCTCAATTATACCCAATGCTATTGTATTCATTTGTGAAGAGAACAGCTGTTCAAAAGAGTCTCAATGCGTACATTAAAAAGAATTATCCATAAACATTTGGTTCCAGGGCAGAAGAGTGTGGCATGTAAGCCACTTGTTGATCCAACAGATATTTTTGCTTCCTCTTCATATAAAAGTTGGTCTGTTTAAAAATTTTGTGAAACCAACATGGAAATTAAAGGATTCTAATATTTGAGACCGATGTTTCCATGAATAACTGAGGTTAAGACTAAGATGCATTTTTGTAGCTCTGCGTATTAGAAACATCATCCATTACAATTGGTTCTTAGATTTGCTAGAGGGGCTAAAGGAGATCACATGGAAGGCTATCAAGAATGGTGCTGGGAATTTTTTGGCAACTACAGAACAACAGACTCTTTCAATGCTGGTTGACAAAATGCTTCAAGCAAGCAAAACTAAGAAGTGCAACATGTCATTTAAGATTAATTTTATGCATTCTCTCTTGGTCTTTGTCACTGACGGCACCAACATTAGCAGGGAAGAACATGGTGAGAGATTTCACCAAAGAGACAGTATCAGGGCAGGTGGAATTCATCCATTATGGGTGAGTATTTTTGGACACTGAAACAAGTAGCATCAGATGTTGAGTACAAATGAAAATTAGCAGCAAAACATTTTTAGCTAAATTGAACTATTGCAGTGTGTCAACATTAAACCTGCTAACTTCAACAAAAGTTAATTACTAAGTGATACTGTCTATCTGATATTATATTTGTGCTCAGCTGGAAGTTATCAGTCATAATCACCAAAAATGCGACAGGAAGCAAAATGTTTGAAAAAATTAGTCATTTAGTGATTAGCAGTAAAGGCTCAAAATCATCCTGAGTGGACTCTACTTATGCAGTAAGAGCTGCTTATAGTCCCAATATTTAGGGCTGACATCTTTTTCATATGCCTAGTCTAGGTGAATGCAAATATTTCTGAATTGAAGATTTTTAATGTACCTGGACAGGTGAATTCTGAAGGATGTTAGGCTTGTTTTTTTGTAGCACAATGAAATAAATTGCACATGAATTGTTAGACCAGAGTCTTTGGTTTTACTTGTATCATTTGACTTAAATGTAGGAATCGGGGTCATAACAGCTAGAAACCAAGAAACAAGTGTAAAATATTGTCAGGCACAGAACCGAAAAAAAAAACAAAAAAAGATCAGCCTTTTAGGCCTTCAGCAGTGTTTCAGGCATTCCTGTAAGGTAAAATCATCTCTTACGAAAAATGTGCTGTGAAGAACGGCTCCTCTAATGAAACCCAAGCATGCAAGCAAGAATACTTAATCTTATAGTAAGACCAGGCGACTGGCCCATTATTGCAATTAACAAAGCTATACATTGTGCCGTTCACAGGGTCTTATCCTGTCTCATTTTGACTTGGTTCAAGAAAGGCCAAATCCCCTGGCCTTTCAATGTATCTGCATCCACCCTCTCGTAGGGGAGTCATTTAACATGTAGCAGTTATCTTAAGTGTTACAATAGTTGTATGTCTTCTACTGGTTGCACAGTAGCATTCAGTCTTCAATAAGTATATTTATCAGATTAATTATTGATATTATACTGGATTATTTTTGCCAAGATTTAACAAAAGGATCTTTCTATCCCTTACACTCTGCATTTTGCATCCCATGAATGCTAGTGCTCTCATTATATCATTATATGATATAAAAGATTTCCATGAGGCAGCACGGTGGCGTAGTGGTAGCGCTGCTGCCTCGTAGTTAGCAGACTCAGGTTTGCTTCTCGTGTCCTTCCTGCGTAGAGTTTGCATGTTCTCCCCGTGTCTGCGTGGGTTTCCTCCCACAGTCCAAAGATATGCAGGTTAGGTGCATTGGCGATCCTAAATTGTCCCTAGTGTGTGCTTGGTGTGTGTGTGCCCTGTGGTGGGCTGGCCCCCTGCCCAGGTATTGTTTCCTACCTTGCACTCTGTGTTGGCTGGGATTGACTCCATCAGACCCCCGTGACCCTGTAGTTAGGATATAATGGGTTGGATAATGGATGGATGGATGGATTTCCATGTGCTGCATACAATTGTTTATGGACTATACAGTATATAAATCTATAAACCATGCTAATATCTCAAAGAACAAAAGAGTATATTGCATTATGATATTAACATGGTCTTCTTTTGCAGCCTTGAAGCACAGATAACACAGACAATTGGCTTGGATGAATCTAGGTGGCAAAGGGTGAAAAATACGGTAGCAAGGTTGTGCCATGGCAATGGAATACATGAATATATATAAAGTACCATATGGTTGCATTATTGATAAAAGATGTATTTTGGATTTGAACCGTGATGACCCCTAATGAGGTAGAGACATACAATTTGAGGATGAGGGTAAAAAGAGGAGACTGTAATTCTCTCTCCACCCTCATTCATTGTGAAATCAGGGTGCTACATTTGGTAGCTGAATAATGCAATAGCATTCTAGCAGGTTGCTGGTGATTATGCTGTTAAGGAAATTAAAACCTTACCACCCAGCAAACTATAACTCAGTTACAAAATTGAAGTCACAGCTGAGAGAACAGTAACAGTTTGTTGGAAGATAAGCTGTTAGGTGTTTTAATTAGGTGTTTTAATTATATCTGTGTTTAAAAATGTGATTTGAAGCAAAATGCTTTGGACAGGATTTTGTAAATTCCATTCCCTACCCCCAAATTGTGTCACTTTTCCCGGCTTTCAGACACCTTTGCAGTAGAGGTAGTGGAGGTGTTGCTCCCAAGCCTGTCTTAGCCAATTATGTGAAGTGACAGTCAGTTGCAGCAGGAAACAGCACCATATGTGAATTCACACAGCAAAAAACTTTTTGCTTTTTGATCCATCCTGAGAAAATGAAGCCAGATATTTCCAGTGCTTCTGGTGGTCAGTAGTGCTACTCACATTTTGCGGTAGCTGAAAGGCATGTTTGTTTGAAGGATTAAGTTACACTTGTAAGCAGCCCTAGAAAGACTATGACGCATGACAGGGTGGAGTGGCAAACATTTTACAGATTTTTTTTATTCTGTTTAATGTACAAAAGGTCTTTTCACAGCATCAGTGGGCTATGGTATTTTTGTGCGTGGGAACAAGGCATCTTATGCTGTTTAATCCCAGGTGCTGACTTTAGAGTAAACTGCTAGAGGTGAGCAGGTCCAGGCATGGTTCAGGGAGTCTGAGAGCACTGAGATTTCCAAAATCTGTACTTATAGTCTACATTACACTGTTTTTCTGTCACTATTCATATACAGTATTGAATATACTGATATTAATTTTGATGTTGTAGCTGAAAATGTAACTAAGATTGCATCTGGATTTTTGGAGGGGTCTTTCTTTTTATGTTAAGGTGTGCTTCTACTCTGGAATATCCTAGGAAATTTACAGATACGTATACAAAAATGGCAAGTTAGAGAGCAGCACTTTGCCTTTACCATCTGCATCATTGTTTTGGACTAAAATTAAATTCAGATTTGGACACCTCTGTGCAGTGTGCCTGTGTTTGAGCTTTTTTAGGCCTAGATTGTTATGATCACAGAAGATCAAAATGACTAGATGCGATCCGGAGATGAACCAGCAGGTTGGACAGATATACACAGAAAGACATGAAAGAAGTCTCTATAATAAAATCTTGTTTAAAGCACCATTCAGCTTCCTCTGTGCTAAAGAAATGAAATATTCCTCGCTTGGAGAATAGAACAGCAGCTAGGAGAGATAACCAGGAGGTCAGAAATACTGGAAGTCAGAAAGAGAATTGAACATTAAAGGCAAGAAACAAAGTAGAAATGCTTTCACTGTCTAATTTTAAATTTAATGTTGTACGGGTTGTGCAGATCCATAGCACCAAATGTAAAGCGACTGCAGACAACGTAATCTGTTGGCCTTCTCTCATGAAGGCATTTCACATGTCGATGTGGAATTGTTTGTGCAATGTTGATGGTACACCAGGTCGTGCTTTGTCGGTTACATTTATTCTTTCTGCTATAAACCTTTCTATCCATTCATAAACATTGTACTTGAGTTATGCTGTCTGCACTTCCGTACTTTGCTGACATCTTTCAGTGAACTCAGTGAAGTTTTGTTCCCTTTGCCCAAAGACGTCTCAGTACAGTGCTTTGTTCAACAGTCCATGTTTATTTGACCTTGGGTTCAACTAGACTCACAGCAGAATGCTGCATTGTGTGTGTTCAGACTACACATACTGTAAGCCATCTCAAACTTGTTGTATTGCATCAGGTTCTATCCATTGCGGTCACTGCATAATTTTCAAATTGTGTTTACTTTTTGATTTACCTGTACATGCAAGTCAGAACTTGCATTGAAAAATGTCAGTTAATGCTAAACTGACAAAAATGCATAATGCTGTATTACTGAATTTTACAGGAAACAGTTTTATATTTAAAATCACAAAACAAAAAACATTTAAACTAAAATGTGAACCACAGCTAAGTACATTTGAAGTTTTTGATAATGATCCCATACATCACACTAAACTACCACTAATTCACAATTGTTAGTTTGATGCGTTTGTTAGGCATGGGCTGTCTCTGCTGTGGAGTTGCCCAGAGTGCCACTTCACCCTCTCAGCAGCTATTCACCTTGAGACTGGGATATGTATTTAGGACCCTGGGAATTATAAGCACTGGGATCTACTACCAAGCCAAATGTTGACAAAACTGCTTACCGGTGGCTGCATTTATTTATGTTGCCAGTTACACATTAAAGCACAAAATGAATGAAAATGGTAACTAAGTACATATCGTAATAGGTGTCAGCATTAGTGATGCCGGCTATGTATTTATCTAAATCAAAGCTAGTTTCATTTTATCGTAAGTTAAAAAATTAAATGAAACATTTTGGGGTTTTATGCACTTGTTTATATATACAGAATTGACATCCATCCACCCCGCTATATCCTAACTACAGAGTCACGGGGTGTCTGTTGGAGCCAATCCCAGCCAACACAGGAAACAAACCCTGGGCAGGGCACCAGCCCACCACAGGGCACACACACACACTAGGGGCAAGTTAGAATCACCAGTGCACCTAACCTGCATGTCTTTGGACTGTGGGAGGAAACCCATGCAGACACAGGGAGAACATGCAAACTCCATGCAGGGAGGACCCGGGAAGCGAACCCGGATCTCATAACTGGGAGGCAGAAGTGCTACCCACTGCACCACCGTGCCACATAAGTTGACATCAAATCCAAAATTTAAAAAAAGGTTCCAGCATCATTATTACAAGAGAGATGATCTGAATTTGTTCAATAGTTATTATGAGTTTAGAGAGATTGGGTTGTCAAGGGTAGACGTGTTAATAATCGTGTCTTGTGAAGGACTAGGGGTGCTTTGAATATATTTCTTCCATACATAAGCTCTGGAGCCTAGAGGAACATGAAAATGGGTGGGAGAATTCCATTTATCTTAACAACACTTGGGTGTCCTTAGCTCTTTTCTTGGAGAAATTAATATGAATGACATGAACAGAGCATTGTTTTATGCATCAGTCACTCTGAGTCTACACATTGTGACAATTTTCTCTCCTTTCCAAAGTGACAAACTACTTCATACCTTAAATATTTCACAATCATGTAAAGAGCTCAGAAGGAGTTCAAATCCCCCTTAATTAAAGGCTAAGTGGCTCTGTGTCTGTCTGTGTGTCTGTCGGGTTGCAGTGTTTATGAAGGTGGCGTCTCACAAACATTTTTTGTAATAGAATGCACTGCATTTGTCATTTCAATGGATAACGCATTACAAACATTAATGCTGATTTTCCTAACCCCACACCAAGTGGCATATAAAACAGACAAGCATTGTATGGTGCACTGCAAACGTTAACGCTGAGGTCTGCATTGATCACTTAGATTTCACTGTCTTAGACGGGTAGCACAGCCATTTACTTATACATGAATAATTAGTCAGCACCATCTGTTTCAGACTGTGACTACCACATCCAAATTGTGTTTGTATCTCATGTCCTTATTGTTATCTCTTGCCATATCTCTTTTTGTCTCCTTTCCATTTGCCATAGATATATTTTACGTGGAAGACTTCTTTTGGATATATTGATTTACTCCCTATAGAGCATATCAACAAATCAATTATTAAAACTTAAATTGAACTCTTCCCTAGTAGAGGTAACAACACTCATTTATTATAATCAGGATACCTCATTAACAGGTGAGCAACTGACCACTCAAAAACAATGTATTATGGTTAACCCACCCTAGTTGGCCCATTGTCTACCACACTTGGTGCACTCCAGTTCATAAAAATAAGTGCACTCTTCATTTAAACATACAAGTGGAAACATACTCTTATGTAATCTTATTTTGTTTATTTTTCTTATAACTATTTCTTTGACATCTTGTAAAGCACTTTGAGCTATATCATGTGCATGAAAATATGCTGTAGAAATAAATTCTTCTTTTAAAATTATTTTGGACAGAATGATGTTTTCTGTAAAGGATGTTGGCCTGTTTTTATTTGAAAAGCCCACCTTCCCCCTTCAGAGCCAGCATCTTCTTCCAAATCACAATACAACTAGATGTACAAAACACACACTCCCTTAATTTAGCTTCTCCAGGTAAATAAACTGAGTGGGCTATTGAGGGAGAAAACTAACACAATAATGAAAAAAGTCAAATATACTCCATCCCAGAGCATCTGACCCCTATTGCAAGGTAACTGCATTGACAGCAGAAATCGTTACGCAGCACAATTGCTGTTGGTATAGTTCCATTTGTCACTTTGACCAGTAAAATGTCCGTCTGTGATGGCTGGTTTAGAGATTTTTTTGTTTTTTTGGACACGTGCCTTGCCGGCCCTCCTGATGGAGAATTCTGATGCTGATGCCAGGCTTTTGATTTTGGAGTGGCCTGTAGATAAGCTACCATTGAAAGGAGTCAGTGTGCATTCTTCATGACTCTGCATTCTCTGAAGCCACAGTACAGAACCGCTGTGCTGAATCAGGCCATACACAATGGTTTTCACAATCAAGATTACAGATAAAAACAAAAATCAGGATTTTATATATTTTTTTCTTTAATTCCATTTATATTGTACTTGTCAGCTTTTTTCACTTTTCTGAGAATATTTAATAAAAATACCATTGCATGCAAAATGCTCTGATCCCACTTATGTTTTAATTCCTTTCCATTCCGTATGCTTCCTTTGTTAAGTCAGGCACCTCCTAGTTTGTTTTAGCCTCAGGTTTATAGAGGTCATATTTGACTGTTAAAGAAAACAAAATAAAAGTCAGTGAAACAGAAGATGCACTATAAGCATGACTGCCTAGCCTTTTTTACCGTAACTTGAACTGATCAAAGTCGTGTACCTCAGCAGCTGCACAGTGACCCTTAACCCTGTTTCCACTAAAGTCAGCTTTCTTATGACATCCTATCAAAAATGCAACTGTAGCAACCTGTGCAATTTGTGTAGTAAACTTCATCCAGTTATGGAAAGAGTTGTGTTCACATCCTGTCACCATATTGAAGAAGCCCCTTATGTCAAGCAAGCAGGATTTTGTACAATATAAGAATTTTACCATATATGAAAAGCATACTAAGCTTTGCATGCAAAAAATGAAAGTGTTACTGGATGGGGCATAATGGTAGGCATTCAGGCAGCTGCAGTATTTATTAATTTGCTGATATTCCCGAATCAGACTCATAGAAACATTTAGAACAATGATATAAATATCTTCCATTGGATTATGCAGAAGTTGCAACAAGAGGATGTTAACATAAGTGCATTGGGAAGAATTTCTCCAAGCTTCAATTTCTGCTGCTTATTGGATATCTGAAAAAGTGCACATACCATAGCTCCCTGATCCTTATGGGTCTGGCTCACACCCCTGATCTCCGCTCTTCATTATGTCTAACTATGTTACTTACTTTTCTCCCTCTCTTTCTCTTTCATTTTCTGTAGCATGTTACGGGTTGGTGACAGAGCAGGAGTTTTAATAGAAAACATTGTGGCTCAGACTTAAAGGGAGAGTGTGTGTGGGAGTGTGCCACTGTAAAGCTGTGCAGCCACAGGGTGTCCCAATGGAGAAATTGGCTAATAGCTTACTCACATGCAAACACAATCAATTCAGCTGTTTTCCTCATTAATACTTTGCAAGTCGTTAAGTAAAGCACTGGCATTCACAAATGTAACAACTGTTTGAGCAAGATAGTCAAGAGATAAGGAAAAATGAGGAAGAAGAAGAGAAATAGAATGGAAAAGATTAACATGATTGGAAATAATGAAAAGCAGAGACCAGGGGCCTCATGTATAATGCCGTGCGTAGAACTCGCAGCCGCTTACGGCTGTGCTTACGCACAGAAAAATCCAGATGCAGGAATCTGTGCGTACTCCAACTTCCACGTTCTTCCGATACATAAATCCCGATCAGCGTGAAAACTAACGCTCGTGCACGCGCATTTTGTAACGCCCCAAATCCTCCCAGAATTACGCCTCTTTGAATATGCAAATCAATATAAATCGCCCTTAAGCGCAGCCTTCTGTGAAAAGACAATGGGAAAAGCACGGGGAAAATATAAGAATTTCAGCGAATACCAAGTGGAGGCAAAGGAAAAACATACTATTTGTTCAAATAAACCGAGGTATAATCAACAAAATGAAGTTGATCGAGTGACATAGCGTGTTGGAGAAACTTGAAAGCTCACATTCACAAAATCGCACAGTGCCGGAAATAAAAAAGAAGTCACATATCAAAGTTGCCGTGAAAAGAAGAGTTGTAAGCCCACTGTCTGAGTGTCATATGAAAGCTTATTAGGGTACAGAGAAAAAGGCACACGGTGGGGAAAAAGCACGAAATGTCAACTTTAATCTCGAATTTTCCACTTTAATCACGTAGTTTATTTTGTCATTTAGTAGAACATTATAAACTTCATCTTAAAATCGTTTAATTAACCAGTTTCTCAAAATTACATCGTAATTAAAGTAGCACGTTAAATGCTTTGTTTTGTATTTGATCTTCTACTCGTATGTGATCTATGTGTGTGAATCACTACTTGCTTCTTAAACTGGCTCTCTTCCTCCAACTGGACACAGAGTCCATTACATTTGTGATATTACAGCTCTCTGAATAACTAAAATACTGAGATGTATACGTGATGTCATTTTCATGATGATAGGAGCTAAAGCACATTATTAAACATGTGTTTCATGAGCCTCGTGCTCATGACAAGCATTTATCTTTTGTCGAAATTTGTCGCTGCGTTTTTAGCTGTGTTGTTATTTTCTCTTTCTGTTTTATATTCAATATATATTGGCGTGGCCGCCCCTAGAGTCCTTGCTTTTCTTTCCCCAAGTAACCAATCGCCATACAATCGGCTCTGTAATAGAAGTTAAGCCATCTGTAAGCTTAGCGCCGATTCTTCAAAACGTTTAAAGAACATTGAAATATCTTCGTAGTACATGTTTAATTATTCTATCCTTCACGACACTCCCAGTGAAGAATATAGATTATTTAAATGAAGTTAAAGTTTTATGTGTATAATTTAACAAACATATTTTGCTGCATTTCACCTTAAAAATGATATCGTCATCATATGTAAATACGCGCTTTATAAAGTGGCCCAGGTTGTGAGATATTATAACTGTAGTGCAAGTTTACAGTGGGGTGATTGTACTTATAAGTACAAACCGTTCTACAAGGAGCAATTGATTGAGTGCATTTAAAGTTCTTGGGATTAAACTGTTTCTGAACCGCGAGGTCCGTACAGGAAAGGCTTTAAAACGTTTTGCAGTGGCAGAGACAGCGTGTGCTTAATGCCGTATACCGATAATTCTCTTTCCGATCAGCTGCTGCTGTGATTCACACTCAGATACAGTGATATAAATACTCCGAGTGGTGCAGTGAGAGAAATATGGAAAAAGATGATCCGCTGTGGCAACTCCTAATGGGAGAGAAGAAGAAGAAGAAGAAGAAAAAACAATGCTAAAGCAGTTATGGTATTTGGAATACTATGGCTGTTCCCTGGACCATTATATTGTTACGAGTTAATTACAATCAGATGCATTACTCTAATAAACAATATGTGGTTAGTTTCTGTGTATTTATAAAGCTGCGTCATGAAAATAAGGAGTAATCACACAAGAACAGTACCATTGCTTTGACGCTGGGTGCCGCCAGTTTGCAAAACCGAGCGGAGAACTTGCGTACAAGGCATGAGGTACCGTGGAAAAGTGCGTGGCTTTACGCCAAGTGTAGGTTTTATACATCGCGATTTGAACGTGGAAAAGTTCTTACGCAACATTTCTGTGCGTACGCACCGTTTATACATGAGGCCCCAGGAGTGTAAGCCAGTACAGTGAACAGGAGGCAAGGTGATTGGGAGGTCTAGCAGTGAGCAAAAAGAATGGTGTTCTAGGGTAAGGTCACTTCTGTTGAGCTTAGCAGGAGCATTAGTGACTTCCTGTGGATGGCAAATCCTGCGGACGGTGGTGGGACAATGCAGCTGGGCTTTAGGCATCCCAGTGGGTTACCAACTGAGGTGGCAGGATGAAAGCCATAAAGAGATACCTGCGATTGCTGGTATCTCAGCCCTGCTGTGGAGACCCGATTGGTCAGCTAGGGAAACAAATGAGAAAGAAGTACTGAGGCTCACAGGAGAACAGAATAGAAGGGAGGAACCTGATTCTATTGATTTGAACATAGTCTTTATTTTATCGATTATAGAAATGTTGTAAGATTAAACACAGGAGAAATATGAAGTGTTGGGGCACCTGGGAGGAAAACCCTGTATATTAAAAAAAAAAAAAACGATAAAAAATATTAGGAATAGACAAATGAACAGATTAAACTGTGTCAAGATGGTAGTGGGAACCCTAGAGGGGAAGCCAGACTGGAAGTGGTGGGTCCAGAAAACAGTGACACTGAAGTGATGTTACTGGTACTGCCAGTCCTCAGATCTGTAGAGAGAGGATGAGAAACATTAGGTAAAAGTGCCAACCCTTGACTGTGGATGAAATGTCCGTTAGATAATATATACTAGACATTAAACCTATTACAATAACGGGCACTAGAACAGTAGTGCATAAACATTAGTAGGAACAGTCTATATTAAATTGCAAGGGACCTTGACCTCATTCTGTTTGTTGTCTTAATTTTTTTTTGTCAAAACTATTTTTGCAAGAAGCCTAAAGTAAAATAATAATAAAAATAAAACAGAAACGTATATGACAATGCAGTAAGTATAATTAATATTGCCTTAGTGTAAAACTAAGATATTTATGAAAAAATTTTCTATTTTTTTTACCTCATGAAATGTTTCTATAAAATTTAATTATAGACAACATTTCTTGTAAATATTTTGTCTGATTTTGGCAACAGTTTGCGTTGTTCAGGACCATCTACAACCTTGACAACAACATCTGGAAAACTTCTGACTCTTGATAAAGTAACTTATAACTGACCGTGGCTGAATACTAGTTCTGGCAAAAAAATGCCAACTTTTTCTAAGGTTTGCTCTTCTGAGTCTTTCTCTTTTAGCATTTTTCTGACGCTCATTTTCTTTTTCTTCAATCAATCTATTTGCTCGTATTTTTCTTTGTCTTTCAGCCTTTCTTTAGTTGATGTTTACTTGTTGTGCTGACCGTTCTTCCAGGAGATGTTGCTTATATAGTATGTGATTGTTTGTGTCTTTTGTCCTATTTGATGTGTCGTTTTTTTTTGGGTGGCATGTTGTTAGTAGATACGTCCGTAATATTTTCTCTTACAGTAATACTGGTTTGTATTTCCGTAAAATGCCTGTAATTTTCTCTGACAGTAATACTGGCTTTGATGTCCGTAATATGACTTTAATTTTCTGTCACAACAGTGGGCAATCAGCAGAGTGTCCCCAGCAACTGATGTAATGTGTGGCGTGCTGCTTATAATCGTACTTGTGGCGTCTCCCCAGCAAGTACTGTGCAGTTCCCCAGCAAGTATTTTAATCTGTGGTGGCGTGGAGCTGATTATTGTATGTGTGGCGTCTCCCCAGCAACTGATTTTATGCGTGCAGTCACGACTACCGAATCAGCACTCACCCAAGCAATGATGTCCTTCATTTGCTTATCATGCGCAGCCGTGGTTAGGCTATTCACTGTGTGCCCACCTTCCAGTGTGTGTGCGTCCACGGTGCTGTGCGCGTGAGTTGGGCACGGTGCGATGTGTGGCACGGCCCCGCGCATGCGCACTTCACCAGAAGACACACACACAGAGACCTGCACGCACACAGGGGTTTTATTAAAGAGGTTATATATATACACATATATATGTATGTGTATGTGTGTGTGTTTATATATATATATATATATATATATATATATATATATATATATATATATATATATATATATATATATGTATATATGCATATATATATGCATATACATATATATATATACAGTATATATATATATTATATATACATATACATATATACATATATACATATATATATATATATATATATACAAAGTGAATGCTGGCCCGGACACAGACAGACGGACAACATAGTTTCACCCAACACATCATTTATTTACAATATTTTCAAAGTCTACCGTGCTCACAAACCCCAGTGCCTCTTGCACCGATCCCCCAATGTCCAGGCCACACAGTCCTGTGCCTCTCTTTCTCCTGGCCGCCTCCAGTCCTCACTCCAGCTCTGTCGTCTTTCCTCCCGACTCTCGCCAATGACTGGAGGGAGGCGGCCCCTTATATACAGCTCCCGGATGAGCAACAGGTGTTCCCGGCATTCCTCCCTTGGCCACGCCCCAGCGTGGCGGAAGTGCCGGCTGTCCTCCCGGCAGCTCTCCGGGTTTCTACCAAAGTCTTCCCCCCAGCACTTCCTGGTGTGGCGGAAATGCTGGGCTCTCGGGATATTTAGGCAGCGGGGCGCCGCCTGGCGGTGGCCACTGGCCCCTACAGGGCTGGGCTTCCATGCCCCTTACCCGAGGCCACCAACATAACCAGGGCGGACACCCCATCGTGGTCTGGAGGAGGTACAGGCCCTCCTCCGGTCCTCCTGGGCGTCCCGGCCGGCTCCTGCCTCAGCCGGATGTGGCAGATGATGGTCTGGAAGTGGGGCGCCGCCTGGCAGTGTCCACGGGCCCCTACAGGGCTGGGCTTCCATGCCCTCTACCCGAGGCCACCAGCGTAACCAGGACGGACGCCCCCTCACGGTCTGGAGGAGGTACAAGCCCTCCTCTGGTCCACCTGGGCGTCCGGTGCCACAACGTATATAAAGAATGATTTTAACTCCTATAAATGAGCCCTGATTTTAAAAAATAAATGGATTATTGTTTCATTTAAAGACACTGCGCTGCACTTTATTTATTGGCCACTGTCTTGTCTGAATGATTTGGATGAAATGCCCTACACAATTTTTGTTTTGTGACTATCAACTTCCCAGGACCAGGAAAATGCCATGGGTGTCGGCACCAGGGGTGTCACAGACATTGCAATGAAGTAACAGCAATATCTGGGCAAGTGGAATCCGTCAGTGCTGGTCAGCTATTTATGGACTCTAAAACAACAACCATCAGATGCTGAGTACAAATGAAAATCAACAGCACATCATTTCTAGCTAAAAATGAACTAGTGCAATGCATTAGCAAGCGATTAAACATCCTACATTTAATTAAAGTTAATTTCATGTTATCATTTTTTGTTCAGATTGAAGTTGTCTATCATATTCACAAAAACTTTGTCAGGAAGTAAAATTTTTGAAGAATTTGTTGCCCAGTGTTTCTGGTATTGAGTCATGTCTTCCCAGACAACAATTAATAACTGTATAAAGTCTCCCCCAGGTTAAGTTTTATTTTAATGTTTGAATGTACTGTATTTAGTCCCTAAGAGTTTAGCTGTGCCCTGGGATGGATTGGTATTCCACTCAGAGTTGATTTCCTGCTTGGTTCTGAGTGATGATCGGATAGACTCCAACTTTTAACAACTCTGAATTGGATAATCAGGTTCAGTGGATTGGATGGATGGTGTTCAGGTCCAACAGAAAGCAGAGTTAAATGCCGATAATTGCTAAATTTTAATCCATTTTCTGATAGAAAATGTCCACCAAGGCTATATGTTCTGCTTAAACTTTTTTTTTGTATTGACTGTTAATTGCTGTCAGATGTTTATTTACCACAAATTATGCTTTCTGACTGCAGCAGTTTGTTTTCTTACTGTAATGTCGAATTTGTAATTTACTTAACCGATTTCTTGCTCACTCTAGACTACTGCGGAATAAGTGATCAAAAATGGAAAATGCAGCTCACTGCCTGAAAGGGTAGTGCCAAGTCCTTGTCAAATCGGTAAATCAAAAGTGTAAAGCATCATACAGTGCGCCAGAGAGCACACAAGTTCCAGCAGCATCTCCATGTACATGAAAGTCAGGCCAGTGGTTTAGTGAGAGGGGCGTGTGAACACACGTTTCATTTATGTCTGATATTGTATATAAACTCGTCCTCTGTTTGATTTATGCCTTTGATCTGGCTATTCCCATGGAAAGGATGAGAAACGTCTCTCTTTTGCCTGATGTTTTCATGACCTGAATAAAGATTGGGTATTCTTATCCCGTTGGCTTTATTTAAAAGACATAAAGACTTTTTTTTCTCGTTTCTGCTTTTCTATTTTTATATTAAAAGAAAGACTGTTTTGTCAGGCTGTTGATGAAATCATCCTTGGCTTTACCAGGTGGTATAAACTATTGAAAGGGAATTTTAGGTATAAAATGATAGTTGAAAAATTAAAGGTGGTACAAGCAGTACAGTATGGGATGAGTTCATTAATGATCCTCAAAGCATTCCACATAACCTTTGTGTTGTACCTTTGATACTTTCCTTGTTCTCCAGCTTTGTTATATATACTGAAATATAAATGTTGTATTAATTAATTAACAATGAGCAGACAGTTAGGAGGCTCTGTGAAATTCATATTTAACAACTATCAATCATAACTGATATATTTTACTTATATTTACCACTTGGAATGCCTTTGGGGCATTTTTATGCAATTGGAAAGGCTGTTAATTTCAAAAACAGACAGGCAGCAGTTTTAGTTAAAACCATTGAAAGGCAATCACACAAAACCTCATTTTCTGTACCTAACATTTTGACCCCTAAAAATTAAATTTCACTCGTATCAGCTACTTTTCCATCCTGCCACAACTCAAGAATAAATGGTTTTTTGGTTGCTGCGGCTCTTATAGCAGTGAATTTCCTGATATTCAAAGTGTCCTTTACCAGGATGTAGAAAGACAAGCAAATCAGATTTTTTTTATTTGCTAGCTGAATTCTATCCTGTTTAGTAAAACCTCTTGAGCATGTATGACTTGGATTCATAATGAGACATTTAGCTTGATTTCAGTTTGACCTTTTCTTCTCCTTGAAATATACCATTTATCCATGTGCTTAAACTGTTCACTGAATTCAATTTTCTATTTTTGTCCTTGTTTCTGCTGATTAACACAGAAATCCATACGGAAGGAATTTACAGAAGAAAATTATGTATTCTTCTACATTTCTTTACATGATAAATCTGATAATAGAGGATACTGTTGTTCTTGTGCCTGCTCTGTAATGTAAGGAACCAAAAACTAGACATTTATGTAAATAGCCCAATAAATACATGGAGGTTATTAAACTGACATATTCTTTTTTTTTTATAGTCAGGTGTTTAAGAATGACAGATATTTCTCTACATAGCCCCTCCCAACACCCTTTCCAGTGGCCCTAAAGTATTTGGACAAATAAAATCATAAATATAAAGATCATTTTCAATATTTAGTTAAAAGTGCTACCCAGTCAATGACTGCCTGAAGTCTGGAGTCCATGGCCTTCTCCAAGTGCTGGGTTTCCACCCCAGTGATGCTTTGCCAGGTCTTTACTGTAGCTGTCTTCAGTTGCTGCTTGTTCGTTGGACTTTCTGCCATCAGTTTTGTCTTCAGCAAGTGAAATGTGTGTTCAATTAGGTTGAAGTCAATTGATTGTGCCAAGTGATTCCCACTGTTTCCCTGTAACTCCAGAGTCCTATGATCAGATCCTGCATATGTACAATTTTCTTATTCTCCCACCTGCCCATGTGGGTTTCCTGTAGATCCTGCAGTTTCCTCTCACATAGCACAAGTGAGTGTTGCAGTGGGTATGTAGGTGAGTGTCCAGAGTGATGGATTGGTGCCCAGTGTAGGGTCACTTCCTGCCTTACAATTGTACTGCCTGGACTGGCCCCAGCAATCCTTTGTTGGTGTGAAATGGAAAGAACATATTAAAAAAAATAAAGTTTAGAGTTAAACCAAATGGCCTAAATCAAACAAGTTCTGATTAGATTAGATAGCTTCCATATTCATCCACCTCCTGGTGCCACGATACAGGAGTATGTCTCACCTCCTATTCTGTATCGCTCCCAGTCTACAACTCCTTGACCTTGCTGCATTTGCTTTTGCCTTGTCTCACCACCTGTCCTCTTTCCTGAGTCAGGGACATTTCTATAAGTTCAAATGTCCAGCAGTTTAAAGCGTTCTCTTGGGTTCCTCAAGCTATATACCCTGAAGTCCTCATTCTTACAACACAAGGCAGATTGCCCGATTTTGTTTATAAATCGGAAAGACCAACAATCCCAGGATTTTCAGGTTTACCTGTTCCAATCCCAAGTCATGGGAAAACAGTGCAAATTTCTTCAGTTCTTAGTGTTCAGTGGTGCTGCGTCTACCCACACTGGCGTGTGGAGTGGAGTTCCAGCAGCTAGCGTGAGTTTCTCTCTCTCTCTCTCCCTCCCTCTCCATATTGCACCTGTCTGCTTATTGCCACTTCTCAGTAATCTGCTTGCCAGTGGGGTACCTCTTTTTATAAAATTGTTATACTTTTAAATCCCTAAGTAAATCGGCCAGTTTTAATTTTATTTACCATCACAGGTGGTGTTTAAGGTGGGCCGGATTCACTATGTTACTAAAACAAATTTGCAATAATGGGTTGGTTTTTCCCTCAAAATTTTTTTAAGGGCATAGCTAAAGTAACTATGATAATCATCAAAAAATACAACCGTTTAATATATCCTACCTGAACCACTCGTTCCTGCACGCTATCTAGCCTTAAAACAGAGAAACATTCTGTACTAAATACTGTACATTACAGATTAGTTTACTGTTTCAGATTTAGCTTGAGAGATGTCAGTTCAGGTTGTATATTTTGTAATCAGTATTTTTCTCTTCTACGTGTCAAATAGCCCACTCCTGTCAGCAAAAATGGTCCCCAAGCAGTCTGTTCGAGCAACTGACTGAGCTTATGGTTGAATGTGCTGGCTATACAAGCAGTTGTGCGATGGTCTGATCAAACATCAATGATGTGTCATGCAGACCTCATGACAAAATATTTAATAAACAAAAATGTCTTTTTGGTGAAGTAAATAAAACATTAAATATGCTCTAACTTTCCATCAAGCCATCCATTTTCTAAACATGTTAATCCGGAGAAGGGATGCAGGAAAGCAGGAACCTAACCCAGCAAGCATCAGATGAAAGGCTGGAACAATCCCTGGAGAGGGTGTTTGTCCATCGTAGGGTCAACACATTGGGGGCCAATTTAGCATCCACCTACTTCACACGTCTTTCAAAACATGGCCTGAGTTGCCTCGAAAGCTTGCATATTGTAATCTTTTTCATTAGCCAATAAAAGGTGTCATTTTGCTTGATTTCTCAAAACGTAACGTATTCTTAGGACACCTGAATATTGTGCCATGCATACATTTTCTGACTTGTTTATAAATAAGGAAATGTCAGACAATAAGTAGACCAAAAATGTTTCCTTCTATTTCAATATCATTAACAGAACTTGCATACTTTTTCATTAAAGTTTTAAATGTATTAAAGTAAGAGGTTTAGGTTACATTGTAATGTTATATTCTGATTTAATTTATATGATGTCAATATGTATTAGTACGGTTGTGACTTTTAAAGAAAATACTGTTATTTTTATGATTCTTATGACCCCCCCAAGCCTAAATGTTAAACTCTGCCCATGCTTACCCGAGCAACAATTTCTAAATATTAATTTCAAATTAACTAGTAATATTGTACTTATAAAATTGTGCATTGTCTGTAGTTCCATTTAAAGGAATAATACATGCAAAAATATTTTGTTTATATGTTGTTTGCCCCATGAAGTTTGTAGTGGTGGCTGAAAAAAAATGTTATTCTCATGTTTTTATGTACAACAGGAAGAAAAAAGTTTGTGATTTAGTACACGAGTCACAATAGTGACCAATGCAGTACAATGGCAAGCAAAATTAAATGTGTCCATGGAAAAATAAAAATAAAATCTCATCTTATTCAGGTTGTATAATCCACATTTCAGTTTTCCAGTCGTATGCTCAAAATGTGCAAAACACATACTTTTTGGGAATTGTTTAGCGGTTACTTCTGGAAAAAGCTTTTCCTGTTTGCAGAAGTCTTTACCCCATGTAAAGGCCTATTTCAAGGCATTTTTCATATTGTGTGCAGTGACACTGAAATAAGTAAGTGAAGGAGCAGTAAAATAATACATAAATAAGGAAGACAAAAGCTGCAAAAACATACATTTCTTGACACATTTAATTATAATCGCATATCATTTCATTGTTATTTATTTATTGTCATATTTCACAATACATTTTTATTTTCATATTTATTTATTTCATTTTCCTTCATAGACTCCACAACCCATCACCCAGAAATGAGTAAAGCAGGTTAGGGAATCAAAAGCAAGAAGACATATATATGTGAAAAAAGAATATTATCAACTGAAGATGTCAGAAAAGGATGGAAGCTTCTCTAAAGGCTAGCTTGTAAAATGTTATTTATTTTCATACATTTACTTACCCTCCTCCTTTGCCTGGAGTTGCTTTGCCTGCCAGTTTTTGCTCTGGTTTCCTGTGCCCTTTTACAAGTGAAAGTAGATAGGATAAAGGAATTCATGGAGGATTGTCATCTCAGTAAGCTTGTTTGCACAGCTCTCTCCCCATTACGAACTAAGAGAATTACAAAGGCAGAACGTTTACTTAAGCATTAGAAAGCAATGTAATTAGCAGAAACTGTGCATATCAGAGGTCATCCAAATTGATTAATATTTATCTCTGAAAATCAGATAAGTCTTTTCAAAACCATTAAGGTTGCTAAATAATGTAGTTTAAAAAGATTCATTTTATACTGGAAAAAAGCTATCTACATTAAAAAGGTCAATGTACAGAGCTGCACTGTCACTGAGTCAGAGATTGGGAAAGATCAGCAATTTGCTCATTCTGTGTGATTTAAACCTGTAATACTGTGGGTACACCTTGTTACCTCAAGAGCGCACATCCTCTCCAAACAAAAGAGACAAATTCATTTTGGAAGACGTGTCAGGCCAGCAGGATGCACCAGTAAAAGCAATGTTGTAACAGACCAAAGAAAAAGGACTGCACTTTTGCAAATGAAATTCATTACTCTTTGATGTGTATTGTACCAGATTACTTCAGACAAAACTTTGTTTATATGTGGGTCATTTCAAACATGTAATATAAATACTTAATATGAGTAAGTTTTTATTTTATTTACAATTATCCACAGCAAGTTAGTTATTTATTTTGTACAATTTTAAAGTCAAAAAGAAACGCACTTTTAGAGTCATAGTCAGTGTAAGGGACCAACAGTTTTTTTGGTTGACTGTCACATAGAATTTGTCATGTCTGATTTACATATTCGCAATGATCTCTTTGTGCACTGAGGGCTATAATAAGGCAAATTCTGAGAAGGTAATGAGAGGTGGACAACAGAAATTTCAGGTTTAAACCAGAAAGCAAATTATCCAAACGCTGTATTGTAGGTGAATCATTAAAATCACAAAAAAGTGTGTTAGGGTGATTGTGACTCTAAATTGGCCAGTTGTAAGAGAGAGACAGAGTAGTCTGGGTGTGTGTGTGTCTGTGGTTGAGGTGTCGCTACACAAAACTTTTGACTTTGACTCCTCAATTTGTAAGTAGACTGTTATATTTACTATGTTGATTGAAAGCATACAGGCTGCTTTTTAGCACCCTTCCCTGTTAAAGTTTGGGCTTAAATGCTGTAGCAATGCCATTGTGTATTACTTACTAAAGAAGTTTCAAACATCGAGTAGCGCTAAACATAAGACAAAACTTACAAAATTATACATTATTTAATTATATGTTTTTTTGTCAAAAGGCTAGAAGTAAAAACAGTTTAATTGAGTTAGTATATGTGAAATTGGACAATTTAACACATTATATTACAATTTCGATTTAGTCAGAGTTGGTACATTATTTCTGACTCTGACTTTGACACCACTCCACACCCCTGTGTGTGTGTGCGCCTTGTGCTTTGTGCCACTAGGGTAGGAACTAGCTCCCTAAACCCTGAATTACATTAGGGATTGTAGATTCATTAAATCAGCACAGAGATGAATTCCAGATTCGTTTTGACAAAAATAAATTCATGCCTAAACAAATTATTTAGCTGATTAATATAATTTTAGAGTGTGTTTATTTACAGTAAGTCCAGGCATATTTTTAGCTACAGTTAGAAGAGTGTATTTTTATGACCCTGACATTGCAGACCTACTCAGGTTTGTAAAAAATTGGTTATGTGTTGTGTGTTAAATAAAGCCTTCATTATTTGTAAACTTTCAACAAAGAGCATTGGAAATTAATACATTTCTAGTATTTTTGATTGTAGCATTTAAAAAGTGACATTTTAGTGACCTAATGAGAAGCACAACACTTTATTTGGTGCTTAAAGTGGACTGGTGCTCACCAATAACCAGCATCTCTTCCAGTTTCAGCATAAGAGTACCAGCACCTTTTCTTAGTGTACCGGTGAGTACAGGCATCTTTGTGAAAGTCTTCATCAGGACTTCCCTCAAAACCCCCTTCCACCAATCAAATGTTGAAGCTTCATGGTGAACTCTCTCTTTCTCTCCCACCCTGTTCTTCAGTTGACTATCAATGCAACATTAGGATTGAAGCTGCACTATACCAGCACCTTTGTTTATTTTCATGAGTTTCATTACTGGGGTTTCCACTCACCACCGCTCTTCAATTAAATGTCACTGAATCACTCTGAAAAGAGTACTGCCAATTCAAACACTGACTTTATAAACATAACCGCCTATGAGATTTGTCTTTAGGTTCAACTGTAGAATTTTGAATGGCTAATATTAGAAATCTTTTTCTTCTCCCAGGTAACCCTTTTGGTACAATAATTATCAAAACTTTCATTAAATTTGACTTGCGGCCTTTTGTTAGACCTAAACATGCACTGCTCTCACTAAATACTTACTCACTTTATGGTTCCTTAGCCTGTATTCTAACATTTGTGAAATAAAGGCAGCTTAAAAGCAGGCTGAAGGTTCAAACTGAACAAGTCAAGCCCAAAATGTGAATGAGTGTTTGCTGAGAGCAGTGCAGGAAGGCTTTTGGAATAACAAGAAAGATATTTAGAGTACCTTATTTACCACAGTTTTAAATTTTGTAGTTGAGTAAGCAGTCAGGTTTTGATAATTATTTAGTTAAATTATTGAGTAATTTAGAAAGGAAATCCTGGATAGATGCAGTGAATCATTATGGTTTCAGAAAAATAATTAGAAGTATCTGAAATTGGCCGACGTCCATTAATATTTTTTACTGTAATTCAAGTAATTACAATTTTATTGTACTGGTACAATGACAATAAAGGCTTTCTATTCTATTCTAATTAGTTTTTAAAAATTCTCTTTTGAGTTTAAGGCAGTCAGAATTGGACATTTAAGCTGTAGATGAGATAAACAAAATGAAGCATGAGTGAATGTGAAACAAGTCATGGAAAAGGGTGGAGATACTTCAGTCAGAAGCCATTTTTGCACTACAGCTCCAAGCCTGACTGAAACCTGACTTTTTGTTCAGCCCGGGTGGACTTGGAGTTACACCACATTTGACCAGTAGGACTGCAAACTCCAAATGTGTGATTTGAGAAAATGCATGCAGGAGCAGCTACACATACTGTACATTAATAAACATACTGAATTCTTGAGTTGTGCTGAAGATCAAACAAGATGTCATCCCTTTTTATCCTTATTTAATTGTAAAATGTTCTTATAATTCACACATCAGGATTGTTTCTTGTATTTGATGTGCTGTAGACATCATCATGTAGGACTTCTGTAACTGTGACAGCTCAACAAAGTGGGGGAGCCCCTTCAAAACCAAAATGATGTTGTGAATTTACAATAAATAAATAAACATTAAAAAAAAAAAACATCCCAATAGTAACTCCTTAAGATTCACTGTCATTCAAAACCTCAGAAAAGATTACACAGCAGTCCAGTCCAAAAAAAAAATAATTAAAGATTAACATACTGCAATATGCGTATGGCATATGGAAACAAATTAGCTCATCACATTCATACCTTTAATAGTTTTATTTTTTTCTCCCATTCAAGAAAATTATTTCAGTTAGCCTTAAACTTGGACGCTTATGTGGAGATGTATGAAAGGAAAAGCTATACCACGTCAACATTTCCCAATTAAACCTGGAGTCAGTTCACCTGTACACTTTTGCACAAAGTGAGTTTTCTTTGTAGTGTGCTTCTAGTCCTCAAGTATTATAACCAAAACAGGCAGAAAGGAAAAGAAATTGGACTGTACCAGCTGCAGCCTTCCATGAGATGAGACCTTTATCCTTCGCGGTAATAATTTACTGTGTGGCTGTCTAGTTAAGTAGTAATTAATAGAAATTAACAAAATAAAAACTGAATAGACAAATTAAAAAAATAACAAAAACAACAACAAAAAACCCAAGTCCTGTCTTGAGCCTGGCACTGCTGGCATTGGGTATGGTTCCTTATAATCTTGTTTTCGTATCAAGTGGGTAAAATGGGTAAGTGGATGCTCTGGTGCATACCATTGTACTTTCCTAGACAGATAGATAGAAACTTTATTAATTCTGACGGAAATTCAATGTTGTAAATTTAGGAACCTCTGTTTACTTGATATGCTAGCTCTTGCATCTCTCTTTCTTTGTGGTTCATGTTGCTTTTGTTCATCGGACACTGCTGGATGACATTATACCTGGTCACAGACACCAAATATTTTGTCATTTTATATTGTAGCGTGGTGAATGATGAGGCAGTGCAAATGCATGACTTGCCAACTGGCTAAAACCCTGTTTATTTTCAACAAAAGAAAAAGTGTTTAAATAAAGTACACACTCTATGATGCACTCTCACTGGGACAATTCCTTTGGGATAGTGCTATTTTATACAGGACCCATTCTTTATCTCTCACTCTCAATAGACATCAGGTCTGAAATAAGACACCACCTTCTGGGAATATCTCCCTTTTATACTGAGCGGACCAGAAGGGACAGTTTCTCAAAACTGTGAAGGAAAAATCAGGAGTGGTCTCCCCTAGACTTTCTTGTATACAGTAATCCCTCCTCGATCCGCATAGTAGAAACCATATGTTTGTATGGTTATTTTTATATATTTTAAGCCCTTATAAACTCTCCCAAACTGTTTATAAATATTCCCCGCACAGTTATGCAGCATAAACCCTTTGTATTCTCTTAGTTATTAGGTAAGATTCATTGAAATTATGTATGTAAACACACTGTTTATATACAGTAAAACCTAAATATTATTTTAAAGATATCGAGGGTCTCCGATATCACATATGTTACAGCCATTATGATAGACAGGCCACCAGCAATAAATACGTACAATGCAAGAAAAATTGTATACAGTAAATATGTGTACAGTGACACTAAATGTATGTACATGTACTAAGTACTGTAAGTAGAAAATTAATTATGGTTACTCACTAACAATGACACGATGGCTTGTCCGATAACGATGAGTTTAGTTTTACTGCACAACAAAGGAGAGTGTTACAGCTGTTCTAAAGGAGCCTGTTCAGGTGACTGTATAGCACCGCCGTTGTTCTTCTTCAATCCAAATCCCTAAAGCAGATTCCATCCAGACTACTGCCTTATTACATCCACTTACAACTCGTTTTGCACCCTGGTTAAAAGGACACTGCGGCCGTAGATCTTATATTCCTTTACTACTTTTTAAATAAAAAGAATCGTAGCCTCATTGATGCCGTAATGGCATCCTACATCCTTCCTTCAACATATCCAAAAACATATCCAAAACGTTTACCTTTTCGGCAATCTTTAACATCTTCCGTTGGCGCTTGGGCACGGCCCCTGAAGCAGTAGCAGGAGCAGATCGTTTTGGAGCCATAATGAAGGGCTTGACTATGCACAAAGATAAACACTAAAGAGCACACAAGTTAACTCTTTACACAGTGAAACACATTGATGCTGAATGAGCGAGATGAGACTTCCTGGTTAACGCCGCAGAATCAAATTCAGCACTCTGTCGCTGAGCCATTCAGCACACAGGAACTTAACTGCGTGCTCTGATTGGTTAGCTTTTCATCCATCCACCAATAGCGTCCCTTGTATGAAATGAACTGGGCAAACCAACTGAGGAAGCATGTACAGGAAGTAAAAAGACCCATTGTTCGCAGAACCTGCGAAGCAGCGGAAAATCAGTATATATTTAGTATATATTTAGATATGCTTACATATAAAATCCGCTATGGAGTGAAACCGCGAAAGTCGAAGTGCGATGCAGCGAGGGATTACCGCACTCAGATATGGGGATGGATATTTGTGGAGTAAACCGCAAGACAATTATTATATTTTTATATTATGTACATTAAAGTAACAAATAACAACAAATCAAATTAATATCATAATGAACAATTATTATAAAGGTAACGTTGAATAAATTGGACTCTGCAGCTGCATGAATTAAAAAAAGTACCACTTCCGGTTAGCGGAAATAGCTCAAACGTTGAAGTTTTATACATAATACTTGCATGCAAAATTTGGTTCAGCTAAGTGAAAGCATACTCAAGTTATCACGTTTACATACACACACACACACACAGACATAATTCCAAAAATTGTATTTTTGGACTCAGGGAGGTCTAAAATGTCGAAATTCATCAAAATCTCAATGTTACATTTTTGGATGATTACAATACTTTCTTGGAGGTCTAAAACACTGAGATTCATCAAAATCTCGAGGTAGAATTTTTGAACGATTACAGTATTTTCCATATACTTTGTATACAAGAAGATAAAAATGAGCCAAGACAGTTAGCGACAGCACCCCCTCTCATCCTGTGGTGGTACCACATACCTTAGATGAGCCTGGAAGGCAACCCTCTTGCACGAATGCATGACCATATATATGGACTAGCTATGCTACCCATCTAAGATGGGTTGAAATCTGAGTTATCAATGTAGACCTCAGCGGTAATATTTGTAGAGCACCATGCAATGCACAGGTCTCTCTTTTATACTGTTTAGCATGGGAATTATAAAAGCAGTCATAATGTTTGTGATGCGCCCTCTATTACAATGATAAATGTAACACATTTTATTATCGCAAATTATCATCGTTTGGAATCACCTAGACATAGTGACCAGATAGACAGACAGACAGATGCTTAGAATTTTAGTAAGGTGGACTAGCATTATGCAGGATGCCTTCCTCTCTTAATCACTGTAAGCACTAAATATAATTTCACTTTGTCCTACAATTGTCATTTTTGTGTGTTCCTGAAAAATGTACTAAAGTTTGTAAAGGAATTCACAAAGTTCAAGCTTCTAAAACAAATTTACAAGCACTTCTTTTATGTTCTTAGTTTCTTATGCAAGTAAATACAGTTGGATAGGCATCAACAAATATGTGATTACTTTCTTTAATTTGCAGAGCTTTTTACTTACAACATGAGCATTTGGTGCTGTTTTTCAAAGCATTTATAAAATAATCTTACAAACTGAGGATAGAAACCTCTTTATCAAGTGATTCTGCTAATGCTGACTAGATTCAAACTGATACATCATGGCTATAATCAACTGTAGATTTTGGCTGGAGATGTATTGAACTCTGAGCCACATGCAGCCTGCTTCACTTGTGATTTATGGTCTGATTTTGTTTTTCATAGTGCCAGATAGTCGCTTCTGATTAAGGGATGAAGCTAAAAGTCACAAGAGTTGCAATTTCTAATAGAATCTATAACTGCCTACTCTAAATAAGCTTTAGGTTGCAGTATCCTATTAAATATTATAACCTACATGAATGCGAATGCCTAGGAATGAAAGTTTGCAGAGCACAGAGTAAGAAGAGTGTCTGTTTACATTTATTTCAAATCTGAAATGCTTTCAAATAAAAAAACACTGATCTTGCAGTTTAAAACAAAAGGCAGTGGGTATTCCTCTAATTTAAGTCAATATTCTTTCTCTAGAACCTTTAACGATTTATATTGTCATAACAATTTTAGAATATTTTAGGAAAGCAATCATTCATTTTTCAAAATATCAAGTAGTTAAAAGTCATAATGACAGCATAAACACAGTGAGTGATCTGATGCATTAGAGGAGAGGAGAGACTTGATCAGATCTTTGGAAAAATAAAGTTCTCTTGGCTGAAACCAGAAGAAAGTTCCAGATGGAGAGGAGACAAAATGAATGGGATAGTAAGAAATTCTGAGTCACAAGAGCTCACTTTATCTTCCAAGTGTGTGCACAGGCAGTGAAGAGGGATGTCCTGTGACTTGTAAGTGGATCGTCAGCTTCTAAAGATTTTTCTACAGCAAACAATAAACCAATTTAGTCTAGTTACCTGGTCTTCAAGTTTGGTTTATAAACCAAGTTCAGAGTTGGAGATTGTGTTAGTGAGAGAGAGACTTTGAAAACTAAACTGGCCATTCCGATTACCTTGTACGCAGAACAATGGAGATTTTTCTTTGAATAGACAGTGAAATTGTGGTGAACTGCTAGCATATTCTTTTAAAGTAAATGAAGCAGAAATGCTAAAAAACACACAAACTGCCAATCCCTCCACTTATTTTCAGTTTTTGAAATGTATATAAGACTAATGGTTTGGATTAAATATGTGACTAAAACAAAAA
The DNA here is from genome assembly GCF_016835505.1 of Polypterus senegalus. NCBI lineage: Eukaryota > Metazoa > Chordata > Cladistia > Polypteriformes > Polypteridae > Polypterus > Polypterus senegalus. The sequence continues at coordinate 55,659,273 of NC_053163.1, forward strand.
CATCGTGCTGCCAGTGGAGTTATCCAGGAAGGTTACGTACAACTCTTGTAAACAGAAAAGAAAGATTTATGATGGGCTCAGTGGTAACAAAAAGATTTTAGCATTTTCAATACCCATCTGTCAGCGAGTGTGTTGTTAAGATGTTACTGTTTGACTCTAAAAGCGGTTAAGTCTGTCCTGTCAATATAGACGGAAAATGGCAGGGTTGTGTTTAACCCTACCACCATTATGTGCTGCTGTACAAAGACTGGGGGCAGAAACCAAGACCACAATTTATATGAAGCACAGCAGCATTTCAACAGTCTCTGACATGAATAATACATTTTTTTATTTTAAATTAACGTATATTCTATTTTTTCTCCTTTCTAGACCTGACCTGATCATACTAGATGAAATGTGTGATTCTTGAAATTAAATTATTTTAATGATGATTTACATGTAACATTTAGATATTTGAGCAGAACAGATATGCTTTTTTGTAAATTCATTAGTTTTCCGATCCTGATTATTCCAGTACAAGATTAATAGGATCATGGCAGGAGCCTATAGCCATCAAGATTTCTTAAACCAGTCCAATTTAGAGACACCACACAACTACAGGCAGAATGTGAGAGGTTTATGCAGAGCAAGACCAAAAACAAAAAGAACATGCAACTTCCACACACATCATGGGAGCTGCAGCACTAACCAGTGCACTCCTGTGCCTAAGTTTCTGTTTCTAATTTGTTTATATTAAGCATGCTTTAACTATAGGGCTCATTGGAGTGGAACAATAAAAATGTGCATTAACATCATACATGCTATGAGATGTCTACTTCATTTATTATTTTGTGCCATGTGTAGTACACATCTTGCTTTGCTGTATATGTACACACACACACACACACACATATATATATATACAGTATATATTGTGGACCCGGCCCGGACACAGACAGGCGGACATGTTGTTTATCACCACCACACGTTTATTATTTATAATATTTACAATGTTTTAAGTGCCACACAAACCCCAAAACAGTCCTGGCCACACAATGCCTTTTCTTCGAGCTGCCTCCACACTCTCTGCTCCTGCCTCGTCCTGCTTCCACCCGACTTGAACTCCGAATGAAGGGAGACAGCCCCTTTTATATGGTCCCGGATGAACTCCAGGTGTTTCCCGGCATTCCCCCCTGGACACGCCCCAGTGTGGTGGAAATGCCGGCTGTTCTCCCAGAAGCTCTCCGGGTGTCCCTCTTCTTCTTCCCCCCAGCACTTCCTGGTGTGGCGGAAGTGCTGAGGTCCAGGGTCTACAAGGCATTGGGGCGCCCCCTGGCGGTGACCACGGGTCCCTACAGGGTTGGGCTTCTAAGCCCTCTACCCATGGCCCCCAAAGCAACCAGGATGGCGGCCCCCACGTGATCCCAGATGGGCGCATGCTCACTTCCGGTCCTTCAAGGTGTCCCGGCCGGGTCATCGCCCCAGCATCCCTGACAATGTACATATATACACAGTATATATGTTTTTATTTACATATACTGTATACTGCATATTATATGTAGAACTCAGACGAGTATGGGACCTGTAGTGATCATGTTCTGAATTATTCTGCTGTGTATACATTTAAAAATATTGTGATCAGACGTGCACGTATGCATGCACACACACACACACACACACATATCTATACTAATAAAAGGCAAAGCCCTCACTCACTAACTCACTCACTCTCTCACTCACGCACTCACTCATCACTAATTCTCCAACTTCCCGTGTAGGTAGAAGGCTGAAATTTGGCAGGTTCATTCCTTACAGCTTACTTACAAAAGTTGGGCAGGTTTCATTTCGAAATTCTACGCGTAATGGTCATAACTGGAACCTATTTTTTCGTCCATATACCATAATAGACTTCTGCAATGCCCGTGGGAGGCGGAGTTACGCCTTTCACGTAATTTAGTGCCTGCCCATATAAGGCCGTCCGTCAGCGGCAATCCAAAAGAAACACTGCCGCTAAATATTCACGGGTGAGGACTGTGCTTATGCAGAGGAAGATGAGATGGTTAGGGTGGTGTTTGGCACAAACTCAGCGAAACTGTGAGAAAAACTTTTAAGTGCCGGGTCTTAGCTAACATTAAATACAGCTGTGGACAGCTGTGGACAGCAAACGAGATGGCACCAGCAAAGCTGGGAACCTTTGATGCATGTACACGAGCGGCTCACATGAACTGACGCAGTGCACAGAAAAAAAGCAACAGTTCCAAAGAGTGCTGAACAAAAATTGAATTACACAATTGAGAAGGGAGCAAAAAAATATGAAGCGTTTGATACATACAAGCATATTCATAAGTGCAGCTACTGTGGAAACAAAGCACACGGTGGAATCCCACGTAATTTAGTGCCTGCCCATATAAGGCCGTCCGTCAGCGGCAATCCAATAGAAACCCTGCCCCTAAATATTCACGGGTGAAGGACTGTGATTATGCAGAGGAAGATGAGATGGTCAGGGTGGTGTTTGGCACAAACTCAGCGAAACTACGAGAGAAACTTTTAAATGCCGGGTCTTAGCTAACATTAAATACAGCCGTGGACATCGCACGAGATGGCACCAGCACAGCGGGGAACCTTCGATGTATGTACACCGAGCGGCTCACATGAAATGACGCAGTGCACAGACAAAAAGCAACAGTTCCAAAGAGTGCTGAACAAAAACCGAATTACACAATTGAGAAGGCAGCAAAAAAATTTGAAGCGTGTGATACATACAAGCATATTCATAAGTGCAGCTACTGCGGAAACAAAGCACACGGTAGAAAAAGTCAATGTCCCGCTAAAGGAAGAAAAAAACCCGTGCATGCAGTGTGTCACGTCTCAGATAAAGAGGAAGACGAGCTGTTTATTGATGCAGTAAGAAACGAATCGATGAATGAAACCTGTTATCTTTACAACGATTGACAAACACGGAATGTAACTTGAACACAACACATCCTACATATACGAACCTGATTGAAAGAAATAATGATAACCAAATCCTTGATGACAGCAACACTCATAACACTCAGAACACAATTACTGTATATTGACAACTAGCAGAATACCCGCGCTTCGCAGCAGAGAAGTAGTGTATTAAAGAAGTTATGAAAAGGATTGGGAAACATTTTGAAAGTAATGTAACATGATTGTCAATGTAATTGTGTTGTCATTGTCATGAGTGTTGCTGGCATATATCTATACTAATAAAAGGCAAAGCCCTCACTGACTCACTCACTCACTCACTCACTGACTGACTCATCACTAATTCTCCAACTTCCCGTGTAGGTAGAATATCTATATACATATATACATATCTACATATACACATATATATATATATATATATATATATATACCTATCAACATCATATATACACATACATACATACATACATACACACACAAATTATATATATGTGTATGTATGTATGTGTGTGTGTGTGTGTGTGTGTGTGTATATATATATATATATATATATAATGTAGATAGGTGTGTGTGTGTGTATATATATATATATATATATATATATATATATATATATATACACATACATACAAACATACACACAGGTATATACTATACAGTATATGTATGTGTCTATATGTGTGTGTATAGCTTTGGTCACTGAGTGCAAGGGAAAAATAATAAAATATAGTCTATAAGTTATTAAACAGTAAAACATTAACGTTTTAAGAAGTACAGGTACATTGAGCACTACTGGAGTGGTTGCGGGTAAACTACATTTTAAAGACTGTGTAACACAACAGGTAAGTAGTACTAACAGCAGCTAAAATTTATATGGATCATCTCTCGGTAGTAGATCCCTTTTGAAAGGCGCTACACGACGGCTGTGGTATAGAAATTACATTTTCTATGTGAACGTCCAAATTTCTGCCTCTGGTAATGTGCCTTACCGGCATTACCAGCAATTAAAGAAAAATAGTTTTGTGTCCTCTGCAGTGTTAAGAGAAAAAGGCTTAGGTTTGGGATAAAAGGAAAAAAGGTGTAAAGAAAGGAAAGTTGCCTTTTTCTTTTATATAATATAGACTGGAGATGTGTTCTCTGACGATATGAGCGCCTTTTGGGGACAGTCGCGGTGGGTCTTGTGTAGACTGGTGAGACGTCCCCGGCATTAATCGGCTGTGATGGCACTGTCAGTCCTCCACTCCTGTGCGTGTCTTCATAATCCGAGCTGACGACCTCATAATCGTATACATGCAAAAGAAAGTGCGAAGCGCTTTAATATTAGTTTGCCGCGGTGTAGAGAAGGGGGTCCCGTGTTTGCACTTGTCTGGGCTATAGCTCAGGGGGAGGATGAAAAAAATTAAAAGTGCTCACTTTGACAAGGCAGAAGTGCAGTCAGCGTCTCAAAGGCCGGCACAGTTAAGCTGCTCCCTAAACGCTTGTGTGTGACAATATATATATTATATACTCTATAAACCTAAAACAACACAAGCACAATCACTTTTCTTGAAAAGTGTAGATTGCATCTCCACCTGCCTCTCACCGTATCATGCAGAGCTATACTCGAATCTCATCACTCAACAAAGCTTTTTTTCTCCCATTTATCTACATCTCTGCACTATTCGTTTTACTCATGAATGAATACCAGATTCCTCTTTTCACAGAAAGAAGCCATTCAAAAGAGCCATCCTTTCCCAACTGACATACCTCTTTTCCTTTTGGGCATGATCCATCACTGTGATTGGCTACATGTTCATATGAGCCTGTGCCCCTATCCCCTTTGTCTCTCTCTCTCACACACACACACACACACACACACACACACACACACTTGTCTTTGTTCCCTGTGCTTTTATATCTTTTTAGAAAGGTTATGCTGATGCAGTTGCCCTATTTTTTTCTTCATGGGTCATTGCTCATTGATTACAAGGCCAAATATAATAGTAGTGCCTTACTTTATAATTTAGTTTTTTAAGTCATTTTATTGATGAGTTCCAAAACCAGAACACAACAGGACTAGACAAAGTTGACATGTAAAGATGGTGGAAGGAAAAAAATGAAAGCTCCAGTGAAAGAAATTATTAACTTCTATAAATTTTCACTAGAAGTGTATGGTTTACTAATGACTGAGGGCTAGTACATTTGGTGTGGCCAGTGACATTTTTATTTTAATTGCTGGCAAAATAATCACTTTGTAACTTTAACTTATTAATTATGTGTATTGTCTAATACTAATGAGTTAACTGAGATGGTAGGGTAGGAGAATTTAAAATATACTTCTAGTGTTAGCTAAGACCACATACAGAGAGATGAACTCATGACGTCAAGTATACTAGATGCTGGCCCAGTTCTCTACCATGCCGAATTGTGTACGGGTCTTTCCCAACATTAGATTTAAATAAAAAAGTAAAATAATATATTGTTTCTGAAATCTGTAACCATACTTAAGTGCATCGCCATTTTTTATTCTGATTTTATATAGTTTTTATTAATGTTTGATAAATGTTAAGTACACATCATTTTTGGATTGTCTGCAATATGACCAAGACAGTGTACAGAAGTGGATTACTTCTGGACACTAGCTGTAGCAGTCAAGAATTCACAAGGTGCACAACTGATGCTCTAGTCAGTGTAAAGTCATAACAGGAATTTTAATTCAAGGCATACATCTTCCAGCTTTGAGGCCATCAGCACTAGATTCTCTTTTAATTTTAATCAAGCAACATCATTTTTCTATGACAGTTCATGCGTTTTATGCATAGTAAACTCTCATTTGAAGTGTATTATTTCTCTAATGTAGTCATTTGGTTTTCCCTCTCTAAGATTGACATTCTCATTATTTGCCATTTTAAACAGATCTGTTAATGCCAGCATAATTGAAATGGTCTTCATGTAATCTGTCATTTAACATGCCTAAGTGGAATGTGTTTTCATTGAATCTGATTAACAATACAGTATCATTCATGTCCTCATTGTCATCTGCAAGTACATAACTGATGAGTATTATTTCAGCACTATACCAATTTTATCAATTTTTAGTCGCAGGTGGGTTTCTTGTGTTCAGAATCCCCTGGAATGAACATTTAATTTTACCTCTAATTTATTTGTTTTTTTTTTTATTTGTGACTGGGTGTAATTGAAGTTCTTGCTTATAGATGTAGTCACCTTCTTAAACATTCCTTTTACGAATAAAGTTAGCATCCACCCTTAAGAAGATGCTAGTCCATTTGCAGGGCACACTCTTGTGTCCCTACACGTCATAGGTGGCTACTTTTAAAGTTGTTGGCTTAAACTGTAGAGGGTGGACTTCTAAAAGTCGCAACCAAGCTATACCTCCAGCCACCTACAATGGTTGATATTCATTTGAGTTGTTAAGGACCAACAAGAGCTGTTTGTTTTATGTCTGAAAAAAGTCACGTTCTTGCATATGTCCTGAAAATACAAATCTGACATACACTGATGTCTTAAAAGATCAAGTTGTCTTCTGGGGTGCCAGTGTCTGATAATGCATTACGATTTAACATAAATACAAAATTGGCAGTAGGATTAAGAACAGGTTAACCCTTTTATTCATTTTGTAAAGTTTCATTTTCATCCATCTTTTTTTCTGTAATTTTAAACTTGTTCATCTCTCAATTATTTATATCTTTTGCATGATTAAGTACTCTTTCTTTAAAGACAGCTTTAAAGAAGCAATCATTTTTGCTTAACATGAATTAGTAACATTACATATTTCTGGTTAAGAAATCATAATATCACTTTCTAAACATAGTACAGCAAATACTGACAGCAGAGTCATCTTGTGTATAGAGGCTGGAATGCAAACTTGAATTCACCACACAATATGAAAATAAAACATGCAAGGTTTTTTAGATCAGATGGCATTTGTACATTATAAGCTGTGCTATCATATTTAGAATTACAAATCATTCTCAACATCTTGTCTTTGAAATGTGATTTGAAGCACCAAAACCATTGGAGTAAACCTGTATTGACATGAGGAACACGCCAAGATGCAAACTCTACACAGAAGACATATCAGCCACAAAGCCAACCATACTCACCACACTATAAAATGAAAATACTAACTGTCATCATGACACACTGTTGTGAAACAATTCATCTTATGTTTGGACATGAAGGTTTTACATATATTAGTGTATGTAATTATGAGATATGGTGCCCCAAAAAGAGAAATTATTCAAAATACTTGCCACCTGGGATTTTCTAAAATGTATCATTTAAGTAAGTTAATAAAACAAACAGTACCAAACCTATTCAATTTTAATATACATTTTCTTCAGTTGGTTAGAACAGGAAATAAAAATGTGATCACTATCAGTGGTAAATTTCCAAATGCCCTGGTGCAGGCATCATGATATTATAGCTTCTTTAGTAGTCCTCTGTCCATGGATGGAGGCAGTCATAGTCTCTTCTTCAGGACAGGAGTAGGTGGTATGGCTTAAAATCCAATGTAACTGAAAATTCTGACCATTTCATCAGACACTAGTATAATGTATTTGCATCTTTTTTACAGAACAAAATTAATGTTTTTAACAAATAAAACATGTATTATTGATTAACGTAATGATTAATGCCTCTTATCCATCAAAATCCTTAATGCTGTGCTACTCACACAGATTCGACTATAAGAGTTCGCTTCTCTTCAATCGACAAAAGTACAGCTTATTTCTTTCTCTTTATCTATCAGTTCCTGATTGCTACTGCCACTGGCACTGCTGTTGCTGTCAAGCAAACACAGCACAAGACATGGCTTCTTTGTGAATTCATCAACTCACCAGTCAGGTTGAGCCACACCTCACTCTGAGTAACCCTCATAATGGAGTAGGTTCACTTAATAATCGCGGTTTACAAAGATGTCCATACATAAACACAATAATACGTTGACATAAAATCACATCTCCCTTTTCCTTTCATGTGCACATTTTGTGTTTTATATTGTGGTAAAGTTGTTTTCTCAAAATCCATACCCAAAAAAGAATTTCATCTGGTATAATGGGTTAATCAGTATAATCATCCACTACTACTTTAGAGTGAACATTGATTCATAGTCAGTCACATCACTGGATAGAAGAAAGTTTAAAAATTCAACTTCAAGAAAGTTCAAATGACTTCGTTTTCATGTAAGATGGTGCTCTGCCTCATTTCCACTTGGAGGTCTGGCGTTACCTGAACAACACCTTTCCAGGACGATGGATTGTAAGAGGTGGAAAACAAGATCTTGCTCATCGTCTATTGCCTCCCAGACCTTACACCCTGTAATTTTTATCTATGGGGGTACATTAAAGAGAGTGTTTGTTCTATCTATGCCTGCTAAGATTTGTGAGATTGAATTGAGGAAGCTGTGAATTCTGTAACTAGGAACCAGTTGACTTGTGTGTGGCAAGAAATGGTCTACCATTTTTGATGTTTGTCACGCTACACATGGTGCTCATGTTGAGTGCATGCAACCTCAAGGACCATAGGTCCAAACTGTAAACTTTTCTCTATCCAGTGATGTGTGGAATGTGTTTCTGTCTTCTACAGTATGTTTGAAATAAATTTTTGAAATCTGCTATTTCATTTTGAATAGCCCTGTATTTGTCTCACTATATTTGTGTTCAGTATAATCCTACATGAAGTAAACCTGTGACTTTATGCTTCTAGAAATGCAATGAAACAGAAAGAAACAAACATAAGAGCTAAAGAAACATTCTAGGAATTCAAAAAGATATTATTATTAATCACCACTATTGCAACAAGATCTGTAAAACAGCACTATCGACTACACTGTTTTGTAACTTTTTTCATATATCTCTGTATAAAAAAAAAACCTTTGTTATATTTGTTTCAATTTAAATTTATCCATAACCAGCTACCACGTTTTTCATCAACAGCTGTTAGATTTATTCTTTAACAGTTTAACTAAAATACTTTCAATTTTTACTTTAGTTTATTAAAAAATATTTAAAACATGACCAAATGATTTCTCCATGACCAAACATAATTAATAAGGTATTAATTGCTTTTAAGCAAGTTCATTGTCACGTGTACAAAGTACTCTGAAATTCCCACTTGTATGTATGACCAATATGCAAATGTCACCACACTCTGGAGCCATAATTGGCAAGTACTGCTAGTCAAACGTGGATAATACAGGAATTTGCAAAGGGAATTTATTTAAGTTTTCACTCTTAAACTTCTATAATCAAAATAAAGTCTTGTCACTGTATTTTAATTTGACATACCTGCACTACACTTGCTAAAATTTGTGTTCCAAAATTTGCAGCACATCCCGTAACTGAATACAGACCAGTGTGTTTGTCTGCCTAGAGAATGCCGATATCTTTCACTAAGACACAATGTTTAAAACAGATTTTTGTCTAGCCCTGGCTCAAACAATTTGCTCATTGTTTTTGGATGGGAAGGGCTACTTATGACATACATAAAGGTTCAGTACTATACTTTGAAATCCAATCCCACCTCTAAGAGATGACATAGATTATATGAAAGAATATGACTGTAACTATTTATGTGATTTTATTGTACTGTGGTAACAGAAACCCACATTTACCACACAATACTTTCTATTTTCACAAACTGAATTAATTATCTTGTTAAAATTACTTAACATGATGGTATTCCCTTACTGTTGTGGCTTAAAAAGAGGACAAAATTTTTTTTGTGGTTTCTAAATATTGTGCCGCTAGTGCCAAAAGATTTTTTCTTTTATTTGTGCAACAGTTTTCAATTGCTGCTTATGTGTTTGGGTAAACAAACAATTCCCTGCTTTCCCACCAACTCCGATTCTTCAGATTTTGCCCTGGCATCCTAGCTGGGATAACGTGGCCATTTTGCCCCTCGTTAAACACTGGCACTTACTCTTTCTCTCTATAAATATTTATGGATGCATTTAGAGTGACCATTCACATCTCAGCCTGGGCTCATCTAACCAGATGTTTTTTGACTTATATTTAGGTACAATTATAAGTTAAGGAGGGAGCTGTCTCTCGACATCAGATGCTTCCTTCAGTAGCCCGGAGTGCCACCTAACTTGGGTGTCTTCTTGAGGTTACTCAGTAGCTTCAATCCCTGGTCTGTTTTAAACTAACAGGTACTAAGAACTGCTACTGAGCTGTCTGTCCGCCAACACAAAAGTCAGACTAAACGTATTTCTTTCAGACACTCCTTGATAACATCTGCTGGCTAAGGGAGAAGAGAGTTAGGCTGCTGCCAATCCCCAGCACAATTCCATATGCCCAGTGTTCGTGTTAAAAGTCCTGCCAAATCCCAGACTGTGCAAAGCAGGGCTAGTGTAGTACTGTTATTGTCTCACATTTGCTCTGACTTGTCATGGAAAGAAATTTTTGTATTTACAATTACTCCAAATCCTCTCATAGCAATACTCAGTGTAACGTCAGATGGGATAATAATGTCAAGAAAAATGTATTGTGATAAACTCTATTAACCATGCACTGTTCACTCATTGTCTTGTTTTACTTAGCTGAAAGAATCCTGTTCCACCCTTCATAATTCAAAGGGAAATGGATGTCTTATTTTAATTAAAATTCCTAAACAACTGTGTTTTTTTTCTTTGAGGACTAGTCCAAAGTGATTTTTTTTTAAATTTAACAGGAAATCTGTAAGGCTGTCCATAAATGAACAGCTGGGCCTCTGTAAAGCTTTTGGAGGTCTTAACATATAAGAAAGGCAGTTGTACTGTATATTGGGTTTGTTTTTCACATAGCTAACTGGGGGGAATATTGCTGATGATATTTATATGATAAGGAGAATACATTTATGGAAGGTTGTATTGATTGAATACTTAATTGTTGAGTATGTGGATAGGGAGGGAAGAGACACTCCAATGATCTTCTCAACTGTCCTCACTATCCACTACATGGTCTTGTAATCCATCACGGTACAATTCCCAAACTAGATAGCTGCTCAGGATACTCTCAATAGAAGGTGATGAGCATGGGTGATGAGGCTTTCTTGTCTAAGGAGCTAGTGTTAAGGGACCAAGTAAGTTTTTCCGCCTATGAACATACAGGAATTTGGTGCTTTTGATGATCACTAGCTTTATCCGTCAATTAATAGCAGAGAGTGGTCGCTTCTAGTTCTTCTAAAGTCAATAACCATCGCCTTTGGTTTATCTTTGTTCAGAGACAGGTTATTGGTTTTGCAGCAGTCCGTTAACTGCTTCACCTCTTCTAGGTATGCTGACTCGTCATTCTAGCTTGATGATATAATTTGAGCTGTGCTTTGCTGCACAGTCGTAAGTCAGTAAACTGAACAGGAGTGGGCTAAACACACAGCATTGTGGAGCACCAGAGCTCAGCGTGGTGGTGCTGGAGATGTTGTTTAAAAATCCTGACTAGGATCCAATTGCAGAGGAAGGTATTCAGGCCCAGCATGCTTAGCTTTCTAGTCAGGTGCTGAGGAATGACAGTTTCTGATAATAAAGAAAAGATGTTATAAAGGTAAAGGGAAACATTTTATAACCCCATGAAACTGTCTGTTTACAGGCAGTTCTATAGGAAACATAATTGGCATGTCATAGAAAAGATTTGTTCATAAGTGATGTACTGTTTATCATTCTGTTTGGTTTGAGGTCACAATTTTAAGCTGAATCAGGGCCTCAGAGTGATGCTGGTGTTTGCTGTGGTTTTTCTAACAAGGATGACAAAGCCAGAAACACTGAAATCACATCATACACTCTTGCATCTGACATTGCCTCATAGTAATTTATTTCCTGTGGTTTATAAAGCTGTTTCTAGCCTTTGTTACCTTTTGGTGTGTTTTGGCAACCAACAGAGTAACACCTGTGGTTTTACTAGTCAGATCAAAAGCATCTTTTCAACTGTTTATCTGATACATTTATTAGATGTCTTTTGTCTTATGGCTCCAAGGTTCTAATTTGATTCCCAGCAGAGTTATAGCCTGAGTAGAGTGTACATGTTCTCTTAGTACTAATGTGGGTTTTATTTGGGAATTGGTTTAGATAGATAGATAGATAGATAGATAGATAGATAGATAGATAGATAGATAGATAGATAGATAGATAGATAGATAGATAGATACTTTATTAACCCCAAGGGGAAATTACTCACACTTCCCAAAGTTATGAATGATAGCTTAGTTGGCAGCTGTAAATTGTCCTTGTGTGATTGTGAGTGTGTTCTGTGATGGAATAAAAGTCCATTTAAGGCTCATTCTTACTTGTCCTCAGCGTTTGCATGAGTGAGTTTTTCTCTAAGTGAGTGGTATAAGCATGCATTGGATTTTTTTCTAGACATCTGTATTGTATCTGTACTGACAAGTATCTATATTTTTGTGTGTAAGAAGTATATTAAATGCTTTTAAAATGTAAACCTCTATTATGTGTTCATGTGAATAAAAGACTGATGGAGATTCCAGAGTGGGACCTCTGAATATAAATATAACACCAGGTCATGTCACTTGCTGAAATTTGAAGATGTTTCTGCACTTATTGTGTGTATTGATAAGGGGGAAGAGACAGAGGAGAGGAATCAGGCGGAGAACTTTGTTTCTTGGCGAAAAAATAATTGTCTCCAACTTAACATCAGCAAAATCAAGGAACTGGTTATAGACTTTAACGGCACCAATGAGCCTCTATGTCCGGTCATTAGTCAAGGAGTACAGGTACTTCAGGTAGTTGGGGGGGGTGCACATTGGTGATAGGTTGGACTGGTCTCAGACCATAGAAGAACTATATCAGAAAGGACAGAGTAGGCTCTTTTTTCACTTCTTCCATAACACATCTATGATGGCCAATGCAATTTTCTGCTGTGCAGTGTTCTGGGCTGGTAACATTAAGAGAAGCCCACCGAATTAACAAGCTAATTAAAAGGGCAGGCTCAGCTATGGGACACAATCTGGACCCAGTGGAGGTCATAGAAAAGGAGAGAATTAAAATAAAACTGATTGCCATTATGAAAAATGCTGTACATTCTCTCTTTGACTTACAAACACTGAGGACTTTCAACCAATGACTTGTTTATACCAACGGAAATAATTCTACATAATGCATCACTGTGACTGTGACTGCCAAGTCAGGAGTTTCCTTTCTTTTTGTCATTTTGAGGTGTGTTCACACCTGTGTGTGGGGGTGTGTTTGTGTGTGTACGTATATATGTATATGTATATGTATATATATATATATATATATATATATATATATATATATATATATATATATATATACACAGTGGAACCTCGGTTTGCGAGTAACTTGGTTTACGAGTGTTTTGCAAGACAAGCTAAATTTTTTAATAAATTCTGACTTGATAAACGAGCGAGGTCTTGCAATACGAGTAGAGTGGATACGCTTTGTCTGCTGAGCGCCATGTGATCACAACTGAACTGATGGTTCTTCCCTCTTGCGTGCGTGCTTGCGCGTGTATGTGTGTCTCTCTCTCACGCGCGTTTGTGTCTCTCTCAAGCATGTGTGTCTCTCTCTGTCAAGCGCGTGTGTGTCTTTCTCTCTCGCACGTGTGTTTTTTCTTTCTCTCTCTTTCTCTCTCTCATCTCTCTCTCATGCGTAATCGTCTCCTATTCTCTGTCTGAGTCGACGTGCCTCACTCATATAGTCAACATCCATACGAGGGTATACTGTTTACTACAGCATTGTGACTGTGTGTGTGTGTGTGTGTGTGTGCGTGTGTGTGTGTGTGTGTGTGTGTGTGTGTGTGTGTGTGTGCGCATGCACGCGTGTGTGCTGTGACGTGCGAGTCCCTGTCTTGCGCCCCAAAACACAAAGCTGAGTCTCAGTACTTTAACAACACCAGCTTTATTCAGATTGAAACAGCAACAGCGCGGTTATTTATTGTAGCGGGATCTGCCACTCTCCTATACACAGACACAGCAGTCAGGCAGGGTCGTTGCCAAGTAGTATTGTGCCCTGCACATTTATAATGTTCCTTGTATTACCCATCGAAGGCAGGCGCTTATAGCATGTCCACGATCTTTTCGGATTTGCTTTTACGGCAAACTGCTATAGCGCTGGGAAACTGCAATTGCTTTGGGACGCTCTTCCGCGTGTCGTCCCGTTGGATGGAATCCCTCAAGAGTTTAGAAACTCACTCACACCAGCCATGATTCTTTTCAAAGGTAAAGTGCAGGTTAATTTGTTTTATGTATTTTTACTTTATATTTTGTATTAATTTTTATATGAATAGTTTTGGGTTGTGGAACGAATCATCTGAGTTTCCATTATTTCTTATGGGGGAATTCACTTTGATATATGAGTGTTTTGGACTGCGAGCATGTTTCCTGAACGAGTTATGCTCGCAAACCGAGGTTCCACTGTATATATATATACAGTATATATATATATATATATATATACATGTATATAGCAGACTTTATTTGTGTGTGTGCATGTATATATATATATATGTGTATATATATATATACATATATATATATGTACTGTATATGCATGTATATATATACATACACATACACAAGTAAAGTCTGCTAATTTATAATGTACTCTTCATTAATGGCACATTTACTTGTGCACATATTACCCAAGATTTGTTATTAAACAAATAAAAATTGTGCATGGAAAATTGTGCATCCAGAAGGAAAGTGGTCGCAAAGTGGTCCCCATTACTTAACGGGGATGCCTCGTACAGACTGTTATAAGCAACTAACTGTGGAGCCACTGAAGTCACACGATAAGGAAATATAAATGCATGTCAAGAATCGTTAACACTTGAAGTATAATTGATGTTTGGGAAAACTGAGCTCCTTCTACTCCAGTCTATTTAAGTAAAATCCCATTGTGCATTTTGTCAATGCATATTTATTATTTGTTTTTTACATGTTAGAAAATTCATCAAGTGTGATATATACTCTATATGAAGTACCTTTGGATTATACATATATTATTAAGTTTTAAAAAATCACATTTAATTTCAGAACATTATGACATGTTTTCTTGAACAAAACTGAAAATTAAGGTGTTTATAGAGGTATATTAGAGATAGCAATCAAATTCTTGCTGTTTTACATTGTCAGATCTTAGTAGAATAAGAAATTAAATTGCAACCCTTCAAATATCAGAACACTCACAAATTTAATATAAATTGCTTTACAGAGGAATGATTCTTGTTTGCTCAGATTTGAATGTTACCAATTAAGTTCCCACTGTGTATGCTTGACATTTTTAAATGGACATTTTAGTAGAGAATTAAATATGATTTAATATTAGAAGCGCATATATACTACAGATGTCTTTTGCACCATATTCTCTCTATTCTCCTTGTATTTCTCAACTGGCTTCCTGAATGGTTTGTTTGCTCTTTATCTTCTCTGCTAGAACCAGTACAGAATTTTCAATATAGTTCAATTATCAAAGTATGCTGTGTGCATCAAGCAGGAAACAAGAACGAGTAGGAAAAGTGATGGATGTATTGCACAGTCAACATGCATGTTATTAGCCAATATGGTAAATAATAAATTAAGTGAAGTAATTGAACCTCAGGTTAATAAAAATATTCACAGCTGCCATCACACTTAATTTTATTCTGTTCATACTTCTTGCAGCACAATCCTCTTCCATGGCCTGTGTACTCCCTGATAGAGTCCTATCTTGATGGCAGCTGCAAATACAAATGACAAGAACTTCCTAACATAATATAATATCAGAACAACTGGGGATTTTTTTCAACTTGTGTCAGCTTTATCGTGATCTAGTTATCTTAGATAAATAAAAATAATAAGAAAAAAAAGCTATAATGACTTTTCTACAGATGCCTATTCCTGCTACTCAAAAAAAAAAAACCAAAAAACAGCAGTTACTGTGTTATTTCATAATAAATATTACACTATTTTGCTGTAATTATTGAGTTATTTCACAAAGTATTTCATTTTTTCGCCTTTATTATGTAAGATACAGTATATTGTGTTATTTTACAATAGTATTGTGTTATTTTGCAAAGATATTGCCTAATGCTATCAGTGTTGTAGTACACACTTGCTTTCTAATCGTCTAGTGACAGCTACTGAGGAAGAGTTTAAGAATGGAACAGACATTGTATTCATATTCAGTACATGTAATCTTGCATTTTCTGAGCGGCAAACTTAATCCACCCAGTTTAGGGTCGCAGGGTGCCCCGTGAGTATTGCACCACCACTGGCTGTAAGGCAAGAAGCAACCGTGGATAGTACATTAGTCCATTGCAGGGCTTAGTTGGACAGCCAATCAGAAAGGACTGTGCTGTGTGCAATCCAGTAATAGAAACCTATAAGTAAAGTATCTTTTTGCTTTTAATCCAGTTATTTGCTATAGATATTTTGAAACAGTGTGATGTGGTGGTGCAGAAGCCATTGTTTATACCTCAAATTTTCAGGGGCTCAAATTGGAGATGGAAGAAGAGGGAGGATGTTACGTATTTCACAGCATATAAAAGACTAAACTTTTTTTAATTGATCAGCATTACTGACACATTTCCAGTGTTTAGTGTTAAAACAGGTAATCAGTTTGGTACACTCATTGCTACTAATCAGTCCATAAATGCATGGGGAAACATGGAAACCCCATGGAGACTCTGGTGCAGTAAAGCAGAAATGCTAGCTCTGCACTACTACCACGCTGTCTGTATGTTTAAACATCTGTACTAAACTTTTTAAAAATTAATGTATACAGTAACTTCTGTTCAATTCTTGTAAGTCAATTGCACACTACACACATGTTTAATGTCGTTCAACAAGATTGCAATATATATTTGTCTGTCATATGTTGCCCTGATACTGGAAACAGTGGGCAACATCTTTGCAAAGTAATGCAGTACTTTTTGTGAAATAATGCAATGAAATGTTCTTTTTTGCATGGAATGAATATGCTGCTTTTCGCTATGCTTTCCTTTAATGGACAATAGAGTATATATTTTATTTTGGTTGTTGAGTCAGATGTTGCCAGGGCAGACTTTAGTTGTCTTTGAGGGGGCTCAGCTTGCAAAAAAAACCTTTGCAGTTGCGAACGATGGTGCTTTTGTAAGAAGGTGATTTAACATAACGTGACATCCTCAAACCTAGGGCCACATGAGGAACAAACTCAATTCCAGCTGCACAGGGCTGAGTAAAAGGTGATGAATAAAATAAAAATGGTTTCTTATGGATTTTTTATTTTGATTACAAGTAAGCTCTACAAATTTTGGGCAAAAAAGATCTTGAAATATTTTTTCATCAATTATATCTCTGATGATCCAGAAGATGCTTTTGTACAGTGTCAAAAACTGTCTTCGGTCGGCTTACGTTATACTTCACCCAAAAATTATATTTTTTTAAAATGCTACTTTACTCCATGTAGTCTGTAGTGGTGGCCAAATAATGTGGATAAATAAAAAATTGAATATTCAATCTCAACGGGGTCGATAGGTGACCAATGCTGTTGAAAAAGGCCATGAAAAAACGAGAAAATATTCTCACCTACTGAAAGTTTTGCTGCATATGGTCAACATGTGTGCATTTTTTCCAAAAATACTGTTAAATTACTTTCTGAAAATTCTGTATTGAATGTAAACAGGGAAGATGTCATTCCCAAAATGCTGCGCGTTTGAATTAAAAAATTCACCTCATTCATTAGTGAGAATACCTGTCTTTAATGTGGTAAGTACCTTTTAAAAATATATATATTTTGTGGATGGAGTATTTCTTTAAGCTCTGTTTTAACAAGATTGCGATATACATTTGTCTGTTGTATGTGGCCCAGCTGCTCCTACCTCATCTAGTCGCATTTGTCCAGTAGTAAGACACCAAAACTTGTGCTTTCATTCATATTGTGAAGTTTTCTTTCCAAGCCTGGGTATATTTACTGTACATAAAGGGTCTCTCTAGGCAGACAGCAAATTAATAAACCATTGTTTTAGAGAGATTTTAATACTTCATGGGTTGTAAAAAATGATTCAATTAGAGTGTGCCATACGTGGTGTCTGAAATTTATGTATTCATTTGTACCTGGTTGGTACTGAGGAGGTTTTTCACAGTGAAACATTTCCAGTAATGGAAGTTTATTTGGATGAATAAATAAAAATAACACAGAAAAAATAAATAGCTTAGAAATAAGTTGTGTTGAAGATTGGTTTACTTTCTTTATTTTTTATAAGATTCTAAGCCATTATGGAGTTGCATATTCAGGAGCCACACATGTCTTTCTTCCCCTGGGATTCAACTGTACATTGTGTTTTTCGTCTCTTCTCTGTTTAAGCTTCTTACAGATTTTGTTGCAACAAATATAGTGTTTTTTCAAAACAGTAAACTTCTGATCATTCTTTTTCTTATCATCAATAATTGTTGTGCCAGTTGAGCATTTTCAATTTTTTCTAATAACAATATCACTTCAGAGTGGCAAGTAAATGAATGTGGCCTTTAAAAGTATAGATTTAGGCATTTTTAAATGCATTTTAAACATACTGTATCTTATACGTTTATTAATTGCAAGCATTTTTACATTCTTAGTATACTGAATTTATTTGCATAAAATATGTAGTGTATTGCCAGAATATTGGTGTATAGATAGCTTTTTAGGTAAAGCACACTTTTTTTGTTGCACAGCATCCAACAGCTATTGTTGGGTTGTCCGTGTAAAACATCAGCCCCTGTGATGTCTGGAAGTACTATGACCTCAAGCTTTTCCTAAATAAAAATATTTTAAATAAATTGCTGAAACTGTGTAGCAAAAATACATTTGGCTGAAGTACATTTAGGTAAGAGAAAGAAATCAACATCACCATTAATTCAGCTTTTTTGCTTTCTGTTATTGAAGTAAATGCTTGAATATATTAAAGAGCGGAATGCTTCAAAATATATATTTATATGGTATTACTAGCTGTCCCCTACGGCTTTGTCCACGTAATAGTGAAAAGGAGAAATTTTAAAAAACCAATAAAAAAAATGTAATAATATGTATTGAGAAGAATTTAACATCAAATGTTACTCTTTAACAATCTCTAGATAAACAATGTCTGCTTAACAAACAGATATCGCTAGATAAGCGGAGGTAAGTTACGCTCAAACACGTGCCGAGAGGTAGAGCAACTCGATCAGAGGCTGGCGCATGAGTGAGGATGGCTCCGCCCAGCTCCCTACTCCTGATGTCCCGCCTCCCCCTCCCCTCAGCCTGCAGCCTGTCTCTCGAATTCACATGAATAAATTAGTGCCTCAACTGAACTATAATACTCAGCGTGATGAGAGCTGATATATTAGCTGATTAGAACGAATATATCGCTCTTGCAAGTAAACTTTGAATGTTAGCGCAATGAGAGAAGTCACAAAATCAACCAGAATGTTCAAGCAAATTATAGAAATAAATCCGTTAAGCAGTTCTTCCTGATGAAAAGTGGAAAGACATACTGACTGACAGGCAGTGGATTTTACATATATATATATATATATATATATATATATATATATATATATATATATATATATATATATATATATATATATATATATATATATATATATATACATGAGAGAGAGATTTAAGGTATAAAACCCAAACTCAGTATATCTTCACAGACTTATGTCCTTTAACATCAGCAGCTCCTTTGTTAACTTTCTTTTAGCTATGTGTTAAATGGAAAGTGTGAACTAATATCATAGAAACAGAAGAAGAACTCTTAGAAATATATTGCTAAACTGTGTGAAACTGTGATGATGTAAACAGCTGGAATAGAGTAGAGCTGAGCAGAAATGACTATGTGGAATATCTGTCTGTCTCTGTGTCTCTCTATCTGGGCCAAAGTGCTCTTTTCTAGGATATTAAAGCATGAGCATACACTGTAACTTGTACTATATATTTGGAAGAATCCTAGAGTAGCCATCCAACTGTCAGTCATCATTCTGTATTTATTACATTAGCCTTTGTATTTGTGATTTCAAATAAATTTTGTTAAACATATTTTTAGAACGTATAACTTTATAATTCATAATCATAATAGAAAATGTATAGTGCTGCCACCTCACTGACCCATCACACAGGCTTTGATACCCATTCCTGCTCGTTATCCATATGCACTTTGTTCATTGTCTCTTGCCAACAGCCATACCACGTACTGTATGTACTTCAGAACAGGTAATGCACCTGAAGCTAAGCATGTTCAGGCACTGCCAGTACTGAGAAAAGCTTGAGTTGCTTCTGGAAGAGGTGTTAATGTGACAAGCAGGGCGCGTTTACCCTGTGGTCTGAATGTGGATTCCAGTATAGTGATGGCAGCACAGTGTGGTGCCATCCTTCGGATAAGACACAAAATTGAAGTCTCGACTTCTTATGGTTTTAAAAGATCCCTGAGCATCCTTGGTAAAGAGTAGAGCATATCCCGATCTTGTGGCAGATTCGCCCACCATGGCCTGGTCATTCTAGTCCCCTAATCATCCCCTATCTTTAACTGCCTAACTATCTCTCACCGCTTCACAGCCTAACAGTTAATTTGTGGTGAGCATACTGGTGCAATATTCAGGTAAATGCTGCACATTGATGATGTTGAAGTGGCTCCCCACTGACAATGTAAAGCACTTTCAGTAGTGAGAAAAGCACAATATAAATGTAAAGAATTATTATTGTCTATAATGGCTTTCCACTGTTTACCAGTTTTACTTCCACAGCTGCAGAGACATGCTGGCTGTTTTAACTGGTGAGTCCATATTGACAGAATATTAAGTGTGAGTGAACCCTGCATTGGATTGGCGCCCTCTCCTTGGCAGTTTCTTGTCTTCTGAGTGGTGCTCGATTAAGCAACCTTTGTAGAATTTACTCGAATTAGTAACTGCTTCTTAGTACCAGAAACGGTGTTGGAAATGTCCACACTTGAATTTGTTTTCTATCAAATTAAATCTTCTTTCGGTTTTCAGTACCAAAGACAAATAAATTAGATTTGAAGTAAGTCAAGTTCCCAGTTTGCCCATTTTTTTAGAGGTGTGAAAAATAAAGGGTCTCAATTTTTAAATGTAATTATTATTTTTCTTTGATCTCCCAACAAATAGCAAAATGCATTTGTCTTCTAAGGATGCTGACTGTTGTTTCATTTTGTATTTGTATCATATGGGAAACAGATTTTTCTGTAAGTGTAGTATGAAAGCAATTAATTGTAATATGAACCTAATATATGCCGTTTACATTAGTTAAAAATTAAACTTGATTTTTTTTGTTGCCTAGCAGGGGAAATTGTGCATGACAGCAAAGAAGCAATTATTTACACTTCAGACATGTTTTACTTTTGTCAGAAGAAAAATCACTTAATTGTTTTAATAAATGCGTGTAAATAAAAAAAAAGTCTTGAAAGCAGAAGTGCTCTTATCCAGCATATGAAGCATGAGTATGCACTATACCGTGTATTGTATTTGTGGAAGGAAATTGGAGTAGCAGTAGGTAGGACACAAAGAAGTTGGGGGAATGAGCCAATACCACATAGACAGGGACTGCACCAGGATTCAGTCCCCATGTGCTACACTGGGAGATGTCCATGCTAATCAGTGTAGCATTCCAGTACTGATATGCTGTAAGAATTATTGTGCTTAGAAGAAAAATTAAGTCCCGACTCTGGCATGCACTATTTCATTCTAACAAAGTGTGTTCAGACACTGTAGTGAAAACTGTCAAATTATCCTCCGTATGTCATTTCAATATGGTGCCTAGAAAAACTATGTTGAATCTAAGAGCAAAGGATGCAGAGAGCACAGTTCACTCTTTCGGCATTTTTTTAGGGGTGCAATACAATGATACCATACTTTAGTAAATTGGAAGGACACTGAGTGCAGAGTAGCTTTTTCCTTTCCACATTATGTGACTTTTGATGCCTTGGAAATGACAAATGTCTTCTGAGATTTCTTAGGTAATGTAGTCAGACATTTCGTGGTAAGCTAGTTCAGCTCATTACTCACGGTGCCCTAGAGTGATGACATGTTGCATGTTGATTAGCACATGCAAGTAAGAATGGCATTGGATTCAAATAACACTATAAACCTATACTTTCTCCCCCCTCCCCCTGTATGATGTGGAAGAAATAAGCATCACTCATTTGAGGCTAAAACAGTAGATGGTTTAATGACTTCTGTCATAACGCTGTGCCAGGTCTTGTCATTAAACCTCAAGAGCACAGACTTTTCATTCAGTGTTACTAAAAACAAAAAAAATAACATGTAGAGGCGTACCCTTCTTCTGTCCTCTATGTACTGGTGCTCTGTTCTTTGATTTGCCCACCCACGTGCTTTTGCTAAAGTAATATTTTTGATGAATATTATTTTCAGCACCTGCCAGCCTAAGAATTCCTAGATAATTTTAGAGGGCAAGACTGTTCTCTGCAGAATATCCTTCCATAGCTTTTGAACATCATCTTGAAGGGCATTCCAAATAGACATATATAAAATGTCCCTCGAATTTGATTAAGTTCAGTTACGTACTGCCAACTAGTTGCTGTCTGAAACGACAGATATGTATGCAGCAGGTTGTTCCATTCAATAAAATATTAACTCCCAATGACTATATAGTTATATGGTTATTAGTGATGTTCACATATATTTCTATATTGAAATTAGCTATTTATGTGTTGGCTAGGGTTTTGGACCACAAACCTCTTAAGTTGTTGGTTCATCCTTCCACTTGCTCATTGGGTAAAACTGGGAAAACCATTGAAACTCTCTGTGCTATAGTTCTGAATTGGGATGGTGTTAATCTGTATACTGTATACCAACAAAAATACTATTTCCCATTTAGTTAAAAACCTGGCATTTGGCAGGATTGTACATCTAGGTGAGTAGGTATCTGCTAAGAAAGACATTTCGATACATAAATATTTATGGGGTAATCCTCCCTCTACAATAGAAAAACTAAATACCCAAAAATCTTAAAAGCGCCTTAACAGATTTGAGTCAAATTTGGTGACGTTATAGAAAAAAGAAAATTAGTCAACAGGTGTGTTTTTTTAATTTTTTTTTTAATTTGTCTATATTTATTAATACTATGTTAACTTGCTACTATGCTAAAAACCAAGGAATTGACCTAATGCTGGAAGGTTTTACTGTTGGACAATTGTGAATGGCATATTCAAGAGTAGACCCGGGTTTGCTTCCCGAGTCCTCCCTGCATGGAGTTTGCATGTTCTCCCCATGTCTGCGTCGGTTTCCTCTGGGTGCTCTGGTTTCCTCCCACAGTCTAAAGACATGCAGGTTAGGTAAATTGGCAATCCTAAATTATCCCTAGTGTGTGCTAAGATTTGCTCCAGCAGACCCCCGTGACCATGTAGTTAGGATATAGCGGGTTGGATAATGGATGGATGATGTTCAAGAATAAGCAGCTCCACTGACCTAATAGTATTATTATTGTTATTACTTATTATTTGACTGATTTCTTTACCCAAGGCACGTTGATGATGATACATTTCATTTGTTTTTCCATTTGGAGCCCAAACAGGTAAAGTGACTTGCTCATGGTCACACAGTGTCAGTAGCAGGATATGAGCCCACAATCTCACGGTTTTAAGTTCTAGGTCCAAAGCATTCATCACTACAACACACTTCATGGCAATAATATTAGCCCTTTTTTTTTTTGTTTTTTTTTAAAAAAACAACCTTCAAATATTGTCTTCAGAGAAGCACTTAGTTAGTTACATAGTACTTCTGACACACATTGATAAACTGTCAGCACAGAGGCTCATTGTCTTGCAGAATTTCCCAGGTAAAGCCAAGTAACACAGTTAGTTGCTATATAAAATTTAAAGTTATTTATCATATACAGGTAAGGGCCATCCTGGGGCTCATGCTCAGGGTCTTTGAAAGGTGGGTTTTGTGTAAGGAGGAGGAGGATGAAGCAGAAAAATCAGTACGGTGACCCCTGAAAAGTACCAGCCTCCACAGAAAAAAGACCACAGAGACGCATCAATTTTAGGATCATTGAAAGTCACTCATGGGCTCTCGTGTTGGCCTTTTCTACCATGCAAGAGCACATTTGATAATAAGATATGTTGAATTTTCACCTCAGTCCATACCTTTGTTTATGAGTTAAGAACTGCCAGTGACTGGCAATGGATACAGAAGATAAGTAACATATCCAGGGTCTAAAGGGGAATCCTGTCCATTTACTTCCAGTTACAGTATTAAGTGTTAAGTCATGCAAAAATATTTCTTCCTTCTTTATCTTACCTTGTATGTAGTATGAACATAATATTCTCCAAATGTTTTGGTTTGGAACAATGTGAAAGTGTTTATTCATAGATCAAATAAATATTTCAAAACAAAACACTTTCTTCTTATCAGCTTGCCCATTTGTGGTCTTTGAACACATCTCACCTGGTAAAGAAGGCCCAACAAAGACTCTCACTCTATTTGTGACATGTAGTATTTTGCAAAATGAATAAAGTATGCAATCATTCCTCTTTCATATAATATCTACAAGAAGATGTACAAAGAAAAATTATGTAAGGCATATCCAGTGAGGAGAAGTCTGTAAATACACAACTTTATTGAAACAGACAGACTTTGTGGAGGCACGGTTGCATAGTGGTAGCGCTGCAGCATCGCAGTTAGGAGACCTGGGTTTGCTTCCTGGGTCCTCCCTGCGTGGAGTTTGCATGTTCTCCCTGTGTCTGCGTGTGTTTCCTCCTACAACAAACAACATCAACATTTATTTATATAGCACATTTTCATACAAACAGTAGCTCAAAGTGCTTTACATAATAAAAAATAGAAAAATAAAAGACACAATAAGAAAACAAAATAAGTGAACATTAATTAACATAGAATATTAACATATCTAACCATCAGTTGGGCTTTGGTATGATTGGTCAGTTTAGGTTTAGTGACACATTGAAAAAGTGAGTGTGAGATGCATGAGGAGGAGTAAAGGCTTAGTTTGTGATGAAGAGAGAGGGAGTCACAGGCAACAAGAAAGGCACCTCAAAAATATTGATATACTGTAGTCTGATAAGGAGGCTTTATGGGAACAAGCTTGAGAAAGGGGGTGCTGGCGATTAGAGGTTCAGACACACGCAGATACACAGGAAAGATGCTAAAGTACATGTAAGGCAAGTGATAAGAAATATTTTTTGGTTATTCTCTTACCTGTCGTCGATACAAACTGTGGCATAATATATATTTAAAGCGAGAAAGTGTCTGCTGTCTGTGCCTGGATATAATGTCACTCGTGTATCCACAAGAGGGGGGCAATATCTGATGAACTGAGGAAACAAGAATCACCAAGAAGATGGATGTTACAGCTGGAGTATTGGATAATAAAGGCAACAAAAATGACAAAGAAAGATAGTTGTAAAGGCTGGAATATCCATTCAAGATAGGCAACAAAAAGGCCAAAGAAAAATGTCTGTAAGGGTTAGAAAGAGGGATGTAGGGAATAGCATATCTGGTGAACAGACATTTGTAAATGCATGGCACAACTGTATTATTAGGCATGCTTTCATAGACAGGCGTTTCACTGTACTTGTTTTTCATATTATTCTTAATTGCTCATCCTCTTTCTTATCCACCCCAGTTTGACTCTTGCAGCATCGCTGTGTGTGCTATTTTGTATTTCCTATATACTGTTTAGGCCATGTTCTATAGACTGACTACAGTCACATGTCAATCATGACGTGCATCAAAGGACAATTAAGTGCCAAACTGTATGAGGTTCTTTGCATACTGGGCAAACGTCCTTGATTTGCAATTTACGTAATTTGCTCTTTCCTATTTTACAGCATCAGTTTAGCCTCCACGAGTATACTGCATGTAAATAAAAATAGAGTAGCAGTTAAGCAGTTTAACCTAAGTCAAATCAAAATAAAAGTGTTCAATCATATAGCTGCAGATATGATCAGACTCAAAGTATCCCAGCAAAAGGGTAAAACAATTTAGTTTTATTTTGCAGCTCTAGTGGACAGCCTTCTTACCAGATCAGTGTAGTCTTCTACACATACTGTTAAGCCAAAACAGTAACTCATTTTGCCTTCAAAGCCATTTAGGCAAACACAAAGCTACATGTGTAAAAGGCAAACCAAATGCTGCTTATGATTTGGGAGATGTACAATCCATTTGAATCTGTGAAACTTAGAGTGATTACACATTAGTTGGGAATTAGTCAGAGATTTTTCAGCGAACCCTTATATTCTGCAACATTTTGAGAGCAAATTATAAATTAGAGAGTTATCCTACATTTCACAACATGGAAAAATAATGATAGATGGTCCAATCCTGTGAAGAACTGATGACATAACTCCCTGAAAGTGTTTGTCTGTATAATTGGCTATTAAGAAGAACTAGTAAAAGAAATGAGGGGTCCTGCCATGTTAGGGTGACAACAGTAGAAGTGATAATGGCTGACTTTTTGAGCTCCTTCTGAGTTCATATCTATGGAAGAGACTGTATTTTATTTATCAAGCCCGAGGACAATAATTTGAATGTACAAAATGCAAAACACGCTTCACTTACGAAGTCATAATGTACTAAAAATATATATATTTAATGGGGAATGGATTGTTTTGTTAATGTAAGAGGTTTAATGA
Organism: Polypterus senegalus; assembly: GCF_016835505.1. NCBI lineage: Eukaryota > Metazoa > Chordata > Cladistia > Polypteriformes > Polypteridae > Polypterus > Polypterus senegalus. Next base: position 55,685,768 of record NC_053163.1, read on the forward strand.
TTAATATGCAGCATCAAATTTTTATAATGATTTTATGAATATGTTTGCACATGTCAGTGATAACACTGTAATTATGCCTAGACTTAGGCAGGATTTACATAATGGCAGAATAATTTCCTTGTGCAGAGGAAGTAATGACCACTTCTATATCTGCAGTTAAACTAGACCTGAAGAAGGCATACCTCCTGCTGTGATTTGTTAATTAAATTCTAAACAAATTCATAAATTTAGTAAAAGAACATTTTTGGAACAGTTCCACACTTCAGAAATGTAATTGCTTCTTGCTTCTAAAGTGACAACAACAGGGCACCTGCTTTATGTACTCTGTTGAACCTTGTGGCAAAGGTGCTATATAGGCATCAACAGGACACAGACAGACAGCAGAGGCACGTATAAAAATAAACAAAAAGGTTTTTATTTCTTCTTTTGCCATGGGGCATGTCTTCCCCGTGTCCCACAGGCCCTATACAGTCCCAAAAACACCCCCAAAGAAAGTCACCACAATACACTCGTCTTCCTCCATTCCTCCCAGGCAGCTTTTTTGTTGTCATCGTCGTCGTCCTCCGGGCATGGGTCCCGGCCGTCCACTACAACCTGTACAGTTTCTTTCATTACAAAAAGATCTCCCTACAGCCATGCGTCAAATCTGTAAATATTTACTGTATCTCATCTTTTTGTCAAACCTGCTTAATCCAGTTCAGGGATATGGGACAAGGAGTCTGTCCTTGTAGCCCAGGAACAGACACCAGTCCATCCCATGACCCTCTCACACATTCACCCTCATGGGCCAATTGGGAAACACCAGTGGTCACGGTCTGCACGTTGTTGGGAATGTTGGTGGAAACCCCATTGCAGACACAAGAAAACCTTACTAGCGTTTATTTCAGACCCAGCATGCTGAATCTATGTGATGGCAGCATGACTCACTGCACTTCCGTGCCATCCTGTAAACACTTCTTTGCTGGTTAGTAAAAGCCGAATGTTTACCTTTGATAAATCTTGATTGGAAATACTAAAGTTTTCCTTATCGTCTGTGGTGTTAGCCAGTGACAAAGAAGGACTGCAGGGTTTAAAGTTACTGTGCTCCTCAGCTGCACATTTATTACCTGCTCCAAGTCAATTGCCAAGCCAGAGAGTTTGGAAGATCCCTTATCTAAGCTAAACCATCACACTACATGCCAATCAGCTTGGCAGGTTATATTTAAAACGTGAAGGTCAATCAGAGCCTTCTCAAGGACCTTACGGAAGCACAAGCCAATTTAACTCGCAATCACACCTTGTACCAAAAATTTCTGCTGCTGTTAAGCCACCCATCACCCAATATACCATCTAATTCTAACTGTCGTCAGAGTTAAAAAACATAAAAATTCTTTGTATTTCGTGTTTTCCAAAAATGTGTTTTCTTTAGCAGGTGCTTTGGCAGGAGTCATCTAACTTGAGATAACACTTTTAAAGAAAAGAAAAAAAAATGCCATCGTCTGGCCCTGGAGGCTACAGCTGGCATTCAAACATGAGAACAATTAGCAGGAGTTTTAGTGAGCACATCATGACCTGCGAAAGCGTTTTCAAGATTGTCTTGCTCTTAGAGTTTGTCCTGCGTGAATGTTCTTGGCAGCTGCTGCTTTGACATTGTGCTGGGGCTTGGACTCCTGCCACAGAGGAGTAAGATCACAGGAAAAGAAGCATGTGCAACTGACTTAGAATAATTGTCCTAAATACAGAAGAGCTAATTATGAAAGAGCTCAAAACATCAATAAAGCCTACAAAGATGAGACGAAAAATACACTGTGGAAAATTTACAGTTTTACATGATAAAGAATACCCGAGTGTGTGACATACATTATTATGATTAGGTTTTTAATTAGAAGTAGTAAATGTTATAAATTAGTGTGGGTTTAAGTGGACAAAACATCAAAATCACAATCACCATATTTTTTATTCTATTACTGCAAATTCAGTGCTCTGCTTTGAGCCACTGTCATGGAGTATTACCTTGTATGTACAGCGTTGCTCTCTCTGATCATTACTTGTTTAAATTCTGCTCACAAAAGTGTCATGGCACATAGCCTGGATGATTAAAGCACTCAGATGTAAAACTCACACTAAAACAGGTTTTCTAAAAAAGTATTTTCCAATTTATTTGCAGTAATCCTTTAATTATTTTTAGGCAAATGAACCAAAAGGTGGACAGTTGTGTTCAGCTAGAAAGTGTCATCAATTAAGAGCAATTCAGCAAGTTAATGATGTCAATATGCAAGGTGTCTGAAAAGGCCCTCTGAATACACCGCTGCAGCTAGCCATATTGAAACTGCAGTCTTGTTTGGTGTTTTGATGAGCAAAGATTGTCATTCAGATTTTAATCCAAGAAATATTTAAATCTGCTGAAACAAAAAGGTTTTTGCATTTAGAATCATCACATTGCAAATCAAAATGCGACATGCCAGCTATTGAAATGCTTTCAGTTGATACAAAGGCTTCATTTTAAGAGTGGGGGTGGATTGTTTAACTGCACTGCTTGTGTTGGAAACATTCAGTATCTAACTGGAAAGGTCACTGCCATTTCATTTTAGTTGGAAGTTAACAAGTACTCTAAAATATATCAGTTATTGAATAAGCTTTTTTGTTGTCATCAGAAATGCATTCTGCATTTCCTTTTATATTTAATTTGTTGTTTTTAATTCATTAGCATTGAGTAAGTAAACAATAATAATTTGTATTATTTATATTTAGTCAATACAGATGCCAAAGAGTAACCTTCTGCTAATCTGTCATGTCTGGCTTGTTATTACTGGGTTTACTTGTTCTCCAGTACCCTTTTTCTGTTTATCTACTGTATGATGTTGTTGTGCCTTTGGAAAAAGAGCCAGCCTTACATTGCCTTGGATTGTATTTTGCAAAGTTACTTTTTCTTAGTGCCATTCTAAAAATCTTTTTATTACAACATAGGCATAATACCTGTCTCGTCATTAAGCCATCAGGCACATGCACAGGGTGGTTCAGATCTAATTATACAACTCTTAATGCAATCCAGGAAAACAATACAATTTTTGGTGATTGGCGCAATCAGTCTGGTCAAACATTTCGTTGATTTGGGAGATTGTGTTCCTATGCACTGCAAGCAATCCAAATTCCTCCAACATCCTGCATTACACGTTGTTATAGCGTAATGAAAATTGCATAATTAGATCTGGACCACCCTATAGTATTTGACCGAAATGTCAGTGTAATGGTGCAGTACAGAGTGACCATCATGCCCTCACACAGTAATAATATAAATTCCATACACAGTTGGCTTTGCCTGCCCTGAAGCATGTCCCTCCTTGAACCCAACTTCTTTTGCCCCATCTTTGGGTTTAAATAATGGATATTGAAAAATGTATGTTTTATTATTTCACTCTTTAAACTGACATTTCTTTGCTGAGTATTTTGTGATACTTTTGACTGCAACAGGCAATATAATCTCTTTATAACATAAGAACATTAGAAATTTGACAAAGGAGAGGTGACTATTCAGTCCATCAAGCTCGTTTGTTTAGCTAATGGCTGAACTGCTCCAATATCTTGTCCAGATACTTGTTAAGGTTATCAAGATTTCTGCTTCAACTAGCTTGGTAGTTTATTCCAGATCCCACATAACTCTTTATGTAATGAAGTCCTAACTACACTTCCCCTTAATTTATATCGAAGTTGTTGAGAACGTGATTCACCCATAAGCTGACAGAGTTCTGCAGTGTTTACTTTATTGCTTAATACCTTTGAGGACTTTTGAAGACCTGTATTAGGTCCCCAAACAGCTGGAGATTAAACAGGTTTAACACTCTTAAGTCTGTCAGAGTACTGGGATGTTCTGGCTGCTTTTCTCTGCACAATTTCAAATGCTGCTATGTCTGTTTTGTACCGTGGTGACCAGAACTACACAATACTCCAGATGTGGTCTCACTAGTGCGTTGTATAATCTAAGCACAATGTCCCTTGATTTATCTCCAATTCCTCATTTTATACTCCTTAAATTTTACATTAATGATTTAAGTTGCAGAAAGTTCTGGCTTAATTTCACCAGACTCCTATTTGAGCACTTCACCCTCCCAAAATAAATGATATTCCACCACCTTCACATTTTAATTCCACTGCAGCAGCTACCCCCTGTACCTTAAGGCAGTCGTTTGTGACACTAAGGATCTGTTTATTGCTTGTGCACCTTCTGCAAAAATGTACATCCATTCAATAAGTAGACCCGCTTAATCCAGTTCAGTGTTCCTGAGACCAGAGCCTGGCCTGACCTGGAAGAGCATTAGGTGCAAAGCAAAAGCCAAGTCTGTACAGATCACTCCCACTCACTCACACAGGGGCATTTTTAAATCACAAGTTAACCATAAACAAATTAAATGAGGCATATGAGTAGCAAAACACCTTTTTACTTCTTCCCTCAGGTTTTATATGCCACCAGTAACGGCGCATTGCACTATAACGTGCAGTGAATACACTTGACTTGAGCATTCATAGTTTTCATACTCTTTCTCTGTCCGTTTAGCATTCGTTTGCTCAGAGGTTGATGCTCTTGCTGCTTCCTGAGCAGCACTTCTTTTCTCCACCCTAGCGGCCCGCTTCTTCTCTTCTTTCGTTGGCATCTTTTGACGTTAAAACTGATTAAGTCAGTGTTTTTGTTGCAGTTACTTAGTACGTTTTCTTTAATTTTTCACTTAAGGTGACACTTAAGTCTTCAATCTGCCTCAAGAATGATTTAAGATATGAAAAGATGGGGAAGTGATGGCAAAGGTGGTAGGGTTGAGAACAGCGCCCATATGAATGCACCGCAGGGACGCCCTGCTGGCCGCTGTCGAGAATTGATTCTATAATAAATTAAAATAAAAATAAAAAGAGGAATAACCTTGGGGGTCAATCATCACCCAGAAAGTGGATAGTAGATGTCACGTAGTATATGCACACCAAATTTCAGGTCAATAGTTCAAACGGTTTGTGAGCTGCAGGTGATTTAAAATCCTGGACAAACAAATGAACAGCCATGGTAGCGTATTATATAAAGATAGTGTGCCCTACTATACTCCACTCTAGTATATCACAGGGCACATTGACATACTCAGCTCAACTTACTCAAGCAGGTTTGAACATTTCAATTCTTTCTTACTTGAAACCAGCTTGATTAGCTATGAAGATCCCTTGTAGGATCTGGTACTTTTATACTGAGAACCTTTGCCACCAGCTCTCTTCACCTAAGCTTCTGCCTTCCTCTCAGTTATCTTTCTTCCACAGACAGTCGTCATTCTTTTTACAGTTTGGTTGACCTCCTTATTGCAGAAAGTGTGCCCAGATCCTTTTTTTACACCCATAAAACTACACTGGTTGGACTTTCTCTTAGGTTTTTTTGGAAGTCTTTGGATACCCAACCTCCTCCTCCTCCTCCTTTGGATACATTTCAACATCTCCAGTTAACTGTAATTAAACAGAACAAAAGAGTGAGAGGACAACTTTTAGCTGTGTTTGTAATGCTTATGTGACCCAATATGACTTACAACACTGTTTAAAACATTGAAACAAATGATTATCTCATGATAAACTAAATTTGCAGCCATGTACAAAGTTTGCGAATTGGATAAAAAACACTGAAATAATCAGATTTTACAGTTTGTTTTTGTAGAGAGAATTTCCTATTTGCCTCAGTGTGTTATATAATATACTGTATCATATTCATATAAATTGTGGGCAGTTTTGAAATGCTGACTTGGAAAAACAGAGAGCAAATGAGTGACCCAAATACAAAAAGGGAATGTATTTTGTGCAGAATGTCTTCAAAGTGTAACACCCCCATGCCATGTGAATGTCAAGGGTTAGGAGAGTTTGCACGTACTGTTTGACACAGTCATTTCCCTTTACGAAAAGTGAGGAACACACCTTAGGAAGTGGGGAAGGCGAGCCAGATGAGACTCGGATAGATAAGCATACTTTTATCTGGTTAAGAGATTCCATTGGGAACAGATGGAATTTTTTTTATTTTGTGTTTTCTCTGGAAACTGCTGCCTCAACATTCCAGGAGATGGGGTCCAAATCCTGGACCAGTCATTGTCTATGTGGTTTCTAAGTTCTCTTCCTGTCCAGATAGGGCTTTCTATAGCTTTTCTCATTTTCACGCAAGGAACAATTTTATTTTACTATGTGTGTATGACAAACTTAGCTTTTCTTTCTACATGTAAAAAAATGTGTGGATTATATAAATTAGTGACATTAAACTGAATTTGGGTGGATTTTCTTTTTCTTTAATCTCACTTGATTGTAGCATAAGCAGCTTTTGCTTTAATAAATTGTTCTCTGAATTTAGAAATTAAAATTTTACATTTTACTGCATTTGATAACCAAATACTGTTTGTTTTGCAGAGCAAGCTACACCTTATGGTGCAGATGTTTCTTACTGTTTAAACACTGCTGTGTCAAGATGGCCTAAAACGTTTGTCAACCTGCAGTGTAACACAGTTTTTGCTAGTTCAGACTCTTGAGGTATTACAAGCAGAAAAGTTTTAAGATGTATTAGTAGAATGCCAGTGAATAGATGAAGATGAAGCATACTGTTGGTTACATTTAGTAGAATAGATTCTGATCCCCACATTTGAACTGTCACCACAGCCATTAAAAATCCATAGTTTGTTTATCAGACAGGGTTATGTGCAATATGAAACTTCAGGAGAAACAACAGAAAACATTCCTGCCACAAAATAGGAAAAGCAGGGTGTTTGTTATACCTAGAATAATACCAACTCTCAAAGGAATGTTGCTTATGTGAGTCTGCACACTCCAAAGTCCAGGGTAGCAGCTTCGGCACAGGAAGATATCAATACAGATCCCATCAATACTGTTTGGTTCCTGGAGGTTCTTTCCAGTCCAAAGACATGTTTTGGAAATGTTATATATATATTTTTTTTTTTGCTCTTGCTAACTCACAAAGATTAAGTATGGTTAGGATTAAAGGGTGTTTATCAAAGGAGATTATAGTTCCATTATTCACCCTTTCCAAATGGTCACTGGACACATGCTCTATCTTCTCTTTCTGTGCTGTTCTATTGGTAGATTGTGAAGAAGGAAGGCTTTGACTTTTACCTTTCAACTGGGGTCATGTATTATTTCTATCCCTCAGGTTCATCCATCAGAGGTTAGCTTAATACTAACAACTAGCAGGTCCAGGGGCATAGTGGGACTGTCTTTCAGCCCCGGAATGACATGATACAGACTAGCCAAAGCCGGGGGGGGTGGGGGGTTGGGGGGCATTGGTGGTTTTGAATATGATTATAGACAGCTAAGGTAACTGGCAACAAAGGAAAAGAGACATACAATTCCTAAATCAGCTGCCTCTTGCTCTTTTCAGTTGTAATAAAGCACAGGACAAGTCAAAAAGAGTTGGGGATCCACCCTGTATATTATGCAAAAAGATGAGTAGTCAATTTCATATGTGTGGGTTGTATTGTTTGGGGAAGGGGTTCCTTTTCCCCTAGAATGGATGCCTTGATGTAAAGCGGGTTTATACCACTTGGTTAGGAGCATCTTTTTATGGATTAACTAAATATGTGTGCATTTATTTATGTGGATTTGAAAGGGTGTACACAGAAGCTCGACCAGCCCATCAGGAAATGTCCCAGTGTTCCTGATGGCCACTCCACCTCTGAGTAAGTCTGTTTGTGCACTGACATGTATTGTAGTGTACACCAAGTTTAGGACATCCACTTGTTTCTCGTAAGCAAGATAGACCACCAGACCTGGGCCGAGCGCTGAGTTCATTTCTCCCTTGTGGGCATTCAAAATACATTTTTATAACAATGTGGATATCCAGTGAGGTTACAAACATAGCAAGAGATTGTTTTGTATGTATTTGTACTATAAAACATTTCATCCATTTTGCTAAAGAAATTGGGGAAATCAGAGGATTTCACGTGGAGCTTTTAAAAACTGCTAAAAATAGTCTTTTGGGTGGCCTGGTAATTGTGGTAAGGTGGTACCTTCTCAGCAAGCAATCACTGTTTCTCTAGAGCTTGCATATTCCATCCATTTCTGCATGGGTATTTCTCTAGATATATGGCAAGTAGTCCTGAACAGGGTCACAGGGGTTCTCTGGAGCCTATCCCAGGTAACAAAGTACACAAGGCAGGGTGCCAGTCCATTACATGGTGAACACACATTCACACACACACTAGGGCCAATTTAGGATCACCAAATTACCTAAGCTGCATGTCTTTGGACAGTGGGAGAAAACCGGGCCTGCTGTTACAATCCAACACAGACACAAGGAGAAAGTGCAGACTCCAAACAGGGAGGACCTAAGATGTGAGCCCTAGTCTCCTTACTGAGAGGCAGCAGACCTACCACTGCACCGCTCTAAAGTATCTTAAAATAAGTTGAAATGAATTAAAGATGTCTGTTTCACGATATCTTAGATGTATTTTAATATATCTGAAATACATTTCAAGATTTCTTAAAGTAAGTCTGTAAGAATTTTCTGATATCCTAAAAGCAAATCAACTTGCCCTTGTGTTCAATGGGACTTCCCATCTATTTTAAGATTTTTAAGATATCTTTTCAGTTAATGAATACAGTACATTTCCAGATCATCGATTTATGATAGATTGATGTCTGTTTTCAGATATGGTATCTCAAATGCATTTCAAAATATCTTAAAACAGACAAGAAGTCCCATTGAAAAAATAGGGAAATTTCACAGAAAGTGATTTCAAGTATCCCAAAATTAATTTCAGTCATTTTAAAATCCATGCAAATTAATTTGCAACATCTGAAAATGTATTAAAAGATATAGTGACATGCATCTGAGATATCTCAAAATGTATTGTACATATACTAATTGCAAAGGAAGATTTTTGGAGATATCTAGTGTAATAAATAATTGAGCCTTAGGGTAGCCTCCCGTATATTTGAGAATGGGAGAAGGTTGTAGAAAAATGGTTTTTACAGACAAGAGTCCAAAAACAGAAGTGAGATTTGTTACAGACGTGGTGGGTTTTAAAGACAGAGGAAGAAAGTGACGTCTTCAGGGGTGGAACCAGAAGTGACATTCAAAGGCCCAGGCGGAAGTTTCGGGGAAAGGATTGGTGCACTCTGCCACCCCCTGGTCCGATCGGTAATTACCTTCTTTTGAGCCCTTTAGCTGCCTCCCATACACACGTGTGTGACACTAGAAATTAATGAGCTGCATTTTAAAATATTTTTAATTGATTTTGAGATATCTGTAAATGCTAATTCAGCTTGCCATACAGGCATGGTGTTTTTTCTCCCTAAAAAAAGGTAGATCAGCTGATTAGCAATTTCAGAATAACCCACTGTGGCTATGGGCTCTAGGATCAACTGGTGTCTTGCCCAGGATTGGTTTCTGCTTTGTACCAGCCACGGGTGACACTCAAGTAGATTTATCGGGTTTGAGAATGTTATTCAATTTTTTTTTTTTTAAATAAATTCTTCAAAGTCACTATAGAATGTACATTAGACCTTCTCTAATAGATGGTCCTTTCAGCACCTTTTCTCCTCCTGTCGTAGCAAAAGCATTTATTCAGTAAAAGAGTAGAACATGGAATAATGGGGGTGTTTTCTGGAATCCACTAAATCCAGCTGAGGGTCAAGGGGTGTGCGAGAAAACGCCTCAAAATGTGATAACTTAAAAGCACTTTGCTGCAATTGTATTTAATTATTGGCAGGTACTGTCCATATAATTAAAGAAACAAATGGCACTGGTTTGTCCACCTGGTGCACGTGTGGAGCGTGCGTGTGTTGTCATGCTTGCAGTGGATAGGGTGGTGCGTGTCTCCATTTGAAGGGTGCTTGAGTAGAGACAAATGCCTACTAACTGTCATGCTTTGTCGCAGTGTTTTTCTAGTGCAACTGTAATGTTTAGACGTTGCGTTGCTGCAAAGTAAGTAACTGGTGTATATATATACGAGTCAGACATAATGCGGAGTGTCGGCAAAACAGGTGCGTGCCGCAGTTTGTGGATATATCATTTAGGGTAGACATGTGACCAGGGAGAAAGAGGGGTGACCCAGGATGAAAGCCGGTCTGTTACCCAGATGAGGGTTAGTTCAGTTCAGACTAGTAGAAGGTCAATATTCAGACAATTAAGGCAGCTTGCAGGGTGATTTATTGGCAGCAGAACAGGCGGTTATATTGATTTGCCAGGGCAAACTAGCTTTCCGTCCGTTTTTTTGGGATAGGGAGAGAGAAAGTAGGCTAAGCATTCTTTTTACTTAAATGCCAATATAGGGGATTGATTGCCATGTGATGAATGTAAAAAAAATATTTTTTAATTAATTATTCCAGTATTTGTGTGCATTTTAAAAAAATATTTTCTCTATGGAACATTTTTTCAATAAATACACCTTTTGCTTGTTATATCTGCTTTACCAGCATTATTGTCTCACTGACTCTTGGTCCCAATAATTCATGTCCCCAAATTCCTGCTAGAGTCTAAGGTAGGGACAGTAGGATATGCCACACTGCCAGGGTATGTCTGACTCTGATTTAACAGATGTACAATTGATCCAACACCCTCTTTAAACAGAGAAGAACATTGCCATGTGATGAAGCTGTGCAGTTTGTGCTACTAATGATTTTTTTCTAAAATGCTGAAGCAGGCTCAAAGTGTTTTATAGTGCTCACACATAACTCTTTGTGGTTAAAGGTGTATTGTACAGTACCTTCCTGTTGTGGTTTGGCTGTATAATTTGTTTAATTATTTTGGTGCGTTTGCATTAAATTCGAGGATGTATTTTGTCACGTCATATGATGTGTGAAGCTATTGTTCAAGTGACTTGGAACACAGGTGCTGAGGGGACCATCAATACATTTTTTTCTAGACCCTTACAAGTTTGTAGGCCCTGTACCATTTTGCTGTTTGGAATATCCATGTATATTTAATTTTTAAGTATCATTATTATTGCTGTAATTCTAGGAGCCAGCAAGTATACCCATATGGTTAAAAGTAGCACTTTGGAACCTTGAAATCTCCATCGGATTGTTTTTATTTAAACCACTAGATCAAATAGAAATGGACAAGCTGTGGTGAGTTTAATGACTTGTTCTTACAATAACCTTTCATGTGTTGTGTTTAATACATTTGGTAGGTAACAAACAAGACTCCAAAAGCAGAGCAGAAGTGAGTCTATTTTTCATGTTCCTAACAAAGTGACGTGTGACATTTTTTGTGATCTTTGGGTCCATAAAACACACAGAAGTGGCCTCCATGGTAGCGGGTCAAACCTTCTTGCCTCAAGGAATCTGTGGTAATCACTCATCCATACACTTAATTGCTCAGCGGTCAACATGCTAACTAAATGCGGCACTTTGCTGTTAACTCCAGCTTTAACACAATCCCTGCAGAGCCTAGATCACGACCTGTGAGTTCATAACATTTTCCATGGATAGGATTCAGCACTTAATGTGTTTTCCATCCTCAGCTCAAGCGTCAAGCCCATTGTCTGCAATTTTATTACCTTTTACTTATTCCAGAAACCTTTTAGCCAACTGGACCTGAATCAGTATACAGTATGTGTGCTATTTTCTGTTCTAAAATACTTAGTGGGTGAGAGAGAGAGAGACGGCGACAGACGGGGGGTACTGTTGGAATGTGCCAGAGTAGAATAAAATCTTTTCTTTAAGAAATTAAATTTGCTCTCAGTTTTACTGCAAATGACCAAGTGGGATCACATACACATATCTCCTCCAAGGTAAAAGTGCTCTTGATTTACATCCTCAGTCTTTTTTGCTGGCTAAAAGAGAAGAAAGGTGCCCCTACACTTCTGACTGATGAAACTACTGGGTAGTTTACTAGAAAGAAAAGCCGGGCACCACCTATAGATTATGCTGACCCAAGTGAACAAGGCAAAACAAACCTTTTTATTTTAAGTTTAAGAAAGACAATAAAAAGGCCACAGTTATCCAGAATAGTTAGCTAAGCAGAGTCCCTAAATAACCAGATGAGATGACTTATCACAGTTCATATCTTCTTTCTAACTCCGGGGTGTTAATCTCGAGGCCTATTGGCTAGATGCAAGCCTTGGACATTTTTGCTGGGGCTTGCTACATCTATACTTTAAAGACGTTACATATAGCCCATGATGTCTGTTAGATTTCTCAGAAATTGCCTTTATTGTCCATTCCATGTACCAATTATATCTAAATATAAGTAATATTTACACCTGAAATTACAAGTGTTCCCACTTTTTATCAAGTGTGTCCTTTATCAGCCCAGCACAGCGTACGGCATCTAATAACCTGTAGTTGGAATGGAAACTGGCTGCTCACAATAATCTAACATAAAAAAATGAAAAGAATGTGACATGTCACACTGCCATAAACAAGTTTGTTTTAGTATGATGCTAAATAAGTGATGGTCTCATGAGGGAGATGCTAGCTTGACTTCACACACACACATACACCACTTCATTCACTTTTTAAAGTTGCACAAGAGTCAGGGCTGACTGCCAGTCTTCCCATTGCTTGCCTGACTGCTGCGACTGCCCTACATGATTCTTCTGTATTTTCTCCAGATCTGATTACTGTACAGTATGTGGATAGAAAACACATTTGTATTCCCACTTATTTTAAATGTGATTGCAATCTCCTTTTGTCCAACTCTAAATTTGGGCTGTGTGCTCCATCACTTATAGCAACAAATTGTCATCTTTGTCTGGGCTGTCACTTTCTGTCACATTGCGCTGACCCAGGCATCCTTGCTGGGTGGTCTTCCAAATCCCAGGGTGCAATGTGTTAGGATTCACAGAGGTGCTGTGTTTCTCTTTCTTTATTTTCTTCATGTGGTTCTGAATTATCTCAGTATGAGTGAGTATGGAGGTGGCTGAGTCTGCCCTGAGATGGTCTGGAACCCCATCTCAATTTACAGAGAGGGGAGATTGATGGAAGAATTGTGCAGTGTTGCAATTGTGAATAATTCCTTTTTAATAAAAGCTTTAAGCACTTCAGAATGATGTTCATAATGAAATTCACTGTGTAAAATAAAGATAGTTTTTTTATTTTTCTAATGTCCAATTTCAGGTTCCCGCAGTGGCTGCGGGTACCATGAGAAAGTGAATATTTGCCTATCATCTGATGAAAGATTAATTTGAAGTAAAACTGCCCAATATCTTACTGGCTTAAACAGAAAATCGTGTTGACCTTATTGCACTTTGTGTAACAATGGTCGTATATTTATCTGCCTTTCTCGGTGAGGGTGCACCTGCCCTTCTAAAAATGTTTCCCACAAAAAGGTGTAATTTGTAACATTTAATGAAGTGCAGCGTCCTGGTTCCTTACACACTGTGGTATGAATTTCGTTGGAGTACATGCTTTAGCTTTTTTAACTTAGCTGTTTTACATGTAAACAGAACAGATTCTGAAGCAGAAGTACAAGCAGCAGGTTGTAAGCCGTTCTGCTTCATCTCTGCCTGCCACAGCAATGTTATAATGTCTAACAAAGAGCCCACTTTTAAATAAAAAGAAGGACTGAAGTGAACATTCGATTGAGGAGAACTGAAGACATTCGACCTGTGTCACACGTTGTCTGTCTTTTCTCTCTAATTTCTGTACTCATTGTATCTTTATGATTAACCAGCTTAGCATACCAAAACCCATAATGACTACACACTTTTATGATAACCCATGAAAAATGACCGTTACTTCAGTATTACACTACCAGAATACAGAAAAGCAAAGTGAAGATCATGATGATAATGGTGATGGTGAGAACCTTAAAAAGCAAGATAAAAAGCACTAAATTATCTGTGTAACATGCATACATACTTGGTACATTCCAATATAAATTTAACAAAACTGTTTTTGTAATTTCTGGATTGAAACCAAAACCTATAAATTGAGAAATAACAGGTTGCTTATTTAAAAACCAAGTTGATGGTGTCAAAAACTGCAACCATAGTGGACCTCCAGGACTGAATTTGAGATCCATTGCTTTAGAGGAGTGATCAGTTGTATGTGTGCTGTTCTAGATGGCGTGTGGTGTTTTTGTGTACACAAGCTAAGGTGTGATAGCACTAGGCAGTATATGACTATCCTCACAGACTCATTATATGTAAGTCATAGAGACTTAAATAGCCATTTGGATGCAGAGGGTTAACAAAACCAGATCTATAACCAATTTTCCAAGCATTACACAACAAGCAATTTTATTTCATAAAAAATACTCTCACTGATGCTGTTGCATAAAAAATCAATTCTGTCTTGGATGTGTAGGTTGGCAATGTAGCACCCGTATGTAATGCAAACAAAAGTCAGAAAAGCACAAAGTTACCAAGATGGACAGCCTCTGTTAAATTTGAGTTGTCCTTAAATCTCAAACTGAGAAAATGCTAACAGACAGGGTGCAGTTTTAACTTTGTTCCATACGCCGCATAATCAGGCCGGTTTTTTAATGATATTTAAGCACAGGGAGAAAATTAACATTTGAAGAATCGGTAATGTAATAAATCAGCAAGAAAAGCAACATTGTAACAATGCACGGAACGAACCAACACACAATCGTCCGTGTCTGAAAACTGGCGGACCGTCCTCGCGCCTTCTCCTGCCAGACGGAGGGATTGGGGTGCACGGCGCAGAGGGTGGAACAGGAGGAGAGGAGAAGGACGTCCACTCCGCTCCCTTCGTCATGCTAGTCTGCTGATTTCTCGTTCAGTATACACTGCCTACTCATGTGCCCACCTCTAACTCGTCACTCGAGTCGTTGTCGTCTTGTGTACAAAGTGCTGGAGCATCTAAGAAGACGCATGTTTGTCGCGGATGCAAATTGCTGTATGTAGCGTGTAAAACAGTTTGCTATGGTGCACGTGGTCGTGTGTTGTAACCAAAAACTCGTTTTTTAAAGACTGCTCACTTCATTGTGTTTTAAGCTCAGTTGTAAAGGAATGTTTTTACGGATCCCATGGGATACCCCTCGCAAACGGTTTTACACGCTGCATATGGCGATTCACCTCCGCGAGAAACATGCCTCTATGAACAGTCAACGTGCGTCGGAGCTGCATGTGACCTCTACGACAGACGAATATAAATGACGCCTGTTTTTCTGTGTCGTCACGTCCGAGGGCGTGGCTCTGTGAGTTGTTGTCGTATCCAATGGTCTTGGAGTTGGTGGGCGTGGCTGCTTCCTGCGTGCTTTCCATGGTTGTCTTGCCTTAGTGAATTATATATATATAGATGCTGTGTGCTTCTGTGTGTTTGGTGAAATCATTCAAGTCAGATCTTAAGATTTATGGTGCCTGCCATAGTAAGCACCTTTGGTTTATCCAGTGTGTAGTAATATGTTCAACAATTTTTGGATGTGATGTTACAATAAAGGGGCCTCCCGGAAGTGTTTAGCTTCAAATAAGCAAGTGTCATTCAGCAAAGGATTAACAGGTAATTTTTCTAACTTGTACTGTAAATTTCATTTCTTTTTGACAAATGTAACTTAGTTTTAGTTTTTGTTGATGAAAGAATGTATATTTACCTGCAGAAAAAATAGTTCTGCTCCACACTGAGGATTTATTCTGTGATTCATTACTGAAACTACATAATCTTTATAAGATCGTAGCAGGCCCGAGCCAAGACCAGCAGCATTAAATACAAAGCTGGAACAAATCCTGAATGGAAGGCCACAGGAAATTCTTCTTTTATAAACACTTAAAATGAATTTTTACCTGAGCAGGCTGTTCTGAAGTCATAATTTTTATCTTGTACCAGGCAATTATCAAAAGAATTGTTGCATTAGATGAAAACTATGCTTACTTTTTTTTTCTGAATTTGTTCCATCTATTATTTTTGTCTGCAGTTGATCCCTGCTTTATACTCAGTGTCGGTCTTTCTTTAGCAGAGGTGGCACTGACAAATATTTAAATAATACACCTTAATAAAAGGATCAGTTTCTGTGTACCTGTATGTCTGTTTGTCATTCCAACAGATGGTGAATCACAAACATTAACACTGCTTTAAGAAATCCCATACCAAATTGTATATAACAGAGATATATCATTACAAAAGATGGCTCATGACAAATGTTTTAGTAATGTATGGGATACGCCATTTGTTGGATTGACAAATGCAGTACATTTTATTACGACTTGCATTACAAAGTACATTCCAGCAGATGATGCACTGCAAACATTAAAGCTGAAGTCTACGTTGGTTATTTAAATTTCAACCCATCCTAGACAGGTGGTGCAGCTAGTTGTAGCAATAAATAACATCTTTTTTACAAAATTAAAGGAGTAAATACACATCTTCAATTGAATTATAATAAAATGATACATACAAAACTTTAACCAAATAAAAAATGCTCACAAAAAGGCATGACATTTTTAATTAAATCATATCCCAAGAGGCTTTAGTTGAATGTTTATGATGTGTGCTGATTTTTCCAGAAGTATATATTTAACTATATTTGCCAAAAATAATGGATACAACTTGATCACTGACATATGGAGTATTATATCATAAAATTTTTTCTCTCCATTTTACAAGAAAACATGAGATTGCAAATTTTCTCAGGCATCACTAAAGACTACATGGAGTAAGTAACGTATAATTTTTTGGTGGAGCATTCCTTTAAGTTGATGGTCAGAACACTGTTGTTTGCTTTGCATTATAGATTAAATATGTGAAAGAGGGTGAGAATTATAAAAATGCATTAACTTTGAAAGTAAAGTATGCAAAAATAAGAACAGGAATGCCGGACGAAAGTGAATAAAGAAACACCATATAACAACTTAGTTAGTCACTGTATGCTCATTTCAAAAATTCCAACTGACTTGATAAATTAATTTAGTTTGCTTTAGGATTGGATGCCACAGTATGTTTATATCTTACCCGCTACATTTGTTTGACGGTGCATTTGGAGCTCCCTGTCATTATTTGCTATACTACATTTATAGCTTTTTATCTACTACTACAACCCTGCAAATTATGTTTGTCTGTCTGTCTGCCTGATTAACTTTAATGGTAGGAGAAGCACTGTATATCTATTATGTGTTCTTATTTTCAATGGAGTTTCATGTTTTAGGAATCATTGAGCAGAGTTTGACCACGTTTGGGGTAATACTGATATGTGCATGTAGCTGTCTAAGTACATCTGTGTAGGAAAAGGAAATATATTGTAATAGGCACATTATAAATGTAAGCTTTACACATTATGTATCCATGATCATGATTTTGCCACCATCAGACTTCTGTCTGTCAGTGTGTCAGAGAAACTGAAAAACTAATCACTATTCCCACCCAATTACAATTTATCAGAATTATTAGTATTATTAAATATTAGGAATATTCTGATTTTTGGAAAAATTGCCCATTAATTATTTGCTGTTTTTAGGCACATTGGCTTGCAATATGTTACATGTATAATCAAAGATATATGTGGTGGACACTTTTTTTTTTAATATTAATATATTTCCCCAGCAACCCTGCTCCAGATACAATGGGTTCAGAATAAGAATAGATGGGTGTTAATATATTAAAGAAGACACTGTGTCCCAATTAAAGCAGATTTTTTTTTTAATTCAAAGATGCCATTTGCATTGTCCAATACATATTGTACATTAACACATTGTAAATTGGTGGCATAGCTGGCTATGAAAGTAATGGAGACACTGATTACCGTGTGAAAAATTCACGTCCATTATTGGGAAAGCACAAATAATTTAGAGAACATGGATTTGCAGCTAAAATGAAGGGAGAATGATAGGAATACACAGTTAAGTATGAGTAATTTTAATCAATTTTCTTAAGCAGTAGGTCCTGTTATTCAGTATGTTATTACTTGCAAAACTCTTCACTGTATTTCCATTATACATGTGTACTGTATTCATTTTCTTCATAAATGTAAACATCTGAAGAATTATTTCTTCATCTTTTCTATATTCCACATAGATTTTGAAACGAGTTGCCTCGTTTTAATCATGCTTATTAAAATATCTTCCAGATGGGGAATGCTATTTACTTTCAACCTTCTGGTTTATCACCTTTTAAAATTCTTAAAAGCACTGAGAATGGTGTGTGTATGTGGTGGTGTACTATAAATGACTTATTCTGGTTATTATGTTCAGATATTAAAGCCTTCATTCATTAAACGTGAACTGCATTCAAACTTTAAGGACCCTCATTTTCACATAGTTTTAAAATGTCTTCCGTAGCGCTGTGGTATCACTAAAGTATCAACACGATATCAAAGTGTGTCACAGAGAAAGAGAGCAAGATGACTTTAAGACAAGACACCTCACCCTTTGTCATTAATTCCACTGAATGAATAGAGCCACAGGGGAGCTGTGAATCACTTCACCATGGCTGCTTCTTTACACTTATAGCTGCCTAGAAATAAAATACTGTACCTTGTTAAAAAAATAAGCAGGATTTAATTTACAGGCTCAGTGTGTTAAAGCAAAGTTTGAAGTTTAAGCAAGGGTGGATTCATTTTTCTGTCTATTTTAAATTAGTATAGGCTCTATTTCCAAAAGCATGTGGACACCCTTCTATATGACTGCATTCATGTCTTTCGGCTGCACCCACTGTTAGCAAGTGCATAAAATGAAGCACATAGCATTGCAATCTCCACTGACAAAAGTTGGCAGTAGACAGGGGCGTACTGAAGAGCTCAGTGACTTTAAACATGGGACTTTCCTAGCTACAATGTACAAGTCAGTACATGGCATTTCTGCTCTGCTAGATCTGCCCCAGTCAACTGTATGTGCTATTACTGTGAAGATAAACCATTTGGGTGTGACAACAGCCCACCAACAAAGTGGTAGCCCATACAGACTCACAGAGTGCGGCCTCAGAATGTGAAGAGCATGCTCACCCATCCTTTGATATATCACTCAGTTCCAAACTCCCTCTGGAAGCAACATCAGCACAAGAACTGCATGATGGGAGCTTTGTGAAATGGGTTTTCATGGCTGAGCAGCTGCATATAAGCCTGAGAATACCATGTGCAATGCCAAGCATCAGCTAGAGTGGTGTAAAGCGTGCTGCCATTGAACTCTGGAACAGTGGAAACATCTTCTCTGGAATTGTGAATCACAGTTCACTATCTGGCTGATGGATGAATCAGGGTTTGGAGGATGTCATGAGAACACTACTTTGCAGACTGCAGAGTGCCTGCTGTAAAGTGTGGTGGAGGAGAGATAATGGTCTGGAGCGGTTTTTGGAAGTTGGACAAGGCTGGTTGGTTCCATTGAAGGATACTGTTAATGCTACAGCATACAGAGGCATTTTACACAATTGTATGCTTCCAACTTTGTGGCAGCTCTTCGGGGAAGGTCCTTTGCTGTTTCAGCGTGTCAGGACATCTGTGCACAAAGCCAGGTCCCTAAAGTAATGGTTTGTAATGGGAGTCTGGTGTGGTGGAACTCAAAAGACCTGCACAGAGCCCAGGCTCCAACTCTGTTGAACACCTTTGGGGTGGATTGACACACAGATTGTGAGACAAGTCTCCTACCCAACATCAGTACCTGGCCTCCCAAATGGGCAAAAAATTCCCAGAGATCCACTCCAAAATATTGCGGAAAGTCTTCCCAGAAAAGTGTAAACTATTATAACTGCAAAGAGGGTCAGCTCAATATTAAAGCCCATGCTTTTAAAAAATGGGATGTCCAACATGCTCATATACAGGTAGCTGTGATTGTCAAGTGTTCATACACTTTTGGCCATAAAGTGCATGTTTGCCTTTGTTTGAATGTACAATACATATATCCATTTTATCTATGTATTTTCAGCAAATATTGTTCTGTGTACAAATAATTGATGGGTCACATCCAGACCAAAATACAACTCTCTTACAGATTCAATGGCACCTAATCCATTTATAGGTTTATAGGGTAGGCAGGAACCAAGCAGTCCAAATATGAAGCACACTCACGTGCATATCAGCACACTGTCAAAATTTTGGGGTTTCCTGACGTTTTTCAGAAGGGTGGAAAACCCAAACAGACACTGGAAGACCTTGAGGATTCTCTGTCTTGGATATTAATGTAATGTTCTGGAGTTGCGGAGCAACTACACTAAGCACTCTGCCACTGTGCTGTTATCTTTTATATACTAATCAGAAATTCAATACATTTTTAAAATCGGACATTACCACCTCATAACTTCTCCTCCAACAGAAAACTGGAAAGTTGGATTTGTAATAGTGGGTCTACATAATCACTAGCAAGAGAATGTAAAACTATTTTTAAAATATACTGTTCTGCATACTTTAAACACCTGGATTTTTACACACCATGGAGTTTTGATATCTTTGGCAGGTGCCATGTATTTTAATTCTGCAGGATATAACGTTTCTTGCATTTTTTAATACATTTTGTTTTGTTTTTAAACTTTTTTTTTGTTTTATTTTTTACTTCAGACAGAAAAATGACACTGCTGCCTGATATCCAATATGTTATTATTATAATGATTTGTTTATTCAAAGTTTATAGTTTATTCTAAAATGCAAAAAGAAATTCTACATACAGTAGTTTGATTTATTATTTTCAATCTCAGAACAGAACTGCTTACTAAACAGCCTGAGCACCCTATGAAGCCAACACTTATGTTAAAGTGTATCACTGATTGAAAATTCAAGATTACAGAAAACCTCTTTGCCTGGAATTAACAAGCAACAAGGAGGTGGACAGCATGTCAGTTTAATTGAGGGCTTATATTTTCTCCTGGTTACTGACAAGACTATAAAGTAATAATTTGGACAAAATAAATCCAATAACCATTTTGTTTTTGCTTGCCTTTTTTAGTTTATTTCATTTGAAAGCTGGTTCAAAAAGCGTCAATGTGTGCTGTGCAGAACGTCATTTTTAGGTCTATAAGATGCCTTAAGTTATATGGAGATCAGTAGTACCTTGAGTAGGAATCACATGGGGACCTAATTTGAAATTGATACAAATGAAGTGCTTCCAAATCATTATTGGATTTTATTGATATGATATGCCGAGAACTGTTTTTTTTGTTTGTTTACTAACCTGAAATGATGAGATACGTCCTGTTCTTTAAAGAAACACTTCACCCAGAAATGATTTTTTTTGTTATGTTTTACTTACCCGATGTGATTTGTTGTGATTGCCAAGAAAAAATTTAACTCTTATGTTTTAATGAAGATCTTAAATAACAAATTTTCTGATAGAATGGGCATCTATAGAGACAAATGCTGGACCACAGTAAACAATATAAAAACATCCATTAAAAAAAACTTCTGTTACTTGTGTTGCATTATCCATCCATCCATCCATCCATTATCCAACCCGCTATATCCTAACACATGGTCACGGGGGTCTGCTGAAGCAAGTCCTACACATCAATTCATCCAGTCATGTTTTAATAGTATTAATTGACGAAATTTGCTGAATCATTTTTCACAGTGAATTTGCTGAATTTCCTGAAAATTCCCTATGCTGCCAGCATAAGCAGACATTTTTCCTAGTGCCCCATGATGTTTTTTGGAGCCAGCAAGACATCATAGAGCAGCTGGATAGGACACCCCCTTTGCAAAGTCTGCTAGTGGTAGCCATTCATCAGTTGCAGAACAGAGTACAAAGGCTCACATTCTGAGTCAGCCGGTGTGCAGCTGTTTATCTTCCACGCCCTCCTCTATCCCTCTTGTTAGCTTTCAGCACCAGTCTTTAATTGCCCTAATATTGGTAGATAAGTCACCCCTCCCCCCCAGCATCCAGCACCTCTACAAATGCTGTAGATAGATTGCCATTCATAAAAAGGAATGTTTCTGGATCAGCAGATATCTCCAGCCCCCTTTGCTGATTCCAGGAACTAGATGGGTACCTTGTCTGTTCCTCTTTATTGGTTTCCCACAGGTTTTCTGTAACTCTTATGTGCACTGGGCTTGTGATAGCCAAGCCTCATTAAATTCATGCTTCCTGCTCCTGTCATTTTCTCTAGATTTTATATTTTCATATTATTATTTTTCATAATAATTTCTATCTCAGATGTATCTGTTGGGGTCAAGTTTCAGTGAATTCATGCTTCCTGTTCCTGTTGCCACTGTCTGACAGAAATTTTACTTTTCTGATATTTAGTTCTTTTAATTTTCATATATCGGGCATGTTTATTCATGAACTTAAGAGTGTTTTAAGACAAAAGCCAAACTTAGTTAATTTTCAAAAGATTTCAGGACCATTTGTGTCTTCCTGAAATTAAAAGATTTCAAAGGGATCCTGAGTGCTGTTTCCCTGACGCACAAGCCAAGCCTCACAGACGGATTAAACCAATTGCATCACACAATCAGAAAAAGAGTTTTTTAATGCTGTGAGGTAAGAGACATGCGTGTGACAGTAGTTGACGCAGTAGTTCTCGTCTGTTTGTGTGAAAGTGTGTTTTTGCTATAACTGCACTGACTGAACGACAACACCGCCCAATATGTGACATAATTTTAACGCAGAATAACACAGTGATTACCAGGTGACATTTTTGACCACAATAATTAGTCCAGCATTGCTGACAGACACTTCCCTCACCTTCATGGACTCTTAAAAGACCATTGAACCATTATAATGCACTCAGTTCTGTTTCATCTCCCTCATTGACTTCAATGCATGTTGCAGAGTTTAGCAAAATTCCCAAACCTTTCTTTGATTCCACCAAACTAAATGCAAAGCAAATTCAGTGGGCATCACTTATCACTACTCAAATCAGGCAAACCCATGCACCATTGAATGTCTTCAACACAAATACAAAATAACATTACATGGACCAAAATGGCCCCCCAGTATTTGTGTACTTGTCACAGTATGGGTAGATGCTACACATTAAGAAAATGCCCTCAGCCCCTTGTGGGGAACACTGCTACCCCTAATCAATCATTTTATTTAGATTGTTTATGTTTATTTATGTGTGATAATTTTTGTTTAATATATTTTAATTGCTTTAAAAGCACAGCATTTCCCTTTTTCCTTGTGATGGTACATATGCTCGAAAGTTTTTGATTTGATTCCAGCAACTTGGACACAAGAGATAGCAGCAACGTGATGCATTACTGGAGATCACGCGGTAGCAATGAGGTGTCATTACTAACAACAATATCACTGTGGCCATCAGAGGAAGCCCAACATCATGATGCCTGAGGAAGAAAAATATCACCAACATAGCTTTAAATATTAACATGAAAAAGTGCAATAAATATTAAACTGAATTCCAAAAGGACCAAAGCTAAAATCGCAATTCTATCTGCTGTATAATAGAATGCTGTTCAAAATTAAACATTTCAATTGAGTCGTGCCAGCCTAGTTTTTTTATTGAGATGTTTGAAAACAAAAGTAACTGTAGGATTACACACTTGGATTTTTTATCAGGCATTGTTAACAACAGCAGTAGTTCTTGGGCCTCCTGTTTTTTTATTTGTTTGGCTAGATCCTCTCATATATTGACTGTGTTGCACAAATGGGATGTGTTAAGCAGGCTTACATCCACACATGTTTGAGCTGTAAACAGCGCCGTTTTGTTGTGGGCACAGAGTCTGAGTCATCACAATTCTGTTCTCATAGTGAGTAGCTTCCTGTGCCACTTTTAAAACTTAAATCTCATTTAAAAAAAGGGAAAAGCCCGTGTTGTGCAGATGACAGTGAGGTTGTAATGGGAAGAAGCTGCCATGGGTTCAATGCCATAAATTTAAAGTGCATGGCTTTAACAACAGAAAACTGGCAAGGGACCAGAAGAACAGAGAACACCCAAGGAGGAAGCTAATGCAGGCCATACAGTGTGCTGGCCTGTTTACTGAAGACTATATGAGGGATGCTGGAGGATACAGTTTAGTATAATTTTTCAAGAGCCTCCGTATTTTAACCTCTTATCTTTATTTTTGATGTTTCCCTATAAACTTTAGCCTAAGGAAATAATGTATGTTGTTTTAAGAAAAGTTAACATGAACATGCTGACAGTGGGTTGGCACCTACCCTAACAGCAACATTTGAAATCCTTCAATAGAATGCCAATTTATCCCAGAGTGCATTCAGTTATGTGGGACCGTGAACAGCAAAATTACATTATGTGTTGAAGCTATAAAGAGGAATACCACTTGAACCCAGGTCAATCATGAAAACGTCACACAGAATTTCTCCCAACGCAGCAACCAAGTTGAGCTCAAACAATGTTAGGCTCTATGGTAGATTAAATCCAAGAATATTCAATCTAAATAAAATTATTATAGGGAAAATGAACTGTTTTATTTAGATTTTATTTAATTAGAGGGGCACAGTTGGTTAGCATTTCTGCCTTACATTTCCAGAGTCCTTGGATTGAGTCTCGTCCAGGGCACCCATGTTTGTATGGTGTCTGGTTTTCCTCCAAAGGATGTGTATTTTAGATGAACTGGAAACTCTACATTGTCCCAGAATGAACAAGGGTTTGCATGAGTGTGCACAAGTCTGCCCTTTAGATGTGGGCTGATCTTCTGGCTTGGGTACTTCCCCAGCTTGTGCCCATTGTGTATTTCTTCCTCCAATTAAAACTGAAGTCAGACTTGTGAGGATAGTCGAACCTCGGATTCAGGAGGAACAGTGTGGTTTTTGTCCTGGTCGTGGAACATTGGACCAGCTCTACTCCCTTAGCAGGGTCCTGGAGGGTGCATGGGAGTTCACCCAACAAGTCTACATGTGTTTTGTGGACTTGGAAAAGGCATTCGTTGCTGTCCCTCGGGGAATCCTTTGGGGGGTGCTTCGGGAGTATGGGGTACTGGACCCCCTGATAAGGGCTGTTCGGTCCCTGTACAATCGGTTTCAGAGCTTGGTCTGCATTGCCGGCAGTAAATCGAACCCGTTTCCAGTGAGAGTTGGACTCTGCCAGGGCTGCCCTTTGTCACCGATTCTGTTCATAACTTTTATGGACAGAATTTCTAGGCGCAGCCAGGGTGCTGAGGGGGTCCGATTTAGTGGACTCAGGATTGGGTCACTGCTTTTTGCAGATGATGTTGTCCTGTTTGCTTCTTAAGGCTGTGATCTTCAGCTCTCTCTGAATCAGTTCGCAGCTGAGTGTGAAGCGGCTGAGATGGGAATCAACACCTCCAAATCCGAGACCATGGTCCTCAATCGGAAGAGGGTGGAGTGCCCTTTCAGGGTAGGGAGCGAAATCCTGCCTCAAGTGGAGGAGTTCAAGAATCCCGGGGTCTTGTTCACGAGTGAGGAAAGAATAGAGCATGAGATCGACAGGCAGAACGGTGCAGCGTCCGCAGTGATGCTGGCTCTGCATCGGTCTGTCGTGGTGAAAAAGGAGCTGAGCCATAAGGCAAAGCTCTCAATTTACCAGTTGATCTACGTTCCTACCCTTATCTATGGTCATAAGCTATGGGTAGTGACCGAAATAACGAGATCGCAAATATAAGCTGCTGAAATGAGTTTCCTCCGCAGGGTGTCTGGGCTTTCCCTTAAAGATAGAGTGAGAAGCTCAGTCATCCGGGAGGGGTTCAGAGTAGAGCCGCTGCTCCTCCACATCGAGTGGAGTCAGATGAGTTGGCTCAGGCATCTGATCAGGATGCCTCCTGGACGCCTCCCTGGCGAGGTGTTCCGGGCACATCCAACTGGGAGGAGGCCCTTGGAAAGACCCAGGACATGGTGGAGGGACTATGTCTCCTGGCTGGCCTGGGAATGCCTCAGGATTCCCCAGGAAGATCTAGAAGAAATGGCCGGGGAGAGGGAAGTCTAGGCATCTCTGCTCAAGCTGCTGCCCCCGTGACCCTACCACGGATAAACAGAAGAGGATGGATGGATGGATGAACTTGTGAGGTATCATAATCTTGTGCTGTCAGTAACATTGAATGAAGGAAGTGGCTAAATAAAAACGGAAAAGCAGACCAACAAAGTTAAGTTTATTATTTTTTTATTTATTTATCTTACTAAACATTATGAGAAGTGGTAACTATCCATGTAAGAGAGTTTCATATTTTCACAAAGCCTAAAAGCGTGGTTGACAAGACTAACAAAGTGCAGTTCTCCAGTGGTGACTTCAAGGGAGTTTTTGATTTATTTTCTTAACTATTCAGACAAGAATATAATGTATTTGTAATGATGGATATTCATATATTTAATAAATTGTAAATGTATATTTCCATTTTGACAGTATACAACACTTGCATTTGAATTTTGGAGTAGTCTCATAATAATCTAAATGCTATTATTTCTGCTCATTAAAAGATCTCCTTGTGTCACTACTATTTCTCCTGTTCATTACACCCAGCTAAACAATGTTCAGTAGTGTATGCTGTTTGTGTAAAAGGCACACATTTATTACAAATCTCAATCAATGGTCTCATCGTTAAGAAAGAACAAAGTCATCTGCTTTATGAGTTCAGTAATGTGAGTTTTGCCAGGCACATAGTTTCCATTACTTTTATACGCTAGGATTAATGATTTTTGTCATTTGTTATTGTCACCATTACATCTCTTTGTGATTGTTATCTTCTCTTTGAGAGAAAACAGCTGATAGAGATCAGTATTAACTTGGATAGGAATCACATCACACAATTAATACTTACACTCCCAGCATGAATTTTGTTTAGGTTGCCTCATTCTGCTGTTAGTGAAGTAGCATACAGAGCTGCCAGAAATCCCACGTGTGAAAAGAAGGGTCAGAAAAGTTACCCAAATCTGAGACAATTAAAACAAGAAAGGGAATAAGACACCAATAAATTGGGACCCAGTCGTAATATAATATATAAAATAAACACTTGTGGAAAATCAGAGCAGCACATGCGATATAATAAAATGCAATGCTAAGGGTCGTTTGTCTGTCACACAAAAACTCACAAGCCACTAAGCCTTAATCTTTGATTTTGGTCTTAATTGAGAGCTTAGGGCTTCATACACATAATGTGACACAACAATTGCAGGTGTAGGCTACATTGACCATGTTGTGACAAGTGGCATCACGGTCACATGCCCTGGCCCAACAGGAGAGGAACAGCAGAGTGGGCACTCAACCTTGTAGGCAGGATAAGAGCCATGCTGAGCTCTGCTGACAGTGAAGCAAACCACACAGGCCTACTCTCCATTTTCATCACAAGCATACCTCATACTCTCTAAGCATAAAAGAAAGTAATACATGACCAAAAAATTGGAGGTGCGGGCTTCCTCTGTTGCACTGTAAGGGTTTGGCTGCTTCTCAAAGTGAGTGGTGGTGTGGTTATATGGCTTAACTGTCAGGAGAAGAATCCCCACAAAATCTGACGACGGTGGAGCACATTGTGCAGGAAGACTGATCGACACAACAAAGGTGATGAGCCTGCTCTGCACAGTGGCTGAGAGGGCTATGTTTTGCAAGAAGCACATGAACCACCTTTATTTAAGGACTATAATTCAGAGTGTTCCCTTGAATAGTATAATCTTATATATAAATGTCTACGCATGGAAGTGTGTGTGTATGTCCGGCCCAGAAATGAGAGGTGGAGTTGGGATTAGGGCTCCACCTCCGAGGATATGCAAGCAAGGCCAGCACATGGGCAAAGCGATACTTCCGAAGAAAGAGTCACTTGCTTCGCGGCTAATACAGGAGCGAGGCGAGCACATCGGCAAAGGGATACCTTTACTTTTCCTCCCGTTGCCAATGCACAAGTGAGGCAAGCACGCCGGCAAAACGAAACCTCTGAAGAAACTTTCAATTACACTGCACAACAATTTTTTTGAAAAGTCTTGCTTCCTGAAAAGTTTTTGCTGATTGACAGGTACCTACTGGGTATGCACAAATATAGTTTTGGTTTTACTGCATCACGAAGGAACTCTGAGAAATGGACATTTATACATTTACTGACAGTACTGTATTTAATAGTCACGTTTATGTTTCGCATAAGCTATTAAATACAACAGAATTAAAAGTGTTTTGCTCCTGATTTTCTTTTGTATTCAATATCTCTAGCATCAGGTTGCAGTGTCCAACATTACAGTAGTCAGCAAGCATTGATGGATTCCAGTTGCCCTGGTATCGTTTCTCCATCGTCCTGGTAAAACCTTTCACCTTGTTCGTCAAGTGTGAGTAGAGGAAATGAATCTTGAGTGACATGTTGCCCTTCATTGTCTTGTATGCTTTGAGTAGTTTGTCTACCAACTGAATGTAGTTTGGGGCTCTGTAATTGCCCAGAAAATTGTCAACAATGTCTTTGAAGGCTTTCCAGGCATTTTTTTCCGGCCCAACTAACAGATCTTAAAACCGCTTGTCACTCATAACATGTCTGATCTGGGGTCCAACAAAAATGCCCTCTTTGATCTTGGCATCAGTTATTCTTGGGAACATCTGTCTTAAATAACGAAAACCTTCGCCTTCCTTGTTCAGTGCTTTCACGAAATTCTTCATGATTCCCAGTTTTATATGAAGAGGAGGCAAAAATATCTTTGCCCGGTCGACAAGCGATTCACGTGCCACATTTTTCTGTCCTGGAACTAACATTTTACGGAGTGGCCAGTTCCGTCAAGAATAGTGTGACTCTTTGGCATGGCTATCCCATTCACAGATGAAACAACAGTACTTTTTATGGCTGAGCTGCACTCCTCGTAACAGAGCAATCACTTTAAGATCCAGTTGTACCTGCTATACTGGATGTGCTTCAGCAACAGTTCTATATTCTCATACGTTTCTTTCATGTGTGCTGCATAGCCAACAGGTACAGAAGGATAAACATTGGCATTGTGTAGCAGAACATCTTTCAGGCTTAACATTGACGAATCAATGAAGAGAGGCCGAGAACAATCCTTCAATGTCACAACAGAAACAGAGGCTGTAGACATGTGCAAAAAATTGAGTTATATCATGATGTCTGCCTCAAAACACTGAAATTTTCGTACCTGGTGACAGCAAATACCATTCCTGCAGTCTCGAACACAGCAGCTCGGCTTTTGCTTTTGACAGACCCAACTCTCTGACTAGATCGTTCAATTAAGACTGTGTTTAACAGATGTGGATCGCCTGATGAGCGCAGTTCAAAATCCGGGTCAATGTCACTGTCAGTACCGTGCATTGCAGTTTCTTCATCTGGTTCGTCTAAGGTCCAATCCTCTGGTAGTTTCAGAATTGGAAGGCTGTCGTCATGTGGCACGGGTCTCATTGCTGAAGGCAGATTAGGATATTCTGTTGACTTCTTGTTTTTGGCAGAGAAACCAGACACATTAGTCAAACAGAAGTAACAGTCCGTCACATGGTCTTTCTGTTCTTGCCATATCATTGGAACAGCAAATGGCATCATCATTGGAGTGTCTTTGAGCCAGGCTCTCAGACTGACAGCACATATCACATAGCAAATGTGAGGCTCCCATTCCTTGTCTTGATTACCAATTTTGCAGTCGAAATACAGATGATAAGCTTTCTTCACAATTGTATATTCGCCACAGATACTGAATAGCAGAAAGTATCGCAGCTGTTACGACATTGACGGACATATCGCTCAACACCAAAACTTCTATAGCATCAAGCTTACTACTGTTATATTGCTACTGATACTAAACTTTACTATACTGATACTATACATACACACTGATTATCTATATAAACCAAATGAGCAGGATCGGTGTATGCAAACTACCTTTACAGCATGCTGAGACGGTGTCAAGCTCGTTCAGACCTACCCAGTATGTCAACTTCCACAGAACAGCTTCCAACCTGGCATGATTCCATGCCTGAACATGCCCAGGCTGCACAAACCGTTGTTGATAAGTCACTTACGGGAGCAAAAATGTTTGAATACAAATATAAACAAAAATCATGACAAAACTTAAGATTTCTCTGAAACGGTACGTAATGGGTTTTGATATGATATTTGTGATCAGCGCCCAAAAATCTATAAGAAACACCCAACAGTGTTCAAGAAGCAATACTGTTGTGCAGTATTACCTGACAACTCAACATTTTAACTGTTTTTCTGACGATTTCAATAGTTTATAGGACCCCATGCTCTTTACAGCATGGGCTTACACAGCTAATATAGTATAATATAATGTGTATTTTGTGTTAAATGGTTATCCCAAATTGACCTTTATGTTAGTGTAGGTGTGGGTTTTTGCGTATATAAGCCGTATGAGAGACTTGCCCTGAATTCTATTATTTGGATTAGATAATAAAATTTAATATAGTATAAATACTATAATTTAGTATGTTGGATGTAAAACTCACCTACATATCTTTTCACATTTTTTCTTGTTTTTTGAAAATGACAATTTGTATCCATTACTAAGGAGTTTTGGTTTTATTGTAAGCTGACTTTTGCTTATTATGACCATGTCTCGACTCTTTCCAAGTTATTTTTCATCTACCATTCGATTCATCTAACGCTATTCTGTTTTTATCTAAAACCTGAATCTCATTCAGTACTTGGGGCTCAACTAATTTTGCCTGATTAATATTATAGACAGAAGACCCCGTTTATGAAGGTAAATCATATGTCAGAGTGAGTGACATTGCAGTAATTATTTTAAATAATGTAAAGATGGAGTGCTGGTATAAACCTTTTTTAGTGACTTGTTTATAGAATTTGCTAAGTCAGTGTCTGTCTTTGAGTTTACAATTCAGTGCATCTCACAGGTGCTTTGTTAGGGTGGCACTATGCAATGTGTCAAAATGTGTCTTTCTATTAAATTTTAACTTTTCTCATATGATATACGTACAGCACATAGAGCTCATAATTAGAATATTACAAGGATACAGTATGCAGGTCCATCAGAATTAATCTTTGTATTTTAAATACTAAAGCTACTGCTCAGGAAAGATTTCTGTGACCATCATTTGTCAGTTATTACTTTAATCGCTTTACTAACTGAAAGCTCTTGATGGAGATTGGGAATTCATTGATGACTCCCATTTTCCAGTCTGTGTGAACTGAACTCATTGAAGTTGGAGTTGTTTTTTTTTTTAGTTGATCTCAAAATAAAAGACCATGACTGCCTTTTGTTATTGTCTCAGTAATTATGTTGTTGACTGGGAAGTTGTTATCAAAATAACTATAATTTGCTCAGATCCCATAGAAACTAAGCTTTTTTTCTTTAAACATTTGTACTTGATGTGACTTGCATGTCTGAAAGTTTTGTCAAGCATTTGTTGTTTCAAATACCTTTTGAGATTAACGCTGGATATGAAAATGCCTGATTCACTTTTAAGTAATCCTCTGGTGGAGATATTGAACAAATCAGTTTTCTGGTAATTACATAATCAGTCTAAATTTGTAAACGGAAATACTTGCTGTAGTCACATGCCTTTCAAAGACAACTAATGTACTGTTATGACTTTTTCCTAATCTAACTTAAAGAAAAACATATGTCCATATATACTGAAACCTGCTTCAGTAACACAAGTTACAGCATTATGGGTTGGAACCGGCCCTGGACAGAGGACCAGTTAAATGAAGAGTGTACACCCACTCTAGGAATGACTTGGAGACGCCAGTTAATCTGCCATGAATGTTTTTGGGAATGTGGGAGTCCATGGTGTAATCTTTACACTCAATACCACCAGACTCAGGCTAACTGCTGCACCACAGTTCCACCCTAATTTGTGTGTATCTTCCTAAATGAAAATTTTGAAAGGAAACTAAAATATCCTAATTGATTTATCATACGACCAACACTGAACGTTTGTTAACTTGTGAAATGTCAGTGGTTTAAAAATAATTTCTGTAACCAATTAACCTAACACAACATAATACATTGCTTGCATTGCAATGACGATGTTATCTGGATGTGAAAAAAAAATGTTTAGTCTTAACATGGAAAGTTTCCTAAAATACTGTTTTTCACAGTAAATGAGACTATTCGTTTTTAAGATTTTTTGAAATCCTAAGAAAGACAGTCATCTCGTGAGACAAGGCAGTGAGACAACATTTAAAACAAGTTCACGGACATCTAACCTAGCAGTTGTTGGAATGCTTTTGGCAGACACACTTCATGTGCTCCCACCTCTTAAAACAATGACAAGCGACAAGCAGAACATGCAGTTCGCCAGCAGCAGCAAGCCAGCAGATGATCCGACCACTTCTCCTTAGCGTGCGTTCAGCCTTCTCCCCCCAACACGCCCCCCGAACGCAAACAGCAGAGACGCGAAGTGGAAAAAGGACAGCTGCTGCACAGGCTTTGGAATGATCGATGCCATAGCGTGACAAGCAGAACACGCAGCACGACAGCAGCAGCATGCCAGCAGCTGATCTGACGGCATCTCCTTAGCATGGATTCAACCCAACCCCACCTCCCCTTCACAAAGTGAGCAGCGTTATACATCCTGCAACAAAGAATTTTAACCACGCCTGGGGCCGGAAATAAAGGACAAGTATTGTTTTTACAAAAGTTATAAAGTAAAATTTAAAATAATGCATATATAACAATTCCCTTGAAAATAACAATCTCTTTAAATTGTATATCCGGTAAACCAAACCTGGGGGTAGGTGAGCAAAGCGAGCAGCCCCTAGTTTTACTAAAATAAATAATTAAATAAAGGCATTCCCAAGCTTATGTGGGATGCAGGTAGGTGTGAGGTAGTGTGGTGGACCAACTCCAGGATTGGAATGGGCAGATCAGCTGTGTGTGCATTCGTATACAAATGCTCATGGTTCAGTCAACTGCCTCATTAGCACTCCGGGGTCCTAAATTAGTGCCAGCACACCTACATCCTGAGAAGTATAAGAGCAGCCTGAGCAGAGAGAAAGGTGAGGACTGGAACAGAGCAGAGGTTAAAGTGAACAAAGAATGAAAAGAAAAGGTAGGCAGGATTGTGCTGAGCTGGTGCTATAGAGGGACGGCTTGTGGTCTGGAATGGAGTGGCCCCAAGAGGAGCATGCCTACAGCACTCAAGGGGTAGGATTGCTCCCAGCTGAGAAATGCAGGGGTGACCAGGCACTCTGAAAGGTCCCGTTGACATCTAGGGCCAGCAGCAATAGAGGATCAGGACTCTTGAGCTCCCTACAATCCTTGAGGGAAACAGTGAGGCAGGAGTCCTCAAGTTGAGAAGACCTGAGAAGTGTAAGCAGAGGAGACGTCAGAATAGAAGGTGGCACCAAAGTCTAGCATTGGTTACATGGTTACATGGTTTAACATTTTTTTAAAGGAATATTTATTGGTTTGATTATTTAATGAGACATTTTAACCTCCACATCACTAGTTTTATTATGGATTATGTATTTATTCAGAAGATGGCACTGTAGTTTTTGAATACGTTTAGTTTAATATGAGTAAAAGCACTCAGAACTTTCACCTACTGTAGTTCTTGACTATAGTTCCAGGTTCAACAACTCCTGAATGAAGTGAAGCCAAATAGGCCGTCATGTCCTGTAATGTCAACCAATGAAAAGCGTCTCTCTCTCTATTTTGGGTGTGTTTCTTTCATTTGGCAGTTATGACTTTTGCTGTTATTTGTGCACCACAATTACAGTCAACCTTAAAGCTCCGTAAAATAGCAGTATGGATACTCAGAACTGTACCTGCCATTACACATTACTGTAAACTGTTATTAAGTGTGCAGTGCAAGTCATTTTCTCAGGAAATCTGTGGAATCATGTTTTCATCACCTTTAGTTTTTACACCCTAATAAAAATTGCTAGCATCATCATGGTATTAGGTGCGATTACCTGAAAGGTATATCTTTAAGTATGGACTCGGTGTATATAATCAGCATATATACATAGTGTATATTTAAGGATATAGACACTGCATATATATGTATATTAGAGAGAGAGAGAGAGGTAACAGTTGAGATGATTTGGCTGTGTAATTGGAAGTCCCCAGGCACCTCCTACTGGGCATGTACATGGCATGTCCTGCTATGAAAAGACCCAACACAATGGCTGGTGAACACCTGAAAAATCTCCTGGAGGAGTTGCAAAAAGTTCTTAAAGGTAGAGTAAAGAGGTCAGCCCAGCTTGGCATGTTGTCACCATTGACTCTCACCAGGAAAACCAGAAGGAACGAATATTATGGAAAACTTAAGACTCTCACAAGACGACAACAAACACAAAATAAATGGCCTGGGTAAATATTTTTTTCTTGTTATTAACAAAAATAAGAGCATAATGGAGGGTAACTGCAGAAGAAATAAAATTAGCATATATATGTACAGAGAATGAGAAAACTTAGGCACTCTGGGCCTACTTATGTACAAAGATAATTCCTGTATCTGTCACTTAGAGATTCCTCAGGCCAATTATCTCTGTAAGTAAACTATACCATGCAATCTCTATCAAGTAAGAATATATGCCAGAGCAACTTGTTGCATAAGATCTAGTCCACACTGAGCTGGAATCATAAAATTAGATGCCCTAAATAGGATGTGCGGCATAGTGGTTCTCGTTGTTTTTGGGCATAGTCTAGATTGGAATTCCTGCAACCCCTCACTCTTAAATAAGATAGCGTCTGTCAGAACATCAGCTGACACATGGACAGCAACAACACAGCACTGGGAAGGTGTCCTGGATGCAAAACTATGTGAACACAGAATGACATTATTAACTAGGCAATAAAGAAAATCATGAAAAATATTATTTTCTGTGAGACATGGAAAGCATGTAAACATTAGCAAAAAGAATCAAAACATATTTAACACTCTGGGCCATGATGGCAGGTGTAGGAAACAGTACAGAGAAGGGGCATTGTCCTACAGTGTCCCAACAACAAATGGAAAATAGATTGCAACAAAATATGTTGTCAGTCCAGTACAAGGACATTAGTGGTAATTCAAGTATGTATTGATCCCAAAAACAAACATTTCATGGACAAAGAACTGGGAGACAGTTGAAACTGAAACCTGCTATGTTGCGTGTTATGTGTCAACTTCTTTAAAAGTCAGACTTAAGGCTCCAGAGACACCTGGCGCCACTAGGGGGAGTGCTAAGAAAAAAGTCCTAGAAGCTCCGTAGGACAATTCTGAATCTAAAAGTGGCTGGGGGATTTATCCCATTAGTGATCACTGCCTGGATCTTTAAAAAAATGTTCTAATAATTATTATAGAGCAGGCAAACAGAGACGAGAATTAAACCCAATTGAGTAATGAGAGTCTATCAGTCTAAGGAGAAGTATAGGGGATAAAAGAAAGGAGTGTTATGGTGGGATGAGGAGCAGCCTGTGTAGTTCAGCTCAGTGGCTGATGTTTTTCATCTTTTAGTTTCCTATACATTGTGTATACTGTATATGTAAGCACATTAGGATGGTGTATTGCAATATAAAATAAAGTTCTACTTTCTTGTAAGTATACAAATGCTGTGGAAGTGAGCTATTCATAACTTATTCTTCAAAACAAAGATTCCTGCTCCTAAGTTGGGTTTTATATATTGTCACAGATGACCGGGGACACTACCCGGCCGGGACGCCTGGCTAGCCCCCGAGCTGGGCAATACTTCTTCTCGGCCACGAGAGGGCAGCTGCCCGGGTCTATTTGGGGGCCACAGGGACGGAGTTGGAATACTTATTTGGAGAGAATGTGGCCACCGACAAGGGCGCTCGGAAAATTAGAGAAGCCGGGATGGCAGCACTTCCGCCACACCAGGAAGTTCTGCCGGAAGTAATTCTGAGGACACCTGGAGTGCTTCCAGGTGCTTTCCTGACACTTCCGCCACACCAGGAAGTGACGTCAAGGGGAGCACCTGGGGCTCATCCGGGTCATGATGACAGGGGACGCCTCCCTCCAGTAGAAGAGCCAGAGTTGGGAGGAAGGAGACGAAGCTTGTGAGGAGGACAGGAGGTCAAGAGAAGAGAAAGAGAAAGAAGAAGAGGAAGAGAAAGGAAGGGGGTTGGTGATTGAAGGCAATGTGGTGCTGAAATTATTAATAAAAGAAGCGTGTTTTGGACATTCTGGTGTCGGTCTGTCTGTGTCTGGGGGTACGCTTTCCACAATATATATATATATATATATAATATATATATATATAATATATATATATATGTGTATATATATATATATGTATATATATATGTATATGTATATATATCGTATATATATATATATATAAATATATATGTATATATATATATATCATATATATAAACTGCTCAAAAAAATTAAAGGAACACTTTAAAAACAAATCAGATCTCAATGGGAAAAAGAAATCCTCCTGGGTATCTATACTGATATAGACTGGGTAATGTGTTAGGAACGAAAGGATGCCACATCGTTTGATGGAAATGAAAATGATCAACCTACAGAGCCCTGAATTCAAAGACGCCCCAAAAATCAGAGTGAAAACATTATGTGGCAGGCTAGTCCATTTTGCCAAAATTTAATTGCAGCAACTCAAAATTGTACGCAGCACTTTGTATGGCCCCTGTGTTCTTGTATACATGCCTGACAACATCGGTGCATGCTTCTAATGAGATGACAGATGGTGTTGTGGGGGATCTCCTCCCAGATCTGGACCAGGGCATCACTGAGCTCCTGGACAGTCTGAGGTGCAACCTGGTGGCATTGGATGGACCAAAACATAATGTCCCAGAGGTGTTCTATTGGATTTAGGTCAGGAAAGTGTGGTGGCCAGTCAATGGTATCAATTCCTTCCTCCTCCAGGAACTGCCTGCATACTCTCTCACCACATGAGGCCAGGAATTGCCGTGCACCAGGAGCCACTGTACCAGCATAGGGTCTGACAATGGGTCCAAGGATTTCATCCTGATACCTAATGGCAGCCAAGGTGCCTTTGTCAAGCCTGTAGCGGTCTGTGTGACCCTCCATGGATATGCCTCCCCAGACAATCATTAACCCACCACCAAACTGCTCATGCTGAATGATGTTACAGGCAGCATAATGTTCTCCATGGCTTCTCCAGACCCTTTCACTTCTGTCACGTGCTCAGGGTGAACCTGCTCTCATCTGTAAAAAGCACAGGGCACCAGTGGTGCATCTGCCAATTCTGGTATTCTATGGCGAATGCCAATCAAGCTGCATGCTGCTGGGCAGTGAGCTCAGGGCCCATTAGAGGACATGGGGCCCTTGGGTCACCCTCATGAAGTCTTTCTGGTTGTTTGGTCAGAGACATTCACACCAGTGGCCTGCTGGAGGTCATTTTGTAGGGTTCTGGCAGTGCTCATCCTGTTCTTCCTTGCCCAAAGGAGCAGATACTGGTCCTGCTGATGGGTTATGGACCTTCTATGGCCCTCTCCAGCTCTCCTAGAGTAACTGCTTGTCTCCTAGAATCTCCTCCATGCCCTTGAGACTGTGCAGGGAGACACAGCAAACCTTCTGGCAATGACACATATTGATGTGCAATCCTGGAGAAGTTGGACTACCTGTGCAACCTCTGTAGGGTCCAGGTATCGCCTCATGCTACCAGTAGTGACACTGACTGTAGCCAAATGCAAAACTAGTGAAGAAACAGTCAGAAAAGATGAGGAGGGAAAAATGTCAGTGGCCTCCACCTGTTAAACCATTCCTGTTTTGGGGGTCATCTCATTGTTGCCCCTCTAGTGCATCTGTTGTTAATTTCATTAACAACACAGCAGCTGAAACTGATTAACAACCCCCTCTGCTACTTAACTGACCAGATTAATATCCCATAAGTCTCATTGACTTTATGCTATACTCTGATTAAAAAGTGTTCCTTTAATTCTTTTGAGCAGTATCAAAGCATTTCTAAATATTCCCCAGCTTAACAAAGGTCCAATAGTTAGTTTTTGGTTTAAAAGAATATAAATATTTGTGTGCTAGAGGCTCTTACAGATGACATTTAGAAATGGCCCAAAGCAAATGCTGATTAAAGCTATAAACGGAATTGTATT
Organism: Polypterus senegalus; assembly: GCF_016835505.1. NCBI lineage: Eukaryota > Metazoa > Chordata > Cladistia > Polypteriformes > Polypteridae > Polypterus > Polypterus senegalus. The sequence goes on from NC_053163.1 coordinate 55,723,459, forward strand.
CTGGTCAAGAAACTAATGTCCTGAAACAAACAGGGCATACACACACATACAAAAAAATAAAACATGCATAAGCAATTGAGAATATTAATACAAATTGCCCAGCTGGGTTATACACATTATAGTTAATACATGCAGTTAACTTCAGAGAGCTACAACTAATTCAATTAAACTGATAAAATGGAAAACATTTCCCAGGCATTGCAAGACATGTGACTCCATTTGTCCATTTCAAATCCTTTTCTAAGCTTTGCCGTGAACATACTGTACTGTTGGTGTGACATGATAAGCTTGGTTACTCCTGCTTGTTATTGTTTCAGTAATTAAATGGCAATTGAAATGTTTCGATATTTTAATTAAACTCCGTACATGGCACTCTGCCTGTGCCATTTTACACAATCTCTTGTAACCACTCAAGTGCTTGAAAGGCAATTCAGAGACAGCATAATGGAAGTGTTTAAAAGAAACAAATGACATTCAGCTTGAAGCAACACAGTCTACAACAGTCCCACCCTACTGAAGTTCGGATTAAACTGTGTGGCTCTTTCCACTCTTGCCTTGTGAACAGCCCACTGATGGACAGTTTTTGTTGAAGGTGTGAGATAGCAGTGTTCACTACTGCGTTCAGTGTTCAAACACAAGCACTTGAAATGTTTACACTTGAATCATATTCCAAAAAAATCACATTAAGAACAATACAGTTCCATTTCTTAGTTCAATAATAAGTACACATTTAAAAAAGAATTGTCCTTAAATGTTTATGTGTTACATTTGTTAGCAAGGCCACTTTCCACTGTACCATCACTTTGATCAAGTTTTTATCTAGTTTAACAGATTGAATGTGTGTGATTTCTAACTCACGTTATCTACGTAAGGCCCCTTAGGACAAGTTGGAAACATTTTTGACATCAGGGCCTTTACTGCGCCACTTTGGAATTCACCTCTGCACTTTGTCCAAAATAATTTGCCCATGCATCCTTTACATGATGAGATAAATCAAGTCCTCCCATGTATCCACCCATCTATTTTCTAACTTGCTTATGACTCCCAAGTGTCTCATAAAGTGTACTTTAAAGTTCCATTGTGTAATTATATCATACAGTATCTATTTTTTATTTCCTATATTTAAAATATCAACCTATATTTACAAGTCATTCCTGTTCCGTCATTTGACCCATTTTACTGTCAGGTGTACAGTAACCCAGCAATGATCTCTGATCTCTTTTAAAAGGTAAGTAGCCTTTCTCAGGGGTGGGGGTTGAATTGTTTTCAATCCTATTTTTTGTAAAAAAAAAAAATCGATTTATTTGTATGGAATGATTACAATAAAATCAATAAAATTGAAAATAAAAAAGTCAAGTAATCCAGTAAAACATCCTCTCATCACAATCTGTTTTGGTTCTGTGTACACACAGAACCATGAGCTCCCACTTTTTTTAGTTTGATCACTAACCCATCATGAGATATCTTATCCAACACTTTTTGAAAAACAAGATAAAATTATTTGCTGATAGAGTTCTTGGATATCAGTGAAACCCAGTTTCCCTTATTATATAGACGAGGACGTATAGTGGAGCTTCAGTTTGGAAGTTTTGGATGTTTCATGTTTTTGATTTTTTTTTGGTTAGAATTGCTCTTGCCTTGAATACCCCTGGCCAACTTTTTTTCTACTGATTCACTGCATTTTTTCATCCTTGTTTCTGTTTAGTGGACTGTTATAATTTGAATTATTATTTTACTGTCTAGCTACAAAATGATGACTCATTTTATTCCAAACCTAAACCTAAGAAAATGTTGGCCCATTATTTCCATGTGCTTCTTCACTCTTGATCTTCTCTGTAGGAATTGATACCCAAGCACCATGTTTAATGAAGAGCACAGTCTGCCAGCTCCTGTGCGACATTCAATGAAAATGTTATTTTTTAATTGTTTTATTAAGTGAAGATTTTAGGAGTAGGACTTGCCACTGAAGAACTCTGTAAACCACAAGCAGAGACTGCTATATAAGCTGAACTGATGTTCAGTATTCACTTTGTTACGATTTGGGTACATTTTTGTTTTTCTTAAATTATCAAGAGTTTTGGTGTTCTTGGCTCTTCAGGAATGCCCATGGAGGTGTGACAGCTCCACAATTCTGTTGGGCTCACATTAGAGTCACGTGAAGGGTACACATTTGTTGTTGCCACTAATATCTCCCAAAATTAGCTGTTGGACAGGACCGTGAAGTTATTATTGTCACGGATACAAAATACAGTGAAATTCATTCTTGACGTGAGCTAATCAACATGACGCAACACTCTAGAAGTTTACATCCTGGAACAAAATAAGCAAGACTTCACTTTCACACCTTCAGTGAAATAGGGTAGAGTTGGGCCCTGGAATACGTATGCTGAATTGAAACATCATGTAAACATTTTGGAAACTGTAGATTTCTTTTTATGTTATGCCCATTTGTTTTCTCCAGGAATTGTGTAGACTGTAGATTATGTTTTCCTTTGTTCTGTTGTCAGCTGGACATCCAGTGTCTTAGCTGAAAACTTAATGGATTTATATTGTCGTGATTTGTTTAGGCCAATCATACTGATCTACTATGCGTTTAATATATGCGTTTTGAGTGTTTGATTAGTCATTATCGTGGATTTGTGCACACTCCCTGAGAGATCAGTAACGAGCATTATGCAAAAATAATTAAAATTGTACAGCACAGACACATTAACCGTATTGTATCTGTGAAATGCAGTATTGGAATTACCCACTTCTTTATATGTTTTGTCTATGTCTATAAGTACTTAAAGATTAGAGAGATGCTTTCTCTCTATATGCCCACACACGTCAGTTTGTCTCATGTCACTTACATAATAGAAAACAGATCTAATTCTAAAAAGGTGATGTCGTTTCTCTCTGTGTTTTGCATTTCTGTCTTGTATTTTTTTTTTAACATTCATACATCAAGCCTGTATGATCGAAGTGTGGTGTGCTCGAGTTGACACTTGAAGGCCGACAAGGGAGGCGCCGGTGGCCTGTCATGCTCTGTATTGATGATCAAACCTCCTTCACCTGGCTTTTTTCCAATTGCTTTGCCTTGGCTCTCTAAGGTGTACACACCGTGGTTAGTAGAAGCATATCTCAATAAAACAAAACCATGCTGCTGTGTTTTTATTATGGTAGTCTGAAAACTGCAAAAGGTTTGTACTTTAAATTCAAGAGAAACAAAATGCAAAACAAAAAAAAATGCAGCTGGGCTTCTTAGTAGGTGCTTTGTTGCCAGCATGTGCCTGCAGGGGACACTTCTAAGTTTCACATAAAAAGAAAAAACTGCAATGATAATGTAGCCTTTTTTAGCCTCCCTTAAGTAATCCTTAGGTCGCATTCTTGAAAGCATTCCTAACTGGCACTCTCAGCTTGCTGTGGACATGATTCATTGATAAAACACACAGTCGTCTCAGCGTAGGGACAACACCAGCTGTGAGAGAAGGGCTTCCAGACGTGGCAGTGAGTCTGCATAGCATAAGGACTGTATAATAAGTGGTGACTCCCGGTATCAGGCCCATTTTCCAAATGTGTTTGGTGTTGTAATCACTCATCACAAGCACCTAGCAGGACTCTTTCGGCCATCTATTAAGGCTTTTGTCAGCTAGTGAATGGAGGAAAAAGCAGCTGCAAGAGGAGACTTTCACAGTTGCATTCCGCACTGCTTACCGTTAATATTAAAAATGATTCTGCAGAGGTTCATTTCATCCCTTTTATTTACTGGACAGCATTGGGGCTGAGACACCTTATGTGGATATGGTTGACAATGTATATTAGCTCACGAGTCAAAGAAGTTGTAACACAACCTATTTTCTCAGTTCTGTAATCTGATAATTGATTTATTTCAGCCAAATTGTCCTCAGTTATTTATGCAGTGCAATTTATCAGTCTGCTCATAAAACTATTAGGACTTGTTGATGTATACAATTTTGCACTTAGATTGTGCTCATTTAGTTGCTGGGCATTTAATCTGTCTGTGAATATTGCCTGTCTGCTCAACTGCCAACCGCAATTGAAGGTAAGGTAAGTATTTTATTCATCACACTTCTTCAACCTCAGGTTGTGAAAACTAGCTGTATGTGCTTGATTACATCGCAACTGTGCTTTACCTCAGAAAATAATTCTAGCAATTTAAAGAACAGTCCATTTGAAATAGGCTCAAAAATGGCTTATATTGAGTCGTCCTTGAGGATAATGACAATAAGCTTTACAGAATTGTACCAGCCAACAGCTCGCTAAGATTGCCTAATAGTTTCTTTCTTTCTTTCTTTCTTTCTTTTTTCTTTCTTTCTTTCTTTCTTTCTTTCTTTCTTCTATGAATTGATTTGTGCAACATTAGACACAAAGCGGGTTGCTTCCAGGTCTTTTAGAGACATGTGGGAGATGCAATACCCACGTCACAAATCTTGGATATCATATTTTTTGACTTGGGTGGGGTGTGTTCTGTGTAGACTTTGCATGATCTTGCTGTATTTACATTTGTTTCCTCTCACAGGCCAAAGACATGCTGAAAGGTTGATTGGTTACTCAAAGCTATCCCAAATGTGCAAACAATATATGGCTGATGGCACTCCACAAAGAGCTGTTCTCTCACCCTAAATTTGTGCATGCTACACCTCTGGTATTCCACCCAAAGGCAAAGAAAAGAAGGAATGAGAAAAGAACAATGAAACAGGAGATGAATTGTAGTCAGAGTGCCAGATACCAAAAAGACATTAATTCTTTTACCAAAACCAAAATTAAAACCATAAGTCGAAGTCAATGTGAAAAGATAGAGATTTGAAAACGCAGAATTCAAACAGGAAAAGTATTAAAGCTGTTTGTGTTTATCCTTAATCATGGATGCTAAGTGATCCATCACGTTAATATTTAAACTGTCACATTTATGACATCAGACAAAGCAACATTCAAAATGCCCCCCAGCTACAGAAAAGTCCCATCCTGACATTGGGGCTCATAACATGACAGAGATTGCAAGAAAAACAAAATGATGTTGCAGTAACATGAAAAATAACAGAATATTTAATACTAATTTTCTAGAACAAAACTTAATAAAAATGAATAGCCAAATTTATTCACATGTATATACATTTTGCCAGAAATTTTTAAGGAATGTGCCACTCATAATGGATTTTTTTAAAAATATTACTTCATGAAGTTTGTAGTGGTTGAGAAATTACATGTGGAATATTGAAAATCAGCAGGGCCCTGCGGTGACCAGTCCTGGACAACAGCAAAGGATCTGAAAGATGACCATGGAAAAAAGAAAAAAATCCTCACATAAATAATATTGCTTAATCCAATTGTCTGATATCCATTTGTAAGGTAAAACTGTGCACATGGACATTTTTCACATAATTTTTCGTTGTCCAGAATAGGTCACTACCGGGCCCCATTGGGTTAGAATATTCAATATGTAATTTTTCCATTAGAAAGACAAGATTCAAACATTTATTTGGCCACTATTATAAACTACATGGGGTTAGTAACATTTAAAAAGTATATATCATTTTTGGGTTGTATTTCTTTAAAATCCTAACAAATTTTTACATTTTAATGCTGCTAAAATCTGTATTTCAATAAAATGGACAAGAAAAAGATAATAATTAAATTAATTCTAGAATTCCTTTCAGAACAGTAATTTCCCCTGATGAATGATTTATGTAGTTAAATTTTGCTATAGTTAAATGACTCCACATTAGAAAAAACTTTCTTCATGTTTAACGGACAGAAGTCAATTAAAGATTATATTCTTAGGCTAACGTTTGCTTCAGTGAGTGTGGACGTTTGAAGGAGTGTGTGCCCTGTGATGAACTGTTGTCCCATCCCAGTTTTTTCCCCATGTGTTGCAGCTGGTTATGCTGGAATAGGCTCAGGGTCCCTGGGACTCTAATATTGGATTATGAGGGCTGAAATTTTGGTTGGCCCTTTCCAAAAAAATGAATGTAAAAATTAAATGTAAATGCCTATAATATTAGGATATATTGATATATACTGTATTATAAATATAAACATGTATGTCCATTAACAACAATAATATTTATTTCTATGGCACCTTTTCATACAAACGATGTAGCTCAAAGTGCTTTACAGGATGAAGAAAGAGAAAAAAGAAAAATTAAGAAATGTGCTTTGAAGCAAATTAATGCATCTCTTATATTTAGTAGAAAAAGTCTTTTTCTAGTGTATTTTAATTCAAGGTTATAATTGTTAAAGAACAGTATGACCAAAAAGACTAAAAAAAACACTTGGTTAATTAAAATTAAAATTTGAGTGAAAGGCAAAAATCTAAAATTAAATGCTGCATGTTCCAAAACTAACTGAAATAAAAATTAAAAAGAATGGAAACAGAAATATATTTTTTCCATTTTTTCAACATAATCCATTTGACAGTAACCAAGTGCTGACTGACCCTCCTTTTTCACTGTGCTCACTTTGCACTTTGTGGCTAAGTAGCCTAATGAGCACCACAGTTGCCCACTAGCCAGAAAGAACTGTCTTTGAATATGGATGTACAGCAAAGAATTGGTCATAAACATATTATGTGGGAATATACGAGTAAGTGTATAATCGATGTAGCCAGTCAGGCTTGTGGAATTCCATTAAAGGGAAAAATTTGATGAACTTTATGTCTATAAAGAGGCTGAGGACCATGATACAGAAATAAAAAACTCACACCTTCCAGACAAAGTAAAATGAGGAACTGCATTGGTCAACAAAGGTTAACTTTGTGTCTGCAGAAATCTGCTGTCTGTTTACCTGGTCAATCAAGTGCAAAAGAAAGGCAGTGTGGTCTAGCACAGATATTTAATTAATCAGGAATGTCCATTGGGTTGTGTGAATTACCTGCCTTCACAAGGCCTACTCCTTCAACAAATTAACACTAGAAGGGAGACACATTTTACAGAGCATTCAAACTATAATTCTCTGTAGATGGCTAGAGAATAAAAGACGTTGTGTCATTTTTGGGAATATCTCTGTATTTTAACAATCATATGCTAAGGAGGCACAACATGCATTTCAACATTTTCATCGAATGGCCCATTTTTATGATAAAAGGAAACTAGACTTAAGTGATTATCTATAATCAAAGCCAATTAAGGTACGTCACCAACTATACAAACTAAAAACTGAAATAGAACTAGTCAAAAAGTTCATAATACTTAACTAAAAATTAAATGACTGGTGAAAATAGTGTAGAAATGAAAACTAAGTGAAGTAAAATTAACTTGTTCTAATTCCACACTTATGAGCTCATAGTATAAATGTTGCCCAGGGTTATTGCCAAAAACCAGAATCACAGTGTAAATACAAATTCTGATGGTTTAGTTTGATACCAGTAAAGTTCTTTTGTATAAACTTTTTAGACTAAAACATATTTTAAACAAATAACAAATTAATCAATCTTTGTAAAAATGCTTGCTCAATCGCAGGTTTTCAATTTCTTGAACCAATGAAAGTACAGCTTCTTTCTCTGTCACTGACCCAGCACAAGACATGGCTTTTTCTGTCCTGTCTTCCTATTTGCATCCACCAACCAATCAGCTTCAATCGCACATTGCTCTGGGCAATGTTCTTAAAGGGAAAGAGTTGGGAGCAACAAAAAATAGACTGTGCTCACAACTTGCAGTTCTTGTTGCTAATTGATGCGGTTTTTTTTTTCGTTTTGTTTTTTTTGGTGGGATGTCGGATAATACGGAATTTTTGATAAGCAAAGGTAGGATAAGCGAGGCTCTACTGTACATACAAAACTACATTTCCTTTAAGATACTAATGCACCAACGTAAAATCACATTTCCTGTTTCCTTTTGCATGCAAAGAGTTCCACATTTTGTAAAAGAGTATGTTTTACTTTTAAATGTGTTTGCAAGTTTTCAGCTAATTTTTAGCATACATGTAAAACAGTTTCTTCAAAATCCATGCTGCAAGAAGAGTTCTATGTGATATAATGGTTGAAGCAGTTTATCACCCACTCTTGTTTCATACTCTTCATCTGTACCGCTCAGATTTCATACTCTACCCTCTCTGCATGTGATTTCCTCTGAATTCTTCAGTTTTCTCTGACATTATGTTTAGTTAATTGGCAATTAGATCAACCTACAATTGAGAGAGTGTTACTGTATGTGTAAGAACGTTCTTTGCAATGGACTAGCAACCTACCCACTTCTTGCCTTGGTCCATGCAGAGACAGGCCCCCTGAACTAAATAAGTGGGTTACAAAGTGGAATTATTTTATTTTTAAATATTTGTTAAGAGAAGAACAGTAAAAAAATGTGCAATAGTGCAGACAATTAGTCGGCAGTGCTGTTACATGTCTGTTCCATAATAAATGCTGTACTATATTGTGTAAAAAATTACCATATTAACTGAAATATATTTTTCACAGCTGTGAAGTATGAGTATGAGAAAACACCTTGCTTTTTGATATTTTTTTTACAAAACAGTAGCCATATGGTTGAGATGAGCATTGTTGCTCCGTCTTTTGAAACTGCTCTCATGTGGCATAAAGTTCTGTGCATATGTTATACATCTATGTGTTTAGATATAATTCTGACCTTGTCAAGCTTATAAAGAGCTGTATGAGCAGAGGATTTCCTTAAGAGAAGCAATGTGCGTGACATGAGTGAATGTAGAAGAAAACATTTCACACTAGTGAATAGGGAGCTCACCTGAACCCGTGACTAATACCTGTGCTCACTCTGCTGTGCTCTTTGTTACCTATTAGCCAATTCTGTTGGTCCATAGCCTGCTGTGCTGTTGCCTCATCTTTACATAGGTGTAAATTTAACTTCATTGCAGACAATACACATGAAATGACAGGTTGTCTTATGTCTGTAGTTTCATAGAGTACACAGATGTATCTTGCATGAAATTAAATTGTAGTATCGATGCTGTAAGAGAAGTGCTAAAAAGCAAAAAGCATGCTTTGTGAATATTTTCAAACATCAAAGAGAAGGAAAATGCTTACTTTATGTTGCAATATTGTCTGTACAATGCTAGCCAATTAATTTAATCTCAAAACCTTGCAATTCTTTGCACCTCACACTTCAGGCACTGTTAGAATTGCCAGGACAATGAACCAGCCATTTTTGCTACCCTTCTGGTCCTTTTGTTCACAGATGATTTTAAAAGCGCAGAGGCAAAATCGGAGAAGACTTATCACAAAGCAAATGTTAGCCTGAAACTGGACCTGGGGCACAGGCACCATACGGTGACAATAATGCCCATAGTGCCCACATTTATTTATAATTATTAATTATCATTCACTAAACTTCAGAAAGTTGCATTTTTTTTTCTCTCAAACTCCAGCTAGAGGCCCCACAATCGTTCCACTATTCCATGAATTTTCTTTAGGAGAATTCATTTCCAAGAAATTAATAAAACCATGATGCAAATTCATGATTTATTGCCACCCAAGGCTTAATAGACAAATTCCAGCATATGCAAAAGCAGAGACAACTAGTTAGCATTGCGCAAATTTTGTATTGAGGGTAGCTGATCATCATTTATCTTCATTGCAACAGTCATTTCCAATTAAAAATGCTACTGCGTTTCATTTTACCATATAAAGTTCCTGACATCATTTCTTTTGTAGCTGGTGACAGTTTGTTCTGCTGTTAGAGAAAAGTTCACGTCCTTTGTTCCATGGACTTTCCCTTCCATAGACCCTTAAAAAAAATTTATTGCTTCTCACAGGATTGGATTATATGCCAGAAAAAAAAGACATCCTGTTGCACCTTGAAGATATTTCAAATACGATTCTGATTTGTGAAACATTTTCTTGTTTACCAGCTTCATCTTGTGAGAATCTTTTGGTTTATGTTTTGTAATGCATTCCATTGTAATAATAATATTTTTATAATAATATTAACTGTACAGTCTCTCAAGCAGAAGTGAACTTTGGGTAGACCATCTTGAAGGACACTTCATAGGGTACATTTTACTGGAGTATGACACAGATTCGGCACAGATCCCCCAGATACTTTAAGGCTTATTTAAAGCTCATTAAAGATATGGAAAGCTTTGAGTGAAATGAAGGGTTTTTATAAGTGCTGAAGAAAGTAGAAGATAATAACAACTAACTTTTCACAGTGTGATAGGAACTAGAAATTATGAAAACATTCCAAAGCAAAGATATATATATATATATATATATATAAACTGCTCAAAAAAATTAAACGAACACTTTGAAAACACATCAGATCTCAATGGGAAAAAGAAATCCTCCTGGGTATCTATACTGATATAGACTGGGTAATGTGTTAGCAACGAAAGGATGCCACATCGTTTGATGGAAATGAAAATGATCAACCTACAGAGCCCTGAATTCAAAGACGCCCCAAAAATCCGAGTGAAAAAAATTATGTGGCAGGCTAGTCCATTTTACCAAAATTTAATTGCAGCAACTCAAAATTGTACGCAGCACTTTGTATGGCCCCTGTGTTCTTGTATACATGCCTGACAACATCGGTGCATGCTTCTAATGAGATGACAGATGGTGTTGTGGGGGATCTCCTCCCAGATCTGGACCAGGGCATCACTGAGCTCCTGGACAGTCTGAGGTGCAACCTGGTGGCATTGGATGGACCAAAACATAATGTCCCAGAGGTGTTCTATTGGATTTAGGTCAGGAAAGTGTGGTGGCCAGTCAATGGTATCAATTCCTTCATCCTCCAGGAATTGCCTGCATACTCTCACCACATGAGGCCAGGAATTGTCGTGCACCAGGGGCCACTGTAACAGCATAGGGTCTGACAATGGGTCCAAGGATTTCATCCTGATACCTAATGGCAGCCAAGGTGCCTTTGTCAAGCCTGTAGCGGTCTGTGTGACCCTCCATGGATATGCCTCCCCAGACAATCATTAACCCACCACCAAACTGCTCATGCTGAATGATGTTACATGCAGCATAATGTTCTCCATGGCTTCTCCAGACCCTTTCACTTCTGTCACGTGCTCAGGGTGAACCTTCTCTCATCTGTGAAAAGCACAGGGCACCAGTGGTGCATCTGCCAATTCTGGTATTCTATGGCGAATGCCAATCGAGCTGCATGCTGCTGGGCAGTGAGCTCAGGGCCCAGGGCCCTTGGGTCACCCTCATGAAGTCTTTCTGGTTGTTTGGTCAGAGACATTCACACCAGTGGCCTGCTGGAGGCCATTTTGTAGGGCTCTGGCAGTGCTCATCCTGTTCTTCCTTGCCCAAAGGAGCAGATACTGGTCCTGCTGATGGGTTATGGACCTTCTATGGCCCTCTCCAGCTCTCCTAGAGTAACTGCTTGTCTCCTAGAATCTCCTCCATGCCCTTGAGACTGTGCAGGAGACACAGCAAACCTTCTGGCAATGACACGTATTGATGTGCCATCCTGGAGAAGTTGGACTACCTGTGCAACCTCTGTAGGGTCCACGTACGCCTCATGCTACCAGTAGTGACACTGACTGTAGCCAAATGCAAAACTAGTGAAGAAACAGTCAGAAAAGATGAGGAGGGAAAATGTCAGTGGCCTCCACCTGTTAAACCATTCCTGTTTTGGGGGTCATCTCATTGTTGCCCCTCTAGTGCATCTGTTGTTAATTTCATTAACACCACAGCAGCTGAAACTGATTAACAACCCTCTCTGCTACTTAACTGATCAGATCAATATCCCATAAGTTTCATTGACTTTATGCTATACTCTGATTAAAAAATGCTCCTTTAATTCTTTTGAGCAGTATATATATATATATATATATATATATATATATATATATATATATATATATATATATATATATATATATATTATTCTGAAAATCAGGGAAAATACACCTAAAGAATGGAGACTGGGGAAACTAAACTCATACTTTAAGTAATAGACACTGAATAATCTGCTGACGTATTATATTAATTCAAATTCAATAGTTCAGTGCTTGAGAAGTTCAGTCCAGATCATTTGGTGCCAGTGGGAGGACTGGATGCAATAAAAGAAGCAGTTGTGTATGGGACACCAGCCCATTTCAGGGCACACACATATTCACCAGTAAAGTGCCTAATAATTCTAACAAGAATATTTTTGAAATGTGGGGAGAAACCAGAGAAACAGTAGACCAAGGGAGATCATGCAATGTACGCACAAGCAAAGCCTAAGCAATAATTTGACTTCCAGGGCTGGGGATCTGTAGGAAAGCAGTGCTTGTCACTGCACCACTGTGCTACCCAAATAATGAAAAAATAATATATTGTTATGCAGTAAAATTTACATGTGTTGTTCAATTAAGTAAATCAATCGTAAAAAATATATATATATATATTCTTGACTTTTCTGCATGAAGCCACTAATCTGTCTGTCTACTACAGCATATAATAAAACACCAAGGTCTGTGTGCCCAGTGCCTATGAACAAACTAATTGGTCAGTTTGAAAGAGAAAGTGCCAGTGTGAGACACACGCTGAGAGGGTCACCTTCAAAGACAAAAAGTGTAAAACCAGACAGGAGTGAGAAAGGCACCTCCAAAGTAATGAGTCTAAGAAGCAGGCTTTATGGGAAAGTACTTGAGAAAGGGAGCACCAGTGAAGAGAGGTTCAGACACACATGAATAAGGGGAAGGACAATGAAAGTACACATAGGGCAGAAAATATTTTAAAATGATTCTGTTAACTGCCTTCAACGGGTACTGTTGCTAGTTTGGATTATAAAATACCAGCTGTACTACCCATCTAAGATGGGTTGAAATCTGAGAAATCAATGTATACCTCATGCTTTTTACTTGATTTGTGGGTTGTGAATTTACTCTATCATAATAAAATGCACATGATCCCTTTACCTCATGGCAGGCCAGTTCCTGTTTGGATAGAGCCACCCTTTCTCACCACTTCTTCTCAGCATCACTCGTCGATCTGAACACCCTTATAGTCAAAGTGTTTTGCTGGGAAACTGTGGTGTTGGTCTCTACTTCATTAAACTGGTTAAGTGATTCTAGTGAAGTCATATCGGGGCTTTGGATTGCCTATGTGCAGGTCAATTTATTGTTATTTTTGCTCATCCATTGCCCACCACGCAAAGTTACCAGTCATTAGCATTATAGCTATAAACGTCATTCACATTGCCTGACCGGGTGCAATAAATTGTTACCACACTGCTTTTGCCAGTATATAACGTTGAACAACAGAATAGCACAATAAAACCAATTCCCTTATTTTTAGTATTTTTATTTTTACATTTTTCTTTCTAACCCAGGCACCTAGACGGACCCACAGATCCACACACGCACAGACATTTGTTCTTTTCTTAAGGGGGATTAAGAAAAGGCTTGACACTGTATATGGATAAGTATTCAAATGTGTAAAATTTCAGTGTGTCGTCTAATTTAGAGCATATACAGTAACTTAACAGGATGGTGAAGCAGTGGTCAGGTTGAAAAGGCCCCCCACCAGTTAAATTTGTTTCATTGTCTTGATATTAGCCAAATAATGAAGTTGGCAATCAGATGGTATATGACCTTGGATGCTTTTAACAGGAAATGAATCTGCCTGAAGCTTATAGCAGGAAATACTGCTCAGCTTGAGATTCAGAAGATGAGAGGGTTTGTTCTCCCTCATGTGCAGAGTGCTATAGATACAGTAGTCTTGACACAGGAGCCTCAACAGACTGCAGGAAGCTCTTATCATGGATGGTGAGTCCCCATTTACCAGGTAAATCACCGATTGGAATCAGCAGGAACTGAGGAAGCATTGCAAAGGCAGGCAGATTACAAGCTGGGATGTTATGAACAAGTGGCACTGTGTTTAGTATATGCATATTGCAAAGAAATAGATGGCACCTCTGTGGAATCTCTCATTTTGTAAGACTATATATTGTCTGATGTCTCTGTTGTGGGCTATAGTGCACTCTGTGTTGCCATCAATAGTACAAAGAAATAAGGGCTACTTTACATGTCATTTTGTGTTATGATCTGCACATTTTAGGGGCATGGGACTTTTTATTCAGCATTTTTTATTTAATTCTTTTTTGCAATCAAATGCAGATTTATTTTTAAGTAACACATGTATGTTTGTGGCTCTACTGAGCGTACATTTTATTACAATTCACATTCTTTTCACAATAGTACACATTTTGTATCACTTTTCCAATTCTAAACATTGGTTACATACTTAGAAATTTTTAGCTACTCTGTAGCCATGTTCCCCTCAGGTGGTTTGGCAGGCTCACTAGCACAGGTTTTTCTTGCAATTGCGATTTTCTTATATAACAGCACAGCTTTCTGCTGAAAGCCCTTTTTATTTATTTGCATGTTGGTAAGCTTCGTAGCCAGTAACCTGACTGTAGAATGAAACATTAAAATATTAAGCAGTATTATTTGTCTTACAAGTAATAAAATGGCAACCTCTTGAAAACCCAGCAACAGCTGGAAGAAAACGCAACAGATACGTTAATGGATATTTTGTGTTGCTTCAATAATTCAAGGCGTTGATGTCTGCAGACCACTCAAACACCTAAATAAGTAATCTGAAGGCTGTCTCAGTGTTTCACACATTTGACTTTGTTGTATGAAGAGGTAAGTACATAGCAAGGGACATAAATACATTCTAGATAATTGATTGAATTTTTAATGTTGATCTGATTGGAAGAACACTTAACTGTGACTAGGAAGCAGTATATTTGTCATGTTTCTCTATACTCACAAGCAGGTGTCAGAAGAGCAGAAACAATGGAGAAAGCATTTGACTCTTGCAAAGGCTCTACCCTAAAGCAAATATATTGTGTATATAACATATTCCTTCTAATGAATAGCCTTACAGGAGCTGCACCTCCCTTGTCCTTTCACTGGTTTTCATGCAGATGAGTTTGCAAGAGAGCCATTTTGATTGAATGGCATGCTTGATAAAAATGCGTTGTAGCCAATGTCTTTTAGAGCTGCTCATGATTACTAATCTGCTTGTGTGTGTTTAAGGCTTGTTTTTTTTTCCTTTCAACTGACACAAAAACACACTTTGATTCTGTAAAAAAAAATGTGCGCTTTCCATGTGACTTTTCTTCTGCTATTTTTTGAAGTTGTGGTTTTATTCAGCGCAAGTAGAGAAGACATTAGGATTATTTACCCAAATCTTTGATGAGTTCCTTTTTGGCCCAAACATTCAGTATTTTCAAGGTTAATTGAATAACTGTTTTTTTGTATTTCAGTAAGGACTTGCCGTGTTGTGTCCAATAGGAAGCTGTGACCGGTATGAGCACTGAGTTACTAAATTATAGTATTGACAACAAGCTGCCTCATATTAGGCCCATCTCCGTGAAAATACCTCAACACGCAAGGTTTAAACTCTTCTGATTAGTAGTTTAACTTCATTAGGCAGTCAGGTGTAAGACACTGGACATTAAACGTGGTGTTCATTTGTTTAGTTCCCACCTCTGCCTCAATGTGTGGTGCTGAACATGTCACCTAATGTGCCTGTGTGCTCACTATAAAAATATTGGTAAATAGTTTAAATGTTTCCTGATCTTGTAATTCACCTTAGATATAGGCAACAAGTGAAAAACAGAAGAAATTTCATTTTGTGATATGGATTTTGAAAAAAAATGTTTTGTCCGTTTTGCTAGGTATTAGTGGAAAACACACAAACACATTTAAACATAAAGCATGTTCTGTTTCAAAACGTGCAAATCTGTGAATGCAAAAAAGAAAAATGAAATACTGTTTTATGGTGGTTTATTAGCGTCTTAAATGCAGTGTCTTTGTGTATGAACTTGAACGTGAACTGTATGTAATAAGTGAGCCTTCCCTTTAAGAGTATTACCCAGAATGATGAGTCCATGCTGGCATCGGCCCCCAGAAAGTGTGTTGGAGAATGTATATATTTTTAAATTTCATAGTATGAAGCAAGGAAAGAGGTGAGGAAAAAGCCGTGTGTTGTTCTGAGTTTGCTTGGTGGCAGTGTGAGTGAGCGAGAGAGGCAGGTTTAGTCTACAGAGGTGAATGCTGTCACTAAATCCAATTAAAGAGCAGAGTATTAAGAAGTATTTTGACAGAAAAATAGGCAATTAATCATTGGTATATTTGTTATTTGTTCAAATAAATAAGTTTCAGTCTTAGAGTATACAGTATGCTGGCAAGAGTTGTGGGAATGTAGAACAAAAGACTGAGACAAGAAGTTGAAGCACAAACACTGACAACTTTTAGGAAGTATCTGGATGAGATATTGGGATAGCTTAGCTATCAGCTAAACAAATGAGTTTGATGAACTGGATGGTCTTCTCTTATATGTCAAATTTATTATGTTCTTATTTGTCAAAACTGCTAGAATTTTCAGTTGTAGCATATTATGGATTTTTGGCCATACCAGAAACTCCTAGCATCAATGAAATACACAATCATAATTATTTCTGTTCATCAAATAATATTAGCACCCAAAGTGGGATTAGTGTCACAGCATAGGTCAGGTTGCTGTTTTGTGTGTGTGTTCTGCTGCCAGTTATTTTAAAGATATCTCAGATTGCTCATTTCACATGGCTAAATCTCAAGCATGAAGTGTCCTGTCAACACTAATGACAAAATAAGTAATAGCTTAGACATATAGCAATCAGTTACCGTATATATTTGTGTATAAGTCGGGTCTTGAAACCCAAAAAAATCAATCATAAAATCAGACCGTGACTTATACGCCAGTTCAAAAATACGACACATAATTTGTTTTTGACATCTTCTTGCTTCCTCCATTCTCGCACCAGTTTCTCAGACACATCGAATTTTGTTGTAGCAGCACAGTTACCAATTTCTTTCGCCACTTCAACGACTTTAAATTTAAAACCAGCTTTATATTTTCTTCTGATCGAATGCTCCATCACAGATAAGGGAAGCTGTTATGATAAAGGTGTATGAGGGTGTGAGATACAAAAAACACAAATCAGTGCAAACATTGCTTCGGAATACTTTGGGTATTACCGTGTGGTCACGTAGGCACAATACATAGAAAAAAAGGCAGTGCGCTCTGTGGTTACTCTCTCAGGTGGGTGTTAGCATATCATAATCTCTTGGACCAATAGCGTGAGTTTTCAGCATTCGACTTATACGACCAACATTATAAAATACTGGAAGTTATGCGGTAAAATCAAACCCCAACTTATCCGCATGAGAACTTAAACGCAAGTAAAATACAGTATGTGAATTAAACTGTGTTCTGTAAAATAGATATTTCTAATATTACTTTTTGTGATTAGCACAAAGCTCATCTTCATAGTTTCAGAAGGACTGTATTTCAACCCAGCTCTGATCACTGCAAGTGTAGATTTTCTATGTTCCCCCATGTTTGTCAGGATTTTCTTTTAGGTAACCCAAGTTTGCTTTCATATTCTAAGGACTTATTTAATAGGCAGCTCTAAATTGCCCCTATTAGAGTGAGCGTGAGAATGTCTATAAATGTGATGCTGTATGTGATGTACTGGTACACATTCCATTATTGCTCCAGAAGGGTCTAAATACTGTAATCAATGTCATATGAATAACATGTCCATCCATCCATTATCCAACCCGCTATATCCTAACACAGGGTCACGAGGGTCTGTTGGAGCCAACACAGGGCACAAAGCAGGAACAAACCCCAGGCAGGGTGCAAGCCCACACACAGATACACCCACGCACCAAGCTAGGGACACACACTAGGGACTATTTTGAATCGCCAATGCACCTAATTTGCATATCTTTGGACTGTGGGAGGAAACCGGAGCACCCGGAAGAAACCCACACAGACACGGGGAGAACATGCAAACTCCACGCAGGGAGGACCCGGGAAGCAAACTGTGCCACCCTGAATAACATGTACATGGCATAAATAGGGCTTGAAGGATAAGACAGATTTTTGTTAGACACAATTGCACATGACTAAGACTGATTGGCAATTTAGAGTCCCCATTTGAGCTTTAGTTGTCTTTAACTGCTAAAGGATAGTAGTGAACTAATTTAGCAATTGCCACACCTGAAGAGACCAACTTCTATGCAAACTGTACACAGAAGGTGCCCAGGGCCTCACTTTTACAAGATGGAATGCTAAACTGCTGCTCCATTTTATTGGCTACACTGTATTTGTTTAGAGCCCTGATTATTATGAAGCACAGTAGAGTGATTATAAATTAATAAAAACACATGTCCTGCTAGGAATTCACACTTAAAAACTTGACCATCCATTCAAGGATGACTGATCAGCAGACCCTCCTGAGACATAATGGTGTTAGAAGAACAGCATATCGGGCTCTGCAACAATTTAGCTACATCCCCACAGATGAGGCCTTTTCAATTGGCTGAAGTCATTTGCCCAGGAGGGATGACAGTTAACTCTCTGCATGAGCTGAAGGACTGTTGTACCTATTAAATATTTAGCACTCTAAAAACGTGGAGGAAAAAATGAGCACTGCTTCTGGCATTAATCTCAGCAGTGCACAGTAACAGAAAAAATGCAATCTATGTGAAATTACTATTTTTATTTCCAGTTCTTTTTCTGATAGTGCAGAATGTTATTTCAGTTGCCTTTGTTATGGCACTGCTACTGATTTCTTTACATCAAGTTTCAGAAAATTGTCTATCAACTTGTAAAAAAAAGTAATTGCTGGAATAGATATCTTCCTCTGTTTGTGCCTTTTTGCTTATTACTTTTGGTTGTTTGAAGTCATTTTTAATTAGACACTTTTTTATCTAATGACTAAATGTCTGCTGGTCTTTGAGACATAGCACTGCAGTCAGATGATTAAATTATGTAAAGATGTTCCTTGATAAATTTTAATGCACATGGGGTTAGCATTGAATGCCTTGTACAAAGTGTAAGCTGCCGTTTGGTGATTTGGTTTCTTTTTTGTAGTTGTATCTTCAGTAGAACACATTTGTTCTCTGTAGCTCTGAACAGTACGTATATTAAATTCAGCCATATGTATGATCAGGTTGCCCTTTGTACAGGTCATATTTCTTAAGATCTTAGACAAACGAAAGGAGGCCATTCAGTATGCCAAGCATCTTTGTCTTGGCAATAGCTAAATTGTTCAAGCAATTCTTCCAGATACTACTTACAAGTTGTCAGGTTTTCTGCTTCAGCTGCATGACCCAGTAGTTTGTCCCAGATAGCCAAAATTATTTGTGAGAAGAAGTGTTTCTTGCTTTCTGGCTTGAACACACATCCTTCTCTTGTACCTGAGTATGTGATATACCGTGGAACTGCAAAAGATCTACTTTATCCATGCCCTGGAGGGCTGGACTTCTTGTAGATGCCATTGCTCAAAAGTAAAGAGGCTGCATTCCTCAAACTATCAGAGTGGGACTTGACTGCTAGTTCTAGGATGCTCTTGTTTGCTGTTTGATGAGCACCATCTCATGCTGCTGTGTCTTTTTTTGTAGTGTGATGGCCAGAACAGCACACACTATAGCCTGAGGCGGTACCTGCAGCCAATTCAGGCTGCAGCGGTAGTCTACCTCCTTCAGGATGGCACATCCATAAATGCTGTTGCAAGAATGTCTCAAGAGTATAGAAGAGATACCAGGGAATGGGCTATTACATGAAGAGAGCTGGTGGGCGTGTGGGCCAGTCAATGGCATTAATGCCTTCATCATCCAGGAACTACCTGCACACTCTGGCCACACAAGGCTCGGCATTGTCCTGCACCACAAGGAACCTGGAGACCACTGCACCAGCATAAGGTTTGACAGTGACTCTGAGGATTTCATCCTGGTACCTAATATGGGCACTCTAAGACCATCACTGACCCACTACTAAACCGGTCATGCTGGATGATTTTATAGGCTGCATAACTATTGATGTGCAGTCAGTGTGAGATGGTGGTAGTCCATTCATCCATTACTTAAGCAGTTTTGTCACTCACAGTGTCATGGAGACCTGGAGCCTATCTACACAGTGTTGAGTCCAAGGTGTAAGCCAATCCTGAGCTCACTTACATAACATACACATAGTCATACTGAGCTAATTTAGAGTCCTTGATTAATCTGATAGCATGTAACAGAAAATTCAATGAACAGACCTGGCTTCCAACACTGGCCCCAGAATCTCCAGCCACTTTGCTGTCATCTTTTCATAATTATGAACACAAATCCAGTTCTTTAAGTGTGTCAATTCAAGCCAGCCAATGTGTTATAGGCTGCTTCTGAAATCTCCCAAAGCTTAGTTCTCCATCCCTAAACTCTGGAACTCCATCTGGACTCTATCTCACTTGCAGGGTATGATATGACCAAAAGCAATCGGAAAAAGGCAATGAGGGTTCAATATTTTGTCTCATTGTAAAGATGACATTTATTCCCTTTTATACCATACATCCATTTTCTGAGCTAATTTTCCAGCTACAGAGGTGTGCAACAATGTTTCAAGGCATTTTAAAAAGCAAATGAGAATACAGTAAAAACATATGACTAGCAACAAAAATAGATGGGAGGAGCTATAGCCTAACTCCTCAGCATTGAATATTGAACGTTGAACAATGGACACAAGACAGCTCATCATGGGATTCCAGACTGGGACACACTTTGGAAATTTAGAGCCACTTATTAACCTAGCATGTACGCCTTCGGGATTGTAATTTTTCTGCATAATTTAGAAGCCTAATTGCTACATACTGGTAATTTGTTACCTGTGGGAAATAATGACATGAATGAAGCACAGTCTTCTTCTTATTATCATGCCAACTACTAAGGTAACATTTTTGTAATTGGCCACAGGGGCAGAGAAAACTCTGAAGAAATTGGAATTAGCATATAGAAAAGTAGTAATTAAAGTTTCAAATATAGCTAAGCAGTTAATCTGTCTATCTCTGAGACTTTACTTTAAATAGCATCATTACATCCACAGATCTGCACCCATCACAAGGCGCTTTACAAAGCAAATAGGAATACAATTACGGGTATCATGCTGAACAATGCATGACTGGAAAGAAGAATGCAATATCTGCAGACACTTCGAAGAGCTTGGAAATAATCTGAGATCAAGAATACAGAAGAAGGAATTATCCATCAAAACAGGAGGTTCTTTAGCAATGTAAAGCATTGCAGAACCCGATCCAGAAAGAACAGGAATCTGTAGGCAGAATACAAATGCTGCTGTCACCAGAGCCTCACAAAACAAACACATTCGTAGATAACTTCATGCAGCAGGCTACTTAAAATGAAAGAACACTTCATGGAGAAAACATGAGCATCGGGTTTATGTGAATTAAGCAGCACAGATGGGTATTATGGGATATTATAGTGCACTGTCTTATACTTGATGATTTTGAATCTTACGGGGTATCAATATAGTTGAGCGAGCTAAAGACGAGCTTCATGACAGATATTGACAGAATAGACACTGCCTACTTTGCTGCAGAAAGCATTTATAGAATTACTTTAAATTATACCTACTTGATTGGTTAAATGTTTGCCCCATGATGTACAACGGTAATGTTGGATTCTACAGACTAAAAGATGATAATGTCTTATTTAACAAGTTAAGTTAAATTTAGGAATTGAAGCTTAATGGGCATGGAGCAATTATTGAAAAACTATCATTATACTTACTGTTTGAGTGTCTATGAATGTGAGTGGGGTCTGCAGTGGACCCCCACACTGTACAGAGCTATTTTCTGCCTTGTGCCCAGTATGTCTGGGGTGGCCTTTGGCCCTGCACAACTGTGAGTTGATTAAGCCATTTTAAAATGCTATGTTTATGTATATATATATATATATATATATATATATATATATATATATGCTGTGTATATATTTCAGACCATAAGACCCTTTCTTAAAGAACCCAGGAATGGAAGTTTAGGAGTGATTGCCAGTGTAGGTGAAAAATTGGCTTTTTCACGAAAGAATAATCAGGTGTCTATTGGGTTATCTGCTTGAAAAGTGAATGAATGCCAATCCTGCTGCCATTACATTTAGTAAATAAGACTTTGGAAGTCAGTCTGTTGGAAGTCAAACTCAAATCTGTTGCTGAACTCTGCTTGTCTGTCTTTGTGTTTCTGCAGCAAACCCTAGAGAACAACTTGACGAACCTGGTGAAACGCAATGGTGAATTAGAAAACCAGATGGGAAAGTTGATCCAGATCTGTCAGCAAGTGGAGGTAAGCATTCTGCCAGTGGAATAGTCAGCATTGCTGTTGTTTATTTCTTTTAAACAATGCCAAACCAAGTGTGATCGGATATCAGATTTAATTGCTTCTCTATGGCTCCATACACTTGTCGGCAGTTATCGAGCAGCAAAAGAGTGATTGTAGTTAGAGTTAGTGACCACAATTCACCTTACACCAGATAGACAAAAGACAAACTACTGCCAAGCCGCATTGACATGTAACACGTCGTGTTGTGTGTTTTGTTTCAAAATGTCTGGAATAGGCTTGGAATAATAATGATATTGTCAAGGTGAAATGCCAAAAGAGACGCATATGTTTATTACAAAGTAAAAAAAATCGAGCCGCTTCCTTTGATGTTCATTTGCTTGTTATTCAAGGGGTGAATATCTTCTGTGGGCATAGCAGTTTGGGTGACGCTTGCTTAACCTTATAACTCCCTCCTCAAGTCAGTGGATGTTTTTTTTTTTGGCTGCCAGCAGTTTTACTCAAATGCTGCCAAGCTCTTTTAAACCTATTGTAGTTCTGATCCTTCCAGCTTATTTGTGGAACTAATTGAACTGGGAGGCAGCCCTCCCAAGAAGTCATTAGTTGCTCACTAACAAATCATTGATTGAAAAGCCCCTCAGATTAAAGGATGAAGTGACGTTTTGTTGTGTGACACCTGTTCTGTTTTTTGTCTCACTTGGTTTTCGATACTCAAATGCATCACATTGTGATAAGAAAGCTAAAATACTGCAAGCTTGTGTTTCTGTTACTGAAAAAATGTAGGGATCCATTTTGCAGTTTCTTCATCAGAAGTCCACTTTAAGTGAGTTGTTGTAGTGTGTGAACTGATATGATTTACTTCACTCAGTTCAGGCATTTAAAAGATGAAAGCTACACAAAACAAACTACTATGTTTTAATTTGGCAGTGTAATTCAGTGGTTTCTCACTTTCATATGCTCAGAATCAGATGAATCAGAATCATTCTAGAAACCATGAAACAACAGAATTTGAAATGGATGACAAACGACTGGTGTCATTTCTAAAATTTACACACTAAGAAAAACAAATGAAGTAAGAATAGAGATGTTTATTAACAAAAAGAAAGGGAGAGCATTTATAATACAGAAACTTTAATCAGAAAAGTCCTATTATCATTCATGGTTTTAAATATACAAATTAAAAACCATGAGCTGTTACAAATCACTACTATTACTAATAATCTCATAAATGTAAAGATTAAATAGTAGTTCTTATTTCATCAAGTAACAGAAATGCCCATGGTTTACTTTTGTTCATAGTCCTTAAATGGTCATTATTATACAGTGTTTATAATGTATATATAATTCATATGGTCTTGGTTAAAATTGTTGTTGGACAAAGCACAGCTTTAGGAATAACAGTAAAAAAATAGTAAAAAAAAAATAAAAGTCTTGAACATTAAACACTTATATTATTATGCTTTTTATATATTGTGCATAGGCGGAGTGGTGGCTCTGAGATTAGGGATCTGTGCCAGCAATCGGAGAGCTGTCAGTTTGGATCCTATAAACGGCAAAAGCTACTCTACTCCGCTGGACCCTTGACCAAGGCCATTAACCTGCATCCAACCCTGAAAGCAGGTGCCCCAACTTACAGGGAAAACTCTGGGTTGGTGGCAGAACTGGCACTCCAGCCACCATCAAAAACCTCACACTGTTCCAGTGTGGTGCTGAGGTGTCACCTGCTGCACTCGGGTCCCAATCCAGGTGGTTCATTGTGTGGTGGGTGCAGCAACATGCTCTCAGCGCATGCTCCCAACCTCTCCCTCTATATATTGTGTACATCATCAAAAAGACAAAGTTAAACTGTATCTACTTCCCACCCTACTGTTTATTTAGATTGTAGCGGTCAAGTGCCGCAAAGATTCACACCGTCAATGTGATGGTGATTTATTTATTTTAGTGGTGGATTACCAGGGACAACCCCAGCCTTGGAACGACACACACACACACACACACACACACACACACACACACTACAGAGACCAAATAAAGCACACTGGGAACATTAAACGATAAAGAATATAATGAAGTTAAATTAAATAAATGGAAACAATAATACCACCCCTGACCCCTTCAGCGATATTACATTTAATAAATAAACACAATAAACACACAGCAAAAGTCCATGTAAACCAAACTGGATGAAATGAGAGGTGGTGAAGTTAAGTCCAACGATCTGTATGTAGAGAGGGTGAAAGAAAACTCAGTCCTACTGGTAGATACTGAAAGGATGAAGTCAGATGGATGGTTCAGGAGCGCTCCACTCTTCCGGAAAACCAATAAATTCCAACACAGTCCTCAGTGCACAGGTAGACAGACGATTAAGACCCCAACAAATAAATATACAATCCAGGACACAATAATTAATTAAGGTTCAATTAACAGCAGGAAGCACGACAGTTAAACGTAACACACAACGCACCAAAACAATACAAACTTTTTTTTTTTCTTTGACACCTTTCCTCCTTTTAAACCCCTCTGGCCACCTTTAACCCCAACAGCCCATGCAAGGACTGCTGGGAGATGCAGTTCTAACTACTGGTAGCATTGCTACAAGATTACTTGAGTATGGTTGTGTGAATGGTGGTGAATATGACACATAATTTTGCTATACTCTGCATTTTCATAATCTTGGTTCAGAATTGCCACCACAAGTTAGCACCTCCAGAGATGTCCTGCATCTATTAACATATTGGAACATATAGAGTTGTAAGCCAGTAGTATAACATGCATCTCCAGAGACCCAAGTTTGAATTCAGGCCTTTTCAATTTTTGAGTGGCCTTTACACATTCTCTCTCTATCTTAATGGGAGACTCTGAGTACTTTTTGATATATATACAGTAATCCCTCGCTATATCGCGCTTCGACTTTCGCGGCTTCACTCCATCACGGATTTTAAATGTAAGCAAATCTAAATATATATCACGGATTTTTGGCTGGTTCGCGGATTTCTGCGGACAGTGGGTCTTTCAATTTATGTTAAGTGCTTCCTCAGTTTGTTTGCCCAGTTGATTTCATACAAGGGACGCTATTGGCGGATGGCTGAGAAGCTACCCAAACAGAGCACGTATTTCATATTAAATAAAACTCCTCAATAATATACGATATGCTTCCCGCACGCTGCTTCCCACACTTAAAAGCTCTAACAGCCCGTATTGATTTTTCATTGTTTGCTTTTCTCTGTCTGTCACTCTCTCTGAGAAATAGAGGCAGATACTTAGCCATCATGCAATACCATCAGGGAGGCGTATGATTGGCTCCATTATCTGCTCCTGACGGAAGGGGTGTGAGCAGAGGGACTGTTTGCACAGTGGCTGTTTGCTTAGAAGATACAGACGCGCCTGTAAAAAAATGTTGTAAAAAAAATTCACATTGATCCCTTCATTGTGCCGCTTTATCACGGTGCTTGCATACTTAAAAGCCCAACAGCCTTATTGATTTTTGATTGTTTACTTTACTCTCTCTCGCTGACATTCTCCGCTCCTGACGGCGCACCTAAAGGAGGAAGATATGTTTGGATTCTTTTAATTGTGAGAAAGAACTGTCATCTCTGTCTTGTCATGGAGCACAATTTAAACTTTTGACTAAAGGGTGTTACTTCATGTCTAGAGGGCTCTAATAATGTTAAAAAATGTATTTAGAAGGTCGTAAACAGGTTTTAAATGCTCTAACTGCGAAAATATTAGATTTATAAATAAAGAATCCTACTTCTTGGAAATTCATTTATCTGTCTGGAGCGGATCAACCGCAATAAAACGAGGGTTTACTGTATAACTGTGTGGAGAATATTTATAAACAGTGTGGGAGAGTTTCTAAGAGCTTAAAATATAAAAAAATAACCATACAAACATATGGTTTTTACTTCGCGGATATTCACCTATCGCAGGAGGTTCTGGAATGCAACCCCCGCAATCGAGGAGGGATTACTGTATATATATATATATATATATATATATATATATATATATATATATATTGCTCAAAAGAATTGAAGGAACACTTTTTAATCAGAATATAAAGAATTAAAGGAACACTTTTTAATCAGAGTATAGCATAAAGTCAATGAAACTTATGGGATATTAATCTGGTCAGTTAAGTAGCATAGGGGTTTGTTAATCAGTTTCAGCTGCTGTGGTGTTAATGAAATTAACAACAGATGCACTAGAGGGGCAACAATGAGATGACCCCAAAACAGGAATGGTTTAACAGGTGGAGGCCACTGACATTTTTCCCTCCTCATCTTTTCTGACTGTTTCTTCACTAGTTTTGCATTTGGCTACAGTCAGTGTCACTACTGGTAGCATGAGGCGATACCTGGACCCTACAGAGGTTGCACAGGTAGTCCAACTTCTTCAGGATGGCACATCAATACGTGTCATTGCCAGAAGGTTTGCTGTGTCTTCCTGCACAGTCTCAAGGGCATGGAGGAGATTCTAGGAGACAAGCAGTTACTCTAGGAGAGCTGGAGAGGGCCATAGTAGGTCCATAACCCATCAGCAGGATCAGTATCTGCTCCTTTGGGCAAGGAGGAACAGGATGAGCACTGCCAGAGCCCTACAAAATGACCTCCAGCAGGCCACTGGTGTGAATGTCTCTGACCAAACAACCAGAAAGACTTCATGAGGGTGACCCAAGGGCCCCATGTCCTCTAATGGGCCCTGAGCTCACTGCCCAGCAGCATGCAGCTCGATTGGCATTCACCATAGAATACCAGAATTGGCAGATGCACCACTGGTGCCCTGTGCTTTTTACAGATGAGAGCAGGTTCACCCTGAGCATGTGACAGAAGTGAAAGGGTCTGGAGAAGCCATGGAGAACATTATGCTGCCTGGAACATCATTCAGCATGAGCAGTGTGGTGGTGGGTTAATGATTGTCTGGGGAGGCATATCCATGGAGGGTCACACAGACCGCTACAGGCTTGACAAAGGCACCTTGGCTGTCATAAGGTATCAGGATGAAATCCTTGGATCCATTGTCAGACCCTATGCTGGTACAGTGGCTCCTGGTGCACAACAATTCCTGGCCTCATGTGGTGAGAGTATGCAGGCAGTTCCTGTAGGATGAAGGAATTGATACCATTGACTGGCCACCACACTTTCCTGACCTAAATCCAATAGAACACCAATGGGACATTATGTTTTGGTCCATCCAATGCCACCAGGTTGCACCTCAGACTGTCCAGGAGCTCAGTGATGCCCTGGTCCAGTTCTGGGAGGAGATCCCCCACAACACCATCTGTCATCTCATTAGAAGCATGCACCGATGTTGTCAGGCATGTATACAAGAACACAGGGGCCATACAAAGTGCTGCGTACAATTTTGAGTTGCTGCAATTAAATTTTGGCAAAATGGACTAGCCTGCCACATAATTTTTTCACTCTGATTTTTGGGGCGTCTTTGAATTCAGGGCTCTGTAGGTTGATCATTTTCATTTCCATCAAACGATGTGGCATCCTTTCGTTCCTAACACATTACCCAGTCTATATCAGTATAGATATCCAGGAGGATTTCTTTTTCCCATTGAGATCTGATGTGTTTTCAAAGTGTTCCTTTAATTTTTTTGAGCAGTATATATATATACCTATATATTTTGCTTTTTTTTAATATAATATCAAAGGTCTACATGTTAAAGTTTATTGGTGGATTTTTTGTGGATGATTTTGTGGTTGGTTTGGCACACTTGGTTGGCAGAGTGTGCTTAGTTTGATGAAAGACTACTCTTGGGTTCTTTCATTATAATTTATAGGTGCTCTTCTTCCATGAGCAAATTAAAATCCTTGTTGACTTGCCATTACCATCTTGAGCAAAGCAGCTTTTGGCTCTTAAGAATGAAAAAGAAGAATAAAGTATTAAGAATGAGAAATCCTGCAGTATTTAGCCTTTGTTTATGATGTTAAATTGGCCCTAGTATGTGTGTGTGTGTGTGTCTTTACCCTGCAGTGGTCCGGCATCCTGTCCAGGTATTGTTCCTGCTTTGTGACTAATACTTCTTGGGATAAGCTCCAGCTTCCCTGTGACCCTGCCCAGGAAAAATAAAATATATGGATGGATGGTTATTTCTGTCATGTGTATGTATTGCTATCTAAGTTTTGGCATGGGAGTGAGGACCTAACACCCAAAATAACTTTCATTTGCTGTGCGTAGACAGCCAGTTACAAGTAGCTGCAGTGGTTTATGTGTGAGTTAGTCAGTCTCTTTTGTTGCCATGCTCACTAAAATTTACAACTCATTAAGCTTCAGGAAAATTTTGCAATGGATATCCTGAATGGATAACAGCTATTTTCAGCTTTCAGCATCAAGTTTTTTATACAGTTTCCTTTGCTCTCGTACTGAAACCCCAGCAGTTTAAAGTGCACAGACTGGAGAAATTGCGAGTGGTTGTTTTAGAAGGATGCAAATATGCAACATAAACAAATATTCCAAAATCCTAAAATATCTGAAATACCTTTGGGCGCAGGCATTGCGGATTAGGGATGCTCAAATTGTATTCCTTTACATAATTCTGAACAGCCCTAAAAAGAAACTGTAACATCAGCCTATTATGATTTGAAATTTAAAAATCCGATGTGAAACAGACAAAAGTATTGCACCAAGATGAAAAGACTGAAGCACACACCAAATGACAGTTCAACCCCATAACCGATGTGTTTACTTAACAATAAAATATTGTACTTTGAAAAGTAGCACTTTCCTACTATTATGACCACAGGAAATGATTCATAAAATAGCAGACACCAACTAGCAAACCACTTCTGTCACATTACTCATGCAGCACCTCAATTAACTTCCACTGCAATCTCCACTCTCCTTCTTGAACCTTCCTGGACTTGCAAATATTCTCATTTGATAGAATGCAACTCAGCAAACCTTTCCCTGTCAGTCATGTCTCTGGCCAAGTCCACCTTCCAGGTAATCTTCTAGACACTATTATTAATCTCTGTACTTACATATTTATTAGCATCCTGGTGTAATCCAGGAATTTTTCAGGATGCCACTTCACTTCTTTAATGTGAATCCAGAATTGTCCCGTGGTCTCCCTTTGCTGCAGAATACGATTAACCCAATATTTGCATTCATGATGCTGATGGCACCTCCTCTTCAGCACCCTGATTTCCACAATTAAAAGCACAAAATAATAAAATCACCTCGCATCCCACAAAATATTGACAGTGACTGATGTCAAACATTATTTTACCTGGAAAATACTTCTTTAAAAAACACTTGAAAATCTTTGCAAAATTACCCCTCCACCCAAAACAAAACTTGCAAAATGCATTTAAAAAGTTTGAAAAAGCCAAACAGGAAATGTGAAACGCTCAAGTCTGAATGGGCCCTTAATCTTGTTGCACTTGGTTGGTTGCTCTCCTTTGCGTAAATTCAAGTGCTGCTGTGCCTTGTTTGTAGTTTAGGGACAAGAACTCAACATAACACTCCATATGCAGTCTTACTGCTGCTTTATACAGTCTGAGCATAATGTCCCTTAATTTATATTCGACAATTTTCAGCAATATAACCTAACATGTTATTGTCTTTTTAATTGGTTCTACATATGGCTTAGACAATGGGAATGTTGTGTCAACATAAACCCCTAAATCCTTTTCAGAAGTTCCTTCCTATAAGACAGTGTCTTCCATCTTGTATTTATGATTTAACATTACTTTTGCCCACTTGTAGCACTTTGAATTTTGAAAGTTATCTCGGAAAGCAGTAGCTTCTAATTTCAAAATTGTTGGAGTGTATCAAATGCTTTTTGAAAGTCTGAGTAAACTGTTCTGTGCTTTGCTTTTGTTCACTACTGCAGAAGCCTGTTCAAAAAATGTAGTAGATTGATTTAGCAGGATCTTCCTCTCATAAACCTCTGTTGGCTGTTATTTAGTATGATATTTTCATACTGGTACTTTTCTAATATTTTTTTTGGTATAGAACTAAGACTTACATGTATTGGTTTGTAATTATTAGCTTTTTTTGTCAGCTCGGTTTGTTTGACTGCTGCCTAAAACAGATTTACACAAGGTATATGACTTGTGGGATATGGCCCTGACACAGACAGGCGGACACCGAAGGTTTGCACACAAACACACGTTTATTTACACAGTCCATATTTACAGTGATGCACACAACCCATTACTCCCCCAAAGTCCAGGCCTCACTACGATGCCTCTCTTCCTCTGGTCCGCCTCCACTCCTGTCCTCTCCTCCCGAGCTCTTGCCTTTTACTCTTCCGACTCCAGCCATCGAATGGAGGGAGTCGGCCCCTCTTATGCCAACCCGGATGTGCTCCAGGTGCCTCCCAATGAGCGACTGCCGGCACTCCCTGTTGTGGCAGAAGTGCCGGCTGTGCACCCGGAAGCACTCTGGGTGTCCCTGGTTTTCTTCCCCCCAGCACTTCTGGGTGTGGTGGAAGTGCTGAGGGCCAGGGCCCCTCAGGCATCTGGGCACCCCCTGGCAGTGACCACTATAGGGCCCCTAGGGTTGAGATCAGCTATGAAAGTGTAAGAGACTAAATAAATGCTAGACAAAGGTAATGTTTTTGCCTCCAAAATAATATAGAGGACAAGGCAATCAGGTATCCCTTAAATAGGGAATTACTCTAAGACTGTAAACAGACCAATAAGCCAGGAGTTGAACTTCTAAGCTCTGTTCCAGTGGTCTCCAAAGTCAGCAGGGAGGTCGCCCCCTTGTGGTCTGGAGGAGGCGTAAGCCCTCCTCTGGTCCTTCTGGGTGTCCCTGCTGGGTACCACCCCCAGCCACATGCCACAGACTTTATCCAGAAGTGATATATTCCCTACCATTGCATTCCAAGCCAATGGAAAGAAAAAAATCTTTTTAAATGCATGAATATTGATTGATGCTGATTAGGATGCTCTAATGCTTACTAAGTGTTACTTTGATTACTTCAAGTTTGTCGTGCCAGCATATTTTACTGATGATGATTTTTTTTGTGCTTTTTTTGATGTCTTGTGTCAAGTGAAGAAGCTAAAGTCACCAAGTGATTTACCCTCTTCATCAATTGCTCTTCTTATTCAACAGGTAAACACAGCCATGCATGAAGCCAAATTAATGGAAGAGTGTGATGAGCTGGTGGAAATCATTCGGCAAAGGAAGCAAGTAATTGCTGTTAAAATTAAGGAA
The DNA here is from genome assembly GCF_016835505.1 of Polypterus senegalus. Classification (NCBI taxonomy): domain Eukaryota; kingdom Metazoa; phylum Chordata; class Cladistia; order Polypteriformes; family Polypteridae; genus Polypterus; species Polypterus senegalus. The sequence goes on from NC_053163.1 coordinate 55,754,721, forward strand.
TCTAAGGTAGGCCTCTATACTGAGCTCTGTTTGTCTGCCATGCTGCTGAGAGGTACCGTTTAACTTTGTTTTTCTAATCACTGTTACAGATCAAAAAAAGAGAAAGGACTGTGTTTTTGTGTGCTTGCAAATTACAGGAGTTTCTTCCCTTTTTACTGAGTGTGATCTCCCTGATACCTTGCATGTTCTCATTTTGACAGCTGCTTACAAATTTGCTTCTGTAGTGTTCTCTAAGTTCATACTCTCATATTGAAAACACAACTTGATTAATTTGTATTGAACATAAATGAGAGGAGACCATGCTGTCTGTTAAGCTTGTTTGCTTTATAATCAAATGAATCTCAACTTCAGGTTGTGGCAGATATCATCTATTATATCCATTTTGGAATCTCACTGTACTCTGACAGGACCACTGACTTTGCTGCTACTGTATTGTGCAGTATAAAGAAGCTATAAGGGTATAAACTTGGATAACGACATAATAAGAAAACACATTTTGGTAATTCCTTATAATAAATTTCATTAATAAACCTTTACAAAACTTTTACAATGGATAAATAGATGCAAATTTAGATAAGGTTATACAAAAACATTATCAACTAATGGTAAATGATTTTTAAAGATTTGAAGACGCACCATATAACATTTGTTAATGACTTATTAATTAAAATAATTAAAAACTGTTGCTAGTTATATGAATTAGCATTTAATGACATGTATGAGTGTTTAAATACACATGAACAAATAAGTCATAAACAAACATTAGCAGACTGTTAATGAAAGTTACTATAAAGTGTTGCCATATCTCTCGGTTATAATAAAAAAATCCTGGATCGAGACGTGACTTTTTCAGAAAGATACTTTCACATCCCGCGAGACGAGACATTGTGCCAAGAGATTTAACCACACCGTGGGATGGAAATAAAAGTTAAAGAGTAGATGACAAAGTAAAATGTTGTAAAGAATTCAAAAACATTGACGTAATACATATGCAGAGCAGGTTAGAGATAATGAAAGTATTAAAATTCGAAAGTCTCAAAACAATTATAGTAAAGATCGCAAACTAAACAGAATTTATTACTCGGTGAAATAACAGAACAGTGAAAAGAGATTGAATATATTCTTCGGATTTAAACTTCAAGTCAGAGACTTGTAGATCGTCTAATTCGTGTTGCCATCAGGGAAATGTATTGTTTCTTCCCAATGAAGAGGTGTATCCGCGAGAATTAAAAGATTTGTTGTTTGGTGAAAGTGAAATGCACATATACGAGCAGCAGAGACGCGAAGTGGCTGGCGTGTCTTCACTGTTGTTGCCGATAACCACCTACTCAACACTCCAATCCAAGTCTGGCCCTAGGGGGTCATTAACCTGGGTTATCCCAATGTTCTCAAACAGAATGTTACTTGTTGGATTTTTGAGACATCATAACGTAATGCCCCATAGTAGTATTTCAGACACATTTCTTAAAATTTTGAAGTGGATATAGGCCTGCTCCAATTGTTCATCCACTTGTCTCTCTCTGAAATGCTCCTTCAGTTCTGTCTCCCTTCCATTTGAACCTTCACTCCACTTTCTTCTCCACTGTGGCTTAAATGACACTGACAGAGAATTCTTCATAATTACTTTAGGGTCAAGAACACATTACAAAATTGAGGGACTTCTCAGGACATGGCGTCTAATGGCAGCCACAAACACTTGAGCCCTTTTTATGTCTGTTTGTTTGGTTAATTTAAAGGGGCAGGTTCCCTTGTTCTCAGTAATAACGAACAAAACCTTACTGGCTTCCTCCTATCCTGTCATTGCATCTCTATGTCCCTGGTAAATATCCTTTAGGACGCTTTTTATAATTTAAACCATTCTTTCTCATATTGATCCGTGACTGCCTATGCTGATTTTTAGGGAGCTTTTTGTGCCTCATTATGGAGCCTTTTCCTTCTCCCGTTTCCACCTGCTTCTGCTACCCTGTGCATACTGCTGTGTGTTTATACGGTAGAAACTTACCTTCCGTAAATTTAACTTCTAGGAATTCAACCTTACATGAATTAATAACAGAGCATGAAAATAAAATGAAAGGAAAAGAGAGCATAAATTGAAATAATTCAAAATGCAATATTGTGCAAGAAACCTCTTATCCTGTCAGTTTATATTCTTACACTTTTAGACAACAGTACTAGAACGAAAGAAGCGCTGACTGGATACTCTCAGTCCCCCTCACCCGTTTCACCTAACGTATCTTCTCATGTCTAGATATCAACTGGCTAACTTTCATTTTTGGAAAAAGTGCTCAATTCTAAACCTGACTGTGTTGGACAGGGGTGCTGTGTCTGACACAAAATAATGTTATTGTACATGGGAGGTTGTATTTGAAACTTATAATGTGTGTTCATATGTGAAGTGAGTGATATTATTGGGTATTAGTTGAGCCATGTTTGCAGTTATTTTAGAGTCAATGTAAGGTGATGCCCAAAGACATATAAATATACAATATACAGCGGAATCCTGGTTTAATGAAATTCATGGGATTATAAAAATATTTCATTATAACACATATGGAGAAAACACATGTACTATTGTGACTGGGATTGCCGGCTATTTGCCGTCTCTAACGGCAGTGGCGCAATGACAGCTGCATAGTTGCTCTGCTGCGTCTGGTAAATAGTAAACCAAGGGCAAAGTAATTGGTTATCCACAGCAGGATCAGGCTTACAACATAACGTACTTGTCATACGATGTTTCAAACATTTAATGCCAAACTTTGACATGCTCTTCTTCACAGTCTCCAGGTCACAGAACTGGCCCGGAAATCTTTAGCAGCACCTGCTTCTTTAGACAGAGTCAACTGACATATGAAAGTTATTTGACTCTACGCCAGTGCTTCCGGTGACTTGGCATGACTTGTGGGGTGTACTTCCAAGTTGTTTGGAAACCAGGGCATAAAGTCCCACCCCAACCCCCCTGTGGCACTCTGGAACTCCATTCATGAGCTGCACTTCCGGACTCCACTTCCCATGGACCCCTGCGGGTATCCAATCTGGGACACCTAACATATGGGGGATGGAGCTGTTTCTGGCCTCCAGCTTCTGCTCGTCTATCCCCTGCAAATTCCAAATTGCCAAGTAGTCATGCTGTTTTCCAGTCGGGATACCCATCTGCTCTTCATGGCACTCACAATCCACAATTTATTGTGTAAAGAAAAATGACTTTTATGCGGCCAAAAATATTTAATCAAAAATTTTATAGAGTTCATTTTATATGAAAATTGGGATTCAGAAAACCCAAAATTGGTATGAAAATATTCTTATGCATAACCAAAGTAATTTGTACTTTTCTTTGTGGTGATTCACTGGTAGGCTACAGCTGTCTCCCAGATAGAAGACTTACTTATAAAAGCTTACTTAGATGAAAGCAAAAATAAGCAAACAAGAAAATAATGCTTTAGGGACAATCAAAATAAGGATGACATTAACATGCTGATGCAGGCCAGCAGAAGAGTAATGCAGGATGACTATACAGAGCAAGATTTAGAAGGACAGATTCATTTCCTTTAAATAAAACTTATGCAATACTAATATTCACTATGTGGATTTTGCTGTGGACTATAATAAAACACCAACTGTTCTAGACTGGTCGGTCATATATCAGACTGCTCTCCGTCAAGACTTGCTAGCTTTCCTGATCACATTCTTTGTTGACTACCATTGCCATAGCCTGCCAGGCAATATCTTTTGATATTCTATTAACCAGCCAACACAGTACCAGATAAAAATATTTGCTCTTGCCTGTTCCTCTGTCATTAGTCTATCTATCTATCTATCTATCTATCTATCTATCTATCTATCTATCTATCTATCTATCTATCTATCTATCTATCTATCTATCTATCTATCTATCTATCTAACTATCTATCTATCTATCACAAAAGTTTTAGAACACCCCCATTTTCTTATTTTTACTGAAATTTCAGAAGTTTAATTCCAATGACTAACCTGAAATGGTACAAAAGCAAGCAGTAAACCGCCAAAGGGTTAAAAATAAAGGTAGATGCCTTTTTCAGAGTTATTTCAAAAGGCTTTTTTCCGGGAACAAGTAATGAATTAACAACCTACAGCTTTTCTGCAGCAATGGAAGTTTATTCAGTCTTGAAAGTTGATGCAAACAATTCCTACAGGTGTTCCAACTTTTGTTGATTACTTGCTCTGTCTGTGTAAAAGCAGTGCTGGAGCAAAGGGTGTTGCTACATATCTGAAGAATTATTTGGATGATTTTGTATCATATATATTGCAATGATAATGACGTGAAAAAGGGAAATTAACAAAGGAAGACGGACAGGCAAACTGTAATAACCCTTAAAAGTGTAGGTCTTTCCTTTAGAGGAATTGCAAAGAAAACCAAGGGGTCATTAAGTCCAGTTTCCTACAACAGCAAAAGCAATTTGGAAATTCTGACAGGAACAGCTGTGGTAGACCCAAAACCAAAACAGAATGAGAGGATACACTTCTGAGAGTCAACAGCTTACATGATAGGTATCTCACAGGACAATAGCTTCAAGCACTGCTTAATAGCTGTGCAGTGTCCATATGTCCAATTGCTTATTTGGTATATGTTTTCATTTTAAAGTAAGTTGATATTTGGGATAATTTTGCACATGTTTTTAAAAATAGGACTCCTGGTTTATTGGTCTGTTTACAGTCTAAGAGTAATTCCCTTTTCAAGGGATACCTGATTGCCTTGTTGCCTTGTCCTCTATATTATTTTGAAAGCAAACACATTACCTTTGTCTAACATTAATTTAGTCTTTACGCTTTAATAGCTGATCTCAATCTGCTACTTAACTTGGAGACGGAATAGACATTATTATTTTTAACAAAATGGTTCTTCGCTTTCTTCTCAATAAACTCTAGTAATTTACTTTTCTGGTCCACTTATTCTTTTGTATTAAAGCAAATAAAGATGTACTGTGCTATTGTTCAGCTTAATTTTGTGGAGAGCCTCAAGATCAGATTAGATTTGCAGGCACTAATGAGATGACAGGAATGCTTAATATTTTATTGTGAAGCTTGGATTTTTGTTGATGTCCAGCTGTGTTCTTTAATGTAAAAGCCAGGAGAATATTTATGGCACCTGAAGAAAATGAAATGCAAGAAATCATGCTGAAAAAAGAGAAAAAAATAAAATATGCTATTTTCTAAAGTTACAAATTATATAGTCTGTCAATATTTCTTGCTTTTTCTCAGAAACTAGTAAGGAGAAGCAGAAAGAAGACCATGTCTAACTGCTTCTCACCTTCAGACTGCTGGCTGAGCTGCTGACCTGTCAGATTTTACAGCATGTACAGAATGATTCAGAGCAGGCTGGGTGTAAGATGCCGCCATCTGGCAGTGCCATGAAAAAAGTGTTAATATGGAGAGATGGAAGCAGACAGATTCTACTGTGATGTGCTGGCTTTTTGTTACACTAGTTTGAAACAGGACTGTGGCAAAGACAATTTAATTAAACTAATTAGACAAATGTACCATTTTATATAGACTTAGCTGTGTTATAGCATAGACTTAATGTCCAACTTGGGTACTCCATTTATACATCTAATAATAGAATGCTTTATTTTCTTCTTTTGTATTCATTTTAATTTTATTTGAAGAAGATAACATTACATACAATCAAGTTGAACTCAACAAAACGGAATTCAAACCCCAACCGAGAGAAAGAGAGAACAGCCAACAGCAAGAGCAAATCTTTAAAAACAACCTTGAACAGAGAATGTCCTTTTCCCTGATATACATGCTTATTCTAAAATGGTATTAATAAAACCTTGCCATATTTTAAAATGTTTTGAACAGATCCTCCAAGCGAGAATTAGATTTGTTTCCAATTTCAAATAGCATAGAAAATTAGTTACCCACTGACTTAAAAGTGGTGGGCTGGGATTCATCCAGTTGAGCATACTTTGTTTTCTTGAGAAAACTTTTCAACATTGTTTTTGATTGTAACTACATTAAGACACCAGCGTGCTCCATCCATCAGTGTCCCAAGTCTTTCAATGTCAGACAACTTTTGCGAAAAATCCATTTGATACTTCAGGCCACCCCTGTTGTATTGTAAAATGAAGTGGCACATCCTTCCCCATGCAGGTTGATGGAATTTAGCTCAGTGATAAATGTGGTTTTGTTAAGGATCAGGCAGCAGGAGGTGCAGAACCCTTTAGCAAAGTAAATTAGATTAAACAAGCCAAGTTGGCATTAGGCCTGAATTAAAGAGTTCAATAAGCAGTTTTTCAGTGTATTGCAGTAGTGGAACAGAATTTCTGTTTATATATGAAGCCTCGCAGAGAATCAGCTTCTGTGCCTTTGCCACTTCATCACTTTTGATATGGATAAATGTCAGCAATTTCTGCCCATACAATTATATCCCAGTCACTTAATACTTCCACCATAGTCAGAACTGATAATGCAGAATGTGTTGTCAAACAGGAAAGCATCCAGAAGCTTATCTGTGCCGGTTGTTTCATTCCTGCGTAAACCAATCTTTCCTTCCTAGTCGAAATGCATATTTCTCTCAGTGCCATGCATTATTGGGTTTTAGGCTAGAATAACCATCTTGGATTTCTGGAACTTCCCAGAATACAGCATGGTCACTAATATGTTAGAGCTTACTTTCTCTGTTGGGTTTCAACATATTTCTTTTTTAATGTAATTTCCTGCATTTGGCTAGCACTGTGATTAGTGATGTTGTCTGCGAACTCCCAAGACCTGCCTTTCTTTCTTTTCCCTCCAGTTCTCAGTGAGTTTCATGTTCTCCCATTTTAATTGTGGATTCTCCCCAAGCACTTTACTTTCTCATAGTCATGGAATTTGTAGTGACTGTCAACACCAAATTAAGTATAAATCAGTTTGTTCTGTGCACACTGTACATGTGCTTAATGATTCATTGATGTCTCATCTAGAATCAAAAAAGGACCTACTTTTTACAAAGTGTGGGTGCAGTTCACCAGAAACTTTGGGTTTACAACACAAAAACTAATCCTGAATGCGACCCAAGTCCATGACAAGGTATACTTGCACAACCTCCTAAACTCACTCACAACAGATCATCAAGGAGCAATCAGTTAGTCTAACAGATACGTCTTCAATATGTGGGAGGGAACACTGCTACCCAGAGGAAATCTCCAGGGATGAGGAGAGAATGCGTACACTCGACACAGACTGTGCCTGGGACAGAATTTAAACACAGGAACCATTCACCGGTGTTAACCACTGTGTCGATCTGCATCCCACATGCCTAAATGCCCATTCCTGTTACGGCATCTTTACACGGATTGATGCCGTTGGCTGGCCAATACATTCATCAGCATTCATTTTTTTGACAGAGTCACTATCACAGCTAGAGCATCTGAGTAGCATAGCCTCATAAAAAGTGCAACTTTGTGTTAATAGTATGAAATGAAATTCACATTTTGGTTCATGCAGTGGGCTTAACTGCTGTATAACTTCAAAAGTGACCTGGGTTATATTTCCAACGCCAGAAGGATTTTTGTCCAAGTATAAAGTTATCTGCCACATTTCAATTACTTGCAGCTCTGGTCTTTGGAATGACAACTCTAAATTGGCCCAGCGTAAGTGAGCCCTGCAATAGACTGACATCTTGTTCAATTTAAAGTTCTACTTTGTTCATGAAGCACCTAGAGAAGGTTCAGGCATCCTGCAACACTGCAAAGGAAGAAGTGGTTCAGCAGAGTTATAAAATGACTAGCCGTGTCCCACGGGTCCATCCGTGTATTAGTGAAAAAGGACAGTGAGGAGGGCCGTGCCCGGCTTCCCACTCCTGACATCACACTTCCCCCTCTCCTCTGCCCACAGCCTCTGTCTCGGATTAGCTTGAATATATCTCTCCTGCAAGCGAACTATGATTCTTAGCGCAATGACAGAAGTTGCAAAATCAACCAGAATGTTCAAGCAAATTCTAGAAAAAAACCCAATTTAAATCCGTTAAGCAGTTGTCTTGTTACGCTAGCTAAGTGGATATAAGGAAAACGCACCGAGGCTCCACTTCCTCCCTCTCTCCTCAGCCCACTTCATGTGTCCCCATTGGATTTGCGCAAATAAATGGAGGCCGCAGGTGAAATATGATACATAGCGCAATAAGAGGAGTCGCAAAATCAACCAGAATGTTCAAGCAAATTATAGAAAAACCCCGATCTAAATCCATTAAGTAGTTCTCTCATGAAAAGGGGGCAGACAGACAGATGTTGGATTTTTTTATATATAGAGATATTCTGTTTTAATAATGCAAAACTTGAAAGGGTTTTTGGTTACATATGAGTGTTCTATTCTATCTGTCTAGTATATAAGAAAAGATCTTCAGCCAAACTTGGGCTGAGTTCCTATAAAACTAGCAGAGATGGTTAAAAAAGAAAACCACATGCCACAAGCCTTTGGTTTAGTAAATAGACTGTCATGTCTCAGAATAATTTCTGTAAACAACACAGTATTCCCACATTAATATTACATTAAACTACATGCATACAGCTTATTTCAAATGTTGCAGACATGACTCAGCTCTGATGTAGTAGTCACTTCTCTGGTAAAATTGTAGGTTCTAAGCATAATCTTGTAAAATATAAATGATTATGCATCCCGGTACAGTGCACTTGAAATAAATCTAGGTTTAAAAGTAGCAGGGCAGTTAATTGGTGTCTGTGTTATACAGTAGCTGTTTTTGCATTTCCTTATGGATCAATCAAGTTTCTATCTATCTATCTATCTATCTATCTATCTATCTATCTATCTATCTATCTATCTATCTATCTATCTATCTGTCTGTCTGTCTGTCTGTCTGTCTGTCTGTCTGTCTGTCTGTCTGTCTGTCTGAATCCTTTAGCTCTTTATGAAAACCCAATCAGATCAAGGTCAGTTTAGAGCGTGGAAGGATAGTTAAACTGATCAATGTTCCTGCATGTACATTTTTACCTAATATTATTTTCAGATTTCCAAACATGACTCTGAAAGTTCTGTGACTGACTGACACCCCATTTTCTACTAGTTCCTACTTTGTGCCCAGTGCTATTAGCAAAGGTTCTGACTATGTTCAGACATGTTAAACTTATTTTTCATAACTACCTAAAAATGTGTGGGAGGCTCAAAATATACCAACCCCCCCAAAATGTGCTGTTTCTCAGAGGGGAATGCTTACATAGAGTTCTTCACAGGACTTCTTCCATCAGATGTGTTGTTTGCTTGTCACACCCATGTTAGTAAACTGATTTCTCTTCGACCTGTGCAGAAGCACAAAAAACATTTGTTTTATGTTTCAGTTCCATATTTCCTGGCTGTGAGTTCAATGTTAAACAAAGAATAGGGTCGGAAGCTATAGGAGAAAATGCTTCACATGTCAGTGTTTGTCATTACTTTAGCTTGCAATTTGTGGCATGTGAGCTAAGCAGCAAGTCCGGTATTTAGGAAACTTTTATATCATAATTAACTTATGATCTATTTGAATAATGAATAGCTGTTATTCAAAGACTGCTCTCCACCTGTGTCTAAGTGTGTACTTACACTGGCGATTCGTTCTGTCTCCAAGCATGTTTGTCCACATGTACTCCCCCAAAGTCTTGTTCGTTTGGATAGTTTGATCACTTTGTACCATGCCCTGGCCCGCTTGGAAGAGATGTGCCCAGGCACAGTTCAGAAGGATTTGGGAGTAGTGAGATCGCTAAACGTACCTGAGCACGGAAAATAGACATGACGTCAATGATGTGACAAGTCAGATAGTGCAATTCTCATTTCATTCAGTACCATTTGAGTTAAAAACAGGTTTTTATTCTCCCTTTACAGATTGATTTGAATTGTAGTTGGCAAGAAAAGCTGTAAACTCCCTTAATGTCACTTGTCTCCATAAAAATCTTCTCTTATGTGCGCCACGATTAATAGCAAAACACTGCACTGCACACTCAATAAATCTATAAGAGGTAAAGCTTTTTCCTGCCCTACACAACTCCAAAAAAAACACCAAATAAATAAAATCATTTTGACATGCGTGCTGTCACTCTGTGTTTGGATGTTGTCTTGGCTTTACAGGTATGGTCATGACGAAAGTGTACCCGGGCTCAGAATGTTAAGTGCAGATTGAGTGCAGGCCAGCGGGCGAGTAGTAAGGTGGGGACAATTGTACTTGGCCATGGTACAAAACAAATGTGCCTAGTGTGAGTACACCCTAAAAGAAGGGCTATCAGTAAAACACAAATAACAGAAAATTCCTTGTGACCCCTAGAGTGCTGATTTTGCATAAGAACATTGCATTGGATCTCAAACATTGTCACTCTACAATGGGGGCTTTTGTGTCCCCATTTATAGCACTGAAAAGTGTATTTAGTTATTACTACAATTCATATCAGAAAAAAGACAATAATAAAAATCTAGTAAAAAGGTAAATTAAAAGAAATCTGTTAGTTTTTACTTGGATAAACTCCATAGAGAATAAAATCTATTAAAAAACGTTAACCCAGATTAGTTAACTGCACAACTTGATCAAAATTCTGCAGACAATGAATCCATAAGAAGAGACAGAAACAAAAATAAAAATTAATAATGGGGAGATAAACAGTGCGTACGTGTTGGACAGAGAATGGGATGGAGAAAAGATTAGAGTACCAAATAGTGGGAGCCATGAAGCTGGTTGACGTCTGTTTGATTTTCTTCATTGTGACAAGGCAGCTAGACGCTTGTACTGCTTTTAGCCTGTTGATTTCATAAATGACATAAATCAAGTGCACAGCACGCAGAAGCAGGATTAGGAACAGCCTAGCACAAGTGGAATTTCTTCTTGATGTTTTTAGCTTTTTCACCGTAACATATTAACAATAGCTCTTTTATAAGGTTCTTGTGCTTTAAAAGGATAAAGGTTATTTATTGAATATTCCCAGTAACTTTTGTTGTGCTGATTTTATATTTAATTTCATGAGTTGAGGAAGCGTCGGCAATAACAATACCCATTTTGATTTGTTTGTTTTGTTTTGAGGCAATAGTTTCATTTTTCCGTTAACAAAGATTCTGAGGTTCTCATCCTTTATGTTTCAATTTGTCTAAAACATACACCCGCTATTAGTGTTCTAGTCATTTCTTTTAAATTTGATTTTTAACACAGTTTGGCCATTATATTTCATGCACACAGGAAATTTGAAGGAAACCAAAGGGTAAATAGAAATTAGACACTTATTGAACATAAATAATAACAAGGAGGGATGAACATGGGGAGCCCACAAAGTACAATCTTCTTTTGTGCACCCAACTACACAGGTTTTGAACCCCTGTGTACCTGAACGTGGTTTGCCACTTGCCCACTATAGGTCCCCAAGAAAACACTCATTTCCTCACCTCCTGTCACTCTGTTCCAGATTCTAGCATCACTGACTTCCAACAGCCGAGCATTTATCTCACTCTTCATCTAACTCTGCAGTACATTGAGTTGGCCTGTGCCAGAATGGCAGCTTTAAACCCCACCATGGAATTTCTTCTGTGGTCCATGTATCATACATTTGCTCCAGAGACATTAGCTCCTGGTTTTCCTTCCCATTTTTAACCATCTTAAAGAACTGAGTTTCCAAGATGCTGTAGCTCTGTAGCCAGCTGCAGTCTCAGAGGGGTCGCCATATCTTCTCTGCTGGATGTGCCCTGAAGCCTTTAGGGGCTGTTGACAACTACTGGCTTTCTCTGTTTGGCTGGTCACACACACAGAGGCCATTTTGTTTTGGTAGTGAACCTAACCTTTAGGTCTTTTGGAATGTATGAGGAAAACTGGATTACCCTTACACAATGAACACAAGGAGAACATGCAGACTCCACATGGGCAGCATCTAAGCATGGGATTGAAACGCTGGATGGTAGATCCAAAAGGCAGCAGTGCTACCCACTGCCATTGTGCCACCGTGTCCAGAGCTATATCTCAATTTACAGTTGGTTGTTTAAATTCTTGTTTAATCAGTCTTTTAATTGGTATCTACCTGATTAGGAAGGGAAGAATTTTATAACTTTAATTCTGCAGAAAAACAGTCTCCTTTTCCATTATCAGCAGCCCCAGGTCTTTATGTGTATAGCATACTTCTTAGAGGTCAAGATATCCTCATTTTTATTAAGAGTATTACCTTTGCATTTTAAAACATGATGTTTTGTGACCATTTCCTTAAATGTAAGTTTTAATTGAACTTAAATTGAATTGAAATTCTGCTATTCAATAAAAAACAAATAAGTAGCAGATTTGTCAATAAGGACAGATGTCATTGCTAATTACGTTTTGTCTTGAAATGGAAACATTATATGCAGGGTGAAATTGATAAGAATGGTCTCAAATAAGTTGGCTAAATAAGTAGCAGATTTATCAATAAGGACAGATACTATTGTTAATTATGGGAAAATATATATATTTTTTTTCTCGCAAGTCCCCATAGACCTATAATAAGTTATTTTATTTGATGACAGTTTATATTCCCTTTGTGAGTGTGGGTGTACGTGTCAGTGGGCCCTGTGATGGACTTGAGCCCTGTGCGGTGTCTGGTTCCCTGATGCTTCTGGGATAGAACTAAATTACATGAGTTTTATGAAAGTTGTGCTCTAAAAGGTGGAGACAATACAGTATATAAAGACTTTTAATGTGAGTCTCTGAACATTTGTGTGTCACACTTGCACTGCCATTTCAGTACAATACAGTACTTCCTTTTTAATGTTAATTCCAATTGAAGTCTACTGTTTCTTACTGTATATATCAGCACACTCACTAGCATGGCATTTTTGTGACAAGTGCTGTTAGAAAATAGTGTTCACCATTTGAGATAAATTATGTGCATACAGCTTGGTGACTGGCTGTTGGGGGGATGAAATTACATAGTGAAAGACATGCTGAGATAAATCAATTGTGATGGTGTGCAAATAACTAGAGGGCTAAATTTGATGAGACACACGGTATAAACATGGTAGAACATTTCAATACTGTCTGGTTTTAACAAGCCTTATTTATTTAAATAACATTCTACATCTATTTGCCCCTTCTTAGATCATGAACAGTCATCAAAGGGAATATTTCTATCCTTTTATGCATAGTGTAGTGCAGTCAAACAAATCCTACAAAATTGGTGTATCACCAAAGCCCTCATTTTACTTCATTTTTACTCCATTTTCACTGCTCCTGTTAAGTTGAAAACAGTCTACCAATGTAATTCTGATCCAAGTTCAACTCACCTGCATATTTTTCAATCATATCAAAAATCATTAACGAAATTAACAAGTATCGAATAGCATTGTATGATTAGGCAAAGCATACCAAGTATCTTTAATGCTGCATTTCTGGTAATACAGTGATAAAATGTAAGAAAATGTAAATCATTTGATTTTTTTCCCTGCGTTTTCTTACATATACATTCAATGTAGTGTGTACATTCAGTAAAACATAACAGACTAGAAAGGTACATGAGCTTATGAGAGTGCAGCTTCTGCGGTTGGTAGAAAAAACTGTAGTAGTTTGTAGTAGGTTGTAGTAACATGGCAGGCTTAAGGGGTCCTCTTAGCTGTTTTTATGGGGAGAGATTTGTGTGAGACTCAAGAACACCTCTCTGTTACAGCATAACTATCAAACACCGAATAACATTTCCTTTCTGCTAAAAGAAATTTAGCAATCTGCAACCATTCCAGAAAGTGCTGCTGCTGTTCAATATCAAAAAAAGGCAGGCCCATCTTCACCTAACCTTCACCAAACCGGTGTCCCATACATTGCTCAACTTGAAGACCTTTGAGAAGCTGGACATGGCCAATATGAATTCCCTTGTGAAAGACCACTTGTACAACTGCAGTTTGTACTAATATTTGGGTGGAAAATGCAATTATCTGTCTTTTCCACAAGGCTTATTCCCTCCTGAACAAAGCTGCAAGCACGATGAGGATTATATTTTTTGTGCCTTCAGTACTATCTAGCCATCCCCGTTAAGGGGTAAACTTTGAGATATATATCTGAATGAGCCTATGGTGTCCTAGATAATGGAGTCTCAGTCAAGCAGACTGCAGTTTTTGAGCGTAAGGGCTGCATTTCCGATACAGATGTGAGCAACCCTGGAGCACCACAATGAACAGTCCTGTCTCCTCTTCTCTTCACTCTGTACACCTCAGACTATAAAAATAACACCAGGTTATATCACTTGCAGAAATGACTCAGCACTTATAGGGTATGTTGATAAAGGGGTTGAGACAGTGTATAGGAGTCAAGTAGAGAAGTTTGTTTCTTGTTGCAAAGAGAATTGTCTGCAACTTAACATCAGCAAAAACAGGGAACTGGTTATTGACTTTCACCGCACCAGAAAGCCTCTATGCCCCGCCACAATTCAGAGAGTGGATGTAGAGGTGGTCCACACCTACAGGTACTTATGGTTCCATATCAATATGAGATTAGACTTGTCTAGTAACATAGATAGATAGATAGATAGATAGATAGATAGAACTTTATTTGTCCCTAGGGGGAAAATTTGGCTTTTTACAGAAGATCATTAAATAAATAAATGTACACTAGAATGACTACAAGAAAGAAAACATCTGACTTGGCAGTTTCAGTCACAGTGAGGCCTTATGCAGGCGTGTTGCTGCTGGCAGAGCAGACACTTGTTTTCTTAGGAGGCTGCATCCCTTTAATGTGGGCAGTGATTTATTCTACAACTCTATGATAGCCATTGTGATTTTCTATGCTGTGGTAAGCTAGGCTTGTAACATTTCCTTGATGATTAAGAAGCCAGGCTAAGCTATGGAACACACTTTTGACGCATTTAGAGATAGTACTGGAAGACAAAATGAAGACAAAACCTACAGCAATAGGTCTTTATAATGCCTCATTGTGACCACTCCATCATTAGCCAAGTTGTAAAGTTTTCTTCTTTTCTGAAATTCTTGTCTGTGTTTTCCCTAAAAAAGGTTAATTTCCTACTTGGATAATAAAAGTTCTCTATCTATCATATAAAAATTACATATGCTTCATAAATTTTACTTATGTATTTACTGGCCATTATTCCTGTCGAAGGCAGGTAATAAAATATAAAATAATAATTTAATAATTAAAAATATTTGCTATCTCTTACCCTTTGTGTACCTTCAGCGCCTCTGCTCTGTATTTTCTATATGTGAATGTCTCTTCTCTGGCCCTTCCTCATAAAGCCTGCTTCTTGAGACCCAATCTTTATTTTTGAGGTGTCGTTCTTGCCTCCTTTCCAGATTTATACTTTTCGTCTTTGAAGGCAACTTTCTCAGTGTGCACCTTTACTTCTCCCTGTGCGTCTCACACTTGCACTAACTCTCTGGTCGCCTCACCAACGGCAAACTGACCAATCTGATTATTCTGAGGGTCTGGACACACAAACCATACTGTTTTATTATAGTAGATTTATCTGGGTGGCTATTTATTCGTTATGGGTGTGTTTTTTTAACTGTAGAATATAATGTATGAATTTCTGAATATAAAGTAAGTCAAAAATGCATATCCCACCTTTCTAACTTCCTTATCTTCTTGGCAAAAAAGAAATTGTATCTATTACTATATCAACCACAATGCAACTTTATTAATTAGCCTTATAAATAAAAGTGTTTAATGTTGATGGACTGTCTAGCATAATGGCCAAGGAACTGAGCAGTATAGTTTTTTTTAGTTTGTTACCTGAGACGGACTCAGTGTGTGATCCTGTGCAAGTCGCATAGCCCAATCATGTTTTTTTTCATTTGTAGTAATGTTCTTCATAATTGTACTATGGGCCTGTACTTGTAAATGCCTGGAGAATTTTAGAGGGCGTTGTGTACAATAAGGCTTGAATTAGTTCTGTAGTGGTGCGATTGGAGGTTGAGCAGAGGTAAGTAGGGTTGTAAGAACCGTGGGTGCCATTATGTGTAGTACACGTGTGGAACATAGCCTTGACCTTCTTGCCATGCCCTAAAACATATATTTAGGTTTGTAAGATCATTTTGGTCATGTGCACAGAGTATATAGTGAAATTCTTAGTTGTGTGTGCTAATGAGCACGCAGTATGCAAAAAGACACTGTGTGTGAGTGTGTATGGGTGAGCTGAGAGGTAGATTGGCTTCCTTTGGGATTCGAACCTTCCATGTCATTGATAAGAGATGTCCCACTTCCTCAAGATCCTGCAGTGGAGATTACTGATTTGTAAAGTGACTGGACGTAAATTGATAACATTACTCAGAAAGAAGCGCTTAAACGTATCACACATGTCATACTGTCCTTTTCATTTACAAATTACCTTACAAACAGTTTCATAATAATAAAAAATGAGGAAAAATGTAATATTTTTACAAAAAGTAAATGAAAACCAAGCAAATATGTTTAAAATGCAAAGGCATTGTGGCATTCCAGACAGATAAAGCTGCATGCTGCTACTATTGATGGTAGTCATGTTTTCCGTAACAAAAAGACATCCCAAAAGAATAGCTTGCATGATGAATTTTCAACCTCCTTTGGCTGCATTGAGATGATAATTGGGCTACAAATTAGCTGTGAAATGTCCAGCTGGTTAGTTCACGTTGTACAGCTCCTTAATGCCTGCACTCGAGTGCACACATCAAACTGACTGAACAGTAAAGGTGCATAGGTCAAAGAAGACAGAGAGAATTAAAAATGCATGAGACATGGCTCCTTTTCTGAGTATACGCAAAACCTTTCAAGACTTTACAACGATTTAATGTGCTTCTCCAGAGGTCATCAAGGAGCATTCAATTAGAAAAAATAAACACTGCAGAGGAATTCCCATAATGAACCAAGGTGTGATAAGACTGCGATGGGCTGGCGCCCTGCCCAGGGTTTGTTTCCTGCCTTGCGCCCTGTGTTGCCTAGGATTGGCTCCAGCAGACCCCTGTGACCCTGTAGTTAGGATATAACAGGTTGGATAATGGATGGATGGTATGATAAGAATGCCCTGTTGCACTTTTGAATTGTTTAAAATTTGCATTCTGCTTTTAAAATCAAATCTCCAAATTATGTTCATTTTGGGAAGTCTGTCGTTTTAGCCTCAAGTCTGTGGCTCTCATACTTGGGGGCCCATGTGGCCACAGATTTTTTTCCAGCTGATTTGTGCTCTTAACTGGACTCCAGGCTAATGAAGCATGCTCCTACTTCGTAGTTTCTGCCTTTGGTATGTCTGTCTGAAAATTCCCAAAAGGTTTTGTTCACAACAATGATTTTTTTTGTTTGATTATTAACTTTCATTATGTTGGAGAGTTTCACAAATCCAGCAAGTGCTCCCCAATATTAACTGGTATTCTGTTACAAATAAATATGCTGCTGTTTCAGTTTTATATACATTTATTTTGTAAATCTACAGTCCTCATAGTGTTTATTCACTTTGTTTCAGAAGATGTTGCATGTTTAAGATAATTCTCTCTTATTTCTACACTTATGTTTTGATTATTATTTAGTACTAGAGGGCTTACCACCTGCTCGCTTTGCTCGCCAACTCCCGTGACCTGCACTATGTGCCAGCCACTTCGTGTCTCTACCGTTGGCATTGTAAAGAGGGGGACTGAACACACCCCAAGGAGATGTGGTCACTCCTCTGAAATCCCCTCTTAAACGGTGATACATTGGGAAATAAATACAGTTTTTTTTTTTACCTCCTCTTTGCTCGATCAGCTGCTGGCTTGCTGCTGCTGCCGCCGTGCCGTGTGATCTTCATCTCGCGCAGTGCTTCGAACATTTAAAAGCCTGTACACCAGCTGTCTTACTCTTTGTCTTTTATTTCAGGCAATGGGTGTGGCTAAATCTGTTGGCACAAAGTCTTGTCTCATGGGATGTGAGTTCTTTATATTTTAGTTTATAGTTTAAAAAGAGGAATAAGAATCTGAAAATCTAACATCACATTAAAGTTAGGTCAATTCTGAAAAGAATGATGCCTAACATATATATGTAGGTTTTAAAATAAGCCTGATCTAAAGCGTGACAAAAAATGTTACATAAAAACGTCCCATAAAATCGTTGTACAAAATCGTTGCACTTTTAGGCTTAGGATTTTATATATAGAGAGAGTAGATTTGTGATCTCACATGCAGAAATGGTGCTTATGTATCCTCTACTCTGCAGCAACCATTATCATTTGAACCTGTAAGTACATTTGGTTAATTACAAGGTATTTGAATGCTTCTAATTAAACTTTATGAGTGTTTTTATATTTATATTATCCACCTAAACAAAAGTATAAGTGTCTGTCTGGTTACTATGTCTCAGGCATTCCATCAGATGACACATCACAAACATCTGTAGTAATAAAATGCATTGCAGTGGTTATTCCAACAGATGGCACATCACAAACATTATCACTGCTTTTATGAATGCCATTCCACATAGCATATAAAAGAGACATGAGCGTTGCATTTATCACTCCAAAAGGTGGCGCATTACAAACATTCTTTGAAATGCTACAAACATTTGTGATGTGCCATCAGTTGAAATGACACATGCAATGCATTTATTACTACATGCATTGCAAAATACATTCTTATTCCAATAGGTGGTGGTGCACTGCAAACATTAATGCTGAGATCTACATTGATTACTTGAATTGCAGCCTGTCTTAAACAGTAGCACAGCTAGTATAGTTTAATGTATAAACATGCCATTCCTTCACATTTTTCTGTACAGTGTTGTTCTTTATTTAAAATTAAATTGTATCCATTAACACAGTAACAACAACACTGCTAAGGGGAGAGCAGCTATTTCATTCTTATCTGCCTTTGCTGGATCATTAAAAAGCAATGGCTTCAATAGCTATGGCATTTCAAAATAATTAAGAGAGCAAGATAGCCCTGGTGATTTGTTAGATGAACAGTTTAAAACATGGGTGTCATACCAAGGCCTAAAGGGCCATAGTGACTGCAGGTTTTCATCCCAGCCTTATCTTAATTTAAAGCTAATTAGTGCTGCATGCTTTTGGTTCTGGTCCTTGTTAAGATTTATAACATCTTTCCTGTCAAACAGCTGCATTCACAGCCTTTAATTGCTCCTTTTTTCTTAACCAGCTGTTAATTTGCAACATGACTCATGTGACAAAGAGCTCATCAGTCAACCAGCTAACTGTGCAGCAGTCATCACTACATTTTTGTTTCAGTAAAATTATCTCTCAACAAAAATAGTACTAAAAAAGCCAGTCTGCTCCAATCCAAAAAACATTTGAATGAAATTAACAATTTTAGAAGTTTCTGATGGAGCCGAATGAATGCAATAGCAGAACTGCAGGACATAGAATTACACTGCTGTCTAAGATTGGTTGGAGTGAAAACCTGAAACCACTGTGGCCCTCTGGGAACTGAGGCCGGCACCCCAGTTTAAAATGCATTACTGCTTGCTTCACTGATTTGTAAAACATGTATTACAGTGAACCCCTGATTTTAATTAAAATGCTTACGAAATTCTTACATAAGGTGAGAAACATAAAATGGAAAATAACAGTGTATTTAGTTCAAAGAGTTGCTCAAATTAGCGCAGGAATTGCCCGAAATGAAAACCTGCAAACACTGTAGCCCTCCATGACAGGACTGAGCACTCCTGCTATATGTATAGCATGAAACCAAGAAAACAAGTTCTATTAGGAATAGGTACGTTAAATTAAGTAAGAGTCTTAAGTTTTAAAAGCTGTGCTAAGAACGCTATTCTGAAGAGTATAATTCTTTCTAATTTTTTTAGGAAAGTGAGCAACACAACCCTTCTAATTGTATAAGTACTGAACAAGGTTAGACAAGCTAATTAAATACCTAAATAAGAGTAAGCTGCTAATTAAATAAAAATAAGACATTGTTGATGAGCTTGGTTAAGCTGAAAATCTGCTAACACAGTGGTCCACAGCACTAATCGTGACAACCACAGCCTTGGTCTTGCAGGATCAGGTGTTATTCTCAAACTAGGACCCATGTCTGGGGTCACCTTGCTAAAAACTTTATAGTAAATAGCAGAAAAACCTGCTGCTGAAAAAGCGACACCCACAGACTTTCTTCATAAACCTGCCCCAATTTCCTCCAGTCTGTGCATTTTAAACTCTCGGGGTTGCAGAGTCCCATTTCTACTTGTGTATTTGGCAGATGCGGAAAATATCTATGGAAAGACAGGAAGAGAGAAAAAACTGAAAGGAAGACTTGACACAGAGGAGTCAGAAAGGTAAAATTGCTGTTCAAGAGCTCAGTACAACAAGGTAACTCAAGCTTAATGATTACTCTGTACATGAGCACAGCAACAGAAGAGTCAGCTACACACACAGACCACAGACCACTGCAGGTTCCTGATCCCAAGCATTTGAAAAGTGTTTCTGTCTGCTGCAGTATATTTCTGTTATTTTCACTATTGCAGATAACTATGCAAGATAACAACAGCAAACAGAGTTTAGAAAAGAATTGTGGTCTGTGTATGTACAACGTGTTTAAATGGTGTGGCCTTGTTTCGCTATGGCATGTTTACATTTCCAATCAGAGAGTAATGTTTACTTCCTTTAGTTATTCATTTAGAGTCAGAAGGTAGATATTGTACTTCCTCATGTGTCCTTTTACTGGTGTTGTCAGGCGCATTTGCTGATTTAATTTTTTTTTAGATACAAAATCTGCATCTCATGTGGTTCTTCATTATCAGCTCTAGTCATTGCAGTGCTTTTAACCTTTTTTTGATAGGGTGTGACACATTGTTTACTTGAAATGCATAATTTGCAGTTCATATTTTCTTGAATATATATTATCAATACTAATACTAACGGAAAAGTCCTCACTCACTCAATCACTCACTCATCACTAATTCTCCAACTTCCCGTGTAGGTAGAAGGCTGAAATTTGGCAGGCTTATTCCTTACAGCTTACTTACAAAAGTTAAGCAGGTTTCATTTCGAAATTCTACATGTAACGGTCATAACGGTCGACAACGTCTGCCATGTTGAACTTTCTTATTTATGGCCCCATCTTCACGAAATTTGGCAGGCGGCTTCCCTGCGCTAACCGAAACCGATGTACGTACTTATTCCAATGGCATGACGCCACTGTCGGCCGCCATATTGAACTTTCCAACGTCACTAATTTTCCAACTTCCCGTGTAGGTAGAAGGTTGAAATTTGGCAGGCTCATTCCTTACAGCTTACTTACAAAAGTTAAGCAGGTTTCATTTAGAAATTCTACGTGTAACGGTCGTAACAGTCAACAACGTCCGCCATGCTGAACTTTCTTATTCATGGCCCCATCTTCTCGAAATTTGGTAGGCGGCTTCACTGCGCTAACCGAAACTAATGTACGTACTTATTTCGGTGGTATGACCCCACTGTTAGCCGCCATATTGAACTTTCCAACATCACTAATTCTCCAACTTCCCGCGTAGGTAGAAGGCTGAAATTTGGTACTTATTTCGGTGGTATGATGCCGCTGTTGGCCGGCATATTAAACTTTTCAACGGTCTTTGTTACTTATCGGCCCATCTTCAAGAAATTTGGTACGCGGGCTCCCAACGCTAACTGAATCCTACTTACGTACATATATACGTCCATAGCCTGCAACTCGGTCACCATGTGAGGCGGCGTTGGGTCCCCCATCCCAACGCCTCACGTTGTTGGCTGCCTGCCTATATAAGGCCGTCCGTCGCTCCAGTCTCTACATTCCCTTCCTTGTTTCGCCACGGGATTCACGTCTCCCTGCTGATAACTGCAGCCTTTTTATTTAATCCACGGCTTCTCCGCTGTTTTATTGTTCATTTATTACGATTATAGTTATTGTGTAGGTATTTTAGACTTACTTTACATTGTTCAGGTACCCATTTCCTTTATCATTCCAACCGTACCCCCATTAACATGTCTGTCGAGGTGATCACCATCGATCAAAGAACTGTCACTTACCGAGTGGTTACCATGCCCGGAGATGGCACCTACCTTTTCCATTCTCTTTGTTACATATTGCACACCCATATCAGGCTCACTCTTGATATCCGGAGGAACATTGTGTCTTATGTATTGAATGACTGGGACAGGTTCAAGGTGTGGACTGATGACGGTACAGGAGATAATTATACTACACAGGAGCACTATAAGAGTGAAATGCTTAAGCCCTTCACCTATGCATCTACATGTGAGTTGATGGCTGCCGCTGAATTGTTTGGTTGTCGCTTTCAAGTGTACCGAAATGGCCAAATATTTTACACCTTTTGACAACTGCCAATGCCTCTTAAACATCTTAGATTGACAGGTGACAATTGCAGTAGTGGACACTTTGATGTTTATGAATGTTTAAACTCTCAAAAGCTGGATGTGAAGTTATCGATGAAACCAGTTGTATACTTAAAACGCTTGACAGATGCCGAATGTCTCTTCAAGTCCTACAAATACTGTCGTAATTGAAACAAACCATGAAACTCAACCGATTATGACAGCAGCAATCCAAGCTGTGAGATATGAAACAAGATTACTGTTCACATAGCCAACTGTACGTTGCATGCTCAAGAGTAAGCTCAGCGCACAACTTGGTCATATTACAACCGGAGGGCCGAACTGACAATGTGGTATACAAAGAGATCCTTAACAAATAATTATTGGTATATTTTCCCTCAGTTTAAAAAGGTTTAATTTTCTTCTTGATAAAAATTTTAAGGCAGTACTTCGCCGCTGCGAAGCGCGGGTATTTTGCTAGTTTTTTATATATTTAATTGGAGTCTTTTTAGAAGTATTTTTGGCACTAGACAGTTCATTGAAACCAATAGCTTGCTCACTCTTGGATCAGTTTAAGAAGAGCTCCATTGCACTTATAATAACACATAAGAACACGTCAAAAAGAGTTGGGGCCCTGTAGTGATCCCCTTATATTGTGATGGCCAAGAGAAATACAAGAAAATGTTGTGATATTCAAAAGTTGTCTTGTTCAGATGAGAGCCTTCTTCAGACTGTGCCAAGATGGCATTAGAGTTGGTCATGACATCTGGCAGCCGGAAGGGGCAGTTTCAGGAGGTCGGAGACCAGAAGTGATGTCAGAGATAAAAGAGGGAAAAGAAAAGGCATTAGACAAGAGAGGCACCCTCTGGCTCAGAATATATAAAATGAGCCCTGAGGTTGTCTCCCAGATATGTATGACGCCCTTTGAGGTTCAAAATCACCGCCCCTACTTTGAGTGCTGCCTTCAGGAGGCATTGGATTAGTTCAGAAATGTGACAGTCAGTTAATTGTTCCCACCCACTTTTAAGCAAAATTCCCTCATGGTTGTCTCCAGACTTACAGTATTTATATATCTGGCTCTGCAAGACTACTGCTGCCATAATAATGCATATTGCATTACATATTAGTAAATTAAACTTTGTAAGACTAAAGGCATATGATGCAGTGGTGCTGTTGTAAAAAAAAAGTATTTCACCTTTGGAAGAATAATCTGTCAGAATAATCACAAGAGATAAATTACTACAAGAAGTTTTGTTTGGCAGTCACTTTATTTTTGGTTAAAACAGGAGTGGATTTAAATACTTTTATGGTGGTTAAACCATTTTCTTCTTTCATCTTGTAGATATTAGAAACTTCTAACGCTTTATTCCTTGACAGGTGCTAACCTGTAACCTTTCATTTACCATTTTTATATATTTTTAACTTTGTATTAAATATAAGCCTGTAGATTACAGATATTTTCAGGGAAATAACTACTCTTCTTTCAGAAAGTACATGTAAGTGTTACTGATTTATTGTGTCACACAGGCTGTTAAGATATTGACTGGCTGATCTACTCATTTGGCTCCCAGGCAACTAAATATTGATGAGTCCCACTCAGAACATTGCAATTCATTTGCTAATGTACTTGAAATATTAAAAAAATCCTTATTTTGACCTTTTTCATTATGTTCAAATCACTCTGCTCTAGAGTAGCCTGTCTGTTGTCCTAAACCAGTGCTGGCACAAGAAGCTATGTGTTGACAGCACTGCTTTCTCTGCTAATGCTGCCATTGTTTTTCTGAAGCCCTTCATCTCTTTCATGCCGCTTTGTCGTAAGTGAAGCACAGCCCCACCCAAATTATAGCCATTCTGGCAGCCTCCCACCGACAGCAGTGTCACTCTTGTCAATGATGGAGGCACCAAGTAATTAGAAACCAAATGAGCCCCTTGGGTTACCACCATAGTCCAATGTATTGAATTTTTATCTCCTGTTTAGCATTGATCGCTGGATGTTTTCCAGTTAATCCATTTGTACTGAATTGGCAAAGGTTTGTTTTTAAGTTATTTTATGTTTATTTACAATTTTGGAAAAATAAAAATCATCTCCCCTGCAACTGAGCTGTGCAGACCGCACTCACCTAGGAATACGTAATCACATGACCTTCTCTGTGAGTGGTCTAACACGCAGCTTCGTCTGAATTTTGCCTGGGAGGAAAATGTCACTTTGACTTCTTTTGTAATTGTCATATATTCTAGTGAAGTGAAAATTGGTAAATTAGCAGGCTAATTAGCAAAGCCTTATATTGTACCCTGGGGAAACTTCTTAGAGTGCACCCAGAGAGGTAATAATCAATGGTGATCCCAGCGTTGAAGCTTCTGAGGCTACTGAGCTCAGGAAAATTTCAGTCGACATGGTTTTTTAACATGCAGCATTTATGAGGGAATACATCCACATGCACCATCATTTATACCTATTGTTTATTTATTTGCTTTTATTATTTTATTTGTCCATGGAAAAGGTGAATATGTGAAGAACAAATCCCATTTGAACTGATTTTAATTTAGATTTTTGACAGTCTTACTATGTTTATATTTAAGTTAGATGAGAAGATAAGTTGGCTGCCACTCTGCCTGAATGCCTTCTTCGAGGCATAAAGCAGTAAGGGTATCACTGGTAAGAGTTTTCAGAAGAATCATTTTGTAACATGCTGTACACACAAAACAATGTCTATCGCTGGATTAAAAGGTTTTTTATTTGGTAGCTTGTTCACAGCAAAATATTCAGAATCAGTGTTGAAGCAGATATACTACACTGCAATACTAGCTTGCTGGGGAATAAAAGGAGTATTTGCCACATGCATTTGATTATTTTGTTAAGTAGCATGATCTATGTTTTTAAGTGGGTACGTATTAGTATTTGACAAGTTTGCCTTCATTGAACAATTCCTGTACAGTGTTATTTAATTATTTTTTCTAATTTTGTTGTTTTTAATTTTTTATGTAGTGAGAAGTCAAGCAAAATAATACATTTTATTGGCTAACTAAAAGATTACAATATGCAAGCTTTCAAGGCAACTCAGGCCCCTTCTTCAGGCAAGATGTAATGTATTTTTTTATTACATTTATTTCAAGAAAGTAACATAATATACAATCAAGCAGACAAAATTTGCAGAACTTACACAACAAATTACTTCAAAATCAATCTTGAAAGAACACCATTGAAATTAAAAAAAAAAAAAACAGAGAAAAGCTAAATGTAATAAAACAAGAATTCAATCTTCACCCAAGAGAAAAAGAGAGGCAATTCCAAAAGCATATAGGAATACTTAATCTAAACTTTACTTTTAATTAAGTCCTGGTGTATTTTAAAAATGTTTTGGACAGATCTGCTTAACAAAAATTAGATTTTTTTCTAATGTCAAATAATTAAAACATCAATTACCATCTTAGTTATAAAAGTAGGGTTTGGATACTTCTTGCTAAGCAAGATAAGTCTTCCGGCTAATAAGGTGGTGTAGACAATAACAATTTGTCCTTCTCTGCTTTAACCACTTATGCACTAGTGGGACACCGCCATATTTCAAAGTTGTTGGTGTACAATGCAATACACCCACAAGTCAATAAAATTAAGGTTTATTCCTTCAAAAAAGTCTCCAAAGGGATAAACAATGCTTCACCCTTGGTTATCCCACTAACGCCATCCACCCAAAAAGGGAGAAATGAACACAATTTCAAAAGGGAAATGAAATCAAATATAGATAAGAGATATTGAGGGAAGGGTGATTAGAAACAGGATAAATAATCTCACTAGACTCTGTCAATTCTTTTGTGGTGTCACGGGAAAAAAGTGGGAGGTGGATTATACCATATGCTCCTGTGACTCAAATGTCTCTGAGAAACACAGGTTTAGGTATACGTGTCTCTATGAAAAGCTCTGTGCTGAAGGCTGCCTGTTATATATTGGTTAAATGCTCAGTTGGTTGGAGAAGGTTGAAAAAGGTGATTAATTTGTAGAGGAGCATCAGATTAAAGCTTCTCTGCTTTGAAGTGCGTAGTGTATTGGTTCTACATTGTAAGTGATTTGTGGATGACTGAATTATTAGTATATTGATAGAAGTTAATATTTAATGGGGCACAAGGCAGGCCATATAAATAGGAAGTAGATCAAGATTGGATTTCCATTGCTGACCAGGCTGGTGTGAATTGTGCATTCCACTCTATCAAAGGCTTAATAAGATTACTGAGATCCAGGTAAATGGCACATGATAGTCTGATAGCGGTCACGGGGCATTGTATCTTTGATTGCCAGTACAACAAATAGTTCTGATCAGGCATCAATCACAGCACCAACTGTAGTCATTACTGCTCTTGTGAAAAGAATGGAGATAAAGCCCATCAACTAAGAGAGGGAGTGGCAAGTTCGTTGTACCATGTGAATGTCACTGACAGAATAAAGCTGAGTAATAAAAAAAAGCACTAACTTTTACAAGTAGCCAAATTTTACACTCTGTGTACTTTTTTCTCTTTGGTTTGTGATTGAAGCCTTTGACATTGACAGCAACAGCAGGACAGCCCAGACTTTCCTGTCCTAATCTACAGAGTCCAGCTCTTCCTGGCAAATTTCCAAACTTTCCCATCAAGAGTACTTGGCTATACTATAGTTGGCTCATTTAAGGTCTGATTGCCTAGATAATCCAGAGTTTTCATGGCAAAGACATAAATGATGTGGAAGATCTCTGTATTATATGGGGTTGAGGCTGTAGTTTACCACTACTGCTTGTGGTTACCTTAATAAAAAGGAACCAGATAGCGAAATCCCATTATGAAGGTTTTTCAGTATATTTCAATAGATCTGCATATTTTATGAATTTTCATTCCATGGTTTTAAGATTTACTCTGGCTTACTAATTCATCTTTTCTGCAGTAAAAGCAGCTTTAGTATAATGAGTGCTATTGACTCACCTCCCCTCCACCATTCACGGGTGAGGATATGAAGAAACCGTGACATAAGCAAACTCACTAAAATGAATCCTAACGTATTGTCATTCTGAAACTTGCTTAATCCAAATCAGGATCATGGACATCTGTGCATAAGGCAGGAACCAACCCTGGAAAGGATAATAATCTATCGAATAGCTCACTTACTCCCAAACCCAGACTCAAGCTGAACCCAGACCAATTTAGAATATTTGGTGAAAATATCATAAACATCTTTGATGTTGTGGAGGTATGGATAAGAGTATGTAGAGGAAAACTATTGGAGACAATGAGAGAACATGCACAGTTCACACCAGAAATGACTGGACATGGGATTCAAACCTACGAGTCTGGAACTGTAAGACAGCATTGCTGCACAATCTTATGGATAGCATTTTAATATTTGATTGTAAATGTGTAATATATAGTATTTTATTCCATGTTTCACTGGCATCCTCTGCGGGGCTGATGCTTTAGGTGTACTCTGTGATGCCTAAAGTTTTTTTTCCTTTTTCCTGTTTATCTGCCTATGTATCTTATGTTTACTACACCTAAAGTTTTTTTTTCCTTTTTCCAGTTTATCTGCCTATGTATCTTATATTTACCTGTTACGTCAAAAGAATTTGTAAAATATTAATTGTAGCAGTCATTTAACAAAATGGAGAAACAGTCAGTGTCTTATGAAATCAATTCCAATTATCACTTAAAAAATTACTCTTTTTCTTCAAGTGGAAAGAGAAGAGCATGTGGACAAACTTGAAAATGTGTATATTTTTTCCTCTTGCCTGGGTCCTCCGCTTTTTCATTTCAATTAAGTAGGGTAAAATTATTTTTCTGCTCTCTTGATTTGTTTACTAGTCTGAAACTATTTAGTAGATTGTAGGGAAATGCAACTGTCACCTTCTTGTCATTGGCTCCTCATGCGAAGAGAGCATTAATTGTTAAACAAATTGCACTGACTGCGGTGAATTACTTTTTGAAGCCTGGGATTTCCATTCACTTTTTCTCAGTCCTCTCTCCTTCACTCTCCATTTCAGGTGATGAAACTTCGCAAACTGGCTCAGCAGATAGCAAACTGTCGCCAGTGTTTGGAGCGCTCAAGCGCACTTATCACCCAGGCAGAACAGAGCCTGAAGGAGAATGATCATGCT
This sequence comes from Polypterus senegalus, assembly GCF_016835505.1. Lineage (NCBI taxonomy): Eukaryota > Metazoa > Chordata > Cladistia > Polypteriformes > Polypteridae > Polypterus > Polypterus senegalus. The sequence continues at coordinate 55,783,009 of NC_053163.1, forward strand.
CGCTTCCTGCAGACTGCCAAGAACGTGGCTGAGAGGTAAGAGCCCTATTCACATTGCGGGCCACTTATTTGCACCTTTACTGTTTTTCTGAATTCACTTTTTGCACAAGAGATATGTGAAAAGTATATTTATACACTGTGTCTGTTCCAGTGATTAGCAATGTTTTGTTAAAAAAAGCTGTTTTGTTGCATCAACCCCATAACACACACATCAATCACAAAAATCGAAAAATGCACAGACTGTACTGTATATGGAACAAGTGAGCAAGCAGCAGTGATATCTTCTTTTGTAAACTCCATAATGACAAGCCTTGAAACATACCAGAATATAAAATTCTGCATTTAAGCTCTACAGTTAGCTAGACTATACTGTGCTTGTCTGTTTTTATAAAGTGGCACATTGAAAAGGGCGATGAAATGTATTAACACAAAGACAGACGCCACAGGCAGAAGAAAATGGAACATCATATGGGTTCTTGCTTACTTTTTGGGATCACTGGCTGGCACAGTCCTTTTAACAAGCCTGTGTTAGTTTCACAGAATGTCATAATGATTGTTTAGAAAAAACATCACAGAATCAGTCTCACATGCAGGAAGCCAGATGATATAAAGATCCAAACTGCTGGCAGAGGCCTTAATCCCTGCAGCTGATGGGTCCTGGACTAACTGGACATCTTTTCTTTGCTAGTGTTGCTCCTAGTAATAACACTATATAATGGCTGAATGCATGCTGTGTATTTAAAAAATAATAATTGGTTTCAAACTGTGCATTCTCTTAAGCGTTTATGCATTAGGTATCTGCACATCTTTTCTGTTAGCTAAGCCTACTTTCATAACCCATTAAAAAGGTTGGGCACATACTGTGCATAGTAAAGATTAAATCTTTTTATCTCTATGCAAACTATAATTAGCCCATCTCTATTACTAGGTTAATGAAAGCCGTATTACTGATTAAAAATGGGCAGATATCAAAAACAGATAGAGTGAAGACTGACTCCATGACTTTTACAACCATTTTATGTGAAATGTAAGTCTTATAACGTGATGCCCATCTTATGTTACATTAAATACCTTCTTTGTTGTCATTTATGCTATAGTGAATTTAAATTGTGCCTTGGAAAACATTGTTATTGCTGTGACCTCACAGGCAAATACTCTCCAATGTTGGCTAAACCCTGAATCTTGCTGTTTTATGTCATAACTAGCTGTGTAAGCCTGTACTGTAAAAATCCAGAGGTCCTAAAAACTATTGAAATCGACAGAAAAAAATTAAAATATAGAGATGTCAGGTAGTCGAAAGGAACTACTCCGGGCATCACTCTCCTAGGAGGATTCGTTTTGCCGACATGCTCGCATCGTTACTTGATTAGCGATGGGATGAAAAGTAAAAGGGATACCATTTTGCAGATGTTAGCGGCTAAGTGACTTTGTCTTTCTTTGGAGGTTTCATTTTGCTGTGTTATTAGTGGCTCAGCAAGTTTTTTCTTTCCTCAGAGACAGAGATCCTACCCCAACTCCATCTCTCATTTTCGGGCCGGACAAACACACACACTTCCTCTTGTAGACATTTAGATAGATAGATAGATAGATAGATAGATAGATACATACATACATACATACAGTACATACAGTACATACATACAGTACATACATACATACATACATACATACATACATACATTATTCATCCCAAGGGGAAATTCACATAATCCAGCAGCAGTATACTGATACAAAAAACAATACTAAATTAAATAGTAATAAAAATGCATGTAAAAGAAGACAATAACTAAATAATGTTAGCATTTACTCCCCCGGGTGGAATTGAAGAGTCGCATAGTGTGGGGGAAGAACGATCTCCTCAGTCTGTCAGTGGAGCAAGACAGTGACAAAAGTCTGTCACTGAAGCTACTCCTCTGCCTGGAAATGACACTGTTCAGTGGATTATTCATGATTGACAGGAGTTTGCTTAATGCCCGTCGCTCTGCCACAGATGTTAAACTGTCCAACTTTACTCCTACAATAGAGCCTGCCTTCTTAACAAGTTTGTCCAGGCGTGAGGCGTCTTTCATCTTTATGCTGCCTCCCCAGCACACCACCGCGTAGAAGAGGGCACTTGCAACTACCGTCTGGTAGAACATCTGCAGCATCTTATTGCAGATGTTGAAGGACGCCAACCTTCTAAGAAAGTACAGTCGGCTCTGACCTTTCTTACATAGAGCATCAGTATTGGCAGTCCAGTCCAATTTGTCATCTAGCTGCACTCCCAGATATTTATAGGTCTGCACCGTCTACACACAGTCACCTCTGATGATCACAGGGTCCACGAGAGGCCTGGGCCTCCTAAAATCCACCACCAGCTCCTTGGTCTTGCTGGTGTTAAGGTGTAAGTGGTTCGAGTCGCACCATTTAACAAAGTCTTTGATTAGCTTCCTGTACTCCTCCTCCTGCCCACTCCTGATGCAGCCCACAATAGCAGTGTCATCAGCGAACTTTTGCACGTGGCATGACTCCGAGTCATCTTGGAAGTCTGATGTATATAGATTGAACAGGACCGGAGAAAGTACAGTCCCTGCGGCCCCTGTGTTGCTGACACAATGTCAGACCTGCAGTTCCCAAGACGCACATATTGAGGTCTGTCTGTAAGATAGTCCACAATCCATGCCACCAGGTGTGAGTCTACTCCCATCTCAGTCAGCTTGTCTCTAAGGAGCAGAGGTTGGATGGTGTTGAAGGCGCTAGAGAAGTCCAAAACATAATTCTTACAGCACCACTGCCTCTGTCCAAGTGGGAGAGGGATCGGTGTAGCATATAGATGATGGCATCCTCGCTCCCACCTTCTCCTGGTATGCGAACTGCAGAGGGTCGAGGGCGTGGCGGACCTGTGGCCTCAGGTGGTGAAGCAGCAGCCGCTCCATGGTCTTCATCAGATGTGACGTCAGAGCAACAGGCCGGAAGTCATTCAGCTCACTAGGACGTGATACCTTTGGGACTGGGGTGATACAAGATGTTTTCCAAAGCCTTGGGACTCTCCCTGTTCCAGGCTCAGGTTGAAGATGCGCTGTAGAGGACTTCCCAGTTCCAACACACAGGCCTTCAGCAGTCGTGGCGATACACCATCTGGACCCGCTGCTTTGCTGGCACGAAGTCTTCTCAACTCTCTGCTCACATGGGCTGCTGTAATTGTGGGTGGGGATGTCTCACCTATGCTGGTATCAGCAGAAGGATGGTTGGAGGATGCAGTACTCCGAGGTGAGAGTGGGTTAGGGTGATCAAACCTATTAAAGAAGTTGTTCATTTGGTTTGCTCTCTCCACATCTGTCTCGATGGTGGCACCCTGCTTCGAGCTGCAGCCAGTGATAATCTTCATCCCATCCCACACTTCCTTCATGCTGTTGTTCTGCAACTTCTGCTCCAGCTTTCTCCTGTACTGCTCTTTCCCCACCCTGAGCTGGACTCGGAGTTCCTTCTGCACGCACTTGAGCGCATGCTGATCACCACCTTTAAAAGCCCTTTTCTTCTGGTTCAAAAGCCCTTGATGTCACTTGTAATCCATGGCTTGTTGTTAGCATAGCAGCGTACTGTTCTTACTGGAACTACAATGTCCATACAGAAGTTGATGTAATCAGTTGTGCATTCAACAGCCTCTTCAATGTTCTCACTATGTGACCCCAGCAGGATATCCCAGTCTGTAGTTCCAAAGCAGTCTCTCAGAGCCTGCTCTGCCTCAGGGGACCACTTCCTGAATGAGCGTGTAGTTGTAGGTAGTGCCCTCACTCTTGGTTTGTATTGAGGCTGAAGCAGAACCAGGTTATGATCTGCTTTCCCAAGCGCAGGCAGCGGGGTGGAGCTGTATGCGTCTTTAACGTTTGCATACAGTAGGTCGATAGTCCTATTTCCCCGGGTGTTACAATCCACATACTGGGAGAAGGCAGGTAATGTTTTGTCCAGCGTCACATGGTTAAAGTCTCCAGAGATTAGCACAAGTGCCTCAGGGTGCTAGTATATATATATATTAATATATAAGATATTCAATAAATTATCCATCCATCCATCCATAATTCAACCCGCTATATCCTAACTACAGGGTCACTGGGTGTTCAATAAATAGAGAGAATTTTGTCACAAAACATATACCTGTCTTAAGTTGACCAATTTAATTATCAATGAAATATGCACTTGGCAAACAAATGCTACACCCTCCTTAACCATCATCACGTAGAACATCCACTTTTCATGACACACATTTAGACGCAACACCTTGCGTGAAAAACAGCTGCAGCTCCCATCTGATCTGTTCCTGCTGAACAGAGATTCTCTTTAAAGTGCTCACCAGTCATGTTGTCCTCCCTTTACCTCCTGTGCTTCCCTACTGAGTCCTCTTGGTAGCACTGCCATAGACCCATCTCAATATTGAGCAACAATTTATAGTTATGCCATACCCTAACAGCCTAATGAAATGGATTACTTTACTTTCCCACTTTTATGGGTCACAGAAAACACCTCCAAAACAAGAAATACGAACTGGGAACAAAATACAGCTAGTGTCACACTGTTTCCCATCTGAAAACTATGTCATAACATCACCAAATGCCACAGCATTCTGTATCTTCACTGACATGATGCTCCATCCAAACATGCAAGCAGAAACAGCTGCGTGGGGTTCCTATGAAGGCAACTGTCCTCTTCTTTGAATGCTGCTGATTTGAAGGATATGCCGATCCCTTCTTTTGCTGGATTTGGCTGCTGCCACTCAAGCATCTTACTCTGTCCTTCAAACTTTTGCCTTCTCACTCTTTTACAATGTTTTCTCACAAACTATAGCATGTTTTTAAAGTTTTTTCTTTAAAAAAAAATCCCCTATCCCATTGCCCCCCCAATCCAGCCCAGTTTTAATTCACAAGCTTTCAGGATGTTCACCGTCTTAATTAGGCTGTGACATATCGACAGTTAGCCATTTTCATTTGCATTGTAGATTAACTGTTGTTAATCATTTTCAAGGAATGTTGTGAGTTGCTGTTTCATCCACAATTCCAAAGGATACCAAAACCTTACTTGAATGCAATGGAAGACTGTACTTTTAAAGTGAAATTGCGTACAGTATTAATTTTGTTGGTGCAAAAAAGAAAAAAACATTCACAAAGGTATAGATATTAATACTGTTGCAGTGCAGCAGTAACAGAATAAATCATATTTAAGTGCAAATAAAAAAGATATATTGAATCGAGCCTCTTGTGGAGCCTCTAGATAAGTAGTGATAGCTGTTCTGTGTTTAGCAGGCTAAAAGTCAATTGTAAACATTTACTTTGACTTTTAATAGGGCTTGTAGCCACAAATAATAACTGCACAAATAACAAGATTACATCCAAATAACATCAAGTCTGTGAGGAGCACCATGTTGTCACTGTCCAGGGCCTTGATAGCAAAATGTGACTGATATACAGTGCCCTCAAAAAGTAGTTCCAGCCCCTTACTTTTGTCACATTTTGTTATGTTCAACCTTGTGCTAAAATCATTTACATTTATTTATTCTCTCATCAAGAAACTATCAATACCTCAGAATTACAAAGTGAAAAGAGGATTGTAGATTTTTCTGCTAATTTAACAAAAGTAAAACACCTGATATATAGCATTGATACAAATATTCAGACCCTTTCCTCATGAAGTACTTTATTGAAGCACCTTTGGCCCGATTATGGCCTGGATTCTTCTTTTGTATGACGTGACAGGCTTTGCATACCTAGATTTGTTGATTTATATATATATTTTTTTTTTTTTACCATTCTTCTCTACAGCTCTCTCAGGTTGGATGGAGACCATGTGTGGTTAGCCATTTTTCAGGTCTCCACAGAGATGTTCAATTACATTCAAGCCTGGACTCTAGTTGAGTTGGTCAAGAACATTCACAGAGTTGACTCAAATCCAATCATGTTGCTTTGTGCTTAGGGTCTTTGTACTTTTTGAAGGTGAACCTTTACCCCATTCTGAGTTGTACAGAATTGTGGATCTGGACGATTTTAAGAATATCTTTGAACTTTGTTCCATTCAGCTTTCCCTCAACCCTGAGTAGTCTCGCAGTCTTTGCCACTAAAAAATAACTCCAAAGCATGATGCTGCCACAACCATGCTTCACCGCGAGGATATTATTTTCCAGGTGATGAGCTGCATCTGGATCTACCCTTAGATGTGACACTTAGAATTGAGGCAAAATAGTCAATCTTGGTTTCATCAGACCAAGGGATCTTGTTTCTCATAGCTTGAGAGTCCTTTAGATTCCTTTTTATAAACTACAAGAAGGCTTTCATGTGTTGTTTGGCCACTCTGCCATAATACCTAGACTGGTGAAGTGTTACAGTGTTGATTACCCTCCTTGAATTGTCACCCAACTTCACACAGGTTCTTTGCAGCTCAGCTAGACTGGGCACCTCTCCTACCTAAGACCATTCTCCCGCAGTTGCTTAGTTGGGCCGGCAGGCACTTCTAGGTTCTTCCAAACTTATTTCATCAAAGAATGGCCACTGTGCTCCTGAGAACCTTCAATGCTGCAGTTTTTTTTTTTTTTTTGTAGCTTTCCCCAGATCTGTGCCTTGACACAATCCTCTCTCTGAGCTCTGCAGGAATTCGTTTGACCTCGTGACTTGTTTTTTTTTACTGTTACTCACATTGCCATCCTTATATAGACAGTTGTGTGCCTTTGCTAATCATGTCCATTTAATTAAATTGACCGCAGGTAGACTGTCAAACAAAATATACATAGAAACATCTCAATAATGATCAACAGATTGGATGCTCTTGACCCAGATTTCAGGGGCCATAGCAATGGGTCTGAATACTTGTGTCAATGTAATATTTATAGTTTTTTTATTTTTAGTAATGCTGTAAAAATTCCTAAACTCCCATTTTTGCTCTATCACCCTGGGTTATTGAGTGTTGTTTGATGAAGAAAAAAGTTAATTTAAATGATTTTAGCATATGGCTGGAACATAACAAAATGTAAAAAAGTGAAGGATTTTGAATACTTTCTGAAGACAGTGTAATTATTTCTTGCCAGTTCAATCCCTTCTATGGGCTCATTATCTCAACCTGAGCAAATCATAGTCTGTCAGTTTACTGCAGCTACTTAAAAATGTAAAGTGAACGTTATTTAAATGAATAAATGAAAATTTTATGAGGTCAATAAACCAAACTTACTGCACTTATTAATTTTTATAGCAGTCGAAGTATTGACACATGCACAGAGTGTAGTGAAATTCTTACTATCTAGTGCAGCCAACATGCAGCACATCGTCACTCTCTGGTGCTGTGATAAACAATTTTTACATCTTTGAAAGTATGATTTTTTATATTTTATATTCCACATAGAGGCAGAAAGAGTTCAAGGTGATCTGCAGAGGAGGCCACTATTTTAACTGTTTTCTGCTTGACATAAAGAATAATAAGTTTAAGGCATGTTCAGTTTTAAATGTGTACATTATACTTTTTCCCCTCACAAACTTTATGCTACATATTTGACCTCTCATTTTGGACTTTAATATCCATGGCACATTTCTTCATATATTTTACTTTTTTGGTCTGCCATCTCTGATTGCTTATTCTGTTAATAATGTCTCTTACATTCCTCTTACTTGCTCTTACTCTCACTTTTATCCAGTAGGCGCCTTTTTTCTGGATTTCATCATTACTAAACTAGTCGTAGTCCTCTCACTGCGTAATTTATGGAAGTCTTCTTTCTTTAACCTAGTCTTATTTGACCATTCATTGGCACAGAACAAACTTAGCAAGTGGTAGTCTGTATTTCATTTACATTTGATTAGGAGCTGTAGTAATTCGGTAGTATTGAGCATTGTGCTTCCAGACTTCATTTCTAATTTATACCTTTTGCTGTGTTTGTCGTTTCTCCTGCTGGTTTCCAATTGCATCAATGGCTTTAGATCTTCTAGGTTTCTCTTTCACAGGGTGATCTGGGTAGGGTGGGTGAAGGGGGCACCATTGGTTATTGTATTACGTATCTTGATTGTTAGCTTTTGACGTGTAATGATTTTTATTGGTTTGTGCTTTCTTAAATTCAATAAAAAGGTTTAATCACAAAACGGATTAAAGAACTAGCTTTACACAGATATTCTGTTTTCTCCTGGGCAGAGCTTACAAAATTTTTAAAGCAAGTAGCATAATATATTAACTGCATCAAAGTGAAGAAGTAAAATTTTAATTCTTTTGGTACAGTAACTAAGAGCATATTGTTCTTTCATGTGGCTTACTTTAAACATGTTTGCCTGTTTATTACTATACCAAATAATTTGTGGTATAGTAATGTTCACCTCTGCCTTGACAATGATCTTGCTATACCTTAAGTTTAAATCCTCAATCATACCATCAAATTGTCTTATTTTTATATTAATGGTATAGCAACCCCATTACTAGCCACTTTATAAAGCAAATGAGATTATAATGAGCTGTCAAGAATTGCATTGCATTGCTTTACCTAGCAGTAAAATCTAACAGGCCAGCTAATAACATGATAGCACATCATATTTCCAAGAGTAAAATGATGCCCAGTATGTCAGAAAATCATACTTTTTCCACTAAAAATTAGCAGAGTAAATACACAACACATATTAGTTCACAACAACAACTGCACTATGAATTCCTTATCTTTAGCTGTTGTATAGTTTTTTCTTCAAAGAACACCAGAAAGTATTACCTGATTTACTTGGACAGGGTATATAGAAGCTTGAGATGAAGGATTTTTAACATTGCTTTTCTAAACGATGTTTGCCTCCTTGAATCAACCACTGCCAGATTTCCCATGAGCCCTCATTCACGTCTTAATGTGTTTAGTGCCAACTCACAAATGTTTTAGCTAGTTTTAGCTCTACACATCTCTTTCTTACAAATGTTGATGTTGCTGCATTCGTATATGGAACAATTTGGAGAGCTAAAAGAATATATTTTAGTTAAAAAGGTGAAAGCAAGGGAATTTTCTAATGACTGAAAAGACTTTCGCATCCTCTGGTCTGTAGATAATAGAGGAGAATATGTGAATGGCAGCGCCCTCTCCTGTCCTTGGCTGGTGTTACATTCGGTGCACAAGCCCTACTTAGCAGTGTGTGACACTTACTTCAAGTTTCATTGATTCACAAATCTGATTTTCCACAAACAACACTTTGAAGTCAACAGATATAAAATGGGAAGCTTATACGTATATCACAATGAAAATATGCATAAATACAGATATAGAAATGCGTAAAAAACATACAGTGCCAATAAATGGAAACTGATACTGACCACAGTCATTCCTCTTCCAAATGTATAACTATTAGATTGCAGTGCAGGGTGATGAGATCAATTTGAAACAATCTCCAACACAAAAAAATCTGTAAGTGCTTCTGTTTTTTACACAAACAATGAAACTAGCTGCAGAGTCCTGCTAGTAACACCTCCGGTGGCTCATGCCTTTTTCTTTCCAGTGGTATACTGTCTGTAGTACACAAATATTATTAAAGAACAGAAAATTCTGACAACCACAAACTTTTAAGTTATTTTACAATAATACACTAGAAGGTAATATGCATGATTGAATTAGCTGGTGTGGACGCTAGAGGCGCTGTTGCCCTGTTGAACCCACCAGACTGATGTCCAGGACACACGTTTAAAAGCACTAAGAATATTTTTAATAATTCTTTTGAATAAAGTGCACAAAACACTGCACATTCCACAATTCTCCTATATTCAATAATTACAATAATAACAATCAATAATCAAATCCTCCACTCACAGCAGCTCTGTTCCTCTACCACCCAACTCTAGCTCGAACTGCTGGATTTCCCATTTGTCCTTTTATAGTCCCTGACCCGGAAGTATTTCTTTTCCGGGTCAACACCACATCGTCCTTCATCAAGTGTCCTGGAAGTGCTACGAGCTTCCGTCCTCGTGACCCCAAAGTACTTCCGGTGTTGGTATAACCGTAATAGTCCCTGGGTTCTTGGTGAGCTCCCCCTGGCAGCACCCACGGCACCCAACAGAGCTAAGAGACGGACTTCATGTCCCATGCTTCCCTACGGGAATCCGAGGAACCACTTCCATCCAGGGGAGCTGCCATCTAGCGTCCCGGGGAATGTAGTGCCCTGAAAAGGCTGCTTTCTTCTGTTGAGGGATGTCCCGGCCGGACTGAAACGCCGGCCGTCCATCACACTGGATACATTACACATTTTACATTGCATGTGATGTTTAAGTGATGTGCACCCCTCTCATAAGTAGCACAGCAGTCTGCCAGTCTTTTTTGCAAAAATATCATGATTTTGTAATGTATTTAAGTTAGGTGACTGACAATGAGTTCAACCATTTGGTGCCTATGGGTAGAGTGGTGGCTCTGTAGCTAATGATCTGCGGTGGTATCTGGAAGTTTGCTGGCTCAACTTCCGTTCCTGCCAGAAGGGACCCTCGGGGATTACTGTATATATATATGTATTAAAAAATTCTTTGTTTTGTTGCAAGTCTCAGGTTAATAAAAATATTTGTTACTTGTAGTTTGTAATATTTTATACATATTAAAATTAAAAAATGTATATTTTAAACAAAAAAAGTAGAAAATGTAACTTCCAGTTTGGTAATGGAGCTTGACGTATTTAAAAGGTTACACAAAGTTGTGGTTACTATTGATCGTCACATTTTATGGATCTTGAGGACAAGTCACTGAACTAAAGTATTTTTTGTTATTCAGATATGATATAAGTAATTCAAATTGATTAATTAATTCATAATGCTGTCATAATGTTGTTTGTTGTGTGCTATTTAGAGTTTTACTTCAGTCACTGTTGAGTGCTATTGACACTTCAGTGTTGTACAGGCTTCTCCCACCTCATGAAACTAATTCTTTGCTGAAAACTCAATTGTAAAGTGAATTTTTAGAATGAAAACCCATAATTATTATTAATTTAAATTTTAAAAAAACTTACGTTACCTCACCCCAAAAGATGACCCCAGTTTTTGCCCAAATAACATCAAAAATAGACACAAGTATAATATGATTAGCAATCTTAATAAACTTTGAATACATATGTTCCCTTATTAATTACTGTTTAATAAGGCTTTTGAGGTTTTTCTCATTATACTGCTTTGTTGACTTAGTACACAGCACAGTAGTTCATCACACATAACCAGGACCATCCATAATTTTAAATGTGAAGAACAAGAATATTATACACATAATAATTCAGTAAAAACAGTAGGTTATTTTACTGAGGAGGAGGAGTACCCAGATGCATTGTATGCATGGCAGTTGTTAAGAAGTCCAGGGCTTACCTAACATCGTAGTTATACTCACCTCCATCAGTGCACTTAATCGCATTATGGTTCACACTTAAATGAATGGCCATTTAATCTTTCTTTGGTCTTTTCTCAATTTTTTTTTCTCTTTCTTAACCAAGATTCTCAAGAAAGTACAAAATAAAATCACCATAAGACTTGTGAGCCACTCACTTGATAAGCTGACTGACTTTACTGGTGAGAATGATGAAAGTAATCACAGGCTCAGTTTTCATAACCACATAATTTCAGCTTTGTTATTGTGTGTAAGACAGAAAAGGGTTTTACACGAATTTCTTTATATACCCTAATTTTGATTAAAAATTTGTATATAATTAGGGACAAGGCTATTCAAATGTCCAGTCTTTGCTTGCTGTTTAGAATACAGCAGTGTTTTCCAACCTTTGTGGTGTCACAACCAAGTTTTTCACATGCCAGGGTATTCACAACCCACCGGGCTCCATCTCTGTGAATTTAGCGTGACCCATGCGATCATCAATGCTTTTCCTCCTTCGTAAATCAAACATGATTATCAGAGTGGGGGTCAGGGAAGTCATCCAAGACTAGCCACAATCCACCTGTGATGCTGCCACTGTAAATCAAGTGCAATCAATTTAGATATGAGGGGTGGGAATACGGTTTAGTTTAGGGTCAGCAACCCACTCGATGGTAAACAATGGGATGCACTATAAAGGTTTATAAATGATGGCACATCTTGGAATATTTTTCAGGAATTTGATTAGTTCAGACATACTTTGAAAGAGGTACCAAAGTTACGTTTTCTACTTTAAACCTTCAGAAACCTGGGAATTTTCATGTTCTACCCATGTCAGGTATGCATTTTAGGTTAATCTGTGACTTTAAGGTTAGCATACCCCATGATGGACCAGTTTCCCATCCAAGGTTGGCTACTGCCTTCACATACGTGATTGACGCTATATATGAAGAAGTAGATTCAAGAGATAGATTGATGCAAGTTTACTACAATGGTACATCTTTGTGCCACAACTTTTCAACCAAGGAATAAATCATATTCATTCAATTCTGAAATATATGTAAAGTTTTCTAGGAATACATTAAATATCAGTATGACAAGCTTCATCCACTTCACTGCTTCAGTCCCATTTCATTTTATACACTGTGTATTTTTGTATTGCCGTTTTGCTTCTGGCAGTTGGTAGGCTTGTGATACTGCCAAATGCAATTGTGCTTAATGCCATCCTGCAGTACCAGAAAACAATGAATATTCATTTTTGATCAGTGCAAAGCATAAACAGTACACATGAAAATGACCAATTTGCTTAATAGCTTTTTACCTTGTGATGAAAACTAATGAATGCTTCAGTGAAGGAAATAATTGTAGGGAGCCTTTTCCTGGAGCAGCTTTTGGCTCTTGCATGGCCCGAACTTATATGTGTCAGGTATTGAATATGTATGGGTGGAAGGACTGAAAAATTAATGTAAAGCTGTTTGCAGTTAGATGTTGACCTCATTATGAAGAGTACATATTATTTATTCTCATTATCCAAGCTCTCTTATTCTAATAAAGGGTTATGGAATACCAGAGTCCATTCCATTAGCCCCAAGCATACACAAGGCACACACACTAATAATAGGTGAATTCATTAAAACCAATAGCAGATTCTTAGCTCTGTGTTTATTATATATTTGTATACTTTTTCATAGGTTGTCATGGTCATGTGCTGTAAATGCTGAAGAGATACACAACAAATAAAGGAATAAATGTTAGTTCACATCTTCTGTGGACTACATGGTCATATACATAGATGTTTCTTTTATCAGCTAAGAATTTAAAGGACAAATATCTTTGGTGTCTTTGAAGTAACATATTTTTTCTCAGTCATGATATACATTCATTTGCCTCCAAAACTGGTGTTGTTAAGCACCAATGGCAGTCTGTTGAGCACAAGAGCAATCATAAAACATAACCCGTAGGACTTACCAAATAAGCCCACTTCAAAGCAAAGAATGTCCCCAAATTTGATTTAAGTCTTCAGACTGACTGCATACATACTGTATTGGTAAAGTGTATAACTATATCATTTTTCACACATACAAAAAAACAAATATATATATATATATATATATATATATATATATATATATATATATATATATATATATATATATATATATTCTTTTTATAGCAGTCCAGCTGTTCTCTTCACTTCATTCTTAACTCTCTGCAGCACAATCTTCCACACAAAGATGTGCAATTTATTGTAGTTGATTTTGTGAATTCTGCAGTTGCAATTGTACTTTGAAAGAGATTTAACCCCTCAGACTGTATAGTTTTGTTCTGTGTAATGTTTAATTTTTCTAAGCCTTTAAAAATGACCTGCCTAGTTTTAACCTGGAAATGCCTAAATACTCTATAGTGAGAGGGAAACATTTGGCTTTATTTCTGAACTAGAATTTACTGGTGAGGAGCTGCAATAATTGTTTAATAATAATCATTCTTAGCATTTATATAGCGCTTTTCTCACTACTCAAAGCACTCAGCAATTGCAGGTTAAAGGCCTTGCTCAAGGGCCCAACAGAGCAGAGTCCCTTTTGGCATTAACGGGATTCGAACCGGCAACCTTCCGATTGCCAGTGCAGATCCCTAGCCTCAGAGCCACCACTCCACCTAAGACTAAAAATGGCAGAAAAAAAGAGTGATTCAAAATTGGAAAATCAGAGAGAGAAAAATCAACTGACAATTTGTGGTGTTCTATTTATAGAAAACTAGGGGGCTTTGCACGGGCGGCATAAACCCCCCCCCCACCAGCCTGCGCTATGCGCCAGCCACTTCGCGTCTCTCCTGCTCACATACAGTATGTGGATTTCACTTTTACCAAATAACAAATCTTTTAATTCTCGCATATACGCCTCTTCATTGGGAAGAACCACTACTTTTCCCTGATGACAACACAAATTAGACAATGTACATGTCTCTGACTTAAAGTTTAAATCCAAAAAATATATTTGATCTCTTTTCTCTGTTCTGTTATTTCACCGAGCAATAATTTCCATTTGTTTGCGCTAATGCGATCTTTACTATCATTTTTTTCAGACTTTCGAATTTTAGTACTTTCATTTTCTCTAACCTGCTCTGCATGTGTATCGCACCAATGTTTTTGAATTCTTTACGAAATTCTACTTTGTCATCTACTCTTAGTCTTTTATTTCCGGCCCCGGGCATGGTTAAATCTCTTGGCACAAAGTCTAGCCTCGCGGGACTTGAAAGTATCTATCTGAGAAAATCATGTCTTGTCCCAGGAGTTTTTTATTATAATAGAAAGATGTGAATGAATTATTACAAAGGACAAATAACTTTGCTGCAAAGAGTGGGACTTACTTAAATGTGTCTTGAAATTCTGGAAATATTATTTAAATTGTAAATAGAGATTGATACATTAAACGAATACCCCATCCAAAAATGTATATTATTATGTTTGTTGCTTACCACATATACTTTATAGTGGTGGCTGAGAAAATCTTTTCAGGTAGAATGATAAGAAAAGCAGTTTATGATTTAATAGAAGCCAGTGGTGATCAATGCTGTACAACAGAAAACAATGTGAAAAGGCCCATGAAACAAAGAAAAAGCGGAAGATCTGCCTTCTCCCCTGATTAAAAAAAATTACTCACTTTCATATTCATTTTGTTGTTGTAAACATTCCTCATAAATAAGGAAAGGACTTTTCCTAAAATCAGAACTTTTGCCACTTTGAACTGGACGTATTTGCTTCTTGCTAAGGTTTTTGTTTCTTGCTTGCTAAGCTGTGGCATGAACTGATATTGTAGAGGATGGTGGGTGGAACATTTCTTAGTTTTAAATTTATAAATAATGCTTTACTTACCAACACAAGTATTTGAGACAAAAAAATATGTATACGCTGATTTTAAAAAGTAACTCTGTAAAATGATACAGTACATTCTGTATTTTGAAAGCTAACATCTTGATCTGTATTTGCTAAACATGTTAGTAATATTTTAAACATAGAATAACACATTTTAGAGTACAGCACTGGCGTTGGTATCCCAAAAACAGATTTAAGTGCCAGTACATTGTAAATGGCTATTAGCAAATAATGGAACTCTTTTAGTAAGTCCAGGTCAAAAGATTATGTGATCGCTTATTAAATTGCATAGTTGTGAGAAATGAGGCATTGCAATAGTATTGATTGATATATACAGTATAATATTGTAGAACACCTGCTTTGTAAGATGAATTTTCATTCAATTTGAGGCCACAGGTTCAATCGATACGCTCCTTGATAATTCATATATATAGTTCCATACATGCTGAATTCTATAACATTGTGCTTTAAATTTAATGGAGGTACAATTTGTTTAAAATATCAATCTTTAAAATTCTTATTTATATATTCTGTTTATACCCTTCACATAGTTGAATTGGAAATGGATAGATAGATAGATAGATAGATAGATAGATAGATAGATAGATAGATAGATAGATAGATAGATAGATAGATAGATAGATAGATAGATAGATAGATAGATAGATAGATAGATAGATAGTGATGGGGGGCTCTCCCTCATAGTGATGAGGAGAGTTTCATAGATCTTCTCTTCCTTCATTCTTTCTCTTTACCCTTTTATTAATGTTAGCTGGCACTACTTTCTACTCCTCCAGCCCTGTATAATGAGGTATAATTCTGTAAGCTAGCTGTATGATAGGCAAAGATTCCAGATCCCAGCTGCAATTGATATTTTTTTCTCTTTTGTACAAGGGACAAAACCAGCTAACTGAAAGTCATGAAGGAGAAATTTCATAATTATAGCTATCAAGATACAACTCCCTCAGCTCAAACAATTTTTATGGTAATGAATTGAAATGCCACAATTTTCTGGCTTCAGATTCACTTGATCTGTAGGGAATAGGCCAATAATCTTCTTAGCAACATGGCTGTCCCAAGTGAAGTTTGTGTCACCCTAAGATGTATCCGTTTCTAACAAACATGACCTCAGCTGTCTTCTATTCCCAGCCTCACTCCTGGTTCTGGTCTATGTCTCCTGCTGCCGTTTGCTGTAACAAGGCATGGATATGATTTCAAGTCAGACTGCTTTATCTGAGAGCCTTTAATTTGCTGTTGGCTAACTATCATTGCTCTTTTCTAATTTTGTCTAGGGTTGCTATGGCAACAGCATCCTCCCAAGTCCTGATCCCCGATGTTAACCTGAATGATGCCTTTGACAATTTTGCCCTTGACTTTTCAAGAGAAAAGAAACTTCTTGAAAGTTTGGATTATCTGACAGGTAAATATTGTATCTGTGTTCGTGTAAACCTTAGTGGTCACAATCTCTATACAGTTTCAACTCTGTTAGATAACCTTTAAACAACAAAGTTTTACTTTACCTCACTTTACCTTACATTTTTATTTTATGGTTTATTTGTTGAATTAAACAGAGAAATAAATTTAAAGTGTCCCTCACCTATCTGTTTTAATGTGAATTGTAAAGTAAAAGCTATGGCATATTCACATTGTGTCAGAAATGCTAAATTTAACATTTTAACTTTAAAAGAGGAGGTGGCACAGTGGTAGCATTGTTACCTGTGTGGAGTTTGCATGTTTTCCCTTTCCTCCCACTTTCACATGCAGGTTAGGTGAACTGGCAACACTAAATTGGCTCTGGTGTGTTTGTATGTTTGCCCTGTGATGGACTGCCTTGTGCCCTATGCTAGTCAGGATAGGCTCCAGAACCCTAACGCAACTCTGGCATAGATTAAGCGGATTAGAAAATGACATGAAATGACTTTGGAAAATGCTGATTTTCACATTGTCACATAGCAAATCTGTACAGTTTAACTACATCTGTATAGGTGTTGCATTGAAACTAAAATTTTGACTTTGGTACTGATACAAGCTTTCACACTGCAGTGCCTTTACTAAAATGGTACCCAGCTACTTCATTACCCCGGCCTGCTCTCCTGCATGCCTCCCAGCTCAGCGTTTTAATAAACCAGAGTGGTGATGGGGAGAGGTATATCTACCTAAGTGTTTGATCCTGTGGGGGGTTTGTGGTCTTCCTTGGAGTTCTGATAATCCTTATTCTGTATACAACAGAGTGTAGTGTGTCTATACAAAACAATTTACTTACTAAAATTAGCAAAAGCTCATAGAGTATCATTTTAAATATTTGGAATTTTGGTACAACATTAAACTGTATACACAGACCTTACATACTTTTAGTAGTCATCTGCCGATAACCTTGCAAGAGCACTTTTTTCTTCAACAGATAAATTTGTATATTTTTATAAAATATTTACAATATATGAAGGAAAAAAAATACATTATTTAAGTGGGTGAACATGAATAAAGGCAGTGTGGCATAGTAGTTAAAGCTTTGGACCTCAAAACCTGAGGTTGTGGGTTCAAGTCCCGCTACTGATATTGTGTGACCCTGAGCAATTCACTTCACCAGCCATTTGGGAAAAACACAAGAAATGTAACTAATTGTATCTCAAATGTTGTAAGCCACCATGGATAAAGGTGTCAGCCAAATAATAATAAATCTGTTCAGGTTTGCCAGTATCTTTTATATTCTGGTCTGATAGATTTGTACCACTGCCACAATAGCAAAAAAAAAAGAAAAGCAGCAGTAACTGCAGTTAAAAAGAACCCCTTGGAGTCAATGACCTCCTTGATCATTCAGGCTGGAATGGACAGTAACCATAAAACTGACCCTGTATGTAAAAAATGTTTCAGATTGTGTTTCCTAAGTGTAAATTTCAAGAAGTGTACATTGCAGTCTTTAAACAAGCGCTACAGTGACCCTGTCCTCATCTCTTCAGATCAACTTCCTTTCGTTGGCCCTGCTACACCTTCCAGAATGCTTTGTGTAAATACTTTCAAAATATGAACTTCTTTATCCTCTTTAGAAAAGTTTCAGTTTGGACTGCATTTTTATATCATTACTAATTCTTTGCTCCTGGAATGAACAATGTTACTTTTTCCTGTATCCTTTCTATACTGTATTTGTCTTTCTGATACTTATAGAGTGCAGACTGTATAGAGAATGCTTCTCCAAATAATAAACAAAGTTTAAAAATCCAAGATTGTAGATTTTGAATGCTATTTAAAAGTTTAATTCAGAAGACCCATTTTATAAAACATATGGATGAATAGTAAATCTAATGTTCATTAGGAAATTACTGTATGAAGCAAGTGACATTATTTAATTCCTTTAAAAGTATTTAAATACATTTCACTGAGGCTTATATAGTGCTGGTTTATCAGATTCATGAATGCTGGTCTCTTAATAATAAGTGCAACCTGTCTTGAAACTTAAAAATAATACATTATTTAAAAAAATGTATGATTGAAGTAAATAAATAGGCTCTTATTTAAATTAGCAGAATAAACAGGTCAAGGCAGTTTAAAGATTGGCCTATACTAAACCATCAAATTCTATGTTTTTCCACTTTAAAATATGGTAAATATACCCAACTAAAACAGATGAAAGGACATTTTTTGTACTGTAACATTGTCGTTTCAGTTTAACTGTAGCTTTTTGGCATTATTTTTTTCATTCCTACTGCACCCAGGATTTTTAATGGATGTTTCTGCCCTAGCATGTAGCTGTCCCTCTAGGGTTTGATCTAAACCTCATAAATCCAGGGTGAAAATGAAGACAATGTAAAAGAAATGCTTGTAGCCCCTGGTAAGCAGCTAAGGCAGTGTTTCCCAAACTTTCTTCTGTGGCGGCACACTTTTTGTAACCGAAAAAATCCCAAGATGCACCACTATTCCGCAAACCACAGAAACATTAAGTCTCACATATGCAGTCAACTGGACCAAAGGGGCAGGCAGCATAAAAGCAGCTGTGAGGTTGGTGTTCACAGGCACCGTGCTTAGTGAGCACCATGTCTCCCAGCTCTGCCTGTTCCTCTCTGCCCCACTCTACTGGTCACAGGCAACTTGCACTATTCCAAGGCGCCATGAGATCACACCCCCAGGCAGATGAACTCTAGGAGCCAGGAGAAGTGTCTGAAGTGCTTTCTAAAAGCTGTATCTGTGAAACAGTGATACCGGAGCTTCTTTTAAGCCAGCGTCTCCAAGTAGGACAGGTTTTGCGCACTAGAGCAGCATGTCTCTCTCAGGACTGCTACACTATTATTTCCATGGCACACTGGTTGAAAAACACTGAGCTAACAACTGAGTCCTGTTACGCTATTTTCATAATTAAAAAGCATTTGTATATCTTGAATTGATTAAAAAAAGCATAGTAGAAAATAAAGTAACCTGCCATCATGGTTAAAATTTGCAGTGCAAAAACGTGAAACAAATAAATTAAGCAAAATATGAAAATGTATTGGTAGCAGATATTTTTGGGCAGAAGAGTGGTGCAAAAGGTCAGACATTTTTAGAAAACTGAAATCATATATTTTTCAAGTATACAGCTTTGCATGGGTGTCCTTGAAGGTCTTAATTGGATTCTGTGGTGCCATATACTGAATAGCAGCATTTAGGCTTTTAAGGTGATTCTGAGGTTCAGAGGCATGCCACCATACGCATACAACAATATTAATTCACACCACCCAAGAAACCTCAAATCATGCATTTTCTGTCATGCTAAGCTTGGTATAACTTGTTACTACGAGCATTTTTTCAGAACTGAAAAAGAAAATTAATAATTTCCTTGCTGTGTGAGAAAATGTTCTGTAAGTGCAGTGAGTAGTCTCAGTTATGAATCAGCTCACTTGAGAGTATCACTGCTTCATTATTGCATTTTTACCTTTAGTAAAGAAATAAACAAATATTAAAAGTTTACTTTGTGCAGACAAAGCTGAAATTTTTCACTATGGGTAAACTAATTATGTGTCTAAAGAGATTCATAACAAACAGAATGAATGCTCTGTTTGTTGAGGCTTTTATCGCCTTTGCCGTGCTCTTCATTATGGACTGGTTCACGTCTTTCCTGCTCACGAGGTGTAGGTATCCCATCTTGTCTGCCTTGTGTTAGCCTTCACGTTATTGCTCCTAACCAGGAGAGCTGATGGGCATGAGGTAGATGTCTTTGAGGCTTTGAAAGTAGCTTATGCTTGAAGCAGGACATTTCTGCTCTCAGATTTTTTATACATAAGGTCTGGGATCTGCAGGCTGTACTGCACATAACTTTCCATTAATGGCTTATACTACCACCTAAATATGACTTCTCCAATGATTGGTGCGCCTCTGTTTCAGTGACACGATGTAGAAATCGACTAGCCTTTAATGTCTGCTTCACACTATCTAGATGCAGACAGACACCTGTGTCCGACTAATCATAGCGTTGTCTAAAATATAACCATATTAAACTGCTTATCTCGCTTCCACATGCCGTATATTTCAGTTTCCAGATTTCTCAGAATGGCAGTTGCTGCTTCATAACTTTCCTGTGTACTTTTAAGTTTTGTGTCCTCAGCAGTTTCACAGTATTACTTGCAGTTTCCTTGACTAAATATTTGATACAAATAAGGACCAACAGCTGTTCCACACCAATGAAACACCAGCAGAGCAACAGAAAAATACTGCAGCTGAAATTGAATCACAGTAGCTGGCTGCAATATGTGCTCAGTTCTAGCCAATGGAAAATATCTCCTTGTTATATGTTTACTTGCTCCAGATGTTTCCAGTATTATACGTTTTTGATTCTTATTTCAGGACATTTTGAACCATTGCAAAATATATACAGTAGCCTTTTCTGATTTTTTTTTTTTCTCATTTAAACGTTTATCCACTCTGATTTATAATGTATTACATAGGCAATCCACCTTGAATCAAGTATTACTCATTCCAAAGAGATGACTGCATTAAAATAGCTTGTTTTGGTGTATTTTTTTTATATATGATTCATTATTTTTCTATTTGGATCACTCACGACTTCCTTTTAGTTCTGTTTCATCTTTCATGTCATAAGCCAAGAACCCTAATTTAAGACTAAACCATGCAGTGCCTGAAGGGTTACTCTTTGTGTTCCCTTAGCTGTCAGACATTGGAGACTCCACCCTTGATGAGCACAATCTTGTCCAATCACTGAAAGATGTAGATGTCAAGGCCTAAACTGTTTTTGGTAGGATTAAGCTTTCCTGTAACAGATGCCAATGTAACAGAAGGACCAGAGGAAAATGCACAACAAGATGATGTCCATTCCCAAGATGTGTAGATGAAAACAAAAGGACACAGCTGACAGGGTTATCTGGCTTTTTGATAGTTGGGAAGACATCTGGGCCCAGCAGGGAGATATGGGAGTATGAACCCCAGGAACTTAACAGGAAAAGCATGGCTGTGGCTAAAAAAAAGGATTTCCATAACACAAGCATAGGGTCACTTAGATAAGCTTACCTGGAATCGACAAGTAATGGCCAATGTTATTGGAGAGAACACTGACAGACATGAGAAGGAGAGTGCGTTGTGCTTGTTTACTAGAGGGAAAGTGATCCGGCCGCCTAACAGGTCTGTCAGAGTCCATAACCTGTTATAGTAAGGGCTAGAAAGGCATAGGGGTTTGATATTTTGTTTATTTTCTATTCCTTGTTGCTTCTCTGCTTCTTGTGTAATTATTTTTGGTATTAAAGGTCCATTTTTCCCTATACTTTGGGTTTTCCTTGCTATAATTCAGGGTTTGTATTCAACTTTACCCACCCCCTAAGGATTACAAAGCTGTGTAATTTTACTATGTATTTGTCCTCAAGTTCACATAATTGATCCTTGAATTGTACATCTAAGATCATGCCCATTGTTTTGTATGTCCTACTGTCTGTATATCAAGTTCCTCTTGGGAGAGTTGCCTTCTTATGGAATGATGTTATTAAGGTGTAATAATTTATTATAGGCTAATAATCTTCCTTTTTCTCACTTGAATTTCTTGTAGCTCCTAATCCACCGGCGATTAGAGAGGAGCTCTGTACAGCATCACATGACACAATAACAGTGCATTGGACTTCTGAAGATGAATTTAGTGTCAGTTCGTATGAGCTTCAATACACTATATACACTGGCCAGGCCAACTTCATCAGTAAGTACCAATAAATAAACATTTTAATGGTTCTGCAATGCCATTGGTGGGTGGGGTTAATCATGAATCAAAGGATGCATATACTGTATGGTACATTTTATTTTGCATTGGTAGTGCTAATTACATTTTTTTATTGATTATGTATTACTAAATTGTTGGAATAAATGTCTGTGCTGTTCAAATAACTGAGGATTTACAACCTATTTAAAAAAATATATTGTGATATTACTTATCTCTCTCTCTTTTTCTGTCTCTCTCTCTATGTGTGTATATGTATATATATATATATATATATATATATATATATATATATATATATATATATATATATATATATATATATAGTGGCAGTAGGGGGCGCTAGTGCTCCCTTAAACCCTCAGGTATGACTCCAGACACCAGGTAAAAGTCCGACCTTTTATTGTTTTCTTCAGTGCTCAAGCACCTCCCACACTACTCATATATTTAAATCACTACAAACAACACTATAAACTACTCCTCCTCGCCCAGACACTTTGCTCCTCTCCCACCCAGCACAGCTCAGTGTCTGGACTGAGGCACCGTCATTTTATAGCCCCTGACCCGGAGGTGTTTCTGTCCCATCAATCCATAGTTCCTAATTCCTTCCGGGTCAGGGCAATCAGTCCTTTTATTCAACCCGGGAGCACGACATTTCTTCCCGTCACGTGACTGTGACGTACTCCCGGGTCATACGGCCTCACAGGGTCTATAAGCCCCCCCACAGCAACTCCTGGTGGTCCCCAAGGTATCCAGCAGGGCTGTGTATAAACACTACAAAGTCCATAAGGCCCTGCTGGACCTCGGGGCACGATCCTGCTGTCGGGAGAGCTCCTCCTGGCGGCCTAGGGGTGCAGGCCGGCAGTCCTCCACTATATATATATATATATATATATATACCTGTATATATATATATATACCTGTATATATATATAACCCAATGACTGTCTATCTGTATGTCTCTCCGCTTTCCACGTGAGAACTATTTAACGGATTTAGATTGGGCTTTTTTCAATAATTTGCTTTCCGGTTGATTTTGCGACTTCTCTCATCGAACTAAGAATCATAGTTCATTTGCAGGAGGGATTTATACGCGCTAATCCGAGACGGAGGCTGAAGGCCGAGGGAAGGGGGATGCATGACATCAGGAGTGGGGAGCCGGGACGGTCCCTCCTCACTCACGCGCCAGCTTCCGTTTAAATCGTTCTACCTCTGGCCATGTTTTAGATCGGACCTTACCTTCACTTACCTAGCGATACCTGTTTATTGTATTTTAAAGTCTGTCCTGTTTCATTTTTACGGGCGGAGCCATGGGGGACGGCTAGTTTAACATAAATAACTTTTGGACCACTAGAAGTTCAGTTAAAATGGAGGCTAAAGAAATTTACATGGAAGCATGTGGAACAAGTGACTTAATGTACATAACTTACTGTAACATTCTGATACTTGCTTAATCCAATTCATGATAGCTTTCACCTATCTTTCACAGTGTCTACTCATTCCCACAAAGGTACAATTTAGAGTCACCAGTTAATCAAAGGCTTTGGGTGGAAAACCAATATGGATGGAGGGAGAAAATGCAGACCACAGGAATAACTAATAGGTGCGGGATTTTGAACTGTGAATGGTGAATCCCTGCCACATCAGAACTAACCCCTAAATCACTGTTCTGTGTGACTTAATTTGATTTAGTATAATTATTGTCTTTGTATTCGTCTATTTTATCAGGAGTTGTATATTAGCTTTTACAACTCTCAAACCCTGTTGTCCCTGATATTTAGCCATGTTTTGCTATCACTGCTTGCAAATTATGTCTTGTTAAACACTTTCTACATGTAACAGGCATTTTGTGAGCTCAGTATCTTTCACTAACTAAGGAGCAGGGCAGCTGACAGTGGAAGAAAACAACATTGTTTATTTTTGTTTTGAAGCAGCCGACTTCAGCTTCCTTCACAGCGTGTTTTTGAGAGAGACATCCTAATTACTGATTCTGTCTGTACTGTGTGTCATAGACTTGTTAACCGCACCGCCTTATATCATTTCATGTTGATTGTCTTCCCGCCCTAGTGGCAATCCATTTTGAATTTGAGAAGCTCTTAGAAACCCAATAAAAGTGGAGGCCTGCGATGTTTGCTTTTTTCTGAGTGATCACAAAAGCTTTTATTCTTCCACAAATCTTTATTTTAGACACACGGTAAATGCTGAGGTAACACAGTTAACAGAAATGTGACCAACAGCGTTGTAGATTGTGCTATTAAGCAGCCAGTGATCTGTGCTAAGACAGTTCACAACCCTCCTACTTAAAATGACAGGTTCAGAAATGTCACCAAATCAGCGCTTTGAGCAGAGAGCTGGCCATGAAGGATGTCGTGCACTAAAACCTTATTTAGTTCATCCAATTGCCATGCTGTCATGATTTAAACGTGTGAAAGTTCTGGAGGTTTCCAGATTTAGTTCTGAATGACAAGAAAGTCTGTTTTAGCCCCCACTTTTGGCTCAATGTGTCATCCTGAGCAAGATATTTAATCTGCTTCTGCATGGATTATAAAAAAATATATATTTTTAAACCTTTTTACTGTACTGCACCTTGCAGTGGTGTTCAGTATGAAGAGGTACCATTTATAATGAAAGGCAGAATTGTATGGACTTGTAACTGCATTAGATAGATAGATAGATAGATAGATAGATAGATAGATAGATAGATAGATAGATAGATAGATAGATAGATAGATAGATAGATAGATAGATAGATAGATAGATAGATAGATAGATAGATACTTGTATAATCCCAAGTGGAAATTCACAAGTTTGCAAGGTTTTCAGTCATCGCATATACAGAACCAAAGCTTCTGGAATCATCCAACTTCAAAGGTCATACTGTGCTATGTAAGCAAACTGAAGGTGCTGATCTTTGTGTCAGAGATGAAAAATCATATTTGTCAGTTGATTTATCTTTACTCTGATAAAACATGTTACACAGTACAGTAACGATTTTGGAAAGAGTGAGTAAGAAACCCCGTGGCAGGGTGCCGGACAGAATTAAATGTTTCCTGTTGTCTGCTGGATATGACATGGAGAACAGAGCACACATGGCACTTTGGACTTTCCAGTCAATGCCTTTGGTTGTTTTGATTCTTTTAGGCCAGATGTAGACTTAACGGTTGAAACATGGTTGTCTTTCCTAGACATTATTTTTGGAATGAGAAAATTCCGTTTCTACCACATTCTGTTCTGCACAGCCAGGAAAAAATTAGAATTCAGAAGTCAGTATAATTGTAGACAGAGAGTGCAGAGAGAAACTTCACTCTTACTTCTCGAAGATTTGCGCTCAGGCTAATAGGCTGTTCAATTTTTAGTCTTTTGATGCTATCATTATATGTAGCAAATAAAGTGAAAACTGTGTGTGTTATGTGGATATTGTACATTAATAAAAAACAGTGTTAACATTTTGTAATAGTGTGTAAGAAAAAACCTTGCAAAAAGTGGAGGGTGTTTGTTTTATGTTATGTAGAAGACGCTATGAAAGCAGGGAGTGTCTGGGTGTTCATCATAATCATAAACAGTTCTCTTTTTCATGTTTTTTTGGTAATGTGTAATGTGTGTGTAAAAAAGCCCTTGTGAGTCCTGTAAAAGTCACAATGATAAAGAAAATCCTCAGAAGTCTTCCTCGTGGTGTAGTATTTGAAAGGACATCAAAGTCAGGAAACAACATTTCATGGCAGCACTTGGCCTCTACAGTATAGGAATGTTAAAATCTATTTGACTCTATTTATGACACCTTGTAACTTTACCTAAAAATACGAATACATGCTTTTAGAGTTCAATGTTGAGTGTACTATGCTCTAGAAACAGATTTTTCTTAATACCTTGCTTAATGACATATTTTAACAGCAACAACCACAACAACAATCACTTTGCTGGTTCACAAGTTGAAATTGAGCATTTAAAATGCTTGGAGAAACAAGGAGAGCAGCTTTTCCATTTGTCATTAGCGGATACAGCTCATTAAAAGTGCTATAAGAAATACTCGTAATGATGTGCATTTCATTTTTTGTATTTTAAACAATGGTCATAAATAATCACATTTTTTTGTTTTAATTTAGAAAATAAATACTCCCAAGCATATTTCATTGTGGACTATTAATTTAAAAGTAAAATCAGTCAATAAGTTATATAATATATAGTGCAAAGAATAAAAAGAAAATAATCAATGTAGTGCCTTTCATAATTCAAAATGCCCTATAAACTATTGCAGTCAAGCTTTAAATATTACAGTGCAGCAGAAACAGAAATTAAGAGCAATATTATTATTACAGTTTTTATTTAATGTAACACATTTTCACTACCTTTAAAGGAATTCCTAATCTTCTTCTTCTTACTGGAAATTATTATCAAGTGCGTTATCTAAAAATTATAATTGCAAGATTTATGAATAAACACTCAACACAAATGTTTACAAAATGTAAAAAGTATGTACCATTCATGAAAAATAATAATAAAAAATAATGTAAAGAATTTTTTTTTTCATTTTATACTATTAGAAATGTTCTTAAATGTTGTTTCCATCTTTATTATTTTTTTTTTTGTTAGTTTTGTTTGTTGATTTTCAAAATTATGACAGTGCATTCACACTCTTACTAGTATTCAGAAAATCTGATTTGTTTTCAATGTGCATAAGTACGACACCTTTCTGCTTTGCATAGTTTGCTATGAAGTAGTTAATTGCTGTACTGGAGCTGTATAAGGACATTAATGTGTACAACAAAATTGTTTCTGTTATAACATGCTAAAAGAAGGAGTACACTTTATTGAACACAGCATACTGCAAAAGTTTCTCCTGATAATTAAAATAAAGAGCCCGACACTAATTAGTAGTTCTGGGGGCAGCTGCACATTACTTCACCGCCATCAATTACAGAGTCGGTCCGTAGGACTGTAAGAGCCTTTCTTCTCCACCCCAACAAAGAACGCACGATGAAGCTGTAGCATTTCTCTCCAATGACTTCTGCTGTGATTAATAAGGAGTGAACACCTTAGGGGCAACGTGTTCAAGACATCAGACAGATGTAATGAAGAAGGTCAGCTTGCAGATAGCTGGTAACACAAATCAGTGCTAAGCCAACTTAAGCATCATTAAAAGTGCCTCAGTGAAATATATGTTGTCTTTTTGCTCAGCCTTGTAATTAATTCTCTCTAGTGAGTCATTAGTTAATATGTCGGTTTTGGACAAGGCAAAATCTAAAGCTTCAAAGGCACCACTCTCAAATCAGCCTGATTGTATGGTCATTTTATTCCACTCAAGATAAGGTGCAAAATGTTTTTTTTTTCTTAAATTTGCATGTGTAATGATGACAGATATCCTTAAATAAAGGTCCATCTATCAAGGGGACAGCTGTTGGGAATTTACTGTCTGGAATTTTAAGACACAATAGCTTGTGAATAGTTTTTTTTTTCTACATAAAGGTTTGCAGACCTAAGGGGAGTTTATTTGAATAATTTGATTTTCTCTTGCATTCTAAAGATGTGTATACTGATCAAGTTGGTGACTGATCTAGTAGTAGTGACTGTGGTTTTGTGCAGGTACACATGCCCTGTTATGCCATCCATTACTGGCTACTTCTTTGTACCCATATTTGTAATGTATAATAATATGAATATATGAAAACTGTAAATGTGTGAATGACTTTCTAAAATCAGAGGCCAAGTATTCTGTTTATATGCATTCCTTCCAAGAAACAAAATTATTCTCCTCCCACATGCAAAAACAATGAAAACCTGACCACACTACCTCTTTTCTAAATGATACCATTTTTGGGTACCTTACAATATGACAGACGGTAAGTTGAAGAGTTAGATTTGGGAGTACAGGGTCTGGACAGCCATGGGGTAGAAGCCATTGCACAACCTTGCAGAACTTGTTTGGATGCCACAGTACCTTCTGCCACATGAAAGTGGGACAAAGAGACCATAGAAGTGGTAGGAATGATCGGTCACAATGCTGTAGGCTTTGCAAATGCAACACTTTATAACGATGTCTTTAATGGAAGGCAGAGAGGTCCCAATGATCTTTTGTGCTGAGCATACTATTTCTTGTAGGACTTTATTGTCAGAAACACTGCAGTTCCCAAACCAGACAGTAATGCAGCTAACCACAAGGTGCCCCTGTAGTGTGTGGTGAGAGTGGTAGAAGGTAGGCTTGCCTTCTTCGGCCACTTAGGGAAGTGGAGTTGCTGCCTCACCTTCTTGGCTGAGGAGGTGGTGTTAATTGTCCAGATGAGGTACACTGCCAAGTGCACACAAAGAAATATGGTGCCCTTGACCAGATCCACCTCAGAGCCCTCATTGTGCAGTTGGGGGGTGGACAACATTGGCCTTTGTTAAGTCAACCATCATGTCTTTCGTCTTGTCCCCATTAAAAGACAGTTACACCAGTCCACCAGTCCTCGTATCCATTCTGTAAGCTGACTCATTCCCATTGCTGATAAAACCTTCCACCATTGAGTCACCCCCAAACTTAATAATTGTGTTACATCCAAGTTGAAATGTAATGCTGAGAATGACTGTGTTTATGAAACAGAACATTGTGGATATATCTCGGTGTACTACACCTCATACAAAATCTATGGCATCTTAGTTAAAGACAGGCCACTGAGCATCTTCCTGAATGTGTAATTTTAAATGACTCCAGAATTTTCTTTCAGGACACCTTAGAAAACACCTTTTGGGTGAGGCATTTAATCAGAACTCTCTGTAATGGCATTGACCTTGAAAAATGCATCATACTTTCTAGGTGATTTTCCCTTATCTACTACTTTACACAGTACAGTGCATCCGGAAAGTATTCACAGCACATCACTTTTTCCACATTTTGTTATGTTACAGCCTTATTCCAAAATGGATTAAATTCATTTTTTTCCTCAGAATTCTACACACAACACCCCACAATGACAACGTAAAAAAAGTTTACTTGAGGTTTTTGTAAATTTATTAAAAATAAAAAAACTGAGAAATCACATGTACATAAGTATTCACAGCCTTTGCTCAATACTTTGTCGATGCACTTTTGGCAGCAATTACAGCCTCAAGTCTTTTTGAATATGATACCACAAGCTTGGCACACCTATCCTTGACCAGTTTCGCCCATTCCTCTTTGCAGCACCTCTCAAGCTCCATCAGGTTGGATGGGAAGCGTTGGTGCACAGCCATTTTAAGATCTCTCCAGAGATGTTCAGTCGGATTCAAGTCTGGGCTCTGGCTGGGCCACTCAAGGACATTCACAGAGTTGTCCTGAAGCCACTCCTTTGATATCTTGGCTGTGTGCTTATGGTCGTTGTCCTGCTGAATGATGAACCATCTTGAGACCCCAGCTTATACGCCCAATCAAAAATGCAACACTTAATTTTTTATTTTTTTTTTTTACATCTTCTTGCCTCCTCCAATCTCGCATTAGTTTCTCAGACGCATCAAGTTTTGTTGAAGCAGCACAGCTACCAATTTCTTTCTCTACTTCAACAATGTTTCATTTAAAACCAGCTTCATATTTTCTTCTGATCGAACGTTCCATCGTAGATAAGGGATGCTCTTACGATAACGGTGTATGAGGGTATGAGATACAAAAACACAAATCAGTGTAAACGTTGCTTTGGAATACTTTGGGTATTACCGTATGGTCACGTAGGCACAATAGAGAGAGAGAGGTTAAAAACACGTGCTGATACAGTAAATTGCTGCACCCACATAGAAAACAAAAGCAGTGTGCTCCAATCATTTTGGAATGAATTATGGTCATGACCCGAGGTTCCACTGTGTGTATATATATGTGTGTATATATATATATAGTCAGAGGTGCCAGGGGACACCATGAAGGACCGGAAGAGGGCGTGCGCCTGCCTTAGATCACGTGGGTGCCGCCACCCTGGTTGCTTTGGTGCCCCCATGCCTTTGGAGCCCTGGACCTCAGCACTTCTGCCACACTAGGAAGTGCTGGGGGAAGAAGAGCATGATACTCTTAATCTCAGGGTGGGTTCGAGCCCCACGTTGGGCGGCATTGTGGAGACTGGCCCAGACACAGACAGGCAGACACGTTCATGTCACCCACAAACATGTTTATTTACAATATTTACAGTCTTAAAGTGCACCACAAAACCCACAAAGTCCCCAAAGTCCTGGCCACACAATGCCTTTCTCTTCAGACCGCCTCCTTCTCTCTTCCCCAGCTCAGTCCACTCCACTCCCAACTCTTGCTCTCGACTGTTGGGAGGCGGCCCCTTTTATCACACCCCGGATGGGCTCCAGCTGCTTCCCGGCATTCCTCTGCGGACACGCCCCAGTGTGGCGGAAGTGCTGGCTGCGCACCCGGAAGCCCTCCGGGTGTCCCCTGTCTTCTTCCCCCCAGCACTTCCTGGTGTGGCGGAAGTGCTGGGCTCCAGGGTTCTTCAAGCACCGGGGCGCCTGGTGGTGGCCACGGGTCCCTACAAAACCAGGGTGGTCACCCCTCGTGGTCGGGAGGAGGCACCAGCCCTCCTCCAGTCCCCTCGGGTGTCCCGGATGGGCTCCAGCCCCTGCCGCCTGTGACAATATATATATATATATATATATATATAGTAATCCTCCTCGATCGCGGGTTATGCTCCAGACCCCCCCGATAGGTGAAAATCCGCGAAGTAGAAACCATATGTTTCTATGGTTATTTTTATATATTTTAAGCCCTTATAAACTCTCCCACACTGTTTTTAAATATTCCCCGCAGAGTTATACAGAATAATCCCTTTGTATTCTCTTAGATATTAGGTAAGATTCATTGAAATTATGTATATAAACACACTGTTTATATACAGTAAAACCTAAATATTATTTTAAAGATATTGAGTGTCTCCGATATCACATGTTACAGCCATTACGATAGACATGCCACCAGCAATAAATACGTATAATGCAACAAAAATAGTATACAGTAAATGTGTGTACAGTGACACTAAACGCACGTACATGTACTAAGTACTGTAAGTAGAAAATTAATTATGGTTACTCACCAACAATGACACGATGACTTGTCCGATAACAATGAGTTTTATTTTGATTGTGTAGCACTGCCATTGTTGTTCTTCTGGCAGTCTTCAATCCAAATCCCTAAAGCAGATTCCATCCAGACTACAGCCTTATTACATCCACTTACAACTTGTTTTGCACCCTGGTTAAAAGGACACTGCGGCCGTAGATCTTATATTCCTTTCCTACTTTTTAAATAAAAAGAATCGTAGCCTTCAACAAATCCAAAACGCTTACCTTTTCAGCAATCGCTAACATCTTCCGCTTTGCTGGGCACGCCCCTGAAGCAGTAGCAGATCGTTTTGGAGCCATAATGAAGGGCTTGACTATGCACAAAGATAAACACAAAAGAGCACAACTCTTTACACAGCGAAACACGTTGATGCTGAATGAGCGAGACGAGACTTCCTGGTTAACACTGCATTCAGCAAGCAGGAACTTAACTGCGTGCTCTGATTGGTTAGCTTCTCAGTCATCCGCCAATAGCGTCCCTTGTATGAAATCAACTGGGCAAACCAACTGAGGAAGCATGTACAGGAAGTAAAAAGACACATTGTCCGCAGACCCGCAAGCAGCTTAAAAATCTGCGTTATATATTTAGTTATGCTTTCATATAAAATCCGCAAAAGAGCGAAACCGCGAAAGTCAAAGCGCGATATAGCGAGGGATTACTGTATTACAGTGTCTAAATTTTATGGTAGTTTCATTTTAATGGAGAGAGACAGAATATAAACCAGAAATCCAGAAAAAACACAATACATAAATTGATTTTCATATTGTTGAGAGAAATAAGTATTTGATCCCCTACAACCCAGCTAGAATTCTGGCTCCCACAGATTGGTTGTGTGGCCATGTGGCATACAGATTACAATCAATCAATTACAGATACTCCTGATCTCAACTCTTTATGTGTATAAAGCATCCCTGTCCACAGAATCAATTTCTTCCTTTCCAACCTCTCTACCACGATGGGCAAGACCAAAAAGCTGTCAAAGGATGTCAGGGACAAGTTTGCAGACCTGTACAAGGCTAGAATGGGCTACAAGACTATCAGCAAGAAGCTTGGTGAGAAGATGACAACTGTTGGTGCTATTATTCGGAAATGGAAGAAATATTAAATGACCATCAATAGCCCTTGGTCTGGTTCTCCATGGAAGATCTTGCCTCATTGGTTGAGGATGATCATGAGAAAGGTGAGGGATCAGCCCAGAATTACATGGGAGGAGCTTGTTAATGATCTGAAGGCACTTTTTTCTTCCATGAAGGAGATACAAACACCTTACAAAAAGTTATAAACCTTTCATTATTATATTTTTTTTCTCAGTGAGGTCCAGTATGAGTTGAGTTATTCCATGTGAATGTGCTGTAACCACAAAGGGGTACCACTGAGCTCCAAACCACAGATACAATGTCACCAAACACAACTCTGGGTTCAAATAGAAGATTTTTATTTGTTGCCAACCACCTCCAACAATGAACCAAGCCAACAAACACACAATCATAAGACTTTTCTTTCCTTCCATCCTCATGGTGAGTGTTCCCTGCTGCCTTCTGATTCTGACTCCCCAAGGTGAGGCTGCAGACTTCTTTTAAACTGGACAGCTTCAGGTGTCACAGCATTGGTCGTCTGAAGCACTTCCAGATCGTGTGGAAACCAGGGCAGTCTTTCCCCTGTAGCGCCCTCTGAAGGTACCCAAGGACTCCAATTTTCATTCCACCCTGTGGGTGTGCTTAACTTTGTTCATACTAGAGAAATCCTGCCACCTGCGGTATAGAGGGATGAACTGCTCCTGGCATCCATGTTCACCCAGTCTATCTATTAATCTTCTTCTTCCAGCTGATATGAAGATTGTAATGTGTTCCCACCGAGTTAAGTCTCCAGTCCTTCCATCCTTCCATTATGGCCTCCTAGTCGGGCAATAAATCATCCTCCATCCTGGCCAGGATGCCTGTCCTTCCTCCATGGCACTTTCAACATCTAAAACTGGATGAGAGGACGAACAAGATTATGGGAAAGTCAGTAGGTCAATAAACTCTGTGAGTTTTATTGATAGTGTAAATAACTAAAGTTTATCACATAATATTGAATATAATGTTAGGATGTAACAAACCAGGATTCTAAAACTTGAGGCAGTGGTATTAACTACTGTGTCAAAATGCTACCTATGAAAGTGGCCTTTAGTACCATTGTTTACACAAAGTCTGTGACACATATGGCAACATTTCATTGTAAACTGCTTGAAAATGTGGTTTGTTGGTGTGTGTATAAGTTGCCATGCAATGAACTAGCACATTTTACAGGAAATAGTTCTTGCCTTGGCTTTCATCTCCCTCTCTTTTATAGGTTTGTACAATTCAGTGGACAGCTGGATGATCGTTCCCAACATAAAGCAAAACCACTACACCGTGCATGGACTGCAGAGCGGTACCCGATACGTCTTCTTTGTCAAGGCTATCAACCAGGCTGGGAGCCGGAACAGTGAGCCCGCCAAACTCAAGACAAACAGTAAGTCACAGAGAACATAGTTTCTTTTGCATGTAACTTAAGAAGATCTGACATGTTGCTAGTGTTATGTTTAGGAGCCTAAGTACAACATGATTTTATAAATGCTCAAGTTATTTTCCTTTAATTGTTAGACTTAACCAGGTTCTCATGCAAACAATGCGGGGTGCTCTGTCAGTACTGATTTAATATACAAAGCAGTGTTTATTACGATCTCATTCACTTTTTCTTTGTAATGGTGTAACTTTGCCTATTTTCCCTCACCTGCTTGAATGTAACCATAATACCCACCTGAATGGGAGACCCATGACTGTTAAGGTTCTCTCCAGCAACTCCACAGAAGCTGTTCGGAAACCATTTTGGGAGCCGTATGTGATTGCTAACAGATAGTGTAAAAATGGGACAAGAGGCCAGAAAAGATTAGTGGTAGTCACCCCGTATACGTGGTACTAAATATGCTGTAAATGAAGCACAGAGTGATCACTAAGGACTGAGTCCAAACAGAACCGAGAATGCATTGAGAATTTTCAGGCTTTTATAGAAGGCAGACAGTGATGGGGTGTGCTTGTAGGGCCGGAGCTGGAAGTGATGTCATGCTGGATCTTCATTGGAGGGTCTGGAGAAGTGGGAGAGAAAATTAGTACACATTGCCACCCCCTGGCCTGGCGTAAAGATTCAATCACTTAACCCCTTCGAGTGCATCCAATGCACACATGTGTGACAATAGACCATGATGCTGTTTTCTTCTTGTCATACGTAAGCTGGCTTGACTTTTATTGGAATTCCAGAACAGGTCTTGCTGAATGAAGCACCAGCTATTTGTGTGGTTTTGCTTTCACCAGGCCTAAGGTAATCATTCCAAATAAATCCTCAGTGTGCCTCAAGATTTCCAAAAAATGAACCGATACTTTAATTATTCTAATCATTCACTTATAGCATGAATACACAATTAAACAAATGGAAAAAATTTGAACTGATTTCTTAATAATACTCAGTTAACTATGACATAATATTTTTACAATCTGGTAATGTCACTTCTTTCCAGTCATCAAGGGTTTTAATCATTTAACAGTTTTTACTTGAGAGCCTCCCCTACTGTCCCTACATAAGTATTTACCCCTTTGGTGTTATGCTTTATTATTCAACAACATTGAATCATAAGTGGATTTAAAATACCTTTTTGTAATTACAACAGAAAATTACGCTTTAATTTAAAAATTAAAAATAGGTCTCTGCGCAAAATAATTGATTGCTTAAGTATTCAAGTCAGTATTTAGTAGATGCACTTTTGGCAGCCATGACAGCCTTGCCTCTGTGTACATAGGTCTCTATAAGTTTTGCATGCCGTGTCTGGACAATTCAAATTTCCACCCATTCATATTTGCAAAACTGTTCAAGCTCTGTCAGGATGCGTGGAGATTGAGAGTGAGCAGCCTTTTTCAAGTCCATCCACAAATTCTCCATCAGATTGAGACCTGGACTATGATAGGCCACTCCAGGACATACACTTTGTTGTTTTTAAGCCATTCCTGTGCAGCTTTGTTTTTATACTTGGTGCTGTTGTCTTGCTATGAAACAAATCTTCTTCCAGGATGCAAGTTTCTTGCAGACTGCACCAGGTTTTCCTCCAGGATTTCTATGTATTTTTCTGAATTCATTTTACCCTCATCCTTCACAAGCCTTACAGGGTCTGCTTCAGAAAAGTTTTATGACAGCATGATGCTGTCACCATTGCGCTCCATGTGCAGTGCAGTGTTTGACTTACTCCAAACTTGGAGCTTACTTTAATGACTAAGAAGTTCAATTTTGGACTGATCACAGCACAGAACCTTCATCCAGCTAACCTCAGAATCTCCCATGTGTCTTCTGGCAAACTGTTTTTTTAACAGTGGCTTTCTCTTTGCCACTCTACCATAAAGCTGCGAATGTTGACACACCTAGACAACAGCTGTTTGTACGTGCAGTCTCTCCAGTCTGACATACGGTAGGTTGTAACTCCTTCAGAGTTCACATGGGTCTCTTGGTGGTCTTCCTGACTAGTCTTCTTGCACAGTAACTTGGGTTTTGTAGATGGCCTCCTCTAGCAGATCTACAGCTGTGATTACTCTTTCCAATTCTTAATGGCCGATTTACTCCACAGGATATTCAGTGAGTTGGATATTTTTTTTATCTCCATCTCCTGACTTGTGCTTTCTAATCACCTTTTCAAAGAGCTGCGCAGAGTGTTCTTTTTGTCTTCATCGTGTAGTTTGAGCCACCATACTGACTTACCACAAGTTGCACCTTCCAGACAAGGTGCATTTACACTTCAATCAACTGAAACCCCTTGAATACAGACAGGCAATCTCTGTTAAACTAATTCTCTGACTTCTAAAGCCAATGGACTGCACCATTGAGGATTTAGGTGTGTAATATTAAAGGGAGTAAAAAAGAGTCTTAAAGAGTCTTTATTCTGTTGATCATGTCAAAAAATCCAGATTAAATCCATAGTGATTCAATGTTGTAAAATAAATTGTGAAAACATCTGAGGAGGTGATTGCTTATTATAGGCACTGTATAATAGGAAAGAATATCTTGAAAGGTAGTTGACTGAGTAACAGATGTTTAGATCAAAGAAATGATGATCCTATGTGAGTGTCACACTTCTATTTTGTGACTCACATATTTGATTTGCTCAAACTTATAAAATAATGTTGAAAACAAGTTTTTCGTGATAACACCATACTAAGCTTTTAAATATAGTAAGAGCCATTTTTTGGCTAAATTGTGCTTCCCATTAATTGTTATATAAATATTTTTGCAAATCAAATCTCCAGTATTTGACTGTCTATCCAGGGCTGGCTTATGCCTTGTGTCCTGTGCTGCTGAGATAGGCTCCAAC
The DNA here is from genome assembly GCF_016835505.1 of Polypterus senegalus. Classification (NCBI taxonomy): domain Eukaryota; kingdom Metazoa; phylum Chordata; class Cladistia; order Polypteriformes; family Polypteridae; genus Polypterus; species Polypterus senegalus. The sequence goes on from NC_053163.1 coordinate 55,819,787, forward strand.
CTCCCCTGACTGAGTTGGTTTAGTGATGAATGGAAAGATCTAATATGTTGTAATTTAGGAATGATTAATTCTGCAAAAAAAAAAAAAAAAGAGAATGAATTTCCAATTTAAAAGCATGGAGAAATTACCTTTTTCATGCATATAATACACCACATGAACTTTAAAGTGCCAAACTTCCAATATTCAAACATTAGGGAGCACATTTGTTCACACGCTTATTAATCCAGCTAATTATTTCACTCCGGCAGAAACACGGACATATCATTTGTGTCACTTTAGTAATATCTGCCATACCTACCATTGCTAATCAGTGTCATAAATGCAGGACCAGATTAGGTTTACAAATGATATAATTACAAATATCTTCTAAAACAGATGCAAACCTTTAAAATGCATTAGTGCAGTGGCCCTTGTCATTGCATTTTTACATTTCATGGTTCTGCTGTCTCCATTGGCTGATATTGACATTCAGCGGTGTGTTTTGTCTGGGACTGTTTGGCTAGTTACTCTGCAAAATCTGATTCAGAAGAGATGAGGCCAGATTTATTAGTGTTATTATTTGAATTGCTCTATTGTAAACAGCTGGTTTGTGAATCCGATAATCAGCTTTCACATAGTTTAGTGTTCTACAGTGGAGAACTGCAGGAGCAATTTTCAAACTTGTGTGACTGTTGCTGTGTCATCCTCCTGCATTTTATCACCCGCAGCCTCTTAAAGATTTGCTCTGAACTTTACTTCTTTTTTTGCTATTGCAATTTTTCATTTTTCCATCACACCGTCATGTACAAAAAAACTGTCAAATTGTGTCTAAATTAAAAGTCTGATTACAAATAGCTGAATATCAAAGCATTGACCAAATACACATTACGTTGGCAGCATCTGGTTCTGATTTTATCTGCAGTGCATTCTTGGTCTAGCAGATGATCTGAAATGTTGATTAATTGCCACAGAGAATGGGTTGCATTCTTTTAACTGTGAAGCCTATGGTGCACTCATTATTTTTCTGATAATGATAGCTGCCGTTCTGTGATTGTTACAGATAATGTAATTTTTTTCATCTGTTTGAGACTAGTAATATGTAAAAAAGTGAAATTCCAGGTTACAGTGGATAGGGGTATTTTTATGTCTAGTTTTAAGTGCTTCTGTTATTCTTCTGCTGGAACACTAATGAGAAACATTATTTCTTTTTAAATGTAGGGCTACCAAAGATACTCTAATATCAATTTCTGCTTTCTCAAAGCTGAGCATTATTTTCATTATGCTGCATTCACCAAATGAAATCCACCGTTTCCACAACATAAATTCATATTTTATTGTTCTCTTCTTATAAACAGCTTGAAGCCAAACAAACCTGAATTATCAAAGCTCACAGTGACAACTTCAGAAAAACACTGAAACAGATTTTGATCGTGTGTCTCTTCTTTTGCAGCCATTGAACTACCCTGAGGAACAATTTAGACCCTGCGGAATAGAAACATAAATTCAGAATACACTCAAAACAAAATATTTAGACCTAAAAATGGAATTAGGTAATACATGCAAAAAATTCACACGCATGTATGTATTACACATGGAAACACTCAAATCCCAAATCGAATCTCGATGAACTAAATAGTCAAGTGAAACATCTTTGCTGAGTAATGTGTGATTCATTAAGAACAAAATGATGTAACAATGGTCACTGGAAACTGAAATCCCCAACACACTGAGGGCTGGATTCAGCATCACTCCCAGGAATCGAAGTCAAGAACTGAAATCACTGGCTGATCCATCTTGCGTAAATTTTATCATAGCTACTCATAATGTGACTCAATAGAGTGTATGACCCCCAAAACATGCCTGTATGCACTCCCACCAATGTCTGGGCACACTCCTCATGAGACGGCAGATGGTGTCCTGGATGATCTCCTCCCAGACCTGGATCAGGGCATCAGTGAGCTCTGTACTAAAGCCTACCTGACCCACATTAACTTTTTTTATCCTAAGGAATACTAAGGAGACCTGCAGTTTACTGCATTCAGTATGGAGGTTGTGTTTCAGCCAGGGTTTTGTCTCTTGCTTGAATGTAATTGTTGTTTAATGTTGTTTCTGTTTTTTCTTAATTATTCAGTTTCCCATTGTTTATATTTTGTTTGTAACTATGGACTATCTCCTTAGTTGTGCTTTATGGGTAGTTCCCCAAGATGTGTAGCCACCTTGACATCACTGCTGCTAAGACCTCAACGCTGGCTCTTCAGTATATTCTGCCTGGGAAGAGGCCTTAGCAGTGTTTTTATTGAACTCATTTGGCATTTGTAAGTTTTGTGTTTCTTTTGTTTGGATATTCTGGTTCTTGCTTACTTTCTTCTTTGGTTTTGGATCTCGTGTACAACGTATTTGGATTGTCTATTGGGAATTGTTTGTCTTGGGGTTACCTTGAAGGCAACTTCTTTTTGCCCGGTTGAGCAAAGTTTTGTTTTTCCTTTTTGTGAAATAAATACATCTTTTTTATTTTTAAACGATTTGTGGTGCCTTTTGAGTCAATATCCAGAGATTTTTCCAGTTTAACCCTGTTGTGAAGCATTTTGGAACATTTGAATTTATTTTTAAACTTTAATCCAATTTCTTCAATTTGAGCCTAATATGGCTGAAACCTACTATTAATAGTTAGCAGTTAGCAATTAGCTGAACTAGGTGAGCCTCACCTGGGTTGGCCAACAAAGGTCCTGAGCTTCTTTTATGGTGTATTCAGAGGCCTTAACCTCCTTTTCGTCATGTCTGTTACTCCTAAATATGATAATAGGCACTAAGAAGTTCTGTAAGGTAAGAGGAGATACACCACTTATGACATAACCTGTTTGGAATCCAGTTAAATGCTTTTGGAACTGATTTTATATTTTCATAATTTTTAGTTCTGACTAGTATTGCAAAGCCTGTCTATAAAGCATTACAAAAGTCCCTTTGTCTTGAGATGAATGAATAACAAAGTTAAACAAAGATTCTGCAGCCTAAGAAATAACCTTCATTATGCAATATTTGTAATCTAGAGGAAGTAGATTTTGGAAAGCATAAAATTATGATGACTGAAGGTTACATAAATGAGAAGATAATATCTTAACTTTAGATAGATTCAGCTAAGCTAAAATGTAGCCATTCTGAGTTATTATTATTGACAGAGTGACCGCCCACTAGAGGAACTTCTTTCTGTGTTTAAACATTCATCATTATCATTCATGTACTGTTTCACATCAATAACGCAGCAAATTACTGATGCAGTAGAAGAAATATTATTTGGCTAAAATGATAAACAGCATATAGCCGAGTGTCATTATTTTAGCTTTTAGTTGGGAGCAGTAGCTGGCGTGGTATGACACAGCAGAAAGCACAAATGTGTGGAGAGGTATTTGGAGAAATACCCTTATTTTCAGTTTTGAAAAGAGAGAGGCTTAAAAGGAAACAGGAAGGTAGATAAATGTTTTGGACAAGTGCTCGAGGAACATGAGCACATCCAAGACCGACTAGCTTGCTAGTGCTATGACATGTCTTGTTGGTTTTGTAGGTTTTGTGAATTTTAATAGGGCGTATAACAGAAAACAAAGTTCAAAAGGGTATTTAACTTGGGGGTTTAATTGTAATTACAAGGTGTGGCACGGGGTTGTGAGAGTTTTGCTGTAATAAATACACAGCTAAGAAGCTGAATTTATTTTAAAATTGACGGTAAAACAGGAGGATTTTTTTTTAATGCACTTCAGCTTTAAACAGAGTTTTCGGGAAAAAAAAGATGGGTGGGTTATGAGATTTCTTAAAATCAAAAGAGGGTCACTGTCCTAAAATGGTTAAGAACCCCTTCTTTATGTTTGTGTGCCGAACTGGACATACCTGGTAGGGTGAGAGCATAACATGTTATTGATGAGGGTACAAGCCTTCAAAAGAGAAATTGTGAGAAAGAAGAGAAGGGGGAGCTCAAAGGTGCTTCCAGGTGACAGCAGGAATTAACTTAACAGAATTTACTGAAGCATTTGTAAAGTCTGATCATATGTTGGGTTCTCAGTTTGTCATTATCCTTGTCTTCAGAAATTCTGACATGTCACAGTCCATACAAAATGACTGTATAGTTGCTGCTGCAGCTACAGTTCAGCACAAAACTGTCCATTTTGTAGAATCATATGGTGTTCCATAGCATTGTTGGTTTCAAGTTAAAAACGTGCAGAGGAAAATGGAACTGTTTTTGCATAGCATGGGTAGGTTTACTGAGTCAAAATTTTGACGTGAACAGTCTAGTGAATATTCTTACTCTATGTGCTAATCAACATGCAGCACAATTTATGTTATTTAAGCAATAAAGTTATGTTAACAGTAATTATGGCAGGTTTCTTTTCAAAATGAATGAATTTATTTTAACAATTGGACTTTTCCCAAGTAGCACCATTATGATTAACTCCTTAATTGCAAACACTATTTATTTCAGACTGTTCTTTTTATATTGGCTCTGTCACCTGTCAGTTAAGGCCAATGGGTGAGGTAAAGCAAGACCACCGCTTGATCACATTTTTAGACCCAAGCAACAACAGGCAGATGCATATCTTTGTGATTTCTTTATGGACATACAGTGGGATGCAAAAGTTTGGGCAACCTTGTTAATAGTCATTATTTTCCTGTATAAATCGTTGGTTGTTACGATAAAAAATGTCAGTTAAATATATCATATAGGAGACACACACAGTGATATTTGAGAAGTGAAATGAAGTTTATTGGATTTACAGAAAGTGTGCAATAATTGTTCAAACAAAATCAGGCAAGTGCATAAATTTGGGCACCGTTGTCATTTTATTGATTCCAAAACTTTTAGAACTAATTATTGGAACTTAAATTGGCTTGGTAAGCTCAGTCACCCCTGACCTACATACACAGATGAATCCTATAATTAGAAAGAGTATTTAAGGGGGTCAGTTGTAAGTATCCCTCCTCCTTTAATTTTCTCTGAAGAGTAGCAACATGGGGGTCACAAAACAACTCTCAAATGACCTGAAGACAAAGATTGTTCACCATCATGGTTTAGGGAAGGATACAGAAAGCTGTCCCAGAGATTTAAGCTGTCTGTTTCCACAGTTAGGAACATATTGAGGAAATGGAAGACCACAGGCTCAGTTCAAGTTAAGGCTCGAAGTGGCAGATCAAGAAAGATTTGTATAAACAGAAGCGACGAATGGTGAGAACAGTCAGAGTCAACCCACAGACCAGCACCAAAGACCTACAACATCATCTTGCAGCAGATGGAGTCACTGTGCATCGCTCAACCATTCGACTTTACACAAGGAGATGCTGTATGCGAGAGTGATGCAGAGGAAGCCTTTTCTCTCCCACAGCACAAACAGAGCCGCTTGAGGTATGCTCAAGCACATTTGGACAAGCCAGCTTCATTTTGGAATAAGGTGCTGTGGACTGATGAAACTAAAATTGAGTTATTTGGGCATAAGGGCGTTATGCATGGAGGAAAAAGAACACAGCATTCCAAGAAAACACCTGCTACCTACAGTAAAATATGGTGGTGGTTCCATCATGCTGTGGGGCTGTGTGGCCAGTGCAGGGACTGGGAATCTTGTCAAAGTTGAGGGACGCATGGATTCCACTCAGTATCAGCAGATTCTGGAGACCAATGTCCAGGAATCAGTGACAAAGCTGAAGCTGCGCCGGGGCTGGATCTTTCAACAAGACACACTGCTCAAAATCCACTAAGGCATTCATGCAGAGGAACAAGTACAACGTTCTGGAATGGCCATCTCAGTCCCCAGACCTGAATATAATTGAAAATCTGTGGTGTGAGTTAAAGAGAGCTGTCCATGCTCGGAAGCCATCAAACCTGAATGAACTATAGATGTTTTGTAAAGAGGAATGGTCCAAAATACCTTCAACCACAATCCAGACTCTCATTGGAACCTACAGGAAGCATTTAGAGGCTGTAATTTCTGCAAAAGGCGGATCTACTAAATATTGATTTCATTTCTTTTTTGTGGTGCCCAAATTTATGCACCTGCCTGATTTTGTTTGAACAATTATTGCACACTTTCTGTAAATGTAATAAACTTCATTTCACTTCTCAAATATCACTGTGTGTGTCTCCTATATGATATATTTAACTGACATTTTTTATCGTAACAACCAACAATTTATACAGGAAAATAATGACTATTAACAAGGTTGCCCAAACTTTTGCATCCCACTGTACATGATGCTCAATTAGTCTTAAAGTACCAACAACCTCTTCCTCAGTATTAACATTTTAAAGAGCACTTGTCTGCTTAATCATTTTCAATAATTAGAGATTTCCTCTGTCTAAATAATCTCAGCTCTTCCTTCCTCCATAATTTTCCTGGTTTGAACGCCATAAAAGCAGCACTAAAAATGTTTTGTAGCTTACAGCCTAGACCCGGGGGTCTCTAACTCCAGTCCTGGAAAACTACTGAGGCTGCAGGTCTTAATTGTAATCCTTTTTTTAATTAGTGACCAATTTGTGCTGCTAACTATTTCCCCATCGTTTTAATCGACTATTTTTTAAGATTTCATCCTCTGAATTGCTTTTTTCCTGAAATGGCACCCAAACAGAAATGAGATGTGAAGTGAGCCAAAAGATTACCAGATAAGTCAGGTCCTTAGATGCCAACCAATTTCACTCCAACTGATTTCTTAATTAGAAGCTGATTCTTATTGTTATTGAAACTCATTATTTAAATTCCATGGCTTGCTGGTGCTCTCATTTTGCCACAGCAGACATTTATAAAACTGTTGATTTTCTTTTTTCTAAGGCCGGGTTTATACTTCATGCGAGCATGCTGCAGTGGTCGCTCCTGCTACGCAAGCATTATACTGTTTATACTTGCACACATACTTTACGTAAATCTGGAGGAATCCACCAGGTGTCAGTGCGAGATATTATCACGGTTAGAACAGGTTTGGCTTCGCTGTGTTGTGAATTGCCTGGAACATACATTAAATTCCGATGACACCTTACCGCAATATCTCTGAAAAGGATGTTTAATGATTAAATCCATCAGTCCAGGGATTTGTCCATTTCAGCTAGCATTGGGCACGAGGCAGAAACAATCCCTGGACAAGGCATCAGCTTATCACATGGTGAATGCAAGCACTCACATACACTAGCGTCATTTTAGTGTAACCAAATCTGCATATCTTTGGAAGGAAACCGGAGCACACTGTGGAAACCCAGCAGGAAAACAAGTAAACTCTAGGCAGGGAATATCAGCGATGTGACTCCCTGCAAGGCAGCAGAGCTAACACTCCGCAACCGTGTCACCCCCATGTGTGTAATTATTAACAGTATTCATTATTTAAACGAAATTACCAATTTATCTGTAAAATGTAACATACATACTTTAATACATTTCATCATGAAAGTGATATCAAGTATAAATCTAAGGATTCTAAATGTGCAGAGAGTTGGAATATCATACATTTAATGTGTTCTGTGTGGTGATCCATTGCTATTTGCCGCTGCTGTCAGTACCAAAGGAAACCCTAGAAAAAAAGACGGCACAAAAGATGGTTTCTGAGACTTTTAAAATGTATTGTGTCATTACGATCAGGAATATGCGATGCTTGAATATAAAAGCACCATGAATGCATCTGTATGTCAGCTTTTTGCTTCACCACATCGAACCATTCATCAAACATCGAAGCACGCACACCGATCTCGTAGGATCCGCAAAGCGGCTTTCTGTCACATGTAGATAGTAACCAGAGACTCTGATGTCACATTCCAACTTTTAGCACACTGCACCCTGCCGACTTTTTGCTGGTACTGCAACTCGTGCATGCGTCGCATTAATTTCTGAGGACCTGCTCAGAGGACGCATCAAATAAATGCTGGAAACGCGTGGCAGCCATGATGCGGGCGCGTACGCATTCTCAGCGTGTAGTATAAACAAGCCCCAAGAGTACCATCAAGGTGTTTTGTGGAACTAATTGATATTACTGCGACCTTCACCTTTCTTGATTAGATATCATATGATGGACACAGATTAGCTAGTTATGTGCTAGCTCATTTTGCATCTCTTTATTGTTTGGCTGCTAAATAATGGGGAAAAAAACAATTAAGGCATGTCAGTCTGTGATAAATGGCCCTTGGCGTTGGGCATATGTTAAATAACAGGATGCAATTGGGCATGGGTGCAAACGAGCAAGTACACTTTGCTCCAGAGATGGTTGGGGTTCCTGGCTGATTGCGCATGTACATGTGAATGCAAGCGTCAGTCAGGTGCCTAATTATTGCCTCGGAGGAAACAACATGTCGCGCCTGCTCCCAATTAGTTAGGTCATGATAAAATACGAAAGGGAGGACGGACAGGAAAAGAACAGAGAAAAAGGGATGGATGGATGTGGCCAGGAGATGCCAGGCTGTGGAAGTGGCAGGCAACTGGGAGGAGAGCCCCTTGGAGAAGCTTGAGGCCAACACTCAGGGCCTGAAGAGGGCCACTCCAGTTGAGTGGTTTTGTGTAGCCTGAGTGACCCAGAGCTCGCTCCCACGTAAATCCAGGAAGAGGAAGCAGGAGGTGGTTAGAGTGTGGTGATGCTTGGATTGAGAGCCACGGACAGCAAAGAGACCCGGGCCTGGAAATTAAGTTTGGCTGTGCCTGTCGCTTGGGCGTCTCCTCTGCTGTGAGTCACTGCCGGGGTAAGCAGAGGTGACTTTAAAAAGATGCACTCAGGACTGAGATTTTACAACTGATCACTGTTTTAGGATTTTAGGGTTATTTTTATGGATTATTTATTTGGAATTTTTAACCTCCACGATTGTCACTGTTTTTATTGGATTATCTCTTTATTATGGATAGATCACTGCACTACGGAATAGTGTTTGTTTGATGGATTATAATAAAAGCACCAATCACTACCCCTATACTGCACCTACCCTATACAGCATGTGTGTGTCCTCATTTGCTCAGCTCATCTTGGTTATGGCTAGCGATGGTGTTGAGTTCAGAGGCTGCTGAACAGCATAGGAAACATGGAGCCAACTTGCACCATTACAGAGTCTTGAATAGCAAGTCAATTAAAATAAAGGTAATTAGCAGCAAAATTGTGTCCCTCCATAACAAATTAGAATGTTAGAATGAAAACCTGCAGCCACAGTAGCACTCCAGGACTGGTGTTTGGAGACCCCTGGTCTAGACGGATGAAGAAGTAAGCAACTGGATATGAATAATCAAAATAAATAGTTCAGTAGTGCTATTTAATTTTACAATAATTAGGTGACATATTTAATTAATCATAATTAACTACTTAATTAATCTTTTAATTATTCATTAATAATTATGATCATTCATGTCCTGCCAAGAAAGGCAGAAGTGCCATTTTGAATAGTAAAGGACGAGAAGGTTAAATTTTGCTGAATAAACAGGCCAAAGTTGTAACCCAAAAGTCAATTAAATCAAATACTGAAGTCAAAACACTGAGCCAGAAACATGGTTGGAAGAACAAAGGGAAGTTTCTTAACAGGGAGTTCTAAACTTTGAAAAACACACAAAAAATCTTTGTGGAATCCATAATCTTGGATAGCCAGGTTATGCACTCTTCTGACCTTTATACTTTTGTGTGGTAATCTTCTATAACTCTCTGATGGCCAGTGTGATTTTTTTTTACACTGTGGTGTGCTGGGCTGGTAACATCAAACCAAGAGAGGCCCGCCAAATCAACAAGCTAATTAAAAGGGCAAGCTCAATTATGGGACACACTCTGGACTTCTGGAGGTCGTAGCAAAGGAGAGAACTATTACAAAACTGAGTGCCTTTATGAACATTGCTATACATTCTCTCTCTGATGCACAAACACTAAGGACTTTGATCTAATGAATTATTCAGCAGAAATATGTCAAGAAATTACTGGGGCTCTTTTATACCAACAGCAATACACCAGCATAACGGAACTGGGACTGCCATGTCTGAACGTGTCTTTCTTTTCATTTTTTCCTTGCTTTATAGTAATTCCAGTGTGTGCTCAGACCAAAGTGTGTGTGTGTATTTATTTATTTATTATTTTATCTACCTAGCTGTTTTTACATATTTAAAGAGTTTCTGTAAAATGCCAGATTTCCCCCTGGGGCCAAATACAGTTCTATCTGTCTTTCTAATGTCACACATTATAGGCCTCTGGTTGTTTTTCTCATAGTAATGCAATTAAAAACACAACTCAAAATTCACCCACAAAAAAAATGCTATCAGTAGGACAGGAATTAATTTCAGCCATTTTAAAACATCAGATCAAAAATGAACGTCAGAAATGGATTCTGCAACCCAAGAAACTTAATGTGCAAAATGATCAGAGCTCAGGATAATGAGGTAAAAAATGCAAAACATAACCAGCAATTACGTAAATAAAAAACATAATTTATATGTATGATGAACATTTTCATGTGATTATTTTTATAGTCATATTGTCATGTACACAGAGTGCAGGGAGATTCTTATTTGCATGCTAGACCAACATGCAGCAGGTCACCACTGCCCAGTGCCGTGATAGTTCTACATGGTGTTGAATAAATGTTATATCTATTATGAACACTTCACACGGTGAAGGGATCAGCTTAGAAAGGTTTTGAATCAAATGTAAAAAGACATTTTTTTAAGGCAAAATAAAAAATAACAAAACAGGCAAACATAGAAGTTACCAAAAGCAAAATCAGTGACCAAAACCAAAAGCGGAAAGCAATCGTTTGACAATAAAACAAGCTAAACTTTTAAGTCGAGTAATTTAGCATTTTGCACTGAATCGCTCGTTTACATAAGACACTTTTGGATGTGAAGGTCTCAGCCTTATAAATATCATGATATACAGCAACATAGCAACAAGCAAAATGTCTCTGAAAAGAGCATGTCAAAACATAAAATAATAAGAAATTTCATTTTGATCCTGACTGTAGGAGGTTCAGGAAACAAGATTAAGTCATGTTGTGTGTCACTCTTATTTGGTGAGCTAATAGCTACGCTGTCCCAGTACCCAATAAAGTCAGTTTTTAACACTGTTCAGTTTACTGCTTCAGCTCTATGGCTGAGTAGTTTGTTTCTGATTACTATACTTCTCTATGGATCTAAACTATGTCTTCAGAATTCTCAATAGCATTAATGAAGACCAAAAAAGTTGAATTCCTTTATGATGATAACCCTGCCAGATGAGGGTGTGTTCTTTAGCGTTTCTGTTTTCATTGTTCTCCAAAAATTATACCGTCTTTGTTTGGTGGACACTTAATGGCAACTCTGAATTTACACTTTCTTATGAAGTAAAGTTTGACCCTCAGCAGATGGTGTGCCATGTGGCAATGTGCCTTACTGGCATTACCAGTAATTAAACAAAGTTAGTTAAGTGTCCTCTGCATGGTGTTGGGAGGGACATTTGTTTGAGAAAAAGAGGTTAAAAAAGTATAAAGAAAGGAAACTTGCCTTTTTCCTTTTTATATAATGCAGACTGACGTCTTCACTGACCATATTAGCGCCTTTTAGAGAGTGTCGCGGTGGGTCTCGTGTAGACTGGAGAGACAGCCTTGCCATTGACCGGTCCTCCACCCGCGACCTCATTAACACTAAAGGAGTAAAAGAAAGTGTGAAGCGTCATAGTATTTGTTTACCATGGTTTAGAAAAGGGATCCCGTGTTTGTAGTTGTCTGAGCTGTAGCTCAGGGAAGGAGGAATAAATTAAAAAATGCTTACTTTCACTTTTTGGAGAAGCACAGTTAGCGTCTCAAAAGCCGGCATAGCTATGCGTGCGTGCACCGGCTGCTCGAAGTTTTATAGTAATTGTGTTGGACAGTAGACGCCACCTTTCACAGTCGTGTTCTCGTCATCGAGTGCCCGCAAAGGGATGACGTTGAACAGTTTAATTGGTCGGCGCAGAGGCGCCGAGTACAAAAAGGAGTCACAGCCTCTAGAGGGGGGTCTTCTGACTAGATCGTCTTAGAGAAAGGTACTTGGTAGAACAGCGTTTTGGAATTTACCAAGCATTACAGCTTGTGCCTTGCTATTTGTAAATATTTTTCTTCATCTATATATATATATATATATATATATATATATATATATATATATATATATATATATATATATATATATATATATATATATACAGTATATATATATATATATATATATATATATACAGTATATATATATATATATATATAGGGTTGTGGTTATTGGTGCACTGTTTATTTTTGTATTTACACTTTGTATTTTTGTTTTGGTGAAACCTGTATACACTGTTTGAAGGAGCAGCTTTCTGACTTGGAGCACTGTGGAGGAAGACAGCTTCGTTTTGGTTTGTGTATATATGGTTTTCACTAGTTTGTGTGTATTTTACTTTTCCATTTGGGACTTTTTAGGCAGCACTGTAAATACTGTATATAGTCATTTTTGGGCTCCATTTGATTACTGTTTTTGTATGTCCTTTACGGTATTGGACTGTGTATCAGTATATAAATTAAGCAGGACATTATTTTTGTTTTCTTTAAGTGCACCTGTAAATAAAACCTCACTTTATTTTTCAAAAAACCCAACCCTTTTTGTGTCCGTGTCTCCCTATCTTACACCATCATCCTGGTCACGCTTGATCTCACATACTAGACACCTAGAGTGTAGGCTGGTGATCCTAATTCCCACTACACGGGGTATCACATGCCACCGTTCATAAATTTTACAAAAGTAGATGTCTAAAAATACTAATAAGACACATTTTAAAGTGTAATGTAATCACCCTGCTGGAGAGTGAAAACAAACCAGAGGTGACTGGTGTTGATTCTGTTGAGGATTTATGGATCATCCACCTCTGATTAGAACTTTTTCTGCTGCAACTTTAATGGAATCAGATATTTCCAGGTTCATTCTATCTGGATTACAATGTGTGCACTTGAGTCAGATAAACTTACAAAGTCTTCATTCTTTCTTTCATGTTTCTTCTAATGTAAAATTAAAAATTTAAATGTGCAGTTTCTCAAGCTGTCAAGCAGCATTCTTTACTCTGGAATTCTTTCTAAAAATAAAGTATAATATAATGGAATAATAAGTCAGTAAATGTTGAATACGCACAAAAATAAAGCCTTTTGTTTTTACTTAACAGAAATATATAAATCCAACATATGTCATTCCACTAGGATGCAGAGGAGAAAATCAGCTAGCTTTGGTTTTTGCCTTTTATTTTTCACAACTCTAGTAATGAAAACCTTAATAAAGCATATATTGTCAGTTTATCCTAGTCTGTCACATGTTATTGAATTTAGATTGGCTTGTTATGTAAAAGTGGTTAGGTCTCTAAAGAAGTCTTGGAAAGCCTTAAAAGAGCTTGTGTATTTGAAAATTGCTGTACTAGGAGCGATAAGCAGTTCAAAGCCTTACACAAAGAAAAGCTGTATTAATGTAATTGGCTTCCAGCGATACATTTTCAGTGTTTCTCGTATCCTTCTCAAGAAACATGCAGCCAGTAGACAAAAAGAACTGGGGCATCAATGTGACTCACACTGAGAGCAGTCTGAGGGTCTAAATTAAAGTCTAAACCCGTCTGAGTCCCAGTGTGAAGTACTGTGAACTGCTGCACTCTTAGCTGAAGCTAAGGGTCACTTGTTGTCACAGGAGTTAGTTGTTTCTGAAGAGTCCGTAGAACTCTCAAGCTTAACGCTGAAGCCATTACAGCATGAATGTCATCTGTGTCAGTGCATGTCAGAGTTTACCCATCTCTTAGATCCCAAATTGTGTAACTGGCCTGATATTAACATATTCATACTTTGTCATTTAGTGTATGTAAATTTCTAAGTACATATGCCATGAGACTATGTGTTTGTTTTACATAGTTGACATTTCTAAGTGTGAATAGAACTTTGAGTTTATAATTTGAGGGCAACTATATACAAATTAAATGTGTGCATGGTCGGATGAGGCAGTAGTTAATGTCCACATTTAGTAAAGTTTATATTTTTCTCCCATTTCCCCATCTTTATGTTTTCTTCCATATAAAAAGTATTTGCCCCTTTGGAAATTTTGTTGGTCTTTGTTTTGTTTTTTGTTTTTTTTTTTTCTCCCACTGATCAACAGAAAGACTCTAATATCAAAGTGAAAATAGATCTCTGCAAAGTGCTTTAAATCAATTGCACGTACTGAAATCCCAAATAATTAGTCATATCAGTGTTCACCCTCTTCATGTCAACATTTAGTAGCTGCTCCTTTGGCAACCATGACAGCCTTGAGTCGGTGTCCACAGGTCTCTGCACATCCAGACACTGTGATTTTTTTCCCAGTCTTCTTTGCAGACGCTCTGTCAGGTCACCGGGGGATCCATGCTGGAGGACAGTAGCAGGTTTCTATGGCTTTAATCATAGAGGTGGATCAGAACTGTGGTTAATTTTTATTTAAGATCTGATCCGTGTAGTTGGGATTTTATATGAGGTTTAATGTGAATTGTTCAATATTATTGTAATGATTTCTTCCTGGCTGATGGATAAATGGCATTGAAGCATGCTTGTTTTAATGATATTGGAAGGAGCTGTGGTGCCCTGGACTTGCAGCTGTGATTATTTTCGTTTTTCCAGGGCATCGATAGTCATGAAATGAGGATGGACCAAAGCAACAGAATAACGAAGCAGAACTTTCTTGTGAAAAGAATAACCATAGTTATTATATACATAGAATTAAAGTGTTCATAAAACTGCAAACAAAAAGTAAACAATAAATAATGAAATTTATAAAATCATGCCTTAAAAGAAATCATTGTATTTTAGAGTGCAAAATGATCAGAAAATTACAATAAATATGTTAAAATCCGAAGTGGAGAGGTAAAACCAACTCCATGCCTCCTTTAATTCTTTCAGTGTCCTCATCAGGACATTGGGAGTCCCACCTGACACAGCCCACCGCATCCCAGTCTGCCGCTTCTAGTGGTCACCACAAACGAGAGCTGTCTCCTATTTTAGATACCACAACTAGGGAATCCATTCCCGAATTCCCGGGAATGGATTCTCTAACCATAATTCTCAGGTCACCCTGCCCATCTCCTAATGCTGCTGCGTCAAAACTTCACTCCTTCATCCAGCTACTGTGGCTTCTCTTCCTCTTGCCTGCTTCACCTTTCAGCTATGCAGCTGACAAGAGTGTAGTGTCCAACTCGTGGAGCTCTCACCCAGGCCTCAGTCCTGCTATCTCAAACTAATCACTGTGACAGATGTTGCCCAAATTGTCCACCTTTTGTTTACCTCTCCAAACCACTGACTATTTTCTTTTCTTCCACATCAGCTCTCTACTCTTCACTAACTTCCCTCCGTTTTGATTCCAACTTAGTGCTCAGCTGGTGCCTCCTGAGTGCTGCACTGCTGTCGACCGAGCAGCAGTCACCTAAGTTTAGTGCACACTCACATGTGTGTGCCCTGCAGCAGCCTGAGCTAATACGGGCTGTGTCGTGGTCAATAAAACCACTTAAGAGATTAACAATTAAAAGAGCCAGCACCCCTCCTGACTTGTTTCACCGCAGGAACCCTTGAGATTCATCATCAGCTAGTGTCTGTGTTGGGGGCCTTGATGCAGATCCGATCTAGGGGAAGCCACACTTGTTAAAAGCATTATAAGAAGAGCAAAGTACACCACATCCATCAAGCCTTCATGTAGAGCCATTTCTGAGCAGGATCAAGGTGAAAACACAGCACCATTCCTTTGCTGCCAGATATTACTTGCATGATGCTGGAAGACAGCACACTTTTTTTTGAAATGTTGAACAGTTGCAAAGTTTTTGTCCACTGTGACTACATGGGGGTGTCATGGAGCCCCAAACCACAGACACAGTAACTCACCAGATGTTGAATGTATAAAAATAAAGGATTTTTATTCCACCAAAGCATGTTCCACAATCATGTCTCCAGTTAATAAGCCACAAATAAATATTAAATCACAATTATTCTTCCTCCTTCTCCCTTCCACTGTGTGTCGCTCACTGCCTCCCAACTCTGATTCCTCCATGTGTGGCAGCAGGCTTCCTTTAATGCCAGACCCAAGATTGCTTCTGGTATCATTCTGTCTCCTCTAGGAAGCACTTCCTAGCTATAGGCAAAGTAGGGTGGTCCTCCCCCAACACTGCCCTCTACCGATCTCAAGGGACCCTTACGGGGCTGCCAAGTTCTGGCTTCCATTGGTCCATTGGTTTTATACTGGCTGGGTACACCATTATCTTTTCATCCAGCCAGCCAATCCCTCCCATCGTTCCTCTTGGGCCACCTATCTAGGTAATATTCCATGCTCCTCCCTGGTCGAGATGCCTGTTCTCCTCCTATACCACAGTAATTTTGAGAAGCACTTACTTTATTTATTTATTTTTCACAATTTTTTTAATCATTTATGTTAAAAAATCTAAGCTGTTTACATGCTTCTATCTCAATAATCAGTCAATGAAAACTCCCCTTAAAGACCAAGAGAGCAAACAAGCAAAAATGCAATTATCAATATGGCACTGGAGATGGGTAGCCAAAGTAAGGAATGTTAATATGAAATTGGCCAATGTTAACCATAAAAGGTATTGAATATTAATGAAAATCAAGCTACTTTAAGAAGTTTAACTTCAGTATCTCCAGTACTGAACTTTAACAGAAAAATTGTGTGTTTCCACCACAATTGTTAATGCTGTTTCTTACTCAGACACCACATTTTTAGCCTAAACTACTGAACTGAAATTTACTTTCTTTTCTTTTTACACTGTGGAAGTAGCCTCCCTGTATTTTAAATATTTTTCTCCTTTTTCCCGCATTCTTTTTTTCTGGTTAGTTGCATTCAAACAACATCAAATCCTGCTGCTGATGTTTTCTTTTCAGTTTTCTAATTATTTTCAGCCTTGTCCTATCCTTCATCACACTCTTTACTAGAAGCAGTTGTTGCTTTTATGATTCCTTAATACCTCCTTTCATTCATCCTTATTAATAAATTGATCAATGTCATCTAATTCAAATTCTAAATAGTAAATCGAGGACCGAGTCATGTGTAGTGTTTTTTAAAGCACATTGCAATTGTGGCTTTTTGTGGCTTTTTTTCTCAGTCAACAGGATCTTAATAGTGTGTTTTTACTTTACTTTGTCTAGGGAGAGTATTGTAATCTTTCAGAAATTCAGCCTCGAGATTTTAATGAATCTCGACATTTTAGACCTCACTGAGTCTGATTTACTTTCTCATAGGGAAAGTATTGTAATCATCCAAAAATTTGATTTTGAGATTTTGATGTATCTCAACATTTTAGACCTCCCCGAGTCCAAAAAAAACATTTTTGTAATTTTGTCTGTGTGTGTATGTAAACACAATGGCTTGAGTACGCTTTCAGTTAGGTCAACCAAATTTTGCGTACAAGCATTAGGTACAAAACATAGATTTCTATCAACTTTTGAGCTATTTCTGCTAACCAGTAGTGCTTCGTTTTTATTCATGCAGTAGCAGAGTCAGATTTATTCAACTTTACTTTTATAATAATTGTACAACATATTAATTTGATTTGATTTGTTGTTGATGGTTCTTTAATGTACATAATATAAAATATAATCAATTTCTTGCGGTTTACTCCTCAAATATCCATCCCCATATCTGAGTATTCGAGAAAGTCTAGGGGAGACCACTCCTGATTTCTTGTTTTATTTTCCTTATGCACTTCATTTCATGTTGTCGTCCACAGCAATGCCTGTTGTTAGCCACACAGGCTGAGGCAATGCAGCACATGTCGTCACCACATCGACTGTGAAGTGTTAATTTTGGATAAAAATTACTCAAGCTCTAAAGACCTGAGCTAGAGCAATTGGAACATAAAGGACTGAAGAAAAGACAGACTGGTTAGAATTTTGATGGCAGGCTTTGGTTACGTATTCAATTTTTGTAACAGGAATTTTCTGTCTTGCTTATAGCAGACCCTTGCCAGTAACATGACTTTTCTTTACCTGGTTCCTCAACAAATTTATGCTTATTTTGTTTGATACCTATTGCAGTTCGTTTGCTGCAAAATGATCAAAATGCGTATGGGCTGCAAAAAAAATTAATAATTTCTTTCCATTTTACTTATTTCAGATTTCATAAAAAACTTCTAGTTTTAAGATTAAAAACTCCTTTCCAGCTGTATTAAATATTGTCTTCCCCTCAGCCATGATTAATTTAAATTCATAAAAAAATGTAAACTCGAATGTTGCTGCTTTAAGGATTGGTATTATTTTTTTCTTACCCCAACAAGTGTTGTAATTACAGTAACTCCAGAAATATTAACAAAAACTTAATAAATGTAATAAATGTAGAATTATTGAGCCTTATGATTTTCTGATGAAGTTGTTACGTTTCTAGTGCTTCTATTTCACATTAGGTTGCAATATTACACATTTCAAACATATTTTCACAAAGCATAATAAACAAAATGTTTATGCCAATTCCAAACATTCCTTTTGTTTCTTGCAAGAGTGTTTGGTGTTGATTTTTAAGAAACTTTGATTGCTGCCATGGTTTTTAGAAGGAGATCTATGGCTGGTTTTTCCTGAATATTTCCTTATTGAATACATTATAAGCATTTTCCTTTACCCACTCTACTCTTTTGTGTGTGCTTTCTCATGTTCATGTTTGTTAGCCTCTGCATCCTCTGATTTATTCTCATGTCTTAACGTGTTCCTGCTATGACAGATTTTGATTTTGCCTAAAGAATAAATAAACAACCCCTACTTCTTTTCAATTTAACCAGCAATCTGTGTAGATCTTTAAAACTGATTCACACTTGCGATGTTCTTATACTGTATTCACATATCTAATGTATTTATCTGATTGTTTCTTCTAGGCCAGCCATTTAAACTTGATCCCAAAACAGCCCACAAGAAACTACGTCTGTCCAATGACTGCTTAACAATGGAGAAGGACGAAAGTTCTTTGAAAAAAAGTCACACGCCGGAGAGGTTTAGCAGTACTGGGTCCTACGGAGCAGCAGGGAATGTATTTATTGACAGTGGCTGCCATTATTGGGAAGTCTTGCTGGGAGCCTCCACATGGTAAGAAATGCTTATTTCACAGACTCAATGGGAAGCTAAATCATTTGTTTCCTGTTAAATGGAAACAGTGGTCCTATCGAGCTATCAGCCAAGTTGAGCATTGATTTGGGAATGGTTTGCTTCAAAACCAAAGTCAACTGGCTAAAACAATGGCCAACTGTGGGATACAATTATCACACTTTTTGTCATGTTCCTAGAATATGTATGAAGGCTTCTGAAAGGATGGCAGTTATTTATGAGCTCAGATTGATAAAAATTAAAATGAATTCAACCAATAATCTTAATGTAATATACAATGCCTGAAACTGATAAAAGAATTCCCATTTAATCTATTGTCATTTTGACTACATCTCAATGTCCTGTACGAAACTTTTTAAAAAAACAAATTAGAACTATTCAACTAACATTGTTCAGAGAACTACCCTATTTATGTTAGCAGTGTAATTGGGGACCCAGGGTCACATTCTACACAGTTTTTGAAAGAGCCTGTTATACATAATTAAAACACATTATGCACGCCTCTGTATTAAAATTATGGTAGCACTTGACTCACTTAAAATTAGTAACATGTTGTGCCCAAGTTCTTTAAATATTGAAGTGAGAAGATGATAGGTATCCCTGACTCTTATACAATTATCATTACACTTGCTTTATTTCCAAAATGACAGATTAGACATTCCCCCCTCCCCCATGTTGGTGAGGTTCATGTTGTATACACTCCCTTCAGTGATGCTGCTGATGTTTTTTGGATTTCCACTCATTTCAAATAAACTTTTAAAAAGCATCTTTGCAGAAATAATTAATGGTGGTTAAGCTGTATTAAAATTATCATAAATTTGAGATGTATGTTTTAACATAATCCCATAATTATTGTACTTTCAGTTGAATTCATTCATTATTTAGTTAACTGTTTGTGGTGTTGTCAAGAACCCCTTTGTCAAAGACAATAGACAGTTTCTTTTCAGGAACCAAAGAGTTCCTAGAAATCAGGGGTCCTCGTCCATGGTCCTGGAGGGCCGCAATGGCTGCAAGTTTACATCCAACTAGTTTCATAATGAGGAGAAAGTCCTTGCTGATAATGAAACTTGGTATTTAACTGTTTGGCTTATTAGTGTTTTCATTCACCCAAGAGACATTTTAATTGCACTGTAGAGTTTCTACAGTGAGAATCTTATCTACAGTATGTGTTTTGTGGAAGAGAAGATTCAAACTTAGTGGTCCTTCCAATTCTCCGCTCATTTATTTCTAAACATTTGTTAATACAGATACTTCATGGTGTAAATGCACGAGTTTAAAAGGAAGCATGGTAGCTGGGGAGTTACATTCCAAGTTTCATTATCAGCAAGGACTGACTTCTAATTAGGAAACTGGCTGGAATGAACACCTGTAGCCACCGCGGCTCTTCAGGACTGTTATTGAGGACCCCTGCTGTATACTATAGGCCCCGGGTCACTTGTGGTCCCTGCCTGCTTTTGTGTGTTCTGTTCCCACTTGTAACCATTATGCAACATATGTGACATGCAAAGTGAGGTCCATTTGGGAGTTCACGGGACCACAAAAGTCCCCACTATCCCCCGCCCCTCTGAACTTTGTGGGAGAACTTATTGCTTTGATACATAGTATATGGTGAGGTGGACCAGGGAGCTGGCTTATTGCTTCAATGCGCTGCAAAGTGACCCAAGTTCGTGCACTGCAAATGGTACAGAAATTTCTGAGTTTCTAAAAAGTCCCTGGGATGGGAAAGCATCTAATATTAACCTATTTAAAGTTATCTTAAAACTGTCATGATCCTGTACAGTTTATAATCTTTATTTGGATACAAATATTTTTCTGCAAGTTGTGCTGAAATTGTGCCAAAATTCAAATTTTGTGAGATTCTGTTTTTGAAATTTATTTAACATTATTAAAATAATTTTGCACCATTTTCTGTGCCATATCTTCTTTGGGCATCTTCATATTGAATGTTTTGTTGTAGCATTACCAGGGTAACAAAATGGAGATGTGCACTGTGTGACTTGTGCAGTACAACAGGATAAAAGGTCACCACTAACATCTTGTCTGTATCTAAGATTGCAGAAAACTCCTTAAAAAATCTTTATATGTGTTTCTTCGTTTTAGTTCTATTTGGCAATAGATTTTCTGAGTGCAAATTTTTTTAGTTCGCATTTGAATTTTCTTATGGGCTTGGTAAAAGACCAGCTTGACATTCTGGTTGTCGAACCTTGTGCACTACATTCAACCACATCTCATTTCCTGGTCTATCTCATTGAATATGCTGTCTCCCCTCCAAGGCAGTATAGAAACTAGAGTCTTTTCAAACAGTTGGGCGCAAATGAGAGTACTGCATGGTTAAGGAGTAAAGCTTCTACAATGTTCACAGAAACAGAGCCATGCACACATTTACATTACGTAAGATTCTTAAAACAGCTGATTCAGAGTCATGGAGGCCCAGAGAATGTCCTGTCAGCAAGCACCCCTGGATGGGGTGCCATCCCTTTGCGGGGCACAATTATGCACATATTCTCACCCCCACTGGCCAGTTTGATGTTGCCAAATAGTGAAACATGTATTTTGTGTGAGATAGGAGGTAGTGGATCTCAAATAAAGCACTTTAGAGTGAGACAACTCAACCTGAAGTTAAAAAACCCAACACTATAACAGAGTTAACCAGTTAGAAGGGCTGTGCATGGATTGAAGAGGAGCTTTAGGTGCTTCCTGGGCTAAAAGAACATTCAATTAACTCGGTGGGCTA
The DNA here is from genome assembly GCF_016835505.1 of Polypterus senegalus. NCBI lineage: Eukaryota > Metazoa > Chordata > Cladistia > Polypteriformes > Polypteridae > Polypterus > Polypterus senegalus. The sequence continues at coordinate 55,841,548 of NC_053163.1, forward strand.
GGTTTTTAGTTTTCCGGGTTTGGCATTGTTCCCTGTGAGGCCATAGATTCAAGCCCTGGATCTTAATAATTGTTTTCAGATAACCAGGGAATCTGAACTATAGACTCCCGATTGTTACTTAAATAACTTCAAAACAATCTCTCAACTGAAGGCATAGCTTTGGTTGATGTACTGTTCAAGGAACATTTATGAATGTAGCGCAAAGCTCAGTGTTAAATATTAAAATGTAACAAAACCACCAGCTTACTTTATAATTACAGCAATAATCTATCAAAGTTTAAAATTGTAGACACTTCAGAAAAAATGTAATAAGTAGGCCAAAAAAGCTGTGAATTTTGAAGAGAGAGATAAGGATGACAGGATGAAGTTATAAAAATGGAAAAAGACAAATAATTTACTTAATGTAATTCAAATGTATGCGACAAAGTGTAGGAATGGTCAAGATAAAAAGACACCAGGTATTTGTGTACGTCAAAGAAAAATGGCACAGACGTTTTTGGTGCATTTTAACGCACAGTATGTGGTAACCTTTGACTACAAAATACAGATGAGGGGTTATAAAATAATGAGCAAAGACACAAATAAAATAGACTCTAAAATAATTCAAGTGGCATTGGGAAGAAAGACTCCTTATGAATGTGCCTGTTATCTTCGATATCAGCTGAGAGCTGGCATTTAGAAAAGAATTATCAGCACCGAGGTCTGTTTTTCTCAGAAGAACTAATGTCAGATTCAGTGGAGGACTGTTGCTTAATTTCTTTTTTATTTGCTAGGCAAAATCCTTTTATCAAAAGAGAACTACAGCAGATTTTAATGTCTCACTTAGCCTGTTTGCACTTAAAAAATGAATGAGCATATTATTTATGTACAATGTAAACTGTGTTGGAATAGCATTGAGTCAGAAAACCATTATGGTATTATCAGTGAAAAGTAGTTTTCACAAATTTAATGTGTCTATGCTACAGCTAACACGAGCAGGAAGCTGTGGGCAGTGGAAGATAGCCTGGCTGTAGCATGTAACTACTTATTCTTCTTTCAGCTGCTCCCGTAAGGGGTTGCTACAGCGAATCATCTGTTTCCATATCTTCCTGTCTTCTGCATCTTGCTCTATCACCCCATCACCTGCATGTCCTCTATTACCACATCCATAAACCTTTTCATAGGCCTTCCTCTTTTCCTCTTGCCTGGCAGCTCTATCCATAACATACTTCTCCCAATATACCCAGCATCTCTCCTCTGCACATGTCCAAACCAATGCCATCTCGCCTCTCTGACTTTGTCTCCCAACCGTCCAACTTGAACTGACCCTCTAATGTACTAATTTCTAATCCTATCCATCCTTGTCACACCCAATGCAAATCTTAACATCTTTAACTCTGCCACCTCCAGCTTTGTCTCCTGTTTTTTTGGTCAGTGCCACCATCGTCAACATATAACAAAGCTTGTCTCACTTCCATCCTGTAGACCTTCCCTTTCACTCTTGCTGATATCCGTCTGTCACAAATTACTTCTGACACTATTCTTTACCCATTCCACCCTGCCTAAACTCTCTTTTTCACCTTTTTTCCACAATCTCTGTTACTCTGTACTGTTGATCCCAAGTATTTAAACTCATCCACCTTCACCAACTCTACTTCTAGCATCCTCACCATTCCACTGACCTCCCTCTCATTTACACACATGTATTCTGTCTTGATCCTACTGACCTTCATTCTTCTCCTCTCTATAGCATTTCTCCACCTCTCCAGGGTCTCCTCAACCTCCTCCCTACTCTCGCTACAGATCACAATGCCATCAGTAAATATCATAGTCCACGGGGACTCCTGTCTAATCTCTGCTATCAACCTGTCCATCACCATTGCAAATAACAAAGGGCTCAGAGCCAATCCCTGATGTAATCCCACCTCCACGTTGAATGCATCCATCACTTCTACTGCAGTTTTCACCGCTGTAACACATCCCCATACATATCCTGTACAACTCTTACATAGTTCTCTGCCACTCCAGACTTCCTCATACAATACCACAATTTCTCACAAGGCACCCTGTCATTTGATTTCTCCTGGTCCACAAACACACAATGCAACTTCTTCTGGCCTTCTCCATCAACACCCTCAGAGCAAAAGTCACATCTGTTGTGCTCTTTCTAGGCTTGAAACCATACTGCTGCTCACTAATCATCTCCTCCCTTCTTATCCTAGCTTCCAGTACTCTCTCCCACATCTTCATGCTGTGGCTCATGAGTTTTATCCCCCTGTAGTTATGACCCTAACCTGCTGCACATCTTTCCCAGCTCAGTCCCTCTGTCTAGCCAATCAGTACCGGTCCTTTTCTCTCTCCTTAGTGTCCAACCTCTCATGCAACTCATCATGTGCCTTTTCTTTAGCCTTCACCACCTTTCTCTTCACCTTGCGCCTTATCTCCTTGTAGTCTTGTCTACTTTCTGCATCTCTCTCACTATCCCACTTCTTCTTCATCACCCTCTTCCTCTGTATACTCTTCTGTACTTCCCCAATCCACCACCAGGTTTCCTTTTCCTCTTTCCTCTGTCCAGATGTCACGCAAAGCACCCTTCTTGCTGTCACCCTAACCACTTCTACTGTAGTTGCCCAACTGTCTGGTAACTCTTCATTGTCACCCAGTGCCTGTCTCACCTCCTTCCTAAACTCAACCTTTCAGTCTTCCTTTTTTAACTTCCACCATTAGATCCATGGCTCTGCCCTCACCCTCCTCCTCTTCTTGATCTCCAACGTCATCCTACAGACCATCATCCTATGCTGTCTAACAACACTTTCCCCTGCCACCACTTTGCAGTCTTTAATCTCCGTTAGATTGACTTTTCTGCATAGGATATGGTCTAGCTGTGTGCATCTTCCTCTACTCTTGTATGGCACCAAATGTTCTTCCTTCTTCTTAAAATATGTATTTACCACAGCCATGCCCATCCTTTTTGCCAAATCCACTATCATCTGACCTTCTTCATTCTTCTCCTTGACACAATACCTACTCATTACCTCCTCGTCTCCTTGTTCACCAACATGTCCACTGAAATTTGCTCCAATCACCACTTGCTGTCCCTTGGGTACACTGTCCATCACTTTATCCAAATCAATCCAGAAATCTTCTATCTCCTCCATCACACACCCAATTTGTGGGGCATATGCACTGTGAATTGGGCCACTGTATAGCGCCCGACCCAGCACGGACTCACACTGATGCAAGTGTAAAAAACACAAGAAGACTTTATTTTTCTTCACCTGTGGGGCACGTCTTCCCCGTGATCACCACAGGAATAACACAGTCCCAAAAGCACTAAAGCAAACATAATAACACTCCCGTTTGGCACCACCACTCCTCCCTGGCAACCTCATCCTCTTCCTCCCGATTCTGGCTCCAGAGTGGTGGTTGCTGGCCCTTTTTATAGCCTACCCAGAAGTGCTCCAGGTGCTTGATCACCTGTTTCTGATTGAACTTCTAGGCGGGGCTGTAGAGTTGTCCAATCCGACTCAGGGACCCATGCAGCACCCCCTGGCAGCCACCCCAGATCCCAACAGAGCTGTGGAGAACTCCATCTCCCATGGAGCCTTGCAGGAAACTAAGGCAGAATCGTCAGCCAGGGCAGAAGGCGGCATGGCTCTACCTAACTTCCAGTTTTATTACTGGGCGGCAAATATACAGGCGATAAGAACCTGGACACAAATAGAAGAACATACACAGGCATGGACCGCAATAGAAGTAAAATCCTGCAGTACTTCTTTGTATTCCTTGCTTTGTGCTCCAATAAACACACGTTATCGGCAATACACTAATAACCCAATTGTGCTCCACTCACTTAGAATCTGGAACCAATGTAGAAAGCATTTTAAGACGGAGAAGCTTCTTTCTGTGGCACCCCTGCAAAAGAACCACCTCTTTCAACCCTCACAAACATATGCAGTTTTTAATATCTGGAAAAATTTGGAATTAACTTGCTTAGAGACCTTTATATAGACAACGCCTTTGCATCCTATGAACAATTACGTTCCAAATTTAACATTCCAGCTACAAATTTCTTTCACTATCTTCAAATCAGGAACTTTGTTAAACAGAACCTTCCAGATTTTCCTCATCTTGCACCCTCATCCACGCTGGAAAAATTATTGCTCAATTTCAAGGAGTTAGACTCCATCTCTGCAATATATAAAATCCTTTTACAATCCCTTCCTTTCAAAGATCCAAGAGGACACTGGGAAAATGACCTCTCAATTAATATATCAGAAAAGGAGTGGAAAGTAGCAATGCAGAGAATTCACTCAAGCTCCATATGCGCAAAGCATACAATTATACAACTCAAAATTATATATCGAGCACATCTGTCTCGACTAAAACTCTCCAAAATGTTTCCAGGGCAAGATCCAACCTGCGAACGTTGCAACCAAGCCCCAGCCTCACTAGGTCACATGTTCTGGGCCTGCTCCAAATTAACCTTATTCTGGACAAAAATTTTTAATTACCTCTCAGACAGTCTTGGACTCACAATCCCTCCTAACCCATTAACAGCTGTGTTTGGGGTTCTTCCAGAGGGTCTTAAAGTGGAGAAAGACAAACAAACTGTGATTGCATTCACTACACTGTTGGCACGCAGACTTATTCTGATAAACTGGAAGAACCCAAACTCTCCTCTTTAAGTCAGTGGGAAACTGATGTGTTATATTATTTAAAATTGGAAAAATCAAATACTCAGTTAGAGGATCTGTGCAGACTTTTTTCAAAACATGGCAGGATCTAATCAGTAATATTTTGAAATGATTTTATAAAGCACAGAGAATTTGTTGATTTAGGTATTTTTAAAAGCCTTAAATTTTACACCGTTTGGCTTGCTCTCTCTCTCAAGGGTGGGGATCGATCTGATCTTAGCATAATTCTTTTTTTTTTGTAAAACTTGATTGCTATGTATTGATTGTAATAAAATTAATAAATAAATAAATAAAAAAAAAAAAAAAAGAATCGTCAGCCAGGGAAGCTGCCACCAAGTGTCCCAGAGGAGGTACTGAGAAGCCCATGGTTGCTGTCCTGGAACATATGTAGAAGGGGCATCCCAGACGGGCATGGGACTCGGCCACCCACCACAGCACTAACAACATTCATCATCACACCTCCAATTTCCAGCTTCATAATCATTACTCTGTCTGACACTCTTTTCACCTCCAAAACACTCTTGACATACTGTTCCTTCAGAATAACCCAAACCCCATTTCTCCTCCCATCCACACCATGATAGAACAATTTGAATCCACCTCCAATCCACCTGGCCTTACTCTCTTTCCATTTAGTCTCTTGCATGCACAATATATCAACTTTCCTTCTCCCCATCATATCGGCCAACTCTCTTCCCTTACCAGTCATACTGCCAGCATTCAATGTTCCTACCCTCAGTTCCACACTCCTTACCTTCCTCCTCTCCCCTGTCTTCCGGACATGTCTCCCCCCTCTCCTTCTCCTTCTTTGGATAACAGTAGCCAATTCCCACCAGCACCCTGTTGGGTAACAGTACTGGTGGTGGTTGTTGTTAACCCAGGACTCGACCGAGCTGGTATGGAAATCTGTATTGTTGTCTGCATGTTGATTTGGCAAAATTTTACATTGGATGCCCTTCCTGAAGTAACCCTCCCCATTAATTCGGGCTTGGGAACGGTACAAAGAAACACACTGGTTTGTGCATTCCCTGTGGCTGGGCTTGTAGCATTTAACTACTGAAACCTGCAAATCCAGAAGTCCAAGAGGCTACTGCCATTGACATGATTCCACATCAATGTTAATTTGGCCCACACCTCAACTTAAAGTAGTGCAAAAACAGTAGAAAAATAACATAACCTACTGCCTCTCTGGGCCTTCCTCCAAGCCTTAAACCCCAGTAAAAGGGGTGACACTGCTCTTGCATTTGACCACCTATCTAGCGCATACACTCTCTGTCTCCTTGTTCTTTCTCTATCTCACCCACCCATGCATCCATCCATCATCCAACCCGCTATATACTAACATAGGGTCACAGGGGTCTGCTGGAGCTAGTCCCAGCCAACAAAGGGCACAAGGCAGGAACAAATCCCCAGGGAGGGTGCCAGCCCACTTCTGGGCACACACACACACTTTTTCCATAACTACTAGGCTTTCTTCTACATCTGCCATTCAAGCCTTTGCCCCACACAACTCCCAGCTCAAGCCTTGGAGTTGAAAGCAGATTTAAACAACATTCCAGAACCACTTACAACAAACACCAGATTTGTAATGCATGCTGGTTGAAACCATATTCTGCCCTCTCCCTCCAGCAGTCCTCCAAGACTGTCTTTTTTATAATAAGGGTCAGGCTACTTTGCTATTTGTTAGGGTGCCTACAGTCTGAACCTGGGTGAGGATTTGCTGTTACTTGTAGAAAACTCTTCTCTGTTTTTCCTGGATGGCACTCCTTCACTTTTTGAACATTTAATATAGCCACAAAGCATTCTCTTTGCACCGGTAGGATGAGATATGTCTTCCTCACCAGTGCACTCTTCTGCTTCGCTTTCATCTAAACAACTATATATTCCCATTTGACTCCTATTGTCTGTCTCATAACATTTATGTATATATATAAAAATTATGAGAAAGAGAATAGGAGTCAGATGGAGACAGGTGAAGAACTTTGTTTCTTCATGTAAAGAGAATTGTCTGTAACTTTACCAAGGAACTGCCATTGGCTTTCAACTCATCAAAGAGCCTCTATGTCCTATCTGTATTCAGGGAGTGAATTTAGAGATAGTGCACTCCTACAAGTACTGTGACATGCTGGACTGGTCCTGTAACACAGATGAACTGTATAAGAAAGAGCAGAGCCAGCTTTTTTTCCTTAGGAGACTGCGTTCTTTTAATGTGGGAAATGACATCCTTCACATTTTCTATAACTCTGTGATGGCCAGTGCAATTTTCTACACTGTGGGGTGCTGGGCCCGTAACATCACTTCAAGAAAAGCCCACCAAATTAACAAACTAATTAAAAGTACAGGGTCAGTTATGGGACGCAATCTGGACCACCTGGAGGTAATAGCAGAGGAGAGAATGAAGACAAAACTGATGGCCATTATAAACAATGCTGCATAATGTCTCTTTGACACTGAAGCATTAAGTATGTTCAGCCAACACATTATTTAGCACATGTCTGTAAAGAAAACGCTACTGGGTGTCCCAGAAGATATAATATGAGTGGCTCCTTATTGGCTGGGATGCCTTTTTAATGGATGGGCTGTCCAGCCAGGTTGGAAGAACAGAAGCGAATTGTCCTCTCCGGACAGATAAGCCACTGATACACAGTATGACAGCATTCAGTAGTCAGGGCTCATTTTGGTGCACCCACAAAGCAACCTGGTAGCTGTAGTCATGGTAAGCAGCCCTACTGGGGTACTTAGGGACCACCAGGTGGACCTGCAGAGAGAGGTCGTCTCCTCTTTAAGCCGATAACACCAGACCGGGAAGTGCTTCACATGTGTGATATTAGGGCACCAGAATTACTCCCAGGTCCGACATAAAAAGAGCTACTCCACATCTCCCAGAGATTTGGAGTCAGGAGAAGGTGGACAAGGCTTGTTGAGAAGTGTAGAAGGTGGAGGGAAACACACAGGGAAGATAAATTGTGGTCTGTAGTACAGAGTATTGTGAAGAGACACCTTATGAGAGGTAATACCTTACTAATAAGCTGTTATTTGTATCAGGGAGTTGGTGTTGTACAGTTGTGTCCGGGGTTTGGGGTGCTGCTACACTTCCTGCGGGTCACATGCAGCTACTTTGTACCATTGGAAATAAGTTTTTTAAAACGCCTCACTGTGACTTTGACACTGTTTTTCTCTTTATCCATGTCGGAGGTTTTGTTTCTTTTTAGTAATTTTAGGAAGTGTTTGATGGAGGATAGTTGTTGTTTGTTTGCTTGTTTATTTATTTATTTATTTATTTATAATAGGGAGACATGGTACACTGTTTTTACTCCAACAATACTAAATATTTGCATGACCGTTGTTAATATGAATGTCAGTAAGTGTGTGGGAGTGAGTGGGCAATGGAATAAACTGGCACCTTATCCATGGCTGGCTCCCACCTTGTACTTGATGTCTTGTATTTATGTATGTATAGATAAACAGATATGAATGACACTTTATGATAGATAGATAGATAGATAGATAGATAGATAGATAGATAGATAGATAGATAGATAGATAGATAGATAGATAGATAAAAATGTTACCATATAATACACAGGTAGGTAGGTAGATGATTGATGTTAACAATTAAGATCCAAGGGGGACTGTAAGCAACAATGGCAAAAGTCATGACTTTTGGTTTTCTCCATCAGCTGTAGCCCAGCGCTACTGAATTGATTTCTACAAACTTTGATTTTTCCATGAAGAGCCTATCCAACTTGCCTGTGCTTTCAATGGCTCTTGGTGGTTGTCCTCATTTGTTTCTTGACTGCTTCCCCACAGACCAGAACACCTGGCTTTGTTTTCTGTGAAATATGCTTATTCGGATATTGTGTTTTCTTTCATTTTAGGTTGTTGAATGTCAGTGTGATAACTACTTACTGTGTTCGATCTGCTTTGTTTCCACTAGGTATGCCGTTGGTGTCGGTTACAAGTCCGCCCCAAAAAATGAATGGAGTGGAAAGAACTCATCGTCATGGGTGTTCTCACGCTGCAATAACAACTTCATTGTGAGACACAACAGCAAGGAGATGCTAGTGGATGCAAGTTTGCAACTGAAAAGGCTGGGCGTCCTGTTGGACTACGATAACAATACTCTTTCCTTTTATGATGCTATGAACTCACAGCATCTCCACACCTTTGATATTTCCTTCATTCTCCCGGTGGTTCCCACATTCATGATTTGGAATAAGTCAGTGATGATCCTGACAGGACTTCCTGTCCCTGACTTTGTAGACTGCACCGAGCAGCAGGAATGCATCTGTAGGTCTCAGGAATCCCCTTACGTTTCAGGAATGAAAGCTTGTCAATGAACGGCGGCACAACTGAAATATTTCTGACTTCACATTTTAAATGATGTTGCTTCATCTGGGGAGTTTGACTCTTTTCAGTTGTTTTTACTTTTTTCCCAGAGAGCATATTGAACTGATTTTTTTCTTCAAAGGCAAGAATATTTTATTGTGTACAGTTACAGTAAATAGTGCAAATGTTGACTAACATAGTGTGACTACTACTCTTCTAAAAAAGAAAATGAAAAACAGAAAACTGTAAAAGAAACTGGTAATTTATGAATATAATTTGGATTGGTTATTGATGGGTTTATTTGTATTCAAAATGCACTTTTGAAGTTTTTTTTTTCCTTATAAACAATAGGAGAAATGTATTTTTTTTTATTATCCTTTCCTCAGACACAGATATGGTTTGTTTTCGCAAGATTGATAAAATTAGTTTAGCTAGATGAATGGTGGGGGGTGCAGGGTTCAGAACAACCAAAAAAATGAAACTCTTTAAGTCAGGCCAACCCAGAATGTTGTACTTTTTAAATTCATTTATATTTTAAAAGACTACATGGCTTAGGTAGAATTTGATGTACTCAAGCCATACTGCTAACATGGGTTTGTTTGCAGGGGAATATCCTTTTTTCTCTTGCTCTTAGTTTTGGTTTATTGCTTATTTATACAGGTTTTGTAAAGAATTATAACATTTTAATGTTTGTTTAAATTCTTCCAACATCTTAAAGATTTTTAAAGGTTTAAAGTGGAAATAAAAATTCCAATGGGTTGTGATTGACACCATTCTAGTTACTGCATAAAGCCCCTCGTATATCTGCAAATTTCAAATATTATTGTAGTATGAGCCACAAAGTGAGGTGAACCATAAAAATCACTGATTAAAAACTTCCACCATGGATTTTTTTATTTCTATTTAAAAGAGTTGCTATATGTAACAACTAAAATAGATAATTACTCCATGCATTTCCCGTACCTTCATGGTACAAGCTGAGGCTACATTATAAACTGTGGGTGGAAATTGAGACCGCCTCGGAAAAATCACTTGTGCTTCTTGGAGAACATGCCAACTGATGTTAAAGCCTGTGGTCAAAGTCCTGGATGGCTTTCATACCACTCTTTTCTCTAAAGACATACTCCATCCAAGAATGATATTTTTGCTTTGCACCCTCCCGACCATAACGTATCATCTATGGGGGAGGAGAGAAAGCTTTAGATTCAATCTCCGGTTTTTGATAAATCTCGCCATTTTAGGGTCCCCTGATACCAAAAACATTGATATTTCATTGATGGGTGCGAGTCTGTCTGTGTGTCACAGTTTCCTGAGGACGGTCTAGAGATAAAACTGCTGAATGGGGAAAAACACCAAACTCGAAACTTAGGCTTGTTATGAGATGATGATATGCTGATTAGTTTTTAAAACAAATCGTACAAGAGAAAGAGGCACTCTTGAGGAATCCTCAAATACCATAATTCTACAATTAATTACGAATTCTTTTTGTCTATTGCTATCATAATGACCTATTTTATGATCAGAAAGATCAACATCAGAGCAGTAAATAATTACTGAAATGTTACAGAATAATTCAGGTAACTTGGTTCCTAGGGCACAAAGCCTAATGAGACTCGCATCCAAAATTGTTTAATATTTTACTTACCCTATGTAGTCCGTAGTAAATGACTGAGAAAAAAAATAGTCTTATTCTTTCATGTGGAGTGGAGAGAAAAAAAATGTGTGATATAACGGAAGGCAGTAGTGACCAAAGCTATACAACAGCAAACAATGTGAAAAACGTCCTTGGAAACGAAAAAAAATAATCTCACATTACTTGTGTCACATAATCCACATGTCAGTTATCCAGTCGCATGCTCAAAACGTGTAAAATGCATGCTTTTCTGATAAAATATTGTTAAAAGTATACTGCCGGAATTATCAGCGCACATTATAAACAGGAAACCTAAATCCTAATGGGAATGGCTTTTTGATTTGAAGATAGAACTTGCGATCAACAAGTTTTTTCCTTTTTCCGTGGACATTTTTCACATCGTTTGCCGTCATACAGCACTGGAGACTACTGACTTGTATCATAAACTGTTTTTATCTCCATTCTGAATCAAAAGATGAGAATTAAAATATTTTACTCACCCATCACTAAAATTGCATATTTTTTGGTGGTATATGCCTTTAATTAGTGTGCCCTTTAGGAGAGAGTTAAGGAAATTCTTATAGACACACAACGCATGTGCTGCCATTTCTATCATACAGCACCTCTTTAACAATTTAATCTTTTTTGTTTTTATATGTAACAAATTCCAGGAAAATACTTATCTCCCTCTAAATTTCTCTATAAAATTTAATTCTTTAATCTTAAAGTCTGCAGCTTTTCCAGTCACACCAAGAAGCACAAAGTGTTCCAGGGTTTCTTCCATTGCAATGTAAAATATATTGGCGTCTGTACCCAGACAGAACTTAGTGCGGTGGTCATATTTCTTCATTCCTCCTTTCATACTTTTGTTTGATTTATGTTTGCTACATTTCTGAACGGTGTCCATTTCTTTTATCTTTCTCAATATTTGCCCATATCCTGGGCAGATATTATAAACTGGTGTTTCCTATTTTTGTATACATTTTCAATCCATTTACATGAAGATCAAGTGTTATGTAAAACAGAACAAATCCAGTTGACTAAATCAGGTAATTTTAAGCAGGAAACTGAGCTTTGACTACAGACTTGTCATCTAAACAGTGACAGAGACTGAAATCACCCAGTTGCCACATCACCACTATGGGCTTGTCAAAGTATCCACATACTTCACATAGCAGAGCAAGGACCCCCGAGCTGTGAAACTTCATGGTTAATTTCAACTGGTTTCACATGCTAGTGAGAAAACAACATTTGGCCCCTCAGTGTGGCTCAAAAGAAAAATTTGAAAGGAATTCAAACACATTATGAGCAATTCGAGAACAATAAAATGTACATCATTTACTTAAATGAACATGATTTATAAAATGCTGCTATGTAGTGTAAAGTAGTGTTTTGTTTAAATATGTAAACCATTAATAACTTTACAGTGAGAGGGTTCTTTTACCTTCTGATTTTTCCCACCTTTTTACTTGCTAATGGCAATGGAATCTTCCAAGTTAGTCAACTGTTTTAAACTTTTTATGCTTTTGAACTTTCAGTTTCTCTACAACAGATGCTGCTGCTGTGCATAGACTTCCTACCTGCGATTACTACTCCTTTCACATTCCAACTAGTCCTTCCTCCAGCATACTTCATTCAGGTGGTCTTCACCTCTGAGTTAGGTCCATTAGACATTTATCCAAATGTGTGGTCTCCCACAAAAATCTTCTTCTCCTTCACCAACTGAGGGATGCAAGGGATTACTACCTCAACTAGGAACCCCTCAACCAACAAACCTCTCTCCTTGCTTTTTTAGTTCTAAACTTGAATTTTACTGAGATGTTGCAGAATGTAGAATGTGGATTTTTAAAAGCATGAGACTTTCTCCGGGATATAGGAGTTTCTTAGTGACAAGCATATCGAAAGCTGAGGGATAACCCAAGTAACATTTTCGTTTTATGTATTCTGCCGTATCCGTGTTGTTCTTCTCATGACCTCATTGTCCACATAGAGTGCCACACAGATAATTACTTCACAAACCATTTACAACATTTGATGAGTTTCTATGGGTTACTTCAGCAGGAACTCACTCCTGTGATCTCTGCACTTTATAAGGGACCTCCATTTCTGTCATGTAACTGGGAAAACCTACTGCCAAAGGGAGAGAATGAAGCCATTCATTTACACGTTTTAGGAGACACACATTTTCTAACTAGGCTGATTCCTTTTTATTAAATAAGCGTTAAGAATGAATTATTCTGAATTCGATCTTTGAACTGGCACCCTCTTTTAGTGTCAGGTTGCCAGATCAAGCTGCCGCTCCAGTCCCCTGGACTGGATTTGAAGGCGAAGGGACAGAACATTTATCATCTTGGCTGGGGAAATAATTGTTTTCAATTATTCATCTCTCTGCTACATTCACCACTCCGGTTTGTCAAAATTATATTCAGAAGTACTCAGTTTTATTTATTTAAAAATATGAAAACTTTCTCTTATGAAAAGTTTCATAATAATCTCAATTTATAAAAAATGGCCATTAGAGGAAACAATATTGTGTCAAGCTGGTAAATGGGCCTTAGCTGGCATGGTTATACAAATGTTGTGCTAGTTCTGTTATTACAAGGCTATTGGTAGTGAAATGGCAGCAGAGCCATCCATTGTTGTCTGCATTTACATTACGGTGCTCTGCTTGTTTTCTTGTTTTTTTAGGCTGATTGCACATATGGAAGTTTGCAAACCAAGCTAAGCTGTTAGTATGGAAGACTCGGCCTCAGACTGAAGAAATTAAACTAAGCCCTGTCATCTTAAATAAAAAGGAAACACATTTAGCGACAAACATGTTTTAAGTTAAATAACTGAAATTATGATTTTTATTTGAAGGGCGGTACATTAAAAACTGTCTGCTAATGAATTCGCCAGTACTGGTGTCCACCAGGACCAAGCCAAGTATGTTTCTGTCTGTTATCTGAACCACCGTCTTCCTGTTACTGGTTTGCTGTTGTCAGAGCTTATCACAGTGGCATGGAACGTGTGACTAAAATCTGCTCTGGACCTGCCGCTAGTCGATCGCAGGCTGTGCTCACTCACCCACCCACCCACACACGCTCAGTGCCACTCCTGCTGGGCTGATTTACCTTGTTAAATGGAACACCTTTTCTGGCACCCTGCTGCTTCCCTTTCTTAACTTCCATTGTTTTATTTGCATTTCACATTTAATCAAGACAACGAATGTAATGCTGCCTGGCATTCACAGGAAAAAAAAAAATTGCTGCCATGTAACTTGAGAGTTGTGTTAATCTTGATTTCATTTAATTGCCTTTCTGTGTTAACCTTAACACACTGGATCTTCTCACAGTCCACGTCAAGGAGCCCATCACCCAGTTGCTGCAATTAACACGTGTTTCTTCATAGCTTTATTAGATTCAGTTGAATGTGTACTGGAGTGTGTAACTGCGTAACTGGAGCGTAGTTCCAATGCCTACAGACCGCCATATCCTATGATATTCTTATTTATTGTTAAAACCTTAAAGCAAATTGTTAAACTTTAAAACATTAACAAAGCACAAAGCAGGTTAATATAACAGTAGGCTACAATACAATGCATTTTATAACATATGTTAGCATTTTCAAACTTGTATAATGCAGAGCTGTGAGGAGTCAGAGCCAACCCTGACATTTCAAGCACAGACCATTGCCGCGCCCGTTCACAAATACATCCACAACACAATAAGCCACCACACATGTCTTTGAATGTGGGAGAAAAAAATGTAACACACCTGACACAGGTGAGATCACCCACGTGGCACAGACCCAGTGTCGATTTGCAGATCAGGTCCATGGGCAGCAGAGCCAGCCTTTGAGCCACATCCATGTCACCAAATGATCTGTAAACTTCAACACACTTCGATCACAGAGAAGGTCCTTATAGATCCATTGAATTATTTATTTATTTTTTGCCTAACTCTCTTGATTTTTTTAAAGGAAGTAATACTTACATGAGCAAAATTGTCCTTTTTGTTTTATTCTTCTAAACAGTTGACTTTACTCACTTTCAGAGTTGTTGTTTTGATAGGCTTGAAACAAATGGCCACTTGTTTGTAGACATGTGATTTTGTCTCTTCTTGGAATCATACACAATAAGAACGGGACGTAATTTCCACAAACCTTGTGAGCGGCACGTTTATAGCAGACATCTCTTTCCAGTTTAGGTGGCTCCCCATTTAAATTCTTAAAGCGCTGGACAATCCTGATTGGTTGGCTCCATCCATACGTCTGCAAATTAAAGTGAAACTCCAAACAGGAGGGCAGTCAGACACTTTCATGGACAACTTCCTTCAGTACAAGTAGACGAAACGCAAACTTTAAATTCTGAACAGATCTGCAGAGGTACCGTAAGTAAATAAAGTTGAGGAAAAGCAGAAAGTATTCATTAAAATCATTTGGTTTTATCCCAGTGCTGAATATTTTATTTGATGCTCTGTAGAAAATGAAATTGTGCATCTCGGGTATAGTGATGCAGCATTATTCCCAATTGTCTACTTTTAAGTTTGCAGTCAAAGAAGCGTGGCTTTATTCTTCTGGCTTTTTGAAAGTTAATTTTAGCCCATCATCATTTTATTTATTTTGTGTTTTTTTTTTTATGCTAAACTATAAATAACTGCAGCAGCCGCCTTGGTAATTCATCAAGCACCTAAATCTATAAATCCTCTTTGTAGAAGTGCTGCAGGGGTTATGTTCTTTATCTGTTTTTAATTTATATTTTTAATACGACAGTTTTGAGAGGAGGAGTTTTGCACTATAATGTACTAAATTTGTAAGGGATGTTTTAAGCTGCAGGTGTAATTCTAGTTGGTATTGACAATTGAAATGTCTGTATATATTTCTGCAGAATTAGGGCTTCCATAAATGCAGTAAACAACAGCTTTGTGTACCTCTACCTGTGTTTATAATAATATACGTGTGTCTGATTAATCTCTCTATCCAAATGTACATTAGTTAATGGATATATTATATAACAGAGTGATATTATTTATGTGATCATGGGAGTCATTAAACTAGGATCCCAAATTAACTTGTGGAGCGCTTTTTCTTCTCCAAATTCCAAGTGTCCTCATGGCCTTTTACTCACATTGATGCATACACAAACAATCAATTTCAACAAACTACTTCAGATTAATGAATCATTATAAATATTCCAAATGTCTGGTGTGTTTGTTAAAACCTGTCACACCTTCATATCTTGTTACGGACACAGGATGTGCTGAAATCCTCTCGGGATGCTGTGGTGACGGCTGCTCTCGGGATGAAGATTGGTGGCCTCATTGGATGGAGAAATATCCTGCTAGTTCAGCCAGCCAGGATGCCTGTTCTTTATTCTGTGAAGGGTTAAGGTTCAACTTTCAAACCCATCAGAATCCATTAGACAGGGTGGGCCATGGAAAAGTAGCCCGCCTCCGGCGACAGTGTGGCAAGATGAACGAGCAAGTGGGTTGTGTTTATTCACTTACCCACAAGTTACAACAGATGCTAAAAGTGGTCCCCATTCACGTCTGTGCACCTTTGGGCATGTCGGAGCATGTTGGCAGATACTGCTTGCAGCTCTTCAACAGTGATGCTGCGGGTAGTGTTCGTAAAATTTTCCTTGAGTTCATCCAGGGTATGTGGATTGTTGGTGTACACTTTCTGCTTTAAGTTTCCCCACAGATAAAAATTGCATGTGGACATGTCCAGGGAACGTGCTCACAGTTCGCTCCTCTGTAAACAGTTCATGAACCCAGGTCAGTGAGTCGCATGTGGTGTGGCATGTTGCCCCATCTTGTTGGAAAAAGCAGTACATTTTTTCTTCTGGTGGTAGTTGGTCATAAATTTGTTCAAAGATGTACAGGTAAACCACAGTATTCGCTGTTTATTAAAAAAAAATTGGGCCCACTATTCGTATAACACCAATTTTCTGGTCATGAAATGGCTACGGCCTCCTCCAAAGAGCCTGGCACCAGTATTTGAGTTGGGCTACTTTTAAAAATAGGTAGACACTTAATGCAGCTTCACTGCTAGCAATTAACATGGAATGGATAATTCCTGATAGCTTGATGCTTTCTTGTTGTTTCTTCAGTTCACTTAAATTCTCTCATCCGATGGCTTACATTGCCTTTACTAAACGGTTTCTCACAATATGTAATATATAGTATATTTGTATTTTATAATTGAAGAGCTAAAGGACATGATGGTTGTATAAAAGTCACCACCAGAAAATGTGGTGCTCCTGCCAGATGGCCGCACACGTAAGCAATTCTTTCAAAACAACAAGGCTGTAGAGTGAAGGGTACTGAGAAACATAAGATAGCATGGCTTAATCTAATTCAGGGTTGCTACTGTTGGCACCTCTCCTGGCAGGTCAGAAACAACCCTGGACAGGATGCCAGTCTATCACAAGGCCCATTTATGCAAATACAAACACGCAGAGCCAATTTGGAGTCACCGACTCACCTAATGGGTGTATCTTTAAGGAAACCCCCACAGGGAGAACATGCAGGCTTCACATGATCCCCAACTGGACCCACAGTGCTGGGTGTGTGAGGAAGCGGGGCTGAACACTCTGTCATCATGCCACCCTGTAATAAGTAACATACATACAGTAACAAAAATAATGAAACGGATGCGGACTTCAGAATGAAAAACCCTCTAAAAGCATATCTTGAACCCAAATGCTGACCCGACATTGTCAACTAGAATGAATTGTTTCTACGGTTTTACCAACATCTTTGTCACATTTCTGATAATGAATGCCACATTTACAATGTCACTTTCATTGACAACTCCAGCTCCCCTGTGACCCTGCTCAGGATGAAGAAGGCTTAGAAGTTGAATGGATGGATTGTTTCCTACATCACTTCTGTAAGTAGGACATTATTCTGATTGCTTTCATAAAACCCCAGTCATTTAAAATTGTTTGACCACACAGTCCATAAACCTTGTTCTTAACCAGATGATTTACCCAATAGCAGGCAAATGGGAGATGGATCTAAGACTGCTAGAGGATGTGTCTCTTTGGGACGGAGCTTCACTCAGCTAATAAGAGTCTGTACATCAAACCCACCGCGAGATGATGTTAACACACCTGATGGAGGGACTGCAGAAAATAAAAACACATTGAAAGATAGTTGAGGCTTAATTTAAGGTGGATTATGTTCCCTCTTGAGTGACCATTTAGAAGGACTCACAATAATACATACTGAAAATAAGGGTGTAGTAATGTCTGAAGTGTAACAAACACTGTGACATAGATGGAATGATTTTATAGAGATGTCCATCAGTGTGAACCACTGTCCTTCAGAAGTCTGTGAGGAATGTCCAGGATATGCATGAGGGAGTGGGGACTCGGGTTAAAAGCACTGTTGCAGTAACAGACAACATCTCAGTTAGAGTAGGTCTCCACCAGTGGTGGTCTTTAAGTCCTTACCTCTTTGATCTGATTGTAGATGTGTTAAATCATTGGACAGAAGATCATTCCCCCTGGTGAAGGCTTTTTGCTGATTACTTTGTGTTGTGTAGCACCAGAAAAGAGGAAATGAAAAGGAAGTTGGGGCAATGGAGAGCGTCTTTAGAAGATCGAGGGTTGAAGATAAAGAGAAAGAAGACAATATATTGAGGCTTAATAATGGTCAGAATTCATGAGTTAGCCAGCAGAGAGTGCCATTGAAAAGAGTGGATACATTGAAATATCTAGGATCAGTGGTAGCCTAAGATGGAAAATTAGATGCAGAGTTAACCCGTAGGGCGCAGGGTGGATGGAACAACTGGAAGAAAGTATTGTGAGTATTGTGTGATTGAAGAATTTAGGTGAAGAATAAAAGTAAGGTTTTAAGACAATCATTGATCAGCAATGAAATATGGAGCTAAGACATGAGCAGTAAAGCGAGCACAGGAGAAGAAGTTGATGTGGAAGAAATGAGAATGCCGAGATGGAAATGTGGAGTATAAAAAAAGGAAAGAATTGGAAATGAGACAATCAGAGGTACAATAAAGGTGGGAAATATATCTAAAAAAAGT
Source organism: Polypterus senegalus (assembly GCF_016835505.1). Lineage (NCBI taxonomy): Eukaryota > Metazoa > Chordata > Cladistia > Polypteriformes > Polypteridae > Polypterus > Polypterus senegalus. The sequence goes on from NC_053163.1 coordinate 55,860,214, forward strand.
ACTGGAAAGTAGGCTGAAGTTTTACGATCATGTGATGAGGAGATACAATGAATATGTGGGCAAAAGAATGATGGGAATAGAAGCATAGGAGAAGAGAAAGTGAGGGAGGCCAAAGCAGATGTAGATGGATAAACAAAGATCTGAAGGAAAAGGGGTCTGACTGGGGATGAGGTGCAGGACTGAGCTGTTTGGAGAAGGTTGATGAAGCACTTCGACATCACATAGAAGAGGGGGAAGAAGAAGAAGTAGAAGAAATCCATCAGTGTGAACCTTTCTGTGAAACTGACAGCACATCTGGATGGCTCCCCAAGAACTCAACAGATACTATTTGGACAAGAGAGAAATATTAAACAACATTTGCATCATCTTCTGCATGTATTTTGATTTCATTTCATTTCAGGTTTTTTTGTCTCTCTAGTGGTATTCAGGTTGGCATTTTCATATTTATTTTAGGTGTTAGAAAATTTGTATTACGGTTTGCTTTTCCTAATTGGAATTTATTTAATTCAGTTGAATTATTTTTGCCCCACTTTCAATACTATTTTGATTATTGCAAGCTACCATTTTATGTAGCAGTTGCTATTGTGTTCTTTGGTAAATGACCTGGAAGTTGTCATGTTTCAGCCAAGGTTCTGTGGTTCAACTTTATGTTTTATGTCTTTTCTCTGCTTATTTGAGTCATTTGTCTATGTTAATGATACTTTTGTGATTATCTACTTTGTTGTCAATGCCTGGATTATGTACTGTGTATTTCATGGGTGGTTCCCCAAGAGGCAGGACCACCTTCTATCACCACCAGGAGCTGCCCTCCACCCTATGAATCCAGCTCCTGTAGTTTCTGGCAGTTCATTTCTAATGCATTAGGGAGTTTTGGTGAGCTCTGTGTTTTTTCTATCATGTGTGCTTTCTACTGGATTTTTTGCCCTTTCACTCTGTTTTTGACTTTGGGATTTCTGTATTGGGACTGTGATTACCTTGGATTGTTTTGTGTTTTTAGGCAACTTCATTTTGCTCTATGGCACTTCACCTTCTGACTGAACATTTTTTGTGAAGAATATAACCTTTTTATGAAGTTTCTGAGCAGCTGCAACATTAAGGGTTGTGGATATAAAGGTCATGATAAACGCTTCCTATTTACCTGAGGTCATGATGCTGTTGCAATTTAATGAGGGCCTTTACCTAATTCTCATGCTGCAAATAAGTAGCGTAGCAGGCAGAATAGAACGCTCTTCTCTCCCACAGTTACAGCCAAGAATGAAATGTCACAATATATTTTATCTTTGGTTTTTATTAATAAAAAACACACACATTAGCCAGTGGCATGTGGAAGTTGTGTGGTACAGTTTAAAACAATTTCCCATTTGGGTAAGCCATTCCTTTCTTGTGGTCTATGTCTTTTTTGACAACACAAACTTTTTATGCTTACATTTTTTCCAGTCATTTTCTAACCTTCTTCATCCTGAACAGGGTCACAGATGTCAGCTGGAGCCTATCCCAGCTAACAGCTAGGCCATCGCAAGGCAAACACACACATCCACGCACACACACACACACACACACGCACACACACCCCTACCACACATTAGGGTCAGTTTAGAAAACACCAATCCACCTAGCCTGACAGTCTTTGGACTCTGAGAGGAAACCCAAGCAGACACATGGAGAACATGCAAAAACCAAACAGGGAGGACCCAGTACATAAACCCTGGTCTCTTTAGTGTGAGGCAGCAGTGCCACCCACAATGCCACCATGCTGCCCTAAGGGTCAAATTTAAGTACAGAAATTTATATTACCTACACAATCCATTTTTGCACAGCAAGGTCAATATTACATTTGTGTAGTTCTTTGCAAAATAACAATATTGATATATTTTTAATTATACAGTATGTTTAGAAAATTGGCCATTTTGCATGCAAAGTGTCAAAACCTCTTTTGAATGAAAAGAAAGATGGCATTTGCTGTGGGCATGGTTTTAAACAGCTGTATACATTCCCATGTGCTGATATGCTTTGGGCAATTGTTTCAAGTTCTTTCCATACCAGAACAGATGCTATCCTACCATCTAGTGAGTGTGTGTGTGTCCCGCTTCAATCTGAAGGAACAAAGTCAAAGGGTAATCCCATGATTTAGGCTTAGTGGCACTGACACACGTGCAGTAAATTTTGAGTCATCGCACCCAGTAAATCCTATAAATTTCTACATCACGAAGATTTATGAGCCTGTACTATCTCTTTTCCCAGGATGATTACATTATAGTTTGTCTTGGAGGTGTGCAACTCACTGCTATAGTGGCAGGAGAATCAGGGTGATCTGTAAGGGACCAGACAGGGTAGGATATGATCAGATGATACAGTTCAAAATTCAATAAAAGGCTTTCTTTTAGCAAAATGCCACTTCCAGCTCAGCCCTCATCATAGGCATCCTTAGTGATGTGGTGTGCCGTTTTGACAGTGCTATTGTCATGTCTTCCTTCAGATTTTTAGTGATGGCTTATACATTACCAGTGCTGTGGTCTGACTGATACTCAGACGGTCCACCTCTGCTACACCTTTGGCAAGAGCAGGCAGGTTTTGTTGGAAGCTGCCATGGCTGTTATCACTATGAAAAGGACAGTGTTACACCGGCAGGTAAAAAGGGGGATGCAGGATGAGTGCTGCGGGGTATCTGTGTGGTGCACAGGGGTCTACTGCCTTTCTTGTATTCTGGTTGTAAATAAATGCTCCTTTTTTGATTCTGAAAGCCTCTTGCTGGTTTTGTTTTTAACAGATTGACCAAGATAATAGGAAGGGGTTGTGTTATCATGTTCATCTTTTCCACAGATTATTCTGCTCAGCTAACTGCACTTGTGTCAAATCGAGTTGCGTCCGTCGAGTTAGTTTAGTGTTTAGACGATGATACTCAATTAGGTGCAATGCTAAATTTTTTTGTGAATGGGTCTGAGTACTTGACAAATAAGACACAGATTAATACTCGACAGCTGTCTTGGATTGAAAAATAGACATATGTGGCAAGTTTTTAAGCTTTTCCTTCATGTCTTATATTCTCCATTGCAAAGCATCACAACGCAAAAGATACATATTTTTTAATTGATAGAAACAACATACGGTTTTCACTAGGCAAATTCATATATAAGCATATTTGTGAAGAATAACTTTGACTTGAAAAATATCAAACTTATCTTTTAAGACAAAATGAAGGTAAAATTAACAGTCTTACAGTAGTCCCAAACCAAAACTAATTGAGTTTCACAAAATACAATAGGAAAAGGCACCTACTCATAACAAAAGTGCAGTATCTTATTATATTATTGTGAAAGACAGGGGGTGCCACTGAGCCCCACACCCCAGACACAACCACACCAAGACGATCCCAGATTCAAGTAAAACATTTTTATTCACAAATACGTATTTATACCAATATCTTCAATTCATAATAACTCCTTCTCTCTCCGTCGTCCTCTCTCCAGAGCCATGCCTTGCTTCTTCTTCACTCTGACTCAGCTGGAGGAGGCTGGACAGCTTCCTTTTATGTTGGACCCAAGAGTACTTCTGGTGCGATATAAACTTGAATGCCAGAAGCATTTCCGGGTCCAGCGGAAGCTCCATGAACTAGGTGGGGCCCTGACAGGGATGAAATTTGGGACTACAATTCCCATGGATCTCTGCAGGTGTCCATACTGGGTCTACGTCCGAGGAGCACCACCATCTATTGCACTGGAGGAGGAACTGCTCTTGACAAACAACCTCCCCAGTCCATCTATTAATCTTTCACCCCAAGTGAGATAATCATCAAGTCTCGATATTATGCCTCTTCTCATGTTGTCTCTACTTCCTTCATAGCACCCCAGCTGGGCAAGGATCCACCTTCCATTCCAGTCCTTCCTCTTACATTATTAACATATTATTATTATTATTATTATTATTACTAGCTGTGTAAGCATGTGCTATAAAAAGCCCAGGGTCCTAGAAACTATTGAAATCGTCAGGAAAAAAAACTTACATGTAGAGATGTCAGGTGATCAAAAAGAAACTACTCTGGGCATCTCTCTCCAAGGAGGTTTTGTTTTGCGGACGTGCTTACCTCGTTTCTGTATTAGTGGCTAAATGACTTTTGTCTTTCTTTGGATGTTTCATTTTGCCGATGTCCTCACCTTGCTTGTGTATTAGCGGTGGCAGCAAAAGTAAATGGGATACCATTTTACCGATGTGCTCATCTCATTTCTGTATTAGCAGCTAAGCGACTTTGTCTTTCTTCTGAGGTTTCATTTTGCCGATGTGCTCGCCTAGCTTCTGTATTAGCGGCTAAGCAAGTGACTCTTTCTTCGGAGGTTTCATTTTGCCAACGTGCAGGCCTTGCTTGTGTATTAGGGGCTAAGCGAGTTTCTGTTCCTGTTTCCTCAGAGGTGGAGCCCTTACCCTGACTCCACCTCTCATTTCCAGGCAGGACAAAGAGACAGAGAGACAGACAGACTTCCACACGAAAGACAGATTTATACATAAGATTATTGATATTGCTTAAATTATACGCTCCCTTGCTTTAATAAGGGCAAAGCTGAAGGAACAATTTCCTTGTCTTTGTGATGAATGCCAATAAAGCGACTAGCTAATCCATGATTCAAGTTCCTCAGTGGACTAGGTTTCCTTGTATTAGCCTTTTAAGAATATTTTCATGCTTTCCCTCTTGGATTTCTAATTCCCTCCCACAACCCAAAGATAATTTGTCAGTTGACAGATGACATTCAGATGTGGGCTATGCTTCCTGCTACCTAACCAAGTTCTGGATCTCTTATGCTCCTGAGTGTGAGTGCAGAAAATGAACAAATGAGTTTTAGATCTAAAGGCAAATGAAGAAATAAGAGCAGGCTGACATCTTATACAATTTCTTTCCCAAATACTGTTTGGTTTTAAATTGGCTCTAATCTGAAACGAGTGACTGGAGAGACCGCATGCGTTCCAAACCAAAGGCAGCATCCCCTTTCAAATATGACAGCACATCCTTTTATGGTTTCACATTTCATCAATGATTCTCTCAATTGGAAATGGTACTTAGAGCAGCTTTCCCAGTTTCTTTGCAGTATGTTTCTTTAAAAAAAAACTAGGCAGTTTTTAACAATGGCTGGTCTATGTGTTCTGGACTCCACTATGTTACAGTATCAGATGTGCCAATTGTGATAAAGTCTGATGCTGACATTTTTATTCCTAGTACCGTGAAGTTTTAATGACTCACGAGATGGCAAAGTTAGATAATGGCATGACTTCAAATGAATTCACAGCTGTGTTGCTGTCAGTGAAAGGGACAAGTGTGGCTTCTAACATCTGCTGCAAATGTACAGTAAATGATAGAATGCAGAAAAACCAGGAAGAGGCCCTTTCAAAGATATGAGAATCAAACTGTATTTAAAAAATATCCTTATGAGAAGACCAGGTCTTACAATGACATGATGCCTTTAAAGACGTAGCTCTTGCTGTTATGCACGCCACACATTCTTTACCGCTTTAAAAGAAGAATGGAACATCTCACTTTTCCTTTTCCATTTTTTCACAAATTTCCTGCGTTGGAGAGGTCTCCTTTCAGGTATTCAATGAAGCTGGTTTGTTCTTCAGGGTTTTCCTTCGTAGTTCAATGCTGCATGTGGGTGGCTCTCACAATCTAAACCTGTGTATATTTATCCAAGAACATTACAACCCAGCATCACTTGGGTCATTCTTAATAGCATTCAATAAGAGAAGAATGTCAGACACACAGTGCCAAGTCAACTCACGTCAGGTTAAGTGGCTTTATTGCCATACCATCCATACACCAGGTTGCAGCATACAGCAGGATGAATGGCAATGCAACATATGAATTGTACATAAACACAGGACAAGTGCAAGATAAGTGAACAACTATACTTTAAAATTAATAAATAAGTAAATGGTTAATGAGTAGCTAGTGATACATTGAAATAAATAAATAAATATTTGGTGTGTTGTGGTAATCCCTGAAGGGAAATTGTTTTTTTTCCCTTGATCTTTCGGGGTCAGACTTTAGGGTCAGTCATTGTACGGCAATTTAGGTTAAGGGCCTTGCTCAAGGGTACAACAGAGTAGGATCCCTTCTGGCAGTGACAGGATTTGAACCGGCAATCTTCCAGATACCAGCGCAGATCTTTTGTCTCAAAGCAACCATTCTGCCTTACATAATAACAAATAATACCAACAACAAATAATGAAAACAACCATAATAACAAATGTCACAAATGTACTTCTAGCAACAGATCTGAGGGCGGGGGACAGCACTGACTTCAGAGTCCAGACAACCAAGGGGTAGAAGCTGTTGCTGAAAATGGCAGAATAAGTTTGGATGCTACAGAATCTTCTCCCAGATGGAAGCAAGACAATGAGACCATAGGAGGGGTGAGAGCGGTTCTTCACAATGCTGTGGGCTTTTCGGTAATAGTGCTTAAAATAAGATCTTTAATGGAGGGCAGTCCCAGTGATCTTTTCCACAGTGTACACTATCTATTGTAAGACCTTTCAGTCAGAGATACTGCAGTTCCCAAACCAAATAGCGATGCAGCTGGTCAGAACACTCCCCTCAATGGTGCCCCTACGGAATGTGCTAAGAATGTGGGGAGGTCGTATTGCCTTTCTCAACTGTCAAAGGAAGCAGAGATGTTGCTGTACTTTCTTAGCTATGGAGGTGGTGTTAATTGACCAAGTAAGGTCAGCTGCCAGATTCACACAAAACAAGTTGGTGCTTTTGATCAGTTCTACCGCAGAGCCCTCCATGTGCTTTGGCGTGTGGTTAGTCCTGAAGTCAATAATCGTCCCTTTCGTCTTTTACATGTTTAGAGGCAAATTGTTGCACTTGCTCCAGTCTGCCAATCAATCAATCAGTCAGTCAGTCATTCTCCAACCTGCTATATCCTAACACAGGGACACGTGGGTCTGCTGGAGCCAATCCCAGCCAACACAGGGCACAAGGCAGGAACAAACCCTAGGCAGGGCGCACACACACACCCACACACCAAGCACACACTAGGGACAATTTAGAATCGCCAATGCACCTAACCTACATGTCTTTGGACTGTGGGAAGAAACCGGAGCACCTGGAGGAAACCCACGCAGACATGGAGAGAACATGCAAACTCGACGCAGGAAGGACCCGGGAAGCGAACCCAAGTCTCCCTTACTGCAAGGCAGAAGCACTACCCACTGCACCACCATGCTGCCATCTGCTAATCATTGTTTCTCTATTCAGGAAGCTGACTCGTTCATACTGCTGATGAGACCTACTACCATTTTGTTGTCAGCAAACTTAATGATAGTGTTAGAGCAACATGTAGCTGAACGGTCGTGAGTGAACAGAAGTGGGCTATGTATGCAGCTCTGAAAGGGCACTAGTGCTCAGCATGATGGTACTGGAGATGTTGTTTCCAACACAGACTGTCTGGGATCTGTCTTTCAGGAAGTCCAGGGCCCAATTATATTGTTGTAGCCTAGCCCTTTGACCTTCTGAGGGATGATGGTATTGAATGCTAATCTGGCATCTATGAACAACATTCTAGCATTGATGGGACAAGATCAGATGAAGAGTACTTGATTTGGCATCCTTAGTGGAATGGTTCAGTCAGTAGACAAACTGGAGAGGGTCATGGGACATGGGAAGTCGAACTTTCAGGTGGTCAAAGACTAGCCTTTCAAAGCAATTCATGATGACTGGAGTGAGTACTGTATGGTGATCATTATTGAGGCAGCAGACAGAACACATTTTCAGCATGAGTGGAATGGTGTTGGTTTTGAAGCAATTGGTGACGACTACCTTCCTCAAGGAAATGTTTAAGACATCTGTCAGCTGATTTGCACATTCTCTGAGCACTTGGTTGGGTATCTGGTCAGCTCCAGCAGCTTTGCATGGGTATACAAAGCATCGATAGTGTGGAGCCAAAAAGATGAAAACTGTTTGATCGGGAAACCAGGTATGCGGCAGTAGAACAGGAGGCCTTAACAATTAAATGGCCGATTACACACCTGAGGTATTACCTCTTTGGCTGTGAATTTACCTATGTTACCGACCATGCTGCTTTGCAGTGGATGGCAATACATAAGGAGTCAAACCCACGTGTCACACGGTAGTTTTTTGATCTTCTGATTTACAGGTTTTTAGTCATTTATCACCAATGCTCTCTCCAGGCCAATGACGATGCGCTTTCTCGGGTTCACAACCTCTCGGTTCAGGCCACCTGATCTGATGGGTCTGGGCTGAGGCGGGGCCATGTAAAACGTGTATTTGGGAGACAGTTTACAGGCTCAAATCGATGCAGTTTCCCACCAAACTGGGGGTTGGTGCTGCCCTCTAACTCTTTTTCCTCTCTCCCGGCAGAACAACTGAAGAATCCACCCAATAACATAATTTCTGTTTCCAAGCATCAAGATCCCACCTCTTCATAAACATCACTTCTGGTTCCCATCCTCAAGATCCCACCTCTTCATAGCATCACTTCCTGCAAACTCGACAATATATACCACCTTAATTTTCTCTTGTATAAGTTCCGATTTGAACTCAGTCTGTAAAGATGTCATTTCCTTTTCTAGTTCAACAGTACATGGGGGATCCCCCCAAAACTTTGACAGTGTTCTTGTGTTTATTTTACACTTTGGAGAAACACAGTAGCTGTTCCTTCTGAGGATGAATGGACTTCCTCACAGGTATGTCACTCAGGTCATCAAACTATGTGTAAAAGTTATTATACATCTGGAAGGGAGGCATCAGCATTGCAGACAGGTAATGTGGCCTTGGATTGGCTTGGATGGCTTGGATTCCTTGCCAAATGTGTCTCTAGTGTCTGTGGATGTTCTTGCCATACTCTTGCATAGCTGCTTTTATGCCCCAAGACAGGTTTGACTTTGCTGTCCTGAGGGCTACATTGTCATCTGATCTAAAAGCAAATGTCCTTCAATGGTTTGTGATATACATACGTTCTGGCGGTCTTTGAGACAGCCACATCATATCTGCACTTGTTACTGTAGCCAGTGACTGATGACGCATACTCCTCTAAGTTGATCTGATTGTCATAGGTGGCAGTGGCTTGAAACATGGCCCAGATCAAAGCAGTCCTGCTTTGAGAATTGTTTTGGACTGTTTGAGTAGTATTCTGTAGGAAGGGATTAGCATAACTGACACATGATTAGAAAAACCAGGATGTGGACTAAGCAATGTGAAAGTCTGTAAACACAATGTCCAGTTTGCTCTCTCTTCTGTTTGGAAAGTTCACGCGTTAATAAAACTTAGGGAGAACTGTCTTCAGGTTTGCATGATTATACCACCAGGTTTTACAGTTCCATAAAGTATACTCAGAGCTCCTTAGAATTAACACCTGGAGGTATATAAATGGACAGAATAAATATATAAACTCCCATGGCAATTAAAAACGGCAGCACTTTACAATTAAACAATTCAGTACTGGAGAACAGTGGCTTGACTCTACTGCAGCACTTCTGGACCATTCCTTTTTCACATAAACACACAGACTGCCAACGTACACCTTGCTCATTTGCTGAAGCAAATCTGCCCATTCAGTTGAATTACCATGTCAGGGATGTTATTATGCCGTCACGTTTCAGTAAAGATAAAAATGAAACAGTCCCTTATCTCCCACTGGGTTATCTGTTGAAGTCTGAGGTCATCCAGTTTGTTGTTCACTGAGTGAATATATGAAAGCAGGATAGAAGGGAGAGAAGGCCTTATTGGATTTTTCACTAGTCTGATGTGGACACCAGCTAGTTTCCTTTCACATAATTTACAGTGGCAGTAGATCTTTCTTTTGATAGTCAACTTTTGTGAAGTCACGTTCTCGCAGCCTGATCTTTACAGGCTCAACTGTTCTTCAAATGCTGGGGTAATGTTGTACACAGAGCAGTAATCTCTGACATACAGCTGTGTATAGCGACAGTAAGTTTTACACATAATATACGCAGCACAATTCATACAAGAGACATTTAACACATTTTGCTCTGAATTTTTTGGAACCGGAGAGGCTGCTGCTTCTGCACATACCTCCATCTATTTACTATGACTTAAATGATTTCAAGCCTGCAGAAAAAAGACTTGTTTTGATTTTGGGATGATCAAAAGGAGTCTACAAAAAACAGGCAGTGGTAAAATGGAGGAAGTGTAGAGAAGGTTTCAATAAAAAAGGATTGTCTAAAAACTAACTGTAGTCTAGAAGACTACATGATACTGATTTTCAGTCTCAATCCCAGATGCACCTGACAAAATTTCATCCCATTTTAGCATACTTTCTTCTGTGGCTGCAAATGATTCCATTCCACTCCAAACCACATTCCCGGTTTTATCTTTAAAAAGCACAGAAATTACGCACATAGCCTGGATTCTCAAAATAGAGGAATATTTTTCACAATATACTCATAGTCTTCATAGAAATTCAGATCTCTACTGTAGTAATCTGCAGAGTTTATCAAATAATGACTTAGTTCTGTGCGTTGTTTAGTTCTAAGGTAGTGCGGGGTCTTTCCTTAGAGGTCCAAATTTGGGACACCAGTTTGTGCATTTTATAAAAAACAGCTTTGTTACCCTGCATTGTTCAGATGAAACATGGAAATAAAGAAAGGCAAAGATTAATAACAAAGTCTATCTTGCCAAACTTCATTACCCTTAAATATTGCCATTAAAACTATTTTTAGTATTGGAAAGCTTCTTGGTTGCTGCTTAGGTCCCTTACATTTTAAAATTACAATTCCCTATTATAGCTTTTATTCATTTTGAATGAATATATTTGTCATGTAGTTTTAGTTATATAATTTTTGTTATAATTGTATGTTTATTTATGATTCAGTAATCTTATATTTTAGATTGAGACTGTTTTCCTATGTTCCTTGTGCTTTGTGGGTGGAGGTCCAAGAGGCAGGGCCACCATGACATCACTAATATGGGCCTGCATCGAGCATTTATATTGATGTTGAGGAGATGGTCCAGGCAGATGTTCATTGATTGTTGTGGAGTGCATTTCATCTTCTGAATATTGTTTTCTTTAGATTTGTTTTTGAATTTTTGCTTCTGGTTTCTGGAGTTTGTCTTTGGAAAGAAATGTGGACTTAGGTTATCTTTGTCAGACATAATGAACCCTTCACGTCTCTTTTTCTTCCATTTTTTAGTTTTGCTTTCTTTTGTTTATATAAATAAACTCTTCATTTATAAAGATTCTTCATTCATCTTTGTTTTCTCAGGCCAGAGCTTTTACAGATTCTCTCTAACTTAAGGCTTTTTTTGTTTTTGATCTACCTAACACCAGTGCCAATTTTGTGCCTGTGTATCCCTTGAAACCTGTCAGTTGAGTTTGGGGTATAGCTGCCTGGGGAAAGGCCTTTCTCTTGGCTGACCAGTTAAGGACCTGGCCGGATTTTGTTCCTTTTTTGAGGCCTATCACCACTGTTTACAATTTTGTGCAGCTGTGCATCAGAACAGACAGAGATAATAAGGGAACTCCATGATTAAAAATGGAATGGGTAGGAATTGTATCCTGATTTCCTACTCAAAAAGAGAGCCTGCTAATCATTACACCGCAAACAAAGCCTGCATGATGCTGCCAAAGGATCACACTTTAGTTTTTCATATCATGCACTATTTGAAACTATAGCTGTGTTTCCCAACTTTGCTCAAGTAATATTTACAAACTACATTCATTTTAAAGTTGTAAAAATTGCTCTGTCTAGACTAAATATTACTGCTGATACCAGTTTTATTTGAGAGTCAACTTTGGGGATATGACCACTTTCTCCCACTCCAAGCTACCCTGTGGCCACAAGGTCAAAATTAAATGTTAAAAGCCTGCCATTCTGCCAACAATGAATGCAGAGACAAGGAAATGAAATATTAGTCACAAACAAGCCAGAAAATCATAAGTGGAACATAAATACTACCTACATACTAGACAAAATTCATAGTCAAAATAAAGTTAAAAAGAATTTCAATAACAACAGAGCAAAACACAAAAAGCAAAGGTAGTGACTTGTAGATTTATCCACAATCCTGGACAATCTGGAATTCACACAAGCATGAAAATATTATGGCAATAATACACAAAAGTCCACCAAAATGGCACAGCACAAGAAAACAAAGTTATGTTGTAGCAGAGCTATATAAAATGTCAGTTGTGCTTGTTCTATGTTTGTAATTGTTGGTTTTGTCAAACTTTTTTTCTGTATATTTGAATATCTGTGAAGAACTGTTTCTGAAAATTGCAAGAACTGCAATGCTTAACCTTTTCTGGGGAAGCAAAAATCCTGTTATCTACTTCCAGGTTGCATAAATTAAAAAAAGGCTGTACATGTCAAGATGTGAAAAGAAAAAAGAATGCATTACAAACCATTCATAGAAAATAGCAACATTTTGTCACTTCTCATCCAGGTACACACAGCACTGAGGTGTTTTAGACTCTTCATCATCCACTTCCCATGGCTGTCCCTTTGCTTTCTGGACTCACTGGTAAGGTTTTTTTTGTATTTCAGAACAGCCCTGCCTGAACTGTGTCATCTGCATTCATTATATCACTTGGATTTGTTGGCTCCCAACCTTTTTCAATTCCCTTCAAGTACCATGTTTTATATTGGACTTTGTGTGTGTGTGTATGTGGTAGTTGGTTCTTTGTTTCATAATTATTTATGTTTTGTAATGTAAGGAAGAGATTTCTAAACCTGGTTTGTATTTTTCTCTGTATCACTGTTTATATGTACATATATTTCAGAATCAGGGATCCTGGGTACATTTAATATTTCATCTTTTTAGTTTATTCACTTTGCAACAATTGTTGTGTGTCAGGGGGTGTCATTGTTGGCTTGTACATTCTCCATTATTGCAGAAGGACAAATCTGAACAGTTATTTGGATCTACGTATTACTTAATAAAGAGCACCTGACTGAGAAAAAATTTAACAGGGAGAGGCTGACCATACAAAAAGGGTGAATGTGTAGTGGAAAGGGAAGAGGGAGGAAAAAAGTCAAGGAACTGTGGCAGAGGAATATTGTGAAATTTCAGGAGAAATTACGCGGCCTACAGGAGGAATCAGGTGGACCCGGGTTCATGCATGGACACCAAATCGACATCAAGGATTATTTTTATGCTTCATTTTTTACAAGAGAGAGGACCTGACAAACCTGTGTGAGGAAGTTTCCCCATATTGATGTATGGCTTGGCATGACTTTGCAATATCAAACATTAAGATAAAAAAGGAAGTGTATTTCTATGGACGGACGTTCAAGGAACTTGCTTTTCCATTCAGTTCATCCTTTAAGATAATTGTTGTTTCCGTATGTCTTGTTTGGTGTTCTGTCAGTGTGGGGTTGCTACATCATGGGTTTTGTATAAGAAACTGACATATTTGTTTACAATAATAATTTTTATCACAGTTATCAACCTGTATCTCTTGATGTACTCTGTACTTGTTGTGGGGTTAGTAGGAAAGTAGTGCTGGGGGGTATTTTCCGTACGTCGCATAAATCATCCAAGATCAGATGCCTCATCTTGGATGAGTAAATGCCAGTGAGACTCATCCGGGATAAGTCGGTTTTTCAAATGCAGCTGTGTAGCAGATTAGTCTAGCTGGATCTAATCATCCGAGATGAATGCGTGCGCCCGCGCTGATTGAAAAGCCCATATATATTGAGTCTAGAAAACATGATCAGCAAGTCTTTGATAGGCTGAAACAAAATTAACAAAGAACGGGTGCATTTTTTTTTCACACAAGTGAAGCAGGACCTTTTTTTCGAAGGATATGAAAAATTTCAAGATTTAATATGCTTAAGGGGTAACACTGCAAAAGCAGCCCAAACCAGAAAAGACGGCTGGTAAAAAGTGGCCAACAAATTAAATACTAAGTAGTGTGCATTGTACTTAATGAATGCAGCGTTTAATTTCCTATGTGTCAGATTAATTATTATTTAATCTATACTAATAAAAGGCAAAGCCCTCACTCACTCACTCACTCACTCACTCACTGACTCATCACTAATTCTCCAACTTCCCGTGTGGGTGGAAGGCTGAAATTTGGCAGGTTCATTCCTTACAGCTTCCTTACAAAAGTTGGGCAGGTTTTATATGGAAATTCTACGCGTAATGGTCATAACTGGAAGCAGTTTTTCTCTAATGGAGATGAGCTTCAACGCCGTGGGGGGAGTTTCGTGTGACATCATCACGCCTCTCACGTAATCACGCAGTACATAGAAAACCAGGAAGACCTCAAAAACATGCATTATATAATTGAGATGGCAGCGAAACAATAAGAAGCGAGTGAGTGACATATACAACCATATTTATGAGTTCTGCTACTTGAAACAAAGCCGATGTAAACCTACACTTTAAATTAAGTTCATAGACAGGCTGCGCTGGCGTTTGTAATTTAGTGCCTGCCCATATAAGGCCGTCCGTCAGCGGCAATCCAATAGCAAACTCCACTAAATATTCACGGGTGAAGGACTGTGCTTATGGAGAGGAAGATGAGATGGTCAGGGTGGTGTTTGACACAAACTCAGCGAAACTGCGAGAGAAAGTTTTAAGTGCTAGGACTAAGGTAACATTAAATACAGCCATGGACATAGCACGAGATGGCACCAGCACAGCTGGGAACCTTCGATGCATGTACACCGGCGGCTCACGTGAACTGGCGCAGTGCACAGATAAAAGCAACAGTTCCAAAGAGCTGAACAAAACCGAATTACACAATTGAAAAGGCAGCAAAAATATGAAGCGTCTGATACATACAAGCATATTCATAAATCCAGCTACTGCGGAAACAAAGCACACGTTGGAAAAAGTCAATGTCCCGCTAAAGGAAGACAGTGTAAAAAACCCGTGCATGCAGTGTGTCAGGTCTCAGATAAAGAAGAAGACGAGCTGTTTATTGATGCAGTAAGAAACGAATCGATGAATGAAACCTGTCATCTTTACAGCGATTGACAAACACGGAATGTAACTTGAACACAACACATCCTACAAATACGAACCTGATTGAAAGAAATAATGATAATCAAATCCTTGATGACAGCAACACTCAGTAACACTCACAAAACAAATACTGTATATTGACAGTCATGTTACGTTATTTTTAAAATGTTCCCTTTTCTTTTCTAGCTTTTTAACACACTACTTCTCGCTGCGATACGCGGGTATATATATATGTATATATATATATATCCCGATCTACATACTCGAATAATGGATACTTTATTAGCCATCAATGATTGTTTTGGTAAAGCCATACTCAGTGTATTCATTAGATGAGCGGTAAAAAGTAAGAGCGAGGGAGGATGACTTATTGAGGCATGCAGGCTGTAGTCGCGTCAACTCTATCTGAATTGCGCGATCACATTTGAAAAATATATCTTTTCAAGTTCTATTTAGTCCATATGTGTCAAACTCAAGGGGCGGGCCACATCCGCCCGTGTAATTATATCCGGCCTGCGAGATCATTTTATATACTGTATTATTGTTATTAAAGCCCGGGTATATGAAGCGCTGGTAACACAATAAACTACAGATCCCATAATGCAGCGCTTCAGCTGCCTTGCGAACATTACGCGTTAATCAAGTCTACCTTATGATGCTGCAAGTTATTGCGAAGCTAGCTCACACGATGCTGAAGAGAAAAATTGATTCTGAAAATAGAGCCTTTAAAAACCGATAGGAGGCTGAGTATATGTTTACTGAACCCGTGTGTCTCATTTGTGGAGCTAATGTGGCTGTAATTACAGAATTTAATCTAAGACGGCACTATGAGACAAAACATCAGGGTAACCTGAATGCAATGCAGAAGATACAGAAAGCAGATAATTAAATAAGAATCTGACACTTCAGCGGACGTTTTACCGTGCACAATCACAAAGTGATTTCAAGTGAAGCTGCTTTTATGGGAGACACAAATGCACCAGTGCACCTTGCCCCACTTTCCCTGTTGCCAAGTAATGTTAAACCAAGTCGTCACTACGGTGTTCCCAAATCGCACTTTGCTGATAAACTGCGCGCACTGAGTTTGCACGGCGCTTTGGTGACTTTGAAGAACAAAAAGTCCGTCTACATGCGGCTCGAACCTTGTGCATGTTTGGTAGCACATATCTGTGTGAGAAGCTCTTCTCAGTGATAAAGACTAACAAAACAGCACACAGGAGTCGCCTCACTGATGAGCACCTGCAATCCATCCTGAGAATCTCCACAACACAGAACCTCACACCAAACAGAAACGAACTTGTTGCCAAAAAAAGATGCCAGGCGTCCAGCTCTAAAATGACATATGAGCAAAGACAACTGAATGATTTGATTTGTTATTGCTGAAAGGAACACATTTTATTTATATTTCCAGGTTTTGTTATGCAGCATGTTCATATTTGAATTTGTATAATTTTGACAGGATATATTTTTATGGAGAGCAAAATCTTTTGGGATATTTAAAATCTAAGTTTATTTTTATATAAAATTACATAAGAGTAAAGAAATTTGAATGTTTGTTCTTTTAACGTTTACTTTATTTCTAACTTGTATAATTTAGACAGGATATATTTTTATGGAGAGCAAAATATTATAAGTTGTTTAAGGTTTGAGTTGATTTATTCAGAATAATATTCCTGTCTGTTTTACCATTCCTACCAAAGATATTTCTGTCGACTAAATAAAAATTCCTTCTATTTAAAATTTAAATAGAACTTGAACAAATCGATAGTTCATAATATCCACGCAGACTTGCACGTAAGGCGGAGTCATCCGTTTTAACAAGCAGCGTATTGCACTGATACGAAATAGCTGTGTGTATATATATGTAGATATGTATGTATATGTATATATATGTTTATATATGTGTGTGTATGTATATATATATGTATTTGTGTGTATATATGTGTGTGTATGTATGTATGTGTGTATGTATATGTATGTGTATATATGTAGATATATATATATGTATGTATATATGTGTATATGTATAGATATGTATATATATATATGTTTATGTGTGTGTGTGTAAATGTATATATATATATATATATATATATGACAACAACACTCATCACTCACAACAGTGACAAAACAATTACATTGACAATCATGTTACGTTATTTTCAAAATGTTTCCTTTTCTTTTTCATTGCTTCTTTAACACACTACTACGAAGCGCGGGTATTTTGCTAGTATGTCATAATTCCAGATTAAACGTGAGCACAAGGAGAACATGGGAAAAGGTTAAAGTCTTGAAGTATATAACTATTTAAAGAATTTTTGACATAAAGAATCATATATGATATAAAAAACATTAATTTTAAAACTAATAAGAAGACAGACAAGCAAAAAACAGGTGGAGGTCCACGCGGTCCAGACCTAACCCCTACAGAAGAGTTGGCTCTCCAGCAAAATGCTCATCGCCCTGTTTTTGAGGGAATTCTAGGGGGAAGCTCCTCCTCGGAACCAGTGGCAGGATGTAGCGGTCACTTCATTTCAGGTAAAGGATGGTCATTGTATATATTTGTCTCCTCAATGTGTGCCATAGGTTGGGTTTTTTGTTGGGTCAGTTGCAGGGAATGTCATGTCCCTAGAACTTGTGTCTGAACAACAAGATATTGATGAAGGTCAAATATTTGATGAAGACACTGTGTCTGATTATTCATCAGGAGGAGAGGTACATTTTCCAAATAATGTTTTATCAAACTCCACTGTGACCAGTCCCATGTGCCCCAGTCACATTTGAAAATCCTGGGTAATGAGAATGTTAGGCTGATTGTGAGATTCTTCATGGAACCGTGGGTGTTTTTGCATGTGTACCTGCAATGGCATGAAATGCCTCTTTTATTGTCTGCACATGCAGGTGTCCAGGAAACACTATGAAGGAAATATTTCAGAGCCAAGCAGACTTTACAAATTGCCTGGCAAACTGCACTTTTAGAGAGATTTTCCACATCGCCTACAGTATATAAAAAAAGTGCCGTTTGCATAAAAACCTCAAAGCAATGCATACTGGCTGTGTAATTGTGAGAGCCCAACTTTGCCTAGTTTGACTTCGAATATAAGGTGTTAATAAATCTTTGAGGTACAATATTCCCTCTTGGCTAAAGTGGTATCTTTCGAAAAGAATTCCCTCTAGAAGCAATAAAGGATCTTGCAGATCGCGCAAAACCCTCTCTGTATGAAATTCTCTTCTTATAATTTGCGCACCGATATCAATTGGTCGCTCATTCATGAATGGCGAAGCCATGACTGAATAAATTCCAAGCTCAAGTTCACAAAGTCGCACAGTGCCCGAAATAAAAAGAAGTTGTCAGATATCAAAGTCGCCATGAAAAGGCAAGTTGTAGCCCACCATCTGAGTGTCATATGAAAGCTTATTAGGGTACACAGAAAAAAAAGGCACACAGTGGGGAAAAAGAACGAAATGTCAACTTCAATCTCGAAATTTCCACTTTAATCATATAGTTTATTTTGTCATTAAAGTAGAACATCATAAACTTCATCTTAAAATCGTTTAATTAACCATTTTCTCAAATCACATCGTAATTAAAGTAGCACGTTAAATGCTTTGTTTTGTATGTGATCTTCTATGTGCTCTATATGTGTGAATCACTAGTGCTTCTTAAACCGGCTCTCTTCCTCCGACTGGACACAGAATCCATTACATTCATGATTTTACAGCTCTCTGAATAACTAAAATACTGAGATGTATACGTGATATCATTTTCATGATGATAGAAGTTAAAGCATGTTATTAAACATTGTTGTCACGGCGCAGTGATTGTGCGCTACCTTCAATGAAATAATTTATTGCAGCAGTACTCGGGGGCGGCTCTAGGCTTGTGGTGGCCCTGGGCAGAGAAAGAATCGGTGGCCCCTTCGCCCACCAATTTCAATATGGTATCTTATGCACGGTGGATGGCCACGTCCGTTGCAGACACTGCATAGCTGCCTCATGCTCATGAAACAAGCATTTAACTTTTGTCGAAGTTTGCCGCTGCGTTTTTAGCTGTGTCGTTATTTTCATTTTCTGTTTTATATTCAATATATATTGGCGTGGCCGCCCCTGCAGTCCTTGCTTTTCTTTTTCCAAGTAACCAATCGCCACACAATCAGCTCTGTAATAGACGTTAAGCCATCTGTAAGCTTATAGCGCCAATTCTTCAAAACATTTAAGGAACATTGAAATATCTTCGTAGTACATGTTTAATTATTCTATCCTTCATGCCAGTACTAGTAAAGAATATAAATTATTTATCAATCAATCAATCAACATTTATTTATATAGCACATTTTCATACATAAAAATGTAGTTCAAAGTGCTTTACAAAATGAATAGAAAAATAGAAGACACAATAAAAAGTAAACATAAGTCAACATTAATTAACATAGAATAAGTAAGGTCCAATGGCCAGGGTGGACAGAAAAAACAAAAGAAAAAACTCCAAAAGCTTGAGAAAAAAAATAAAATCTGTAGGGGTTCCAGACCATGAGACCGCCCAGTCCCTCTGGGCAATCTACCTAACATAAATCAAACAGTCCTCTTTGTATTTAGGGTTTTCATGGAAGGACCTGATGATGATGGTCACGTAGACTTCTGGCTTTCAGTCCATCAATGCTGGTGCATCATGATGCTTTGAGTAGGTGGTGGTGGCACAGGCCGCCACCACAAAGAAACCGGAAAAAGAAACAGAAGAGAGAGTAGGGGTCAGTACGGATTTTGGAGCCACTGTGAATAGTTATTATGATGAATTGAACATACAGAGTATCAGTATTCAGTTAAAGTGAAGTTATAAAAAGGCCATGTTAAAATAATGTGCTTTCAACAGTTTTTTAAAGTGCTCCACTGTATTTGCCTGGCAAATTCCTATTGACAGGCTATTCCAGATTTTTGGTGCATAACAGCAGAAGGCCGCCTCACCACTTCTTTTAAGTTTAGCTTTTGGAATTATAAGGAGACACTCATTTGAAGATCTAAGGTTAACTTTTAATCCTAATGCATCAAGTTTATTTCTGATAACCTCATTGTATCCATTATTGCCAAATACTAAAATTTCAGTTTTCTCTTTATTTAGTTTGAGAAAATTACTATTCATCCATCATTCATATTTAAATGAAGTTAAAGTTTTATCTGTATAATATAACACACATATTTTGCTGCAGTTCATCTTAAAAACAATATCATCATCATATGTAAATACGCGCTTTATAAAGTGGCTCAGGTTGTGCAATATTATAACTGTAGTGCAAGTTTACAGTGAGGCAGTTCTACTGATAAGTACAGATAGTTATACAAGGAGCAATTGATTGAGTGCATTTATAGTTCTTGGGAAGAAACTGTTTCTGAACCACGAGGTCCATACAGGAAAGGCTTTGAAACGTTTTGCCGTGGCTGAGGTAGCGTGTGCTTGATGCTGCATACTGATAATTCTCTTCCTGATCAGCTGCTGCTGTGATTCACAGTCAGATACAGTGATATAAATACTCCGAGTGGTGCAGTGAGAGTAGTATGGAAAAAGATGATCCACTGTGGCAACTCCTAATTGGAGCAGCTGAAAGAAGAAGAAGAAGGTGCAGTGAGAGTAACAACGCTAAAGCAGTTATGGTATTTGGAATACTATGGCTTTTCCCTGGACCATTATATTGTTACAAGTTAATTACAATCAGATGCATTACACTAATAAACAATATGCAGTTAGTTTCAGTGTATTTATAAAGCCGCATCAGGAAAGGAAAGGATAACCACACAGGAACAGTAGCACTGCTTTGACGCTGGGTGCTGCCAGTCTGCAAAACCGAGTGGAGAACTTGCATACGACAGGGTCTGAGGTACCGTGGAAATGCGCGTGGCTTTACACCAAGTTTGGGTTTTATACATCGAGATTTGAACGTGGAAACGTTCTTACGCAACATTTCTTTGCGTACTCACTGTTTGCACATGAGGCCCCTGGTCTCTTGTGCTCCGGATTATTTAGTTGTTTTTCCTCTTTTGTTGACACTTTAGGAATCGCCATTGTATATTATAATCATGCCATCTAGGGCAAGAAAAAGGTTCAGAGGAGCAGTACAACTCTACATATACTAAACCCATATTCTGACTTGTTTAACTGTTTTTTTGATCTTTGGCTGTTTTTTTTTTTTTTTGGCATACGGGAAGGGTGAAACATTTAAAAGAAACTTCAGCTCGGTGAGTCCAGACTTCACTCCACCTTTACTAGAGTGGGTAACTTCCCTTCATCCAAGTGTGAGAATGTTTTTTTCAATGTTGTGGGAGTAATGCAAAAAAATTACTTATTTAAAGCAATTCCCAAAAGAAAAAAAAAATCTGCATTCAACAAAATAAAAGAAAACCTTAAAAGTTACCAAAAACATAAATAAATGCACAAAGGAAAATGTCAAGAAAATTCAAAACAGAACAGAATCATAACACATGACACATGGTGGGAAGCACCAGTGTGCCAATTTCAAGACTTGCTTGAAAAATAAAGTATTTCTAAACAATTTCTATAAGAAATTATTGTTCATATAGAATCTGTGCTTTATAGATATACAGATGATGGTATGACATGACCAGAGACATGCCTTTCAATAGTATAGTGTCACTCATGAAAATATTGCATAAAATGTTATCCGCCAAACAAAATGTTGGCTTGATATCATCAATAAAATCATAATAATTATTTATTGATTAAATTAGCAAAATGAACAATAATAATTACTCAAACATGAAATAGGGAGTATCAGGAAATGCCTAATTTCTTCTAGACCTAGGCCATTACAGAAGAGTAAGGGGAAGGGTTATGAGCAGTACAGAGGCCAAAACACCATTTTCTATGCCTCACCCTAGGCTACCGGACCCCATACTCAAGCGGCAGGCTTTCAAACCTGCATAGACCCAAAATAGAACACTGGCTTTAAAAGTTCTAAATATTGTATATGTCCCCAAAACATCAAAATATGCTTTAAGGAAGAGGAAACTGTAAAACCTCTGGGTCGAAAAGACAAAGCAAAACAATGTTCCAAAACAAATGAAAGAAGTAAAAGGAAAAACAAGGCAAACATTAAGCAAAAGGATGTGCCTAAAAAACATCCAAGCCAAACAATACAACATACACTATCCAGAAAATCTAAAACCAGAAGTAATAAATGGACAAAATCACAAAAAAATCAATGCAATAGTCACAATATGACTTTAACTGCAAAAACTCCCAGTGAGACTCTGCTGAGCCATCTCCTCAAACTCAGCATGAAGGCTATGGACGGAACCCACAGTTGTGACTTCAGAGTGGCCCCGCCACTTGGAATTCCAACCACAAAACACAAGGAGTAGACTCAAATAACAAAAAAAAAAACAAAACAATACATTAAAAACTAAATAAGAAATAACAATATTAAAGGAAATTGCACAAAAACAAAAAGCACATGAAAAGTAATAATTCAAAAACAAGAACAAATAACAATAAAGCAAAATATTAACATAAGCCAGTTAATAAACCCTAGCTGTAATATAACAAAAATGTTCTAAAATGAGTGAAATAAATGGAGATCAAACATACTTATAATTAAATAGGGGTAATTCGCAGCACCTGGTAGATCTTTTGGTTGGACCTGCAGTAAAATCCCATGATGCCCTGATGTGGAGGAAAAACCAAAAGCAATGCGGGTGACTGCGGATCAGGACAAGGCTGCTTTCATGGCTCAGGGTGCTTTGTGTCAAAAAATTCACTGACTAAACGATTTCTACCTTGCCCTAGATTAACATTACACTTTGAACATTTGGTCATGTATTTTATTAACATTTTCATACATTTCTTAATGTGTATTTGAAATGAAAATGATAAAAAAAATTGTTACATCAAAGAATGATGTGGCAGACCTGTGTCTGGAAACCATGGGAGCAGATGTTCTTACACATGGAGTTCAAAATGTCAGACTCTAGCCAGCAGAAGACCTTGAAAAATCTGAATGCAAAAGTCCTTTACATAACCAACTCATAGTCGCCTCAGGTTGAACTGATGTCTTTCCTTCTTAAAAGTGCTGTCAAAACTGATAGCTTTGATATGCTAAACCCAAACAAGAACCAAAGGGCCACTTGGCCAGACAACAGTTTCTTTGTGTATTGCATATAAACAAATAAATTAATAACTTGTCATTTTTATTTCTAGAATAAAGTCTTTTCACTCATTGAATTTACTATTAAAATGATAATAATAACCACGAGCTGCAATTAGAATGATCTCTTTTCACATGACAAATTTAAAAATTTGCAATAGTGGGCCAGCTGAAATGCAACACAGGGTTTTTCCACAAATTTTGAAATTATATCAAGGTGAAAAATGAATTCATGAGTGTGAATTTGGCTTCAGCTTATGTTTTTCTGATACTTGCTCTTCTAAACGTTATCTCTTTATGAACCTGTAAAAAACAGCTGGATTTAAAAGAAATGTATTTTTACTAAAGCTGATGTCACGTTACATTGAAGGGGATGTCAGAGTTGGCAACTGCTTTTGCTGATCTCATCACCGGAGAAGATGGCTAGACGTCGCTGGGTATATCACATTATGCAACTGTGTGAGAACTTTTCAGCAGAATTTCACATCTCTAAAGAATCACTGGCTCATGCATTTTTCTGAGAGCCAGTGATGTTTTGCCTGACTGAGACGGTGCTGTACAAAGGGCTAACAGGTATGGTGAGTTTGTACTGTTGCCACATAGGGGATTTTCATTTTTGTATAGCATGTCCTGTTTGGTGATTGTTAAGTGTTAGTAACAACACCTGGGGGGGTATTTTCTGTACGTCGCGTAAATCATCCAAGATCAGATGCCTCATCCTGAATGAGTTAATGCCGGTGAAACTGATCCAGTAAAAGTCGGTTTTTCAAACGCAGCCGTGCAGTAGATTAGTCTAGCTGGATCTAATCATCCGAGATGAATGCGTGCACCTGCGCTGATTGAAAAGCCCATATATATTGAGTCTAGAAAACATGATCAGCAAGTCTTTGATAGGCTGTAACAAAAATGACAAAAGAACGGGTGCATTTTTTTTTCTTTTCTTCACACAAGCAGAGCATTACCTTTTATTCGAAGAATATGAAGAATTTCAAGATTTAATATGCACAAGGGGTAACACTGCAAAAGCAGCCCAAACCAGAAAAGACGGCTGGCAAAAAGTGGCCGACAAATTAAACGCGTAAGTAGTGTGCATTGTACTGACTGACTGCAGCGTTTCATTTCCAATGTGTCAGATTAATTATTTAATGTCATAATTCCAGATCAAATGTGAGCACAAGGAGAACATGGGAACAGGTTAAAGTGAAGTACAAGAATATACTTCAAACTGGTAAATATCTGTATACTGTAATCCCCCGCTATATTGCGGTTCAGCTATCGCGCCCCCGCTACATCACGGATTTATTAATACTATTATTATTACTAGGGGGCTCCGCAGGAAATATTTCAGAGCCAAACAGACTTTATGAATTGCCTGGCAAACTGCACTTAGATAGATAGATTTTCTGCATCGCTTACAGTATATAGAAAAAGTGCCGCTTGTAAAAAAACTCAAAGCAATGCATACTGTCTGTGTGGTTGTGAGAGCCCGACTTTGCCGAGTTTGACTTCGAATATAAGGTGCTAATAAATCTTTGAGGTACAATATTCCCCCTCGGCTAAAGTGGTATCTTTTGAAAAGAATTTCCTCCGGGAGCAATAAAGGATTTTGCCGATCGCGCAAAACCCTCTCTATATGAAATTCTCTTCTTATAATTTGCGCACCAATATCAATTGGTCGCTCATTCATGAACTGCGAAGCCATGACTGAATGAATTCCATGCACGGACACTGATTAAGTGTGTGAGCTAATCCTTGTTTACATAGAACAAACCTGCTCCGAGCAGGTTTGAGGATTTGGATCTGCTGCTATGACAACACAGGATCCAGGATCATGCCAAATCGTCAACAGTTACATCTGGCTAAACGAGTAATCCACGTACGAAAAATACCCCCCTGTTTTGTTTGCTCTGGAGGAGGGAGGAGGGAGGAGGGAGGAGGGGGGGCGGGGTGTGTGACGGCTGAACGCATGCTAAGGAGAAGTGCTTGGATCTGGTCACGATCGCTTCGCTCAAACCCCCCCTCTCCCCCGGCGCTACGCTCCTGCCACTTTGTGTTGGGAAGGGGGAGCTGAATGCACGCTAAGGAGAAGTGGACTTTGTGCTGCTTGTTTTTCAGCTTGTCGCTCTGCGTGTCAATCATTTCAAAGCCAGTACATCAGCTCTTATCCTGTCTCACTGCCTTGTCTTGCGTGAAGTTAAAATATTTTATAATAGAGAGATGTTACTCATATCCTTAGCCCAACATCCACATATCATATGTGTTTACAAAGTGTGTTTAATAAGTTTACATGTGTTTAAAGCGTGTGGGATGAGTATTTTAAGGCTTAAACTATATAAAAAAAATGTGGTCTTTCTATATCGCGGATTTTCACCTATCGCGGTTGGGTCTGGAACGTAACTTCCACGATAGGCGGGGGATTACTGTATAACTATTTAAAGAATTGTTGACATAAAGAATCATATATATAATATAAAATCATTAATTTTAAAGCTAATAAAAAGAAGGCAGACAAGCAAAAAACAGGTGGAGGTCCACGCGGTCCAGACCTAACCCCTGCAGAAGAGTTGGCTCCCCAGCCTTCCAGGGGGAAGCTCCACCTCAGAACCAGTGGCAGGATGCAGTGGTCACTTCATTTCAGGTAAAGGATGGTCATTGCATTTATTTGTCCTCAATGTGTGCCACAGGTATGTTCCATTTAGCCCTCTTTTTTTTTTTTTGTTGGGTCAGTTGCAGGAAATGTCATATCCCTTGAACCCGTGTCTGACCAACAAGTGACGAAGGTTAAATATTTGATGAAGACACTGTCTGATTAGTCATCAGGAGGAGAGATACATTTTCCAAATAATGTTTGATCAAATTCCACTCTGATCAGTCCCATGTGCCCCAATCATATTTGGAAATCCTGGGTAATGAGAATGTTAGGCTGATTGTGGGATTCTTTATGGAACTGTGGGTGTTTTGTCTGTGTATTACATACCTGCAATGGCATGAAACACCTCTTTTATTGTCTGCACACGCAGGTGTCCAGGAAACACTATGAAAACCCAAAGGAAATATTTCAGAGCCAAACAGACTTTACGAATTGCCTGGCAAACTACACTTTTAGATTGATTTTCCGCATCACCTACAGTATATAAAAAAAGTGCCACTTGCAAAAAACCTCAAAGCAATGCACACTGTCTGTGTGGTTGTGAGAGCCCGACTTCGCCTAGTTTGACTTCGAATATAAGGTGCTAATAAATCTTTGAGGTACAATATCCCACACAGCCTATCTAAAGCGGTATCTTTAAAAAAGAATTTCCTCCAGGAGCAATAAAGGATCTTGCCGATCGTGCAAAACCCTGTCTATATGAAATTCTCTTCTTATAATTTGAGAACCGATATCAATTGGTCACTCATTCATGAACGGCGAAGCCATGACTGAATGAATTCCATGCACGGACACTGATTAAGTGTGTGAGCTAATCCTTGTTTACATAGAACAAACCTGCTCCGAGCAGGTTTAAGGATTTGGATCTGCTGCTATAACAACACATCCAGCAAGAGTTTTGAAAAACCGACAGATCCAGGATCAATGAAGATCAATCACCTTCAGGACTCTGGTGGTAGGACTTTCCTCATTATCCATTTTTTCAGGAAGCAGTTTACAAAAGGGGATTATTCCACCACATCTTTCCTCCTGCTAACTGTTGTTTGCACTTCAGGATCCACACCAATTACTTACCGTAAAGATCTTTTCTGGACTGTAAATATTGGTGGTGATTTGTTTGTGGTGTTCATTTTGCATGTTTGCCGTTATTTTCCTTTGCTGTATTTGTAAATTGTTTTATATAAAGAGAAATTAATTCAGCTAACATATTATTGCAATACTTGTTTGTATACTAAATTCTTAGTTTCATTTCCAGGTGCAAAAATAAACAATTTTTATGGGGAACCTACCCTTGAACATGCAACATAACGTTGCCCATGTGAAAAACATGATGATCTTAAATCAAGTCTGCAGTACTGAATACACTGCCCCTGTGATTTGTTGATCGCAATGGAAAAGGCAAGTCTCACTGGGAGTTGTAGTCTCTTAAAACTAAATGGGAGATCCGTCGGAATAAGAGGTATCCTTGGAATGAAAACTGTTTCGGCTTTTCCCTTTCCTGTCAAGATGGTAGCTTCTATCACATTGGGCAACATTCTCTTTACACACAGCCTTTTCCCATTGCATAGTTTTGGTGGGCCGAGGTTTTGTAACAATATAAAAGGGCATCCAACTTTAAGTGTAAGAAGATGTGGTGGCAATCTAGTTGGATCAAGAGAATTTAGAAACTCTGTTGGGAAATTGACTGCTTCATCAGTATCCACAACAGTATCAAAAGATTTGTATTCAGTAACAGCATCCGGTATCATAGCAAGTATTCGATTGTTTATTTCATGGATGACATCATTTTTAGGAGCAAGAATAGCTCTCTGACACAGCCATTTTATATCATTAAAGTTTTTCGAAACATTATGGTATACTTCATCTATTAGTTCTGAGATGGACAATACCAGTTTACAAAAATCATGGGGAAATTTTATGTTGCTAGATGATTCAACTGCTAGTCTACCCTCTCCATTTTCCAGAAGTCTGTTTGAGAAAAGTTTAGCATTTTCATCCCCCAACAGTATTCTCACTTTTCTCCACAAAAGTGAATACTTTAAACAGGCATGTATTTCATCAGCCGGTTTTGATTTTGGAATGACTAGCAGAGTTTGCCGAAAGTCTCCACAGAGAAGCACCAGAACTCCTCCCATAAGTTTGTTATTTTCTCTTACATCTTTGAGAGTCACGTCAAGGGCCTTGAAGGCTTTCTTGTGGGCCATGGTTCATTCATCCCAGATGATTAATTTACATGCTTTAAGCACCTGCGCCTGTCCACTTGTCTTACTTATGTTGCAGGAAGGTAATGTCTAGTGGCAGCTTTAGTGCAGAGTGGGCTGTCCTTCCTCCTTCCATAAGGGTAGCTGCAATGCCTGAAGAGGCAATGGGATGAGCAGCTTCCCCCTGAGCCCGAATGTCGGCCAGAATTAAGAATGTTTTTCCTGTGCCGCAGCAGCATCAAGAAAAATTATCCCACCTTGTTGTCTCATGATGTGATGCATTATAGTTTGGTGTCCTTTTCTCTGATCTTGGTTTAAAAATGTTTTTTTTCTCTGCCACATACACACGCAGCTCTTTGATGTTGAAGTTCTTCTCTCTCGTGTACTCTGTATTCAGTACATTATGTTGGTCTCGTACTGGTGCTTGCAGGCCCAACTGCACCAATGTCTTATTGATCATGGCCATGCATTTGTCCTCAATAATTATTAATGCCTTATTGAAAATCTCAAGACAAAAAACAATTTCTAATGTTGGGTTTTCAACTTGGGGCTTTGGCAAGTATATCCTCACTCATTGGTTTCTTATACTTCTCCAATAAAGTGTTTGGATTTGATGGGCTGCATTTAGTCAGTATTATAGCAAATAGATTTTTGATTTGGTCTGGGAAGGAGATTAATTCTGCTTCTCTCAATATACTATCCCAGTGTTGGTCTCCTTCAAGCAAACTGAGCTTCTCACAGGCCTCTCTATATGTTTGGCACACCTCACCGTTAATTGTTTTTAGTGCTACGAAAGAAGTTGGTCCTCAAACTGTGTGAAGAAGCATTCTAAGGAAAAAGCATTCAGCGTTATTGGGGTGAACTGTGTACACTCGACCTAAGGCGTCACTTGCAACAGTATCATGTCCAGGGACGGGCTGTCCAACTTTTCTTCTACAGAAAACTTTCTTTGAGGAATTCCATGAATAGTATCGAGGAACCTCAGGATAAAGCAATGTCCTTGCAAAAGGAACTTGTTGACATAATTGGAAGAATGCTGTCAAAGTCATGTTTGGTGGCTGATCAACTACTCTAGGGGCACTCTCCATTGTGAAATAAACTCTCTGGCCGTTTTCTAAATGACCGCTGAGGTGAACAACTGTAGGGTGTCTTTCATGAATCGGAAATCCTAGACTCCACCAAACTGCTTCGTTGCTGCTAATGTATCTTCCCAACTGATACTGCATCCCTTCATTGTTTTGTTCTCTTATTAGTTATGTCAAAAACAGCCATATTGCTACGTTTGTTTACATATTTGCAAACATACTTTATTGATTTTACACTGTTTCAGTATTCAACATTAATATGTGCCTGGAATATTTTGGAACGCAGGGGTGAAAATGGCACAACCCATATGTTGTCAATTTCTATTTCTATGTTGCCACGCAGCTTCAGTTTCGGCGTGAACCCTCTATATTCTGGAGCCCGTCATCTGTATCGAAGATAACCGTCATCACGTGTGTGTTTCTTTAATCAGTTCTTGTGGGTATTTCTTGCTGCTCTTTCCTTCCTTTATACATGGCAAGTTGGGGTTTAGATTTACACATTGTCCATGGATCATATATTTGGTCTCCACTGCGAAAAGATTGGGATCTTCTCTTAGGTTAGGGAGCTCAGCAGATATAATGTCATCAATTTGTGTGGGCTGGATTTTTTCAGCCAACCAGATTAAATTGTGTGAGTGTTGGCAGTCCATGTTTTTGATATTCAATTGTGTACATTCATCATCTTGGAGCTCCAAACACATGAGGCTTTGTTATAATGTTGATTGATTTCAATTGTTTCTGTCTGAAGACTCTCGCAATTAAGTTGTGGCAGTCACTGGGTACTTGACCGTTTGTGAGCATTTCATTTATGTCTGTCCAAGCCGGATTGCACGTGAAGGTAATGAATAAGTCTGGTCTCACATATGTCATAGCATCTTGAGTATATTTGTATATGTGTCTGGGACTACCTGTGAATGTCTCTGGTAGCATCACCAAGTTCCAACGTCTTCAACATTGCTATCATTTGCCACAGCATCTCTTAGGTGAATATATTCTTCAACTCTTAGTTTACTCTGATTTAAATGATTAAAAAGAAGATGCTCACTCTCAATTTTTGCATACATATCAACGATGAATTGATGGAATAATTGCCTGCAGTTTAATATGTGGTTCTGTTCAGAATCTCGAATCATTAGCCTGTATGCATAGAAATCCATCGCTGAAACTTTCTTGTTGGTTGTTTCACCTGTTGCTGGGTTGACATGCCTTAGGTTAAAATGATATCCATCTTCACCTCGGGGGAATATCACTGGGTACTGTAGAATATCATAAGATCGATGTGTTTCTGAAATGCGCTGCAATGAACCAGCTCGTTGTTAGATTAAAATATCATGTTGATGAAATTCGTAACCTGATATAACCACCGTAACTTTGTCTGCTTGAGGTGCATTGGAGAGTCGATGTGTAGTCGCAGCATTGATCAGCTCCCAGTTGTTCATCTACAATAAAATACAGTTGTAGGAATTTTGGGGCTTGATCAGGGAGGGGTAGCAATGATCCCGCCTTGTGTCAAATCTGACCTTGCACAGTGAAAGTCGATGGAAAGCCAGGCTGTTCAGCTATTGACGTAGCACAGAAAGATGTCATTCGGAAACATGAGTTGTACCTTCTGATGTAATTGTTGAAATGCTTTGACTCCGATGTATCTTGTAATGTGTAAGACAAAAGTTCATCTGGGGGAGATTCCAGTCTGGATAGTTTAACTTTCCCATTTGTGTAGCACATTCTAGGAGACTCTGATTTAAACTTTTTGGCTTGACAGTAACTACAAACTATGTCCATTTTCCTGATGGTAACAATTGTATGTTGTGAGTAGTCCTTATACTGGTCATAGTGAAATCCTTCCAACAGCAAGCTAAAATGTTCAGCAACCCTGGTCATTCTGGCTCTCTCCCTCTTATCTGTAAGGCGAATGTCACGTTGTTGTTCAGTTTCTGAAGCTCTAAATGTAGTAGCTCTTTCCTTCATATCCTGAAGTCGGCCCTCATGCTGTTGTGCTGTCTCTGAAGTTCTTGAAGCTCGAGCTCTCCTTCGCATCATCACAAGCCGGCTACTCTGCTCCTCGGGAGTTTCTTGTCTTTGCAGTGCTTTCATCTTTTTAGCCTTAGATTGCACTTGGCCAACAGCCTTACTTTTCTTTGCAGGCAT
The DNA here is from genome assembly GCF_016835505.1 of Polypterus senegalus. Taxonomy (NCBI): domain Eukaryota; kingdom Metazoa; phylum Chordata; class Cladistia; order Polypteriformes; family Polypteridae; genus Polypterus; species Polypterus senegalus. Next base: position 55,891,392 of record NC_053163.1, read on the forward strand.
TTAAAAATCGCACCAGCCGTTTGGGGGGTTCGTAAAAGTTGTAAAGTAACCTCTTTTTTTCCAGGTCCTGAAACATATGTATGCCAAGTGTCATCAAAATCGCTCCAGCTGTTTGGAAGTTTTTCAGGAACATATATATATATATATATATAACCACACATTGACGTTCATATATAGATAGATTTATTATTTATATCTATATATACTAACTGTGTAAGCCAATGCTGTTAAAATCACGGGATCCTAGAAAGTATTGAAATTGTCAGAACTACTCTGAGCATCTCTCTCCTAGGAGGATTTGTGTTGCCGACATGCTCGCATCGTTTGTGTATCAGCAGCTAAGCGATTGTCTTTCTTAGGAGGTTTCATTTTGCCAGTGTGCTGGCCTTGCTTCCGCATCCTAAGGAGCAGGAGCCCTAACCCCGCCTCTGTGTCTCACTTCCAGGCTGGACAGACACACACACCTCCATGCTTAGACGTATATATATATATATATATATATATATATATATATATATATATATATATATATATATGTGTATATATATACGTGTATGTGTGTGTATATATATATGTATATATATATATATAAATGTGTGTGTATATATATATACTGTATATATATATATACTGCATATATATATATATATATATATATATATATATATATATATATATACAACTGTTTGAGTATGAGGGCCGTTCAGGAAAAAAAGATTGGTTCGTAAATATATATATTGGTTCAGATATATATACTGGTTCAGATACATTGGTTTGAATATATACATTGGTTTTAATACATCCGTTCAGATATATACATTGGTTTAGATACATTGGTTGAGATATATATAAATTGGTTTGCATAGATCCGTTCTGATATATATACATTGGCTGAGATACATCCGTTCAGATATATACATTGGTTTGAATACATCCGTTCAAATATATACATTGGTTGAGATATATATATTGGTTGATATACATTGGTTTAAATATATATATTGGTTAAAATAGATTGGTTTAGATATATACATCGGTTCAGATACATCCGTTCTGATATATATATTGGTTCAAATAGATCGGTTCAGATATATACATTGGTTGGGATTTATGGGCAGGCACAACGCGGCCACCCATGTTTAGCATCTCCCTTTTGCTTCATCATTGCTTCAACACTGTTGTAATTATTGTGCACATTTTATACAAGTAGCATACGCCTCTCTGTCGCGTTTTGTTTCGTAAGCCCTATTTGTTGGGGTTCCACGATTTCAAAGCACTTTTTTTTCCTTTTATTATTTAAAACACTCGTGCAGATACCGCCTAAGCCTCGCCTCCGTCCGCCGGCTCATTGCACCCCTCACTCGCTCCCTCTTGTCCCACCCATGACAGATTCTTCTCAAAAGCAGAGTTACCAGAAAGCATTAATCGCAACCACAGTACGTCCCATTTTTTCACCTCATCAGACGCTGGTTTATCATTGGTGGAAAGCCGCCCGGTGATTTCTGTTATTCCGTATTGGCAGCATTTCATTAAAGGGCGATCTGTTTCAGCAAGGAACTTAGTCCTGTTTGCTGAAAGGATGTTATGGAGGAAAACACTGGAATAGCGCTGTTTCTTCTGAATGTTTATCTGTAATCAGGGACCAGAATGATCAGAATATTCCTGCTTCACAAATAACTGATGTCTTATTGTAAAACTGAGAAAACCACACACACGTGTGTACACAACACAAACACTCAAACTCACAAATCGTGTGTCGCACAAACTACTGATTAAGTGTATCTGTCACGGAAGATCATTTTTTTCACTCAATAAAACTTTAGTTTGTCAAAGTTAGAAAGCAGCGCGGTGATTTCTATTATTCTTTATTGGCAGCATTTCATTTAAAGATGATTCACGTCAACAAGGGGAAAGAGTCTCTTATTTTGACAGGACGATCTTTTTTTAGGCTTAAGCATTTGAGATTGACTTATAAAAGAAAATAGTTATTACTTACCCTCTTTGCTTCAAATTGGCTTTTTAAAAAACCTTTTTGATATAATTTATTCATGACAGTATAAAATAAAAAAGTAGTGCTCAAAATTATAATGCGCGTATCTAACAGGAAGAGGTGGTGGTAAGAGTAAGATTGCTGACTCGCAGTTAAATGATCACTGGTTTGTGTCCGGGGGGCTTCCATTCTGTTATTTTATTTATTTATTTATTTTTACAAATTGCTTTGAGTAGTAAGAAAGGCGCTATAAAAACGTAAGGAATTAATAACAATAATAATAATAGTAGTAGTAATATTATTATTATTATTATTATTATTATTATTATTATTATACGTGTGAATGCATGATCAAATTCAGCCGCTGCGTAGTGGGGTATGAATAGGGACAATACCACGAGTTCATTGAAATAATTACACAGCAAGGTGCACACGCAATGCAAACATAATGTGTATATTATTGAAGTAAAGGTTCATATAAATTAATTATATACAACTTTTTAACAAGTTGAGAGATGTCAACTGGTTAAAATGCACGAAATTATACATGTATTGCTTTATAGTCCACACATAGTGTATGTATATTATTAAAATAATGATATAAAATTCCTATAAAATGGTATAGAATCTGCGTCGTAGACTTATGTTGTGTCAAATTTCTTCAAAGAAGTTTTTAATTATTTTGCTTTAAAAACTCTTACGGCAAACATGTGAACCGTTGAAAATCGCTGATCTTAATCAATTTGTTTTAACGCATGCTCCGTGCAAAATGCTGTCATATCTGTTAGTAAACATGCACGCGCAGCGATGTCCTGATGTCTGCGTTCTAAGGCTGCAGGTTTATGAAACGCTATTGACGTTTTACTGGGGTGCTCTGTGATTGAGGGCGGACAGTAAACTTTGTTAAAATGATATCGAAAAATACCAGTCGTCAGTTGTGTTTTCAGTCGTTTTGGCGTGTTTACTGTTCTGTTACCAAAAAATTCTTCAACGGGGCTCATCAACAAAGAAACGTGGATAGTAAGATTTAGTAAAATATCAGTAATAATAATACATTGCTCGACACCCAGTAACACTTTACAAAGACATTTAAAAGACAGCTCGTTAAATAAATGTAGCAATCCATTGTCATGCTATAAGTGACAGCTTGCTCTTAAACATTTACACAGGTGGTTTTCCTGGGAATAAAAAAGGGAAAAATCCACGGAAAGGTTTTGTTGTTGAACTCAAATTTCACCTCCGCCATGTGAGTCATTAAAACTATTGGAATGAAATATAGTTCTATATAAATAAATAAATAAATTTCCTATCACACCCACCCTTTCACCCCTGTACATTGGAGAGGAATCTCATTTTCACAGCAGGTGCAATTATCCTATAAAACACATAGGAGTTCTGTGCACCGTTTTTCATTGGAGATTAAAACTCATCAAATGTATTTAAAAAACTTTTAGTAGCCTGTGGCATTCCTCATCTGCTGTGGTCCATTACAAAATGAACACCAGGCAGTTAAAATTGTGCACAGTTTCTTTAATAAGCCTATCAGACAGTCTTTTATAACGTTTTCATATCGAGTGTGTCTCTTAATCCCTTCTAGCAGAGGAGACACTTATTTCCACAGCTTGGTCTATGCTGTAGAAATGTGTGCCCCCGTCTTCTGCTTGTAAATTAATACTGGAATTACAAAACTGTCCACAGTTTATTTAAAGAGATTGAAGGAAGTCTTCTATATCACTTTTTTGTCTACTATGTCCTTACTCATCCACTAATTAAAAAAAATCAAGCGCTTACACTGTCTTTTTAAGTATGTCTATGAAAATCGCTGTGAGTAGCCAGAAAAATGCTATATAAATGTAAGATATTATTATTATTATTATTTAGGTTTTTTAAAATCCAAATAAACCTGATAGGACTTCTTCCAAGATATGTGCCACTCTAGGGTACCAACAAAGTCAAACGGATTAGGAAATTTTGTGATCAGTTTGTTAAGCAAAAATAACTTTTCATCATCTTCTCATTTCTAATTTGGCATTTCAGGATACAGTATATACTGCAAATATACATTTAAATTGTAACCGCTGATAATTATTTACTCGTGTGCTTGCGTTTTCCATAAAACAGCTTCAATATGTGCACAAAGTATAGGTGATAAAACACACAAATTCTGACATTAGCATGACTGTTGAAGAGAAAACATGTATTAGAAAGTATTCTATGGAGTTTTCATAAATTAATCATTATATACCTTTTGAGGTTTCTTGATATATTTTGTAATCAGGTTTTAATTTTTTTATTTTTTACTGCCACTTCACAGATCAACAATCCCCAACATGGTCACTGTCAGAATAAGTCTTTCAACTTTTTCCTGTATCCATTAATACATTTTCCGGGTTTCACTACCCATCTGAAAGAGTTGGCATCAGGTTGGGTGGCACTTTTAAATTGTAGTAGTATGAGTGAGCGTCAGTGTGGCAAGCACTAGATTGGCATTTCTTTCCATTTCATTTTTTGTCTTCTGGCCCAAGCCTGTAAATCTCTTTTGTAAATGGGTGGCTTGGATAGAGGACAGATACTAACAATTTTCAAGGCTATATTAAAACAATACTAAAAGATATTTGTGTATGTGTGTTGTAGTGCCCCATGTTGTAAGTGTTAGATCCATTGAAGAAGTCAACTTAAACAAAGAAAATGTACATTTTGCAGGTTTGTTTGAAGTGTTTTACATTATAACCATATTATTAATTGCTGCGTGAATATAATTTTTTCAAGGGATGACCTTTACTATTGTCAAAAAAGACAAGCAGGGCAACAGGAGGAATATGAAAGTTATTTGTTGAGTTTAGGAGACAAAGGATACTTGTAAGGAAGTTCATGCCAGTGCTATCGGTGTACATTCTGGAATTTATAAAACTGCTGATATTATTTCAAAAGATGTTACTGGCCTGGTTTTATGCTGACATTAAAATGGCTACGTTTTCTGATAATTATAATCATTATTTTAATTAAAAGACTATAATTGTCAGAACAGATTCAATAAAATGTTTTAATATCTCAGTTGCTGTTTGTCGGACTCTTTAATTGACTTGTCCTACAAATGTGTATCAGTGGATATTTGGTACTTCATTTGACAAATAATATTAATTTTTCCAAGTCTCATATATTTCAGATAGATAGATAGAACTTGTCCTCTAAGGGAAAATGTGCTTCTTTTTTAACAGAGGCTGAATGAATAAATAAATTAATATTAATATAATGAAAAAAACAGCCAATCAAATAACAATTTTAGCTGTCTAATGTTCATTCTGCAAGCAACAGTTGGGGCTCACAACTCTGAGCAAAAGCTCAGCTGTAGAAGTGAGTGTCCCTTTGAGTGGAGAGGACAATGGGACACAGTAGACTTGAAAGTGATGTAGAAGACTTTCATCAATCTTTTACCATGGATTTCAGATAATATTAGTTATCCAGGGTTCATTTTGAAAGCAGCAGACAGTGTGCACACAAGCCCATGGATCTGCTCCAGCCATGGAAATGAGTGTTCCCTGTAGGGGATAGGATGCAGACACATAGTGGAGAAGATTATATAGAAAACTATACATACACCTTTTAAAATCAATTTTACATATTTTACCTCTCCAGTGTTCATTTTGTAATCAGCAGTCAGAGGGCACACATTTTACGGCTCTGCAGCAGCCATGGAAAACAAGTGTCCCGACCAGTGGATGAGACATGCGTTTTCATTCCAATAGTTTTAATGACTCACATGGCGGAGGTGAAATTTGAGTTCAACAACAAAACATTTCCCGTGGATTTTTTTCTCCTTTTTTATTCCCAGGAAAAACTACCTGTGTAAATGTTTAAGAGCAAGCTGTCACTTATAGCATGACAATGGATTGCTACATTTATTTTAACGAGCTGTCTTTTAAATGTCTTTGTAAAGTGTTACTGGGTGTCGAGCAATGTATTATTATTACTGATATTTTACTAAATCTTACTATCCACGTTTCTTTGTTGATGAGCCCCGTTGAAGAATTTTTTGGTAACAGAACAGTAAACACGCCAAAACGACTGAAAACACAACTGACGACTGGTATTTTTCGATATCATTTTAACAAAGTTTACTGTCCGCCCTCAATCACAGAGCACCCCAGTAAAACGTCAATAGCGTTTAATATCCCTGCAGCCTTAGAACGCAGACATCAGGACATCGCTGCGCGTGCATGTTTACTAACAGATATGACAGCATTTTGCACGGAGCATGCGTTAAAACAAATTGATTAAGATCAGCGATTTTCAACGGTTCACATGTTTGCCGTAAGATTTTTTAAAGCAAAATAATTAAAAACTTCTTTGAAGAAATTTGACACAAAATAAGTCTACGACGCAGATTCTATACCATTTTATAGGAATTTATATCATTATTTTAATAATATACATACACTATGTGTGGACTATAAAGCAATACATGTATAATTTCGTGCATTTTAACCAGTTGACATCTCTCAACTTGTTAAAAAGTTGTATATAATTAATTTATATGAACCTTTACTTCAATAATATACACATTATGTTTGCATTGCGTGTGCACCTTGCTGTGTAATTATTTCAATGAACTCGTGGTATTGTCCCTATTCATACCCCACTACGCAGCGGCTGAATTTGATCATGCATTCACACGTAATAATAATAATAATAATAATAATAATAATAATAATAATAATAATAATAATATTACTACTACTATTATTATTATTGTTGTTATTAATTCCTTACGTTTTTATGGGGCCTTTCTTACTACTCAAAGCAATTTGTAAAAATAAATAAATAAATAAAATAACAGATTGGAAGTCCCCCGGACACAAACCAGTGATCATTTAACTTCGAGTCTGCAATCTTACTCTTACCACCACCTCTTCCTGTTAGATACGCGCATTATAATTTTGAGCACTACTTTTTTTACATTATACTGTCATGAATAAATTATATCAAAAAGGTTTTTTAAAAAGCCAATTTGAAGCAAAGAGGTTAAGTAATAACTATTTTCTTTTGTAAGTCAATCACAAATGCTTAAGCATAAAAAAAGATCGCCCTGTCAAAATAAGAGACTCTTTCCCCTTGTTGACGTGAATCATATTTAAATTAAATGCTGCCAATAAAGAATACAGTAATCCCTCCTTGATCGCGGGGGTTGCGTTCCAGAACCCCCCGCGATAGGTGAAAATCCGTGAAGTAGAAACCATATGTTTGTATGATTATTTTTATATATTTTAAGCCCTTAGAAACTCTCCCACACTGTTTATAAATATTCTCCGCACAGTTATACAGTAAACCCTTGTTTATCGCGGTTAATCCGCTCCAGACAGATAAATGAATTTCCACGAAGTAGGATTCTTTATTTATAAATCTAATATTTTCGCAGTTAGAGCATAGAAAACCTGTTTACGACCTTCTAAATACGTTTTTTAACATCATTAGAGCCCTCTAGACATGAAATAACACCCTTTAGTCAAAAGTTTAAACTGTGCTCCATGACAAGAGAGAGATGACAGTTCTTTCTCACAATTAAAAGAATGCAAACATATCTTCCTCTTCAAAGTGCGCGTAAGGAGCGGAGAATGTCAGAGAGAGTAAAGTAAACAATGAAAAATCAATAGGGCTGTTGCGCTTTTAAGTATGCAAGCACCGCGATAAAGCAGCGGCAATGAAGGGATCAATGCGAAGGTAGCCTTTCAGCATTTTTACAGGAGCGTCCGTATCTTCTAAGCAAACAGCCTCTGTGCAAAAAGCCCTCTGCTCACATCTCCTCCGTCAAGCACAGAGAACGTCAGAGAGAGAGAGAGAGCGCGCGAGATTAAAGCAAACAATCAAAAAATCAATAAGTGTGCTTTTGGATGCACCTCGATAAAGCGGCATTTCTTAGAGGAGCGTATCCACTAGGCAAACAGCTTCTGTGCAAGCAGCACCTCTGCTCACACCCCCTCCGTCAGGCGCAGAGAATGTCAGAGAGGTGAGATAGAGCCAGAGACAAGCAAACAATCGAGCACCGCGCAGGAGGCATATCTTATAGCATTGAGGAGTTTTGGTTAATATGTAATACGTGCTCTGATTGGGTAGCTTCTAAACCATCCGCCAATAGCGTCCCTTGTATGAAATCAACTGGGCAAACAAACTGAGGAAGCATGTACCATAAATTAAAAGACCCATTGTCCGCAGAAATCCGCGAATCAGCGAAAAATCCGCAATATACATTTAAATATGCTTACATATAAAATCCGCGATAGAGCAAAACCGCGAAAGTCAAAGCGCGATACAGCAAGGGATCACTGTAATAGAAATCACCACGCTGCTTTCTAACTTTGACAAACTAAAGTTTTATTGGGTGAAAAAAATGATCTTCCGTGACAGATACACTTAATCAGTAGTGTGTGCGACACACGATTTGTGAGTTTGAGTGTTTGTGTTGTGTACACGCGTGTGTGTGGTTTTCTCAGTTTTACAATAAAAACAGACATCAGTTATTTGTGAAGCAGGAATATTCTGATCATTCTGGTCCCTGATCACTGATAAACATTCAGAAGAAACAGCGCTATTCCAGTGTTTTCCTCCATAACATCCTTTCAGCAAACAGGACTAAGTTCCTTGCTGAAACAGATCGCCTTTAATGAAATGCTGCCAATACGGAATAACAGAAATCACCGGGCGGCTTTCGGTCAATAATAAACCAGCGTCTGTTGAGGTGAAAAAATGGGAGGTACTGCGGTTGCTATCAATGCTTCCTGGTAACTCAGCTTTTGAGAAGAATCTGTTTTATGGGGTGAAAAAATAATCGTCCTTGACAGATACTGTACGCTTAATCAGTAGTACGTGCGACCCACGATTTGTGAGTGTGAGTGTGTGCGTGAGCGTGTACGTGTTTGTGTGTGGTTTTGTTAGTTTTACTATAAAAACAGTTAAACATCAGTTATTTGTGATGCGGGAATATTCTGGTCAGTTTGATCCCTGATCAACATTTAAAGAAACAGAGCAACTCCAGTGTTTTCCTTCATAACATCCTTTCAGCAAACAGGACTAAGTTCCTTGCTGAAACAGATCGCCCTCTAATGAAATGCTGCCAATACGGAATAACAGATATCACTGGGCGGCTTTCCACCAATGATAAACCAGCGTCTGATGAGGTGAAAAAATGGGACTTTTTGTGGTTGCAATTAATGCTTTCTGGTAACTCTGCTTTTGAGAAGAATCTGTCATGGGTGGGACAAGAGGGAGCGAGTGAGGTGGATACAATGAGCCGGGGCGGGACGGAGCGAGGCGAAGAGGCGGTATCTGCGCGAGTGTTTTAAATAATAAAAGGAAAAAAAAGTGCTTTGAAATCGAGGACCCCCAACAAATAGGGCTTACGAAACAAAATGCGACAGAGAGGCGTATGCCACTTGTATAAAATGTGCACAATAATTACAACAGTGTTGAAGCAATGATGAAGCAAAAGGGAGATGCTAAACATGGGTGGCCGCGTTGTGCCTGCCCATAAATCCCAACCAATGTATATATCTGAACCGATCTATTTGAACCAATATATATATCAGAACGGATGTATCTGAACCGATGTATATATATCAGAACGTATCTATGCAAACCAATTTATATATATCTCAACCAATGTATCTAAACCAATGTATATATCTGACCGGATGTATTCAAACCGATGTATATATTCAAATCAATGTATCTGAACCAGTATATATATCTGAACCAATGTATATATTTACGAACCAATCTTTTTTTCCTGAACGGCCCCTCATAGTTTGAGTCCCAAAAATATTTAGGATGCCAACCCAGCTAACTCTGTTTAATTTCAAAGGCAACAGCAGCGCGGTGGTGATCAAACATTAAGAATGCTTGCAGTCGCCTCCAGTTGGCCACTGGTGGTCATTCTGAGTGTCAACTGGATGATAACATGCATACAAGACAGCAAGCTCACCCCCACCACCCTACCCAGAAGGGGGTGGGTTAGGGTTGATTTCACCCTACAGTATTTTTAGTTGCCCAATGAGGAACATGTGTACCAAGTTTCATGAAAATCGCTTCTGCCGTTCGGACATGATGCTGGAACATACATACATACGCACATTGACTTTTAAATATATATATATATTGTGACAGTAGGGGGCGCTGTTGCTCCTCCAAACCCACAGATAACACGTTCAGATACCAGGTAAAATATCAGAAATGATTTTAATTTCTTGAATGATGTGCACAAAGCACCTCCATCTCCACAATAAACAATAACAATAATCACAAATCACAATAAATCAATCCTCCTCTCCACCCAGCAGTTCTGCCACACTCCCTCCAAACAACTGTTATGTTCAGTATGTTGGCCTTATGCTTAAACATCCTACAGTTTGCATATTGACACAGTACCTCATTGAATTGGAAAAGGCAATGATGGCATGAAAGTCAACACTAACTGGTGTGTTGTCTTTGCTGAGGGACACTAACAACAACATCAACAACATTTATTTATAGAGCACATTTTCATACAAATGATGTAGCTCAAAGTGCTTTACATGATGAAGAAAGAGAAAAAGACAAAATAATAAATAAGAAAATAGAATTAGGGAACACTAATTAACATAGAATAAAAGTAAGGTCCGATTGCCAGGGAGAACAGAAAAAAAACAAAAAAACTTAAGATGGCTGGAGAAAAAAACAAAAAAAATCTGCATGGCTTCCAGGCCACGAGATCACACAGTGCCCACTAGGCATTCTACCTAACATAAATGACCTCACAATCAGTCCTCATTGTATTCAGGGTTTACATGGAAGGACTTGATGATGACAGTCATGTGGACTTCTGGCCTTTAATCCATCAATATAGGGATGGTGCTTTGATTAGGTGGTTGTGGCGCAGATCGCCACCACAGAAAACCGGAAAAAGAACAGAAGAGAAAGTAGGGGTTAGTACGGATTTTGGAGCAACCATGAATAATAATGATAATTAATTGAATATACAGAACATCAGGATTAAACTAAGATTGTAAAGACCGACCCCTTACCCAGCTGGCAGCTACACTACCAAGACCTTTGGCCTGGATAAATTGCTCTCAATCGACAGTTAAACACAAGCACACAAAAGCAGATATGTAAAATAGGTGTATAAATATATTACATGAAACACAATAACAAAAACAATAATGCAAATTCCCAATGTAGAAAAAAAAAATATGTATATCCCTCCACCAAAGCAGACTGTAAATGTGAAAACACCATATATACAATAACAAACCCTCCCTTGTCCTTGAAGCTATGAGAAAGCCATGTTAAAGTAATGTGTTTTCAGCAGTGTTTTAAAGTGTTTCACTGTATTAGCCTGGAGAATTCCTATTGGCAAGTTATTCCAGATTTTAGGTGCATAATAGCAGAAGGCTGTCTCACACCTTTTTTTAAGTTTAGCTCTTGAAATAATAAGCAGACACTCATTTGAAGATCTAAGGTTACGATTTGGAGTGTAAGGTGAAAGACATTCTGAAATATAGGATGGAGCGAGATTATTTAAGGCTTTGTAACTCATAAGCAGTGACATCAAAACTGGAGAGATGTGTTTGGATTTTCTTTTCCTTGTTAAGATTCTAGCAGCTGCATTTTGCAATCTAGCCGAATGACGACAAAAGAGTGAACTAATTTCTCAGCATCTTTCAAAGATATAATAGGTCTAACTTTTGGTATATTTCTTAAGTGAAGAGATGCTGTCTTAGTAATCTGATTGATATGTGATTTAAAATTCAGGTCAGAGTCAGTTACCTCTAAAGGATTTACCTCCATCTAGACTTTTAATCCTAATGCAACAAGTTTATTTTTAATACTCATTATATCCATTTTTGCCAATCACTAAAATTTCTGTTTTCTCCTTATTTAGTTTGAGAAAATTACTACTCATCCATTCAGAAAGACAAATAAGACATTGCGTTAGTGACTCAAGAAAGTTGGGGTCATCAGGCGCTATTGATAAATACAGTTGTGTGTTATTAGCATAGCTGTGGTAGCTCACATTATGCCCCGAGATAATCTGGGCCAATGGAAGCATGTAGATAGAAAAGATTAGTGGACCCTAGAGCCTTGTGGAACACCATAGTCAATATCATGTGTCATCAAAGTATAACAACTAACAAAGGATTTTCTACCTGTCAGGTAGGACTCAAACCAATTTAAGACACTGTCAGAGAGGCCCACCCATTGACTACAACAATTTCTAAGAATATTGTGATCAATGGTATCAAATGAGCACTCAGATCTAAGAGGATGAGAACAGATAAATGGCATCTGTCTGCATTTATCCGCAAGTCACTTACTACTTTAACAAATGGAGTTTCTATACTGTGATTTGTTCTGAAACCCAACTGAAACTTATCAAGAATAGCATGTTTATTGAGGTGATCATTTAGCTGCGAAATGACTGCCTTCTCTAGGATTTTACTTAGGAAAGGCAGGTTAGAAATAGGTCTAAAATTTTCAAAAACAGAGGAGTTGAGATTATTTTTCTTGAAGAGGGGTTTAACTACAGCAGTCTTAAAACAGTCTGGGAAGACCCCCGTATCTAATAATATGTTTACTATGTCAAGAATACTATCAATTAGCACGCCGGATACTTCTTTGAAAAAACTTGTTGGTATTGGGTGAAGGATGAAGATCGATGGTCTCAGTTGAGAAATTATTTTATGTAAATCTATCCTGGTGAAAGAATTTAATTTGTTTATAATGGAGTGTCGGGGTTTAAAAGAATCAGTATTGGGGAGATGTACTATATTATTTCTAATTTCATTAATTTAGAGCATCAGTTCCCCCTGCCAGCAGCCAAGCACCACAAGACAGCATGGCTGAGTTAATTACTTAGGACACTGGCAACTGCAAACCAGGGTTCTGGCTCTCCTCAGCTAAATGGACTGCTGCTTACTTGTGACAGAGCTTAGTGTGCGGCTGTGCTCTCCGCCAATTACTCAGTGAAAATGCTGTCTTTGCAAAGGGATCACTGAGTGCCACATCCCCCTATCAGCAGCTATAATCCCTGGGACAGCACAGCCATGACTCCCAGAATTACCAGCGGCAGGTTCTACTGGTCCAGCCAAAGAGCCAGCTGCCGACTAAGCTTCTTATTTGTGACACGTGTGAACAAAAGGACAAACTGTTTGGAAATAATGATATTTGTAGTCCAAAAAGCTCTTTCTCATTGTTAGTGACAGGTGCTATGTATTCATCCATTTCAAAACTCATTTCAAGATCAAGATTCTTTATTTGTCATATACACAGTTATACAGTATATACCATTTAAGAACATCTGAATCCCGAGTGTTAAGAAATAATGCACAGACTTTTCTCCTACTCACTTATCAAATTCAGTGATTGAGAATAACATACTGCTAGCAAGATTAGACTTGCCTTTAGTGTCCTCAAAGGCTGGTCCCCTAACTGCAATTAAACCTCGGCCATCACATTCTAAGCTTCTCTGTGGACTCGAGCAACAAGGCTGAGCTTAACAAGATCTACTGATTGGGCAATTAGCACTCTGTTACCTGCATCTGACTGTTGAACAGTGATACATTTACACAGTTTGAGTTTAAATTGAACCCTGGACCCTACTGTTATTCTTATAGAAAAACAAGTTGAAATAACCTAACAAGTGTCCCCAAGTATCTATTAGAGAGACAGAGATACTGTATTGCATCATTGTATCAAGCTTTCACATTGAATTTTGTACAAATACTTTGGAATTGTACCTGAGCCATGAAGTATTAGATTTATTCTTATACAGCAACCTTCTCTGAAAACAGGCACAAAGTACTTACTCAGATTTATAAATACAAAACTATGAATTAAAAATAAAAAAACATGCTGTTAATGTGCTTTTATTTAGTTTAATTTTGTTTGTTTTTGTTTCCATGGATAATTATTTTGTATGTTTATTTCTTTACCTTTTTTATATTAGTAAAATCACTGTCTCCATTTTGTGAAATTGCTTTATCATGAGTGCTGCTATCTTGTACCTGTGGCTGCTATGATGCTGCAGTCACTCTGATTCATCATATTTGTTATTCCTTGAACAAGAATAAAGTTCCAGGACTATCATTTACCATCATGCATTCAGTTTATAAATAATTCTAATTATTTTTTAACTTAATAAAAAAGGGATCCATGCTTTAAAGGCATATTTACTTAATAAGATTAAAAAAATGATTTGCTTATGAACTTAAATAATGAGACTTAATTTTATCTCTACTTAGGATGTGAAATTATTTTGAGTTTCTTTTTATTTTCAAAATGTTATTTGACAAAATTTGGATACGTAACATCATCAGCCCTTCGCTGTTTAGGATGGCAGCACACTGTCCGTGGCATCCAAGATTCCGGATTCAAATCAGAACATTTGCGCATTTAGCTAAAAGTGTAGTGCATGGTTCTCATTTTTTACTTCTGAAATACATATTAGGTTCTAGCATTTTGGATCTCATCATTTTGTTTTTAACCCCAACCTGTTTTTTTAAGTTCACCTCTCACTCTGTCAACTCCTGGAGCATCATGCATAAAGCCATGCATAGAATTCACACTAAAACATGGCGTACGCACAAAAAAATCCAGATGCATAAATCTGTGCGTACGCCAACTTCCACGTTCTTCCACTCCATAAACCCTGGTCAGCGTGAAAAGTAATGCTCGTGCATGCGCCTGCTGCCCCACCCCGACTCCTCCCAGAATTATGCCTCTTTGAATTTGCAAATCAATATAAATAGCACCTAAAGTTCAACGTTCTGTGAAAAGACAATGGCAAAAGCAAGGAGAAAAAAGAAGAATTTCAGTGAATACCAAGTAGAGCCAAGGAAAAACATACTATTTGTTGGCTTAAGCAATGGTATAAACAACAAAAGGAAGTTAATTGAGTGACAGAGAGTGGTGGAGAAGCTCAAAAGTTCAACTTCAGAAGGTCGCACAGTGCCCAAAATAAAAACGAAGTGGTCAGAGAGCAAAGTCGCCTTGAAAAGGCGAGTCGTAGCCCACCATTTGAGTGTTATAAGGAAGCTTATCAGGGTACAGAGAAATGAAAAGAAATATGGACACAGTGAAAAAAGAAAGGTCAAAATGTCAACTTTTATCTTGAAATTTCCACTTTAATTACATAGTTTATTTTGCCATTAAAGTAGAATGTCGTAAACGTCTTCTTAAAATCGACAGGACAGGACAAAGAATACATTACATTCATGATATTACAGCTCTCTGAACAATCTATATACTAAGATGTATACATGATATCACTTTCATGATGAAATGAATTAAAGCATGTATTAAACACGGGGATAATTGCAAGGAGTTGGAAGTGGACATTGGGGGCAGTGACTTCAAAAGGAGGGCTATATAATAGCAATGAGAAGTTGCATTAGCCTGGGATGAGTCACTAACAATATGAGCTGGCATTCTATCATATGAATTAGCAGCTTCAGAGCCAACTGCATGGGAGTTCAGAAAAATTATACAATATGAAAGCATAAGTACAATATTAAAGATGCTTGCTGGGACGTGCATGACCCTCGATAATTTACTGCAGCAGTACTCTCTCTTTCAAATGTACTAACCCCCAATTCCTGTCCTTCCTTTTCTTTCTCCAATTAGCCAATTGCCACACAATCAGCTCCGTAATAAATGTCAAGCCATCTGTAAGCTTAGAACGCAGATTCTTCAAAACTTTTATGGAACACTGAAACATCTTTGTAGTACATGTTTAATTATTCCATCCTTCTATCTATCCATGGTCGCACCAGTCCCAGCAAGCATACAGCACGAGGCAGAAACAATCCCTGAGTGGGGTGCCATCACATTTGATTATTAACGGTATACATTATTTAAATGAAGTTAAAAATTATCTGTAGAATGTAATATACATACTTTAGTGCATTTCATCTTAAAAATGATATCAAGCGCTTCAAGAAGATAGCACTTGGAAATCTAAATCGACTTAGAAGCCAGTTGTCATCATCATCTGTAAATACGTGCATTCTTCTATTGAATTGAATTTAATTTCTTTATTGTTATTGCATAGTACAATGAGATTCAACTTATTTTCCTAGAAAAAGATAAATTAACAGTAATAATAATAATAATACAATAAAAACAATGTAAATTATACAATATGAAAGCATAAGTACAATATACATGTACATATAAGTGCAGATAATGAAATGGTTGATATAGTGACTTAGGTTGTGCAATATTACAACTACAGTGCAAGTTTACCGTGAGGTGGTTGTGCTTATAAGTACAAACAGTTCTACAAGGAGCACTTCATGGACTAATTGAGTGCGTTAATAGCTCTTGGGATGAAACTGTTTCTGAACTGCGTGGTCCGTACAGGAAAGGCTTTGAAGCATTTGCATAGACGGTGCACATGGCCGAGGCTGCATGTGCTAGATACTTTATCCTGATAATCCTGTTTCTGATCAGCTGCTGTATAGCTGTGATTCCACACTCAAGGGTGAAAATACTGTGAGTGGTGCGCTGAGAGTGACAATGCTAAAGCAGCTGTGGTATTTGGAATCATTTGGCCATTCTGTGCATCATTATATTGTTGCTGGTTGATTACAGTCAGATGCCTTAAACTAATAATAAAACTAATAAACAATTTGCGGTTAGTTTCAGTGTATATGATAAAGCCGCATCAGGGATAAATCTAAAAAATAAAGGGAAACCACACAGAAACTAGCTCCGCTTTGATGCTGAGTGCCACCAGTATGCAAAACCGAGCTGAAAACTTGGATACGCAATGGATTGAGCTGGCATGAAAATGTACATGGCTTTACGATAAGTTTAGTTTTTATACATCGTGCTGTCACCATGGAAATGAGCTTGCAGAACATTTATGTGCGTACTTACCATTTATACATGAGACCCCTTGTCTTCATTGTCATATTTTTTTCTTTTTTGCATGCCTTTTTCATTATTTGAGAACAACACTGGTGATTCTGTGTGTGTGTGTTTTGAATTTTTCATTCTTTTTCATGCGCTTTTTGGTTTAATATGTCAGGGCCTAAATTTAATTTTCAATGGTTGAAGATGAACAATTTTCATTGTTATTCTAATGACAAACAAATCCTGACTTTTATAGTCACAATGATGATTTATGATTGCTAGACACAAAATGCATGTGGCAGTGACCTATGACATTATCATGGCTATGACATATTAAAGTGTCTGAACTTTAACACCAATGTTTATGAAGCAAATATTTAGGAACAAATTTGGTTGTGATTTTTGCTTGGTTTAAACTGTGATTCTGGTTTTGTGGATTGGTTTATAAAATAATATAATAATTCCTCCTGTTAAAGACCATATGAGGAGTATCAAATGCAGTTCCTGTCACCGCACTACAAAAAAGACATAGCAGCACTTGAAGCTGTACAGAGGAGAGCATCCAGCTGCATCCCAGAAGTTAAGGACAATTAAACCAGTTTGGTCTCAAGCAGAGAAGACTGTATGGGGTCTTGGAAATCCTCAAATGCATGGATTCAGCTGAATTCTTTCAACTTAGAAGTGATCCATGTACTTGAGAACATCAGTGGAAATTAAGAAGTACATTTAAGATTGAAGCCAGAAAGCACTTCTTTATACAAAGAGTTGTGTGAATCTGAAACAAATGGCTGAAAGCCATGTAGTTAAAGCAGAAACCTTGATAAACTTTAAGACGTATCTGGATGAGATACCTGGACAGCTTAGCTTTTAGATAAACAAACAAGCTTTTTGGGCTGAATGGCCTTGTCTTATTTGTCAAATTTCTTATGTTCTTAGAAGCACATTTCAAGTAATTATTAGGGCCCACAATTTACCGGGACAAGAAATCATAAATTCAAATGCAGTACCAGAACTCCATAAGACTAATTCATAACCCTAGCAAAATAAATGCAATTTTTTTTATTCTTAATCCTTAATAATAATCAATCATAATTTGTAATACTAATCAAATAGGTATATCAAAGCGTTCATATCCACATATTTTAATCCACAGATTTGCTTTAGGCAAACGATGCTGACACATATGTAGGCATAATATTATTCTCAACAAACTATTGAATAATGTTTCTAAAGTTATTGTTTATTTATTGTTGAAGAAAACGGCACTGTAAGCTCATAGGTTTTCTTGTGACAGAGAATATCGCAGTGGTGACAACACCGATCCATATTTTCCACATCAACAGGAGAGATCGGCAACGCAATGTAAACTTTAACAAGAGCTACTAAGCAAGGCAGTCTGTCCTCTAAGGCACACCAAAAAGCGGTGATATCAGCTTTAATTACTTCACAAGATGCTATGTCCAGATAACTTTGCCATTCATCTACTGCAGCCATCATTGTTGGCACTGATTGTGCATGATCAGCAAAATTCTTCGATAAGAGTGGTAGCTGTCGTGGATCAAATACTCTCACAGATCTGAATAGGTCTATTGCCGGCTGTTTGGTTCGCACAAAATATTCTTCAAGTGCTTTGTGCTTTGCATCTTCACAGCTGCTGGTTGCAATTGGAAATCCAGACCATTTCAGGCAAGACAGTAAGTCAGACACTTTGTTGCAGACATCGACAGCCATGAATGACTGTGCCTCAAAAGAAGTCAGTGTTCAAAATTGGCTGGCAGTGTACAGATACAAATTAAAGTTCAGCTCTCAGCTCGTTAAGTTTATCAGTACTTTGCAGCAACGCCGACAGCTCCTTTAACTGGACTGTAACTCCACTGTGTTCGATTTCAGTAGCAATGAACAAGATATTAATGAGATGATGCAATAGGCTAAAGAAAGGACTTAAAGAAGATTTGTTATTTTCCATGGCAGTTAGGTTAATTCAGCACTGTGGTATTTTACCGCTGCAAAACCCTAAATTCGGCGGCGTGGCGCTAAATTTCGTGGGCCGCGATAAATCGTGGGCTCTAGTAATTATGGATATACAAAGGAGTTGAAAGTAAAAACTCCACTGTAGTGAATGGCTGGGGGTCCTGGAGAGGAGCAATACCTTCCCCAGGTCATGAGAGGGCAGCCACCCTGGTCTGTTTGGGGGCCACAGGAGCAGAGCTTGGAAGCTCATCCTGGTTGGGGCCTGTGGTCACTGCCAGGGGGCGCCTGGATACTTATGGAGCCCTGGAAGGCAGCACTTCCACCACACCAGGAAGTGCTGCCAGAAGAAGATTCCAGGTACACCCGGAGATATAAAAGAGGCCACCTCACACCAAAAAAGGAGCTGGAGTCGGGTGGAAGTGGACAGAATTTGCCTGGGAGGAGTAAGAGGCAATAGAGAGAAGAAGGAAGTCTAAAGGACTGTGTGTTGGTGATTACTGCACTGGGGGTTGTGTTTGCAAATAGGGGTTGCAATTAAATGCATGTGTTTTAATACGTATCTGTAAGAGATACCTGGACAGCTGTGTGTGTCGGGTCTGAGCATTTCCACAATGGCATCCCAGATGGGACTCTCTGATACAAGGTGGGGACCCGCCAAATAAATAATTTTGTGTATGGCCCGGCACTAAAGAGTGACACACACACATGCTGCAACCACCCGAACATCCGGGTGTCTCACCATTCTCCCTAATGGGAAAGAAGACAGCCAAGTGCAACCAGAAGACAGCAGGCATGCCCAAAACGCCCGTCATCAAAAGGGTCGGCATGCCAGAAGGAGCGGCCAGAAGAAAGCAGCAGCCTCTGGGAGAAGGGATCCAAGAAGTAGGTACCAACTGCAGGGAACATTTTCCCTGGAAGAGTTTATGGAGTGTTTTAGTTGCCTACCTCCCAGGGGGAGACCTTATGGAGGCGTGCTGTTGGTTCGAAGGATGCCGATGCCAAAGAAGGCGGCGGGGCAACGTCTGAGGAGGACGGGAGCCCGTTATCCATAAGAGAGCAGAATCCGGCAGATGAACACCTGGGCTTGTATCCCAAGGGGAGGAAGTCCTTGGTGGAGAGGGTGGTGGAGGACCGGAAGTCCCGCCTACAAACAGACAAGGGGTTGGATGGCATGTTTTGCGTGCCTGCCAAAGATTGGTCGGAGGCGGGATGAACAAACGTTCTTCTCCAGCCACTGGAGGACCCGACTAAGCTTGCACAGAGGTTCCGTGGCTCACAGCTGGCAGGTAAGGGCCGATTACGGGTAAGTCCACCGCCGGCTGTTGACATATGTTGGATCGCGGCTGTGCGAGAGATGGAGGAGGTCCTTCAGTCCGTACAGCCGCTTCTAGAAATAGTACGTATACTCCGGAAGACGGTTGAAAAGCTGGGGGAGAAGTCTATTGAGCCTGTGAAGGCTCTGCAGGAGCAGATGGAGCAGTGCAGCTCTGGATTCTCCAGCCGGAGGGACGTGTCAGTACAGGTAAGGGTTACCGGTACCGTATATGAAAGAGGAAGCCCTCGTGAATTGAGCCGGGATGTTGCTGAACAGACTCAAGTAGCGGGGCTTCCCACAGTGGCTGCTGCGGTTGAGCTGATCATGCGGTCGGGCAGAAAGAAAACAGATGCACGCAAGACACTGGCTGCTCCAAGTGCCAACATCCGCCTCACATAGCTCTACAGGGACGCAGACGGCAAGGGGTCTCCATATTTCCCATAAGGGGATCCAAACTGTCAAGGTCTCCTAGAAAAAAAAGAGGATCCGGGAAATGAATGGGTCGCCTGACAAAGGGAAATGTGAACCGATATGCTCACGTCCCTTCAGGAGCCACTTTCTGCAGGAGTAGAGAGACACCCCAAACTTGGCTGGGGTACCGTGGGAACAGGCGTACCCATCCTGTTTTCGTGTCCTAAGAGAATGGGAGAGAAGGAGGGTTCACCGATGTTACGAGTGCTATAGTACCGGTCATCTATAGAGGCATTGTCTGTACAGTGTGACAGAGGATGTCTGGAGATGGCGTCGCAGCAATGTTTCAGCACCCTTTTCTGCTTTATCTATTGCAGGACTGGACTGTGGACCGAAAAATGTCTGTGCCCTGCCATGGAGGAAGACCTGCCCCCACAGGACGGGCCGCTTCACTCTACGGGCTTCAGCTGAGGGAGGGGCACTGTGACGGATGGCTGGGGAACCTGCCCAGCCGGGTCACCTGGAGGGTCCACGAGAGGAGCAATACCTTCCCCCAGGCCACGAGAGGACAGCCGTCCTGGTCTGCGTGGGGGCCACGGGAGCAGAGCTTGGAAGTTAATCCCGGTTGGGGCCCGTGGTCACCGCCAGGGGCGCCCGGATACTTATGGAGCCCTGAAAGGCAGCACTTCTGCCACACCAGGAAGTCCTGCTGGAAGATGATCAGGAAGCACCTGGAGCACATCCGGCGGAGGTATAAAAGAGGCTGCCTCACTCCAGCAAATGAGCCAGAGTTTGGTGGAAATGGACAGAGCTTGCCTGGGAGGAGTTGGAGGTGATAGAGAGAAGAAGAAGAAGAAGAAAGTCTAAAGGACTGTGTGTTGGTGATTACTGCACTGGGGGTTGGGTTTGTATAAAGGGGTTGCAATTAAACGTGTGTGTTTTAAGATGTTCTGTGTCTGCCTGTGTGTGTTGGGTCCGAGCATTTCCACATCCACATTAAAACGTCTGTGGAGAAAACAAACCTCAAAGGTGGCCAAAGTCTTTAAAATAAGCCGTGAGGCACGGCCAGCAGGTCAACCCGGCCGGGACACTCAAAGGGTGGAAGAATGGGAGAAGGCAAATACTTTTGGACACTGCCTTCCCCAAAACGCTAGTTGGCAACTTCCCTGGAATGTAACAGTGCCCCAGATTCCTGCAGGGCATCCTGGGACTTTGAGTTCAGTTGCTCAGCCCTGTTGGGTGCCATGGGTGCTGCCAGGGGAGCTGTAAAGGGATAGGAGGACTTGTGCCTTATTTATAGCCCGGAAGTACTGCCAGGTCACAAGGATGGAAGCTCCAAAGTACTTCCGGACTGAAGAAAAAAGCCAGTTCAACATTATACCCAGAATTGTTAGCCAATCAAGTGTTCAGAAGGACAGAAGCACTTCCAGGTCAAGGACTATTTAAAGGACTACTGGAGACGTAGCAAGTGAGCCGGAGTTGGTAGGTAGAAGACAGAACTTGCTGGGAGGTGAGGAGGAGAGAATAGTGTTTATTTATTGTTCTATTTGTATTGTTATTATTATTGTATTGCCTGTTTAGTGGTGGCTATGGTGTTTAAGGCACTATTCCAAGAAGAAAATTATTAAAAGTCTTCTGGGTGCTTTTACTTTGTGTCCTGAGCATCTGTCTGTTGGGGTTAAAGGGGCAGCAGCGGCCCCTAACATTCACAAGTGAAATCCAAATCTGTACAGACTGAATGGCTATACTCCCTATGCTGGGCATTTCACTGGGCTTCTTGTCTAAGTTTCATTTAATTGATTAGACCACACAACATTCCAAGAAATAAATATTACCTGGTATAGTGTTTAACATTACATTTACATGTACTTGTTTGGCTGACACCTTTATTCATTTTGACTGTGACTGATACCTTTATCAAATGTGACATTTGAGACATGATGGCTTACATTTGTTTTGTTTTTCACATTGGTGCACAGGCTGGTGAAGTTACTTGCTTATGGTCCCATAGTGTTTGTAGTGGAATTTAAGCCCACAACTTCAGAGCTTGAATTCCGAAGGCTGATTGAAAATGTAATGTGATTTCTCGTTTGTGCTTTAAAAATTAGTTTGATTATAGGATCCATAGATTTGGAAGCACTTTGTCAACTAAGCAAATGAAAGCTCAACATCATTGATTGAATTAATCAACTATTTAATTTTAAATGTATTGACATCACTGACTATTATGACTATCCCAGAGCTTTGTCTGTCATTAGCCAATGTGATTAACATAAATGTTATTTTAAGAATAAAAAGTCAGCCTTCAAGCCCATTATTATTTGATTTGTATCTCCAGCGAGTTTTAATCTCAGTATGATAGGAACCAAATTTGAGAAATTCAAGAGTCAGGCAACAGCATCTTCCTATCACCATATGCCTAGTACTTAAAAATATCCATCTGCTGTAAAGTAAGTTTCTCTTATAAAATTCTGCTTCCATCAGAAATTATGCCAGAAAGCAGGTCGATATTGGCAGTTTACAGGGTACACGCTGAAACTAACAGCACACTGACATGGAAGTAAATTTCCTGATAAATTTCAGCAGAATAAGAAATCCCCTGAGAATGCTTTGGACTGTGCAATTTTATGATAGCAAGACAGGCCTGCACAAGAGTGCCAATATTAATGTTTACCAGCTTATAACAGCCATAAAAATGAATGAGAGTGAAGAAAGTGAGAAAAAATATCAACTCTTATAGCATTTCTCTAAGTAGATAGCCTTACAATCTGAAGTAGTAAAAAATACTCAGGGGATATATTAAAGTGGAAGATACCCATGAGAAAATACAATAAAATGTGATCTTTGTCATGTTCATAGCCTGAAAAACAGCAGCTGATACCCTGTAAAAAGTATTTTGCTTTGATTTTTCTTGCTTCCCTGCACTTTAGAAATTTCTTTTAGAAAGGTTATCTGTCTCTTGTATGAACTCCAGCCAGTCACCATTTTGTGATTCCTTATGTATAGAATACACTATGTCATGACTGACATTCAGGTCAGGGTGGCACTTTGACTAATAGACCTTATTGGGTGGCGCTCTGCTGACTCCTAACGTGATGAACTGAATGAAAAAGTTACCTAATTCTGTAAACTAGAAAGACCACCACATAAAACAGAAGAATAGATTTTGTTAGATCTAAGGGAGACTGAAACCTGTTTACTTGAAAACTAACAAAGGACAGCTGTGTCTCTTACATTAAGAAATGAACTGAAAAAGAATGCAGAACTGTTTGGTGCAATATGGTGTAACAGAATGCCTGATACAAAGATTTATAGAGCCATAAAGTAGAGACGTATGAGTAAGAGGATATGTAGTATTATGTGTGAGTGGAATGTATAGGTGGTAAAGAAGTAAACAGAAGAAATTAAATATTTTTGTACTGTAAGATAAGCAAATATGGAGATGAGACAAGCCCAATAATCCAGGTCAGTTTCAGATCTACTATCATCACATTTCATGTCTTACCCTTGTGAACCTGTTAAAGAATCCACATTTGGAAATTATAGTATTGTTTCCAAATGAACATCCATCCATCCATTTTCTAATCCGCTGAATCCGAATACAGGGTCACGGGGGTCCGCTGGAGCCAATCTCAGCCAACACAGGGCACAAGGCAGGAACCAATCCTGGGCAGGGTGCCAACCCACCGCAGGACACACACAAACACACCCAGCACACACTAGGGCCAATTTAGAATCACCAATCCACCATGTCTTTGGACTGTGGGAGGAAACCCACGCAGACACGGGGAGAACATGCAAACTCCACGCAGGGAGGACCCGGGAAGCGAACCCGGGTCTCCTAACTGCGAGGCAGCAGCGCCACCGTGCCTCCCTTCAATCTTAAATGTACTTCTTAATTTCCACTGATGTTCTCAAGTACATGGATCACTTCTAAGTTGAAAGAATTCATCTGAATCCATGCATTTGAGGATTTCCAAGACCCCATACAGTCTTCTCTGCTTGAGACCAAACTGGTTTAATTGTCCTTAACTTCTGGGATGCAGCTGGATGCTCTCCTCTGTACAGCTTCAAGTGCTGCTATGTCTTTTTTGTAGTGCGGTGACAGGAACTGCATTTGATACATGCAGAAGAAAAATAGTCTGCAGACAGAAATGAAAGTAACGAAAATAGCAGAAAAATAAAACAGTACACAGCTGTTGTCATCATTTTAGAAAATTCATTTATCCCTTAAGCTGACTAGCATTTTGAAGGCAAAGTATTTTCAAAGTGAACTCAATTAGTTTATGGATACATTAAAAGAGATTCGGGAGTTTTGCATGTTTGTTTCAATGGAAAATCACATGTCCCATGTTTCTAGACAGTGACCTTACTTTAGAACATTACAATGTTAGGCTATTAGAACAACTGAGACAAGAACAGGCCATTCAGCCCAAACAAATGTATCCATCCTATTCATCTAGATTGTCCAAAATAATATCAAGTTGAGATCTGAAGTTCCCTAAAGTCCTATCTTCACCACATTACTTCATAATTTATTCCAAGTGTTTATGGTTCTTTGTAACATATGTGCAAAATCTCCCCTTAACATGATTCAAATCTGTGTTCTTATTGATCAGGCTCTGCCTGATGAATTCAGCGTCCTCCTGAATATTTTACTATTTTAGTAGAACAGCTTAGTCAACCTTCTGATTGACAAGTACTAATATCAGGTTCAATATTTGAACAACATATTATAATTCTCAATGAGGGCTCTCCTAAACTCACAGATGACACAATATTATTACTTGATCAAAAGTTTTGAATCTTCAACTTAGTAATTTTAATTGTGCTCTAGATCATAATTTACATAAATAAACAAAAATGCCTGTTTTAAACTTTAGATCAGCCTTAACTTGTTAAATATGTAGGCAAATAGTCTCGGCTATTACTCATATGTGGAGACGAGAGCTTTTAATCCTCTAGTGTTTGACTTTAATATTTATTCATCACAATCTAGTCCTGGTTTAAAGTTTTTCATTTATGTTAATAATGTTTTTCTGCCTCAATGATTTACACATTGTGTCTTATTCAGATTATTCTATTGAAATTTATTCTAATATTACAATTGAGTTAAATAACATTTGGAAGTAAGATCGCCTCTGCAAGTAAATTGAAAATTTTGTGATCTTTAAACTGTCGGTTATACCATTAACAATGAACAAAGAACAATGAAAGGGCATTAATAAAGTTTCATAGTGATGTTGAGTTTTCATACCTATTATCACAGATGGAGAGATTACTATAAATCACTTTATCAACCATAAATTACTTATTGCCATTTACTACAATTTTGACGGCTAATGAAAACACCCTCAATGCACCAATTATCTCAGATTAGACTTCAACACTACCTTATCTACACTCCTAAATAACTCACCTTGACTGAATGGTTACCCTGGTGAATTCTGCAACCTGTCTTGTAGTCTACAGTATATTCCAAAACTGATTTAAAGTTTTTTTTTTATTTTATCATTTGTGATGAGGAACATGGCCTCCATTTGCGGCTTCTAAAGAAGGATAATGAGCCAGAACATTGAGCATAACCTAGATGAATTACTTCATTCTAAGGTAATGGCAAAAGCATTTGGCTGTAAGAAGAAGGTATTATTAAACATCATCATGTCAAGCTAGACGTGGTTTGTACAAGCTAGATATCTTTAAGATAATTTGCACTTTGTATTTAAAATGATACAATTTCTTAATACATACAATGGGGCCTTTGAAATTGGTGCACACAGTATATGTTTTCTCCCCACGGCTATATTTGGGTCGAAACACACTGGGTGACCTTTCTAATGATTTGAGGCTCCTCCTGTTCCTCTCATTACATCCAAAGTTTTCTCTTTTTTCTGCCTCATCCTTTTCTATCTTCAGCTCAGATCGATCCTAAGCACATGTGGTGTGCTATAGACTTCCTCTCTCCCTCCTCACCCATTGTATGATTGGTTTTGTGGCTGGAGTTAGTAAGTGAAACCTATTTCTTCTGTACTGTTCCTCTACCGTACTCTGTCTATTTGCTCTATCTGACACTTGGACTCTCCCACTGCTCCTCCATTGTCCTGAAATAAAATCTTTCAAAATATCTCTCTGCTTTTCAAAAATTCGGCTAAATTTGTACACTGACTATAAGTTTCCCCTACAAAGGCATTTTGCCATGTGATTCACCCCTAGCACTTTGTAATCAATAATCTCTTAAGTAGCCTGTCACCTTTATCGTCTTGTCCTGGTACTGTCCCTTGTTGCTTCCTTCTGGTCCTATGTCTTCAATTCTCTTTCTAAAATATCTTCACATATTCCTCTTCTTTCACATATGTATTTGCTCCTGGATCTATATGTATTATTCTTTGTATACAATGTAAACTCTTCTCATTAGGGACAAGAGCAGCAAGAATGACTTTAACTTCTTGATTGACTTCAAAACAGTCTCTTCTTTCTAACCTCTGAAAATATTTCTTTTACAATTTAATTTATTTGAAACTGTATGTCCTAGATTTTGGTTCATCCAGTGACACCACTGATGAATGGTCAGCCACCACTCATTGGTGGGGGACTGGATGGTTTTCTGATCTTTTTTTTTCACAAGGTTGTGTGGGCTGGACGCAGAAGTAGTATCCATTTGATACATTTTGTTACTTCATTGTGTACTTTTCTATTAAAACACTAAACACAACTTTTTAACAGGAATGAAGAACCTTCCTGCTTAGCTTATTTCTGGATACATTTTCAACAGAAAAGAAAGGAATTTCTTTTTCTCCATCTTGGATTAATATACTATGAGCTCAAATATTAATAACCTAATTGCTCTGCTATATTTTAATGTCTAAGCTCTACTGGTAATAAATGATCTTATATTTGGATGATTTCAAGGCAGTAAAGGTACTAGATGGGGTTGTCCCCTCTCCCCTCTTGTGATGCCTCAAGTATAGAAATTCTGGACACGGATGTTAGTTCCCTCAAATGTATCTCAGATAAAGAATATCTCTTCCCTTATACTGTTGATATTCGTGTGCATATAACCAAACCACGGCAATAAAATCCAGCAGTGTTTGTTTCAAATACCTATATTTTTTTAAACCTATATTTATTTGAAATAGTAAGAAACACATAGCTACATTCTCCTAATTATTAACAAGAAAAGAAAGTGCTGGTGGACCAAATTTCGATTTATAACATTGGTCATATAGCCAGATGGTGGAATCAATGGCATGTCAGCCATTATGGATACAGTCATATTCTTAATAACTTTACTCATTTAGAAGTATGCATGAGTAACTTGTAATGTATAATATTGTAGCGACCTCACCGTGACAGGCTTAAAAAAGAAAAAAAAATCAGCAGGACAAAGAAGGGATTACAGAACGGTTTACTCAAACAGTCAAAAAAATAAACAAATGTAAAAGCAAAGTGAACGACTTTACACTTGAACTATTTACAATTATCTATAAATCTCTCCATGTAATGGACCTAAAAAAATCTCTGGTTCCACTTCTGTAACTCACCTAATGTACAAAGCTCAACCCCTTGCCCCTACACCTTTTTAGCTGTTCCTTGAACCATACAGAAATCCCTGCCTTTGTTCAGGGTCCTTTTTTCCCTTTACTGACAATCATAAACCAAACATGTCAGTCCCCCATGCCGTTCTTCACCCTCCCCGTGCAACCCAACAGTAACTTTCTCTCTGAGCTTCACCGCAGCTGGGATGCTACAGTATCATACAGGGAGAAGTCAATATTCATTGCGATGGACTGAGGCACAGGATTGGATATTAATTCACACCCAATGCTTCTGGGATAGGCTGCAACTCTGAATTGGATTAAGTGGGATTGGAGAAAGGTATGTACTGTTGGTAATATCCAGCAGAGAAATTCTACACATGTAAAGTTACATTTTGTCACATCAAAAAAAAGCAAAAAAAATTGCATTAATATTTTTTTTACATACCCCCTATAATACTTACCCACCTGTTAAATATACTGTATTAAATATTATATTATGAAATATTAGGAGAATTCTTGAGCTCTTCTCCAATCCCAGAAAGAATGCCAAGTGTTGTGATAGCGAGTCCCAAACAAAGCAAAATGGGCATGATGCCTCCTAAAAAGACCATAAAGGCAGGGTCACGACCTAAATAGCCTTTCCAAGGAGACTCACTCAGAATGATGACTGTAAACCCTCTGTATGAACAGGGAAAACAAAGAATCTTTATAAATAAATAATTTATTAGAAAACAAAATTGAAAAATAAAAGCAAAATGCTCAAAAAAGCAAAAACAGGCAATCCTAAGTAAAAACTCCAAAGCTGTAACCTGAAGAAAAAATCAATAACAGAAGCAAAATAAATCAAGAAAACCAGAAAATCCAATAAAAATAGCAATACTTACAAACACCAAGTGCAATGATTTCCTGAGCTTACTCCACAGAGTGAGGGCTTAGGCTGGGATATACTTAACGCTACGTGACACATGAGCTTGAGGAAGCTTCTGCTGTGCATGCAGTGTGCTGTATATACTTGTGTGCATACTTGAATTAAATCTGGAGGATTCCACCAAGTGTCAGAATGAGAAATCATCACAGGGTGAAAATAAGTCCGGTTTCGCTATGTTGTGAATCGATGTTAGAAATAAAAATTATTTGCATTCACAGGTACAAAAAAAAAAGACAGCAGCATTGACACAAAATGTGTAGACAGCATGTGATACCTTTAAATTTAGTGTGTCATTACACTGGGGAATATGCAAGACTTGTATGTGAGAAATGGATGAAGAAAAGCACCATGAATGTCAAATGTCAATTTGATTATTTACTTCACCACATTGAACCATTCATCAAACACAGAAGCTTGCAGATTTATCCTGTTGAAGCTGCAATCCTGCCATCACAAGTTGATAGTAAACAACGATGCTAACATCACATACCAAAACATTCACGCACATGCCACCTTAATTTTTGCTGGTATTGCAACTTGCACAAGTGTTGCATTAATTTCTGAGGATGTGCTCAGTGGAATCGTCAAAAAAACAAAACAACAAAAAAGCATAAAATACTTTTAAATTCAAATTGAAACATTACACCAAAAAGCTGAAGTTAAACAATAATGCTATTTCTAATATGAATGACGAACACAAAGAAGTGATTCAACCTCAAAATTTTTTTCTTTGGCTGTAAGTTGCTTTTTAGAAATTTTGAAACACAGAGAATGTGAATTTATTGTTATTATACCTTCATATTTGTTCTAGAGCAAACTTAATATTGATCACTGTTACATTTTGTTTTCACCCTAGTTATGCTATGTTTTGATTTGGAAAGTGGCATTTTTTCAAAAGGGGTCTGTCGCTGGAGGTCTGCCCCCAGACGTTTGTCTGTGTTTTGGATGCAACAATTTGTTTTTAGAGGCATTTTCTCCAAAAGACATGCACACTAATCTTTAATTGATTAAAAATAATTTTCTAAAAGTCTTCTCTACTCAGTTATTGAATCTTCACTAGTTAGACTGCTGGCAAAGTTATTTGACTTGTTTTCAGGTGTAACATTTTTGTTTTGACAATCATACATTTTAATTTTCTAGTTTTGACTGGTCCTTAATGTCTACACCTTGGGGTTTTCCCTCTCTTGACTTCTCAGTCATAACAGTCATGAACAGAATTAGCAACAAAAGAAGACAAATAAAAGGAAAACAAAACCCTTTTGTCTCTTTAGGTCTCCATACACTGGCTAGCCACCCCATCTGTTGAATTGTATGGCTAAAGCACTTCACACCTCAGTACGACAGCAAGTTAGAACATTAGAATAATTGTAACCACTCATCCCAACAAACTCCCCATCCTATTCACCTAAATTGTCCAAAATAATTTAAATCTGAGATCTAAAGGTCCCTAAAGTTCTACTTCTCCACCACACCACTTGGTAATTTCTTCTCTGTGTCTATAGTTCTTTGCATGACCAACAAAAAAAATCTTACATTTGCGCCCATAATAAGTTTCCAACTGTGTCCCCATGTTCTTGTTGCAGAATTTATTTTGAAGTAACCACTGGGATCTACTTTACTAGTTTCATTCAGAATTGTAAACACTTAAATTATGTCACCTGTTGATCCTCATTTTCCTTAACTTAACTTAAAATATTCAACACCTTCCAGCTTTCCTCATACCTCTGAGATCTGAACTCAGCTCAATCTGTCATCTCTAGACTTCTTGTGTTACTGTGTGTTTTTTTTTTTTGGGGTAATATGTAGACTACAACCGAACATAGTACACCAAGTGAGGTCTCATTAGTGTGTTATTTATATATATATGTATAACCCTCCTTCATTTATACTTCACACATCATGCTCTATAACCTGACATCCTATTAGCTTTCTTGATCGCTTCTGTATACTGTTTGGATGTAAATAGGGATGAGTTTACTATGACTCCAAGGTCCTTCTCATAAGGGGTATTTTTAAGTTCAGGACCTCTGATTGTGTGTTCAAGTTCTTCTCTCTATGGTCTGTTTCTCTTCGATACTTCCTCCAGCCAGTCAAGCCATTGCCCTAACTCACCTCCTGATTCAAAAAGCTCTCTTTTAAGGATCTAGGTCATCTCCAAGAAGTCTATTCTGTAAAATATATGGAAGGGGTCAGTAGTACTAAGGTGTTGTACCGCATTAGCCATTATGCATGTAGTGAAATGTCAAGCAAAATGACACCTTCTGGGCTTGAATTGCCTTGAAATGCTTGTATATTGTAATATTTTTCAAGCTTGTACAGTGGAACATCGGTTCACGAACGTCTCGGAACACATACAAATCGGTTTATGACCAAAAAGTTTACCAAACTTTTTTCATCTGTTCATGACCACACACTTGATATATGAACAAGCCAGTTTCCCTTTCGGTTTGTGTGCGCCAATGTTTTCCGCATGTGTTCAGTCTCTCCCTGTGCAGCGAGTGAGAGGGAGAGAGAGAGGGAGAGAGATGTCTGGACGCATAAGTCTGAGAAGGCAGTTAAAGAATGCACCGGACTTGTTTTTAAACAGACAGATCCGAGCATTTCACTTCACTTCTGTTTACAGCGATCAGTTCGTAGCATGCATTGTTGCAATGTTACTTTTCTTGGTGGTTTATTAAATTATGGATTTTTGAAATGTTCATTTTTTTCCCTGTGCTTAAAAGTCATTAAAAAAAGTGTTTTTAGCGAGCAGTTTGTAGCGCTATAGCGTGAACTCTTGCAGTGTTAGTTTTCTCAGTTGTTCAAGGTTTTCTCAGTGTTATTCAATGTTTTTACATTTAGTTTACAGTACTATTATGCTGTGCATTCTATGGTATAATTAACTATATTTGTGCTTAAAAATCTTAAAAATATATATATTTACATACAGTCCGTACAGTCTGGAACGGATTAACTGTATTTACATACAATCCTATGGGGGGAAATTACTTCAGTTCACGACCAAATCGGTTTATGACCAGAGTTTGGAACAAGTTATGGTCGTGAACCGAGGTTCCACTGTATATTGTAATCTTTTTCAAGATTGTATATTGTAATCTTTTTAGTTAGCCAACAAAAGGTGTCATTTTGCTTGACAACTCACTGGAAGGGGTCCAGAAGTAGTGAATAGTGCTGCCTTTTATCTATTTAGGGGACTTCTTCTACATCAGTGTCCCGGGACTAATCCCATTGTTCTCTTTCAGAGAGTAACTTTTGCTGAAAACAGCATTCCACTTTCTGTCAAGGAGAGTTGTGCCTACCATGGCTTCATTTTTTTCCCTCCGTTATTTCAGGACCTCAAAGGGCTTTGCAATGAACTGGTTTCCCTTTCCAGGGCTTTTCTTAGATGCATACAATTCTTTCAGCATATTCTCTAGTATTCGATAAACCTGATTTTGGATTAAGCAGGTTTTGAAAATGGCAATGACTTAATGATATGTTTTGCTGACCCCTCTTAGCTATTTCTAGAGCCCGGTGTTATGAACTAACATCACATGGTGCTTCTTCTATGAACTATGCACAAAGTCCATGTTGGCGGCTCCATTCAGTTCAATAAGCGTCTTTCAACTCATTTCTTTTCATTTTTCAATGTCACCTATGTGGTATTCATTTTTGTACTGTTATATATTTTTAATATAATGTGTCCCAAGGTAAATGTTTATACAAGAAACCTAGACTCAATTTGCTGTACAGAACAGTATTTGGCTGGTTAACTGAATGTAATTTATGTTTATGATATCCAAATTGTTTATCTCTCTATATATAAAAAAAAAATCCTGGTGGAATGGAAAAGCAAAGCGACAATACATGATCATCTCGACAGTTCTCGAAAGACATTTTAAAGACCCACAAGACAAAAAAGACTGGCAACGCAGCGTCTCATGGGGACTGTAAACATGAGACTTGGTGCCAACAGATTGTCCCAGGGCAGTCTCGAGGGGACGTGGAACATAACATTTTTGCAAGACACACTCTTCTTATCAAATAGGAGCACGGCCAGACAGCAAAACATTCAGTCATGTAAAGTCACGTGGCACACACAGATCATGTGCTGTCAGCAAAGAAGAAAGAGCAGTGCGGAGAAAAGAGACCCAAGGCGCGATACATATGCAGAGAAAGGTACAGAATATGAAAGCACTAACAGTCAAAATTATTGTAGTGTCCTAGCCAAGGTGAAGCCTTTTTTGTTTTAAGTGAATGTTAGGTCCGATCGAGCGAGGGCAGAGTACAGAACGGCAGACTGATAGCTGGGTGCTGATTGATGCGGTAAGGGGGAGGAGAGACGCATGGAAGGAGGGGTTGGAGAGGGTGATAGAAAGTTGTGTTTGGGGTTATGCAGTCGGTGATTGTTAAAGTAGAACTTTTGTGAGACTTTATTACGTCAATCACTACAGTATCAAAAAAAAGATAGTATAGATTACATTGACGCAAACAAAAGGAAATTAGTTTAGGTCAGAGATCTTCAAAAACGGGGTTTAACTCACATGCATTTATTGGTTACTTTGCAAAAAAAAAATTATTAACTGCTGATGATGTGGATCATTTTGTTAGTGCTGAAATTCCAAAAAGAGAAACCTATCCTAAATTATGGTACAAAATCATTAAACACAAGTCTCACAGACCTCATTTAAAAGATTCATCATATTGGGACACAAAAGATTCCAAATATTGTTTTTACAGAAGTTCTGAAATAAAAGTGAAACTAATGAAATAGCAACATTTCAAAGAAAAAAAAATCTAACAAGTATGTATCCGGAAAACCAAACACGGGGGTTGGTGAGCGAAGCGAGCAGGGGGCAAAGCCCCCTTGTAACTTTATATTATTAAGTAGCTGTTTGTTCCTTGAGTGCAAAACCTTGCTGTATTTGCATATATGCATAAATACATAGCAGAAATGATAGCTTAAAGTTTAACAATTTTCTCATTTGTTGGCATCCTAAAATGAATTAATTTGTACATGTTGTATTGAAATCTTAC
The DNA here is from genome assembly GCF_016835505.1 of Polypterus senegalus. Classification (NCBI taxonomy): domain Eukaryota; kingdom Metazoa; phylum Chordata; class Cladistia; order Polypteriformes; family Polypteridae; genus Polypterus; species Polypterus senegalus. The sequence continues at coordinate 55,925,447 of NC_053163.1, forward strand.
AGACTGTGTATTGAATATCAGTTATGTGCTATATTTCGTAGTTTTAATAAAGGACACCTACCTGTTCCCAGTGATTTATTCTCAGAGGTCCTCAGCTGAATGGCAGTAAACTTTGCATTCTGGGAGGCCTCGATTCATTATATACTTTTACAAAATAAATTGCTGGTGCTGTTTAACCTCTAAAATTATGCAGAGTATTGCACAAAGACTCTAGAAGTTTAAAATATAAGATGAGAATATTAGTAAGAATTTTAACAAACTGATGGACTTGCTTCTAAAAGTGATGTCAGACAAATGTAAACAATTATTGGAAGTGATCAAATCTCAATTAAATAGAAAGAGCCTTACAAGAGGTTCCCTGATTAAGGTCAGAGGCTAGCATGCCTACCCGTGAGAATTTTATTTAACGTCAGTCCTGATGGGGCCCACTTAAAGCAGTCAAATATGCCCAGGGGTGTCAGTAACGTGAATTTCTGTACCTTGATTTATATTCAGTGTTCATGTAGGCAGCCTATAAATAAGGAGAACTGCCTCACCTTTTACCCCTGCGCTGTTTAAACCACCAAGGGACCAATGAGGGAGCTCTTTTCAATTTTAAATGATATCGATCTAACGGAACAGAATCTTTAGAAAAAAACACTATAAACTTTAGAATAACATTTTAGAACATTTGAATAATGATTTTATTTGAAAGCTTTACATAAGGAATATGTAACTGAGCTTTCTTTTAAAGGGGGAGATTATTGTATTCCAATCCAATACATCATAGAAGTTTGTTTAAAGAATAATAGAGAAAGAGTATTTAGGTGAAGAGTCACTATTGACCTCCTTTTACAGATTTCTATGTTACCTAAATTTATAAAGGGAGTCAGTTCCCAATTCACTTTGCAGGGTCAAGATAAACAATATGTCTGCAAGGTGATATATTGTATGTCGGAGAAAAGAGTTTCACAGCTACACTTCAAACTTTAAAACTGTTGTTTTTTTATCTTTAGATGATTTTTTTTCTGAAATAGTAAAATATATTAAACACACCAAATGTAAAATGCACAATATAGTTTACTTAGCATTTCATAAAGTACATAATACATTTCCACACAGAAATTAATCTTGAGGCTAGAAGTAGTACCTTATAAATTGGAGGATGTCAACATTTTCATTATTCCTTTTTTAATGGAGATTATATGTTAGGATTTCTAAGGCTAAAAAAGCCATGTGGGTGTAGGATAAAGTGGGCATTGCTCATTCTGCTGGGCTTTTTAGTGGCACACAAGGCTTGCCAAGACTGCAGGTTTAGTAAGGATGCAGGAAACCCCAATCAACATCCCTGAGACAATGACTTAATGGTGGCTCTTTCCATAGCAGGATCAGCCTGTACTTCATCTGATAGCAAAGGTATAAGTCAGAATGCAAACTGATATCTTTGCAGATGCTCCTTTAGTACAGAAGGCACCAAATTGACACTCAAGTCTGAACAAAGAGCTAAAATACAATGAATGGCAACTGTGATGGACAAAGCAATGTCCCTGATAATGGCTATGTAACCTGAGGTGACTTAAATCCATTCACACCTTCCTTCAAAATATTGCTGCTCTCAACTCTTCTCTGAAACCAATTCTTCTATTAAACCTGAAAGCTGAGAAGTCACTCCCACTTTGGGGAGCTGAAAGCCAACAATCTCTCAAACACTGCACCAGAGAGTGAGCCCAATCTCAGAAGACAAAGAAGTAGCCATTACTTAAAGAAGGGAACTTCAGCATGTAAACTCTTATGCCAGAAACAGTCATTTTTTTCCCCTGTGATGTTGCAGAGGACATTGCAGAAAGCCTAACAGCAAGCTAAGAGAAGCACAGCACTCCATGAACAAAGAACTACATAGCAAAGAGAAAGAGTGCACTCCAATGCAAGGAGAATACTCCACTTGAACCCAGAGAAGCCACAATAGCAACAGCTCCACACAACATCAGATGCCATCCATTATGACTTGGTATTGTAAAACTGTTTATCTATAACAAGATAAATTAAAAGTCTAAATAGTAAGTAAATAGCCAGTCTCTTCTATGTTATATGTTTGTCTCATCTGTCTTGGATTATGTCTTCTGTGCCAATATACATGCAGTTATCATATTTCTGTAATTCTTGTGTTTAACAATAAATTGTATTTTGCAGTTTCATAAAACAGTGTGCTTCAGTTAATTTGTCATAAGTCTAAAGGCTGGAAATCACTCCTACAGAGAAAGGTATGGAAATAAGGTGGAAACATTTCTGAATTATTTAATTAGGTACTGGAATTGCAGAAGGCAAACTAATCATTAATTAACCAAGTGAGAATCACTAACTTTTCTACTTTATTTTGTCATCCCCTGGGGTAGCCAAGTTAAAATCCATTGTTCTTCCTACATTTTATTGGCAAGCAAGTTAAATTCTCACTTTACATGCAAGTGGGGGTTTAGTAAAGTTGCATTTGTGCATCCCTCTTAAATCTGCTGTCTGAACAGGCCTTGTTGCCACCTAGCAGAATGGGAAATGCCCACTTTATCTTACATGGGAGAACCACATTTGAACAGTAAACTGTTTACTTTATCAAAACATGTATCTTGACATGGCAATTAAAACATTAGCTGGGTCTTTGTATTTTTTTTTCATCAATAATCAAGAAGGACTTAAATAAAATTCTTTGTGTTATTGACACCAAAAGAAGCTTTTCTTAAGGTCTTACATAGCAGTATATGAGTAATAGTTGCATTTTTGTAGTAGCTAAACTAAAGTGTTACCAATAAAATTTGTTAAAATAACAAGAATGTGAGTAGAATAAATGTATGAGTAGCCATCCATGCATTTTCTAAACCTGCTTAATTGCACCAAGGCCTCAAACAGAACGTAACATGGTCCTAACAACATAAGTAAAAAGCAGGAACCAACTCTGGCCAGGGCCATCTTAAGATCATAGGCCCCCGGGCAAAGTAGTGCACTGTGGCCCCTGTTTCGATAGTAAAACAGAAACATACATAGGCATCAGAATCACTGTGGACCCCTATGCTCCTGGGGCCCCCAGCTGGTGCACATATGTTAAGACAGCTTGGACCCTGGGCAAGAAGCTGGGTCCATTGTCATGGGGTTGAATGATGCCAGTCAGGATTAAACACTGTCCTGATCGCTTAACCCCAAATACTTTTCACTAGAATTTTCCAAAAGCAGCATTTTGCACACTGTGGCTTCTAGTTGACTGTGATTATGAATAGTTGCAGGCGTAGGTACCACAGGTCTGCTGTTATGGATTATACTGTGCTCCATCACTTTGGGAAGTGGAAGATGTGTCTCACCATCTACGGAATCAATGACAAAATTGCTTCACTGTTCAGATTTAACTGATCCAGTAACAAGGTCTTTTTCTAAATTTTGAAGTTGTCGTACCTTTTTTATTTAACATTTTGAAACAGATTGCTTTGATAGTCCACTATCACATATATCATACCACTCCCTTTATAGCATTCAACTAGATAAACATTCAAAAAGAGATAACTGGAGCATAAATTTTAAATGAAATGATTGCCACATACCTCAGTGTATTTAGATGTTTCAACTATGTAAATAAATCTTCTTGTTATTTTATTAAGAAGGTGTAGATGAGGAAAGCAGTGGAGTCATGCCTAGAGGAAGAGCAGCCTGATGCATGTATCTCTCACTCGGAATATTTTCCAGTTTTCTAATAGTTATTTAATGTATAATTGGACAATGCACATAATTTTAGAAGATGTTCTCTTTAAAGAGTTTCCAATGCTTTGCTTTACTTTTCCAGGATCTTGCACAAATATATTGTTCTCTCATCAGGTTGGGCGGCCCAGTACAGACTCTATTATGGAATGCCCAGGAAGGAGTGAGCGGCCAGTGAATATGTCTGACTTTACCTTAGACTTTCTCTTTTGCAATGTTCACCTCCTCTGTTTTCAAATGGCCATAGCTCATTCATTAACTAATGGGCAGATATTCTTGGTTTCCTTTTATGTTAGTCAGCATCTACTTTGTTTTCTTTGGGTTTTAACAAATGTGCATTTTTATGTTTTGTCACACACGTGCGAATAGGAGGATGTTGTATGGCCCAAGCAAAGGTTATTCCACGCCAGGCCAGGGGGTGGCAGGGTGCACTAAACCTTCTCCTGTGATCTCTGCAGACCAGCCATGGCAAAACCTGTCTGATTCAGAGCAGATGACGTCCCTCCCAGGTCTGGCACGCAGAAGAATGTCACTTCTTATTCCAGCACCCAGAAGAATATCACTTCTGGCACAAAATCTGTCATCAGAAGAACATCACTTCTGGTTCCCTTAAGTCACTTCCTGTCTGATCCCTTAAAGCTGCCATCTTTTCAAACCCTCAGCAGTTCTGTTTTGGACTCCATAATGAGAACATCTCTGTACTATTTAAAAGCCTTTTGCAGCCAGGAATAATATACGGGTGGCTGCCCCAAACCTTTTTAAGTGTGTCGAGTCTATTCCTTTTACAATGTACTTTAGAAATTAGTATGATCTATACTTGCATTTTACCTAAGAATTTATTCATAGTGCTCTGTGCTTGCACTCAGCGAAGAGCTGTATATAAAAATAAGCTTGTATATAAAAGATCAAACATATGCTGTATCTGAAACAAAATTAAAAAGTGGTCTTTGTTGTATAATTCATATATGTTTATAAATTTAGCTTTGAATTCGTAATGACACAGAAATTCTTTACTCATGACTTGTCATATAAGGCCACATGATCACATTTTTTTTCCTAAGATCCTCACTTTTTTACTGCAGTTAATACCTAAAGTTTTTGTTTTTTCCATATTTAATGTAAAAAAAATGACTGCTCAGTCAGGGGGTTAAGAGCACTGAGGCCACCTGGTACTACAGGTCATAACAGTATAGCCTTGTGTTGTCTGTATACAGTAGCTAATTTCACACATTTTTGATGTACAATCACTGTAGCAGACGGTTTCCAAATAGTTCAAAACAGAAAGGCTTTCCAGCAGTTAGTATAACTACAATTTGAGATCATTCTATTATCACACAAGGATATAGCTGAACATTAAGGACATTCCATTAACTTGTTAGCTTATGGGTTTGAAACAGAATCTTCCTTTAACTACATGAAAGCTACATTCTATTGTAATTAAACAAAAACTACAGTAAATTTACCATTATTTATTTTGTTTTTATTGATTATATTTTGAAACAGATAACTTTCCATGCAGTCAAGTCAAACTGAATGAGGCAAAGCAAAATTCAACCCCCACTCGAGTGAAAAAGAGGAGAGCCAATAACAAAAGGCTACTCTATAAAAGGAACAAGAAAGGGAGAGTATCCTTTTCCCCAAAATTTAAGCTTATTCTAAAATGTTACTGGTTAGATCCTGCCATATTCTTATAAAGTTTTGAAAAGATCCTCTAAGTGAGAATTTGATTTTTACAATTTCATTAATATAGAACATCAATTATCCACTGACTTAAAAGTGGTGGGATAAGATTCTTCCAGTTGAGCAAGATAAGTCTGCATGCTAGTAGTGTAGTAATGGAAATTACAGTTTGTTTGTCCTTCTCCACTTTAACCGTGTTTGGGAGTACACAGCTGTTAATGGGTTCAGAGTGATTGTAACACCGAGGCTGAATGAAAGGCATGCAAGGATTTTTGTCCAAAATGTTGTTATTTTAGAACACGCCTAAAATATGTGACCCAGTGACTCTGGAGCTTGATTGCAACGTTCACAACTTGAACGTTTCCCAGGAAGCATTTTGGACAATTTTAATCAAATTAAATGCGCTTGATAAAAGATTTTAAGTCGAATGACTGAATTCTTTGTGCATATGGAACTAGAGTGTATTCTATGCATGGCTGTCTTCCACTCTTTTGCTGAAATAAGTGACAGATACTTTCCCCAATGAGCTCTGGGGTCTATGAAAGGAAGGTCACTTTAAAGTATTTTATTATAAATTGTAGAGATGGTATCTGAGTCTTCAAGACTGATCAATATTTCTGGAACAGAATAAGGTGGGAGGTGAGGAGAATTGGACAGGTCCTGTTTAGCAATGATTTTAGCATGAGAATAGCAGAAGGAATGTGTTGATGAGTAGTTCAGTTTGTTTGTAGAATTCGAAAAAATTATCTATATTCAGGTCTTTAATTGATTTAATCCCAGACATTTTCCAGACATTGAATAGTGTATATGTTTGAGTGGGTGGAAAAAGATGGTTGTCATGTAGGGGTGCAATAGATAAAAGCTTCTACATTGTGCTTCCTACATTTGTGTCATATTCTGAGAGAGTGAAGGGCAATTGGATTAATAGTGTATTAATGGTAATTTGTATCAATTGTAGAACAAAGGAGGAAATATAAAGAAGTACTGCAAAATTTTATTTCAATTGCAAACCAGGGGGGTATTTTCCGTACGTCACTTAAATCACCCGAGATCAGATGCTTCATCTTGGATGAGTTAATGCCGGTGAAACTCGTCCGGGATAAGTCGGTTTTTCAAATGCAGCCGTGTAGTAGATTAGTCTAGCTGGATCTAATCATCCGAGATGATTGCGCGTGCCCGAGCTGATTGAAAAGCCCATATATATTGAGTCTAGAAAACATGATCAGCAAGTCTTTGATAGGATGTAATAAAATGACAAAAGAACGGGCAGATTTTTTCACACAGGTGGAGCAGGACCTTTTATTCGAAGGATATGAAGAAGTTCAAGATTTAATATGCACAAGGGGTAACACTGAAAAGCAGCCCAAACCAGAAAAGACGGCTGGCAAAAAGTGGCCGAGAAATTAAACGCCTAAGTAATGTGCATTGTACTTACTGAATGCAACGTTTCATTTCCTATGTGTCAGATTAATTATTATTTAATATGTCATAATTCCAGTTCAAACATGAGCACAAGGAGAACGTGGGAACAGGTTAAAGTGAAGTATAAGAATATACTTCAAACTGGTAAATATTGGTATATAACTATTTAAAGAATTGTTGACATAAAGAATCATATATAATATAAAAAACATTAATTTTAAAGCTAATAAGAAGGCAGACAAGGAAAAAACAGGTGGAGGTCAACGCGGTCCAGACCTAACCCCTGAAGAAGAGTTGGCTCTCCAGCAAAATGCTCATCACCCTGTTTAAGAGGGCATACCAGGGGGAAGCTCCTCCTCAGAACCAGTGGCAGGATGCAGTCGTCACTTCATTTCAGGTAAAGGATGGTTATTGCATTTATTTGTCCTCAATGTGTGCCATAGGTATGTTCCATATAGCCCTCTTTTTTTGCTGGGTCAGTTGCAGGGAATGTCATGTCCCTAGAACCTGTGTCTGAGCAACGAGATATTGACGAAGGTCAAATATTTGATGAAGACACTGTGTCTGATTAATCATCAGGAGGAGAGGTAAATTTTCCAAATAATGTTTGATCAAACTCCACTATGATCAGTCCCATGTGCCCCAATCACATTTGGAAATCCTGGGTATTGAGAATGTTAGGCTGATTGTGAGATTCTTTATGAAACTGTGGGTGTTTTTGTCTGTGTATTACATACCTGCAATGACATGAAACGCCTCTTTTATTGTCTGCACACGCAGGTGTCAAGGAAACACTATGAAAACCCGAAGGAAATATTTCAGAGCCAAACAGACTTTACGAATTGCCTGGCAAACTGCACTTTTAGATACATTTTCCGCATCGCCTACAGTATATAAAAAAAAAGTGGCGCTTGCAAAAAACCTCAAAGCAATGCATACTGTCTGTGTTGTTGTGAGAGCCCGACTTCGCCTAGTTTGACTTTGAATATATAAGGTGCTAATAAATCTTTGAGGTACAATATTCCCCCCCGGCTAAAGTGGTATCTTTCGAAAATAATTTCCTCCAGGAGCAATAAAGGATCTTGCCGATCATGCAAAACCCTCTCTATATGAAACTCTCTTCTTATAATTTGTGCACCAATATCAATTGGTCGCTCATTCATGAACTGCGAAGCCATGACAGAATGAATTCCATGCACGGACACTGATTAAGTGTGTGAGCTAATCCTTCTTTACATAGAACAAACCCGCTCCGAGCAGGATTGAGGATTTGGATGTGCTGCTGTGACAACACATCCAGCAAGAGTTTCGAAAAACCGACATATCCAGGATCATGCCAAATCGTCAACAGTTACATCCGGCTAAATGAGTAATCCTCGTACAAAAATACCCCCCAGGCTTGTGTATATTCATCGATTTGTTTCAATATCCGGGTCTTTATAGCTTCTATATTTGCCACCCAGTAATAAAATTGAATGTTAGGTAGTACTATGCCACCTTCTGCCTTAGGTCATTGTAGAGTTGTCCTTTGAAAGTGTGGATGTTTCAAATTTCAAATAAAAGAAATTATGATTAAGTCTAATTTCTTAAAAAATGATTTGTTAATGTATATGGGGGTGTTTTTAAATAGGAAGAGAAGCTTGGGAAAGGTGGTCATCTTAACAATGTTGATTCTCCTTGCTTATGGAGGGCAGACAATCTAGTCACATCCTGTTCAATTTTTTGCAGACATTTTTTCAAAAAATAGCTTTATATTTGCTTGTAATCTTCACCCCTAGATATTTAAACTGATCTGCTAAGATAAATGGAAAGGTGTCCAGTCCAATATTATATGTTAGAGAATTCATTGGAAAATTATTCAAATTTATTTTAATTACAGATATTTTTTGAAAATCTGGTAATGCTTTTAGGATTGCTGGCACAGAATTTTGAGGGTCAGATATATACAGCACCATATCATCTGCATATAGTGATATTTTCTGTTCAAGTCCTGCTTTGACAATCCCTTTATCTCTGATGTGTTTTGAAAGTATAAAGCTATTCGATGAATGGCATTTGCAAAGAGCAAAGGTGATAAAGGGCATCCTTGTCGAGTAACACATTCGAGTCAGTGGATAGTGTCCATGTCTCGCAACCATATAGCAAGACAGGAAGAACCAGGACTCTAAAGACTTGGACCTTCGTCCTTTTGCATAGATATCGGGAGCGCCACACACCTCTTTCCAGTGACTTCATGACCCCCCATGCTCACCCATTCCATCTACTGACTTCACAGGAAGAGTCACTATAGACATGAATGTCACTGCCAAGGTAAGTAAACCTCTCAACAAGTTCAACACTCTCTCCGCAAACAGACACACTGCTGATGGCTGTGCCCAAGAGGTTATTAAAGGCCTGGATCTTGGTTTTTATCCAGGACACTCTCAAGCCCAGACACTCAGACTCCTCACTCAGACTCTCGAGTGCCCCAATTAGAGCCTCCATTGACTCCGCGAAGATCACAGCATCGTCTGCAAAGTCAAGATCCATGAATCTTTCTTCACCAAAAGATGCCCCACAGCCGCTGGACCCCACGACCTTGCCCAACACCCAATCCATACAAGCATTTTTTTTAAGAAAGATATGAAATAATCTATCCTCTTAAAAATGCCTTCAGAGTTTCCCAAAGTATACCTACTGAGACCTCTGAGGATACATTAGTCTCAAGAAAATAATCAGTTTGCTTGGATATGAATTCTGTACAGTTCTCATTAGCTAATGACAGCGGGTTAAGATGTCAGCTGCAAGATGACCATGTAGGATGAATTTAAGCACCATGATCAGAGATAATAATAGTGTTATACTTACAAGATTTGATAGTGGGCAAAAAAAAAAAAAAAACATTAATTCAAAACATTTGCTTTTATATTCACCAAAATAATCTTATCTCGTTAAGTAAGTATGAAACCAATTTAAAAGACTACCAGAAAGGCCAACACACTGTTTAATGCAATTAATGAAAATGTCATGCCTGTACTAACAAATCCAGTGCTCAACTCAAAGAGAACCAGGACTAAAATGTTATTCAAATCTGCTGGTTTGCATAATTTATTAACAACTTTGACCATAGCAGTTTCTTTGCCATGATTAGAACTAAAACAAAACTGGTACTTTTTTTTTCCAAGTAATAATATAGCTATTGAAGTTTTCGCCAGTTGCATTTCTCTGTTGCATTGGCATTTGTTCTGTGGATAAAGATTGTGATAAACAAGACATTGCTTGTCTGAGTCCTGAAGTGCTTTACCTACCTTGAAAGTGTGAAGATGTTTAGAACAGGAAAACATTTTAATTTTGAACACAGTGTTTGGTGTGCAACTGGACAGCTGTCATTAGGCTGTTACATCTGTCTAGAGCTGTGGACACTCACATGGATTTAAAAACTTTGGTATTTGCTGGCTTTCTTTGTATAAACTCTGAAAAGCAGAAGGGTGAAAAACAAATTACATGTTCTTGCTTGGCTCAACCAAATCAACTTTACCAGCAGCCAATATGATATGCACTCTACAGTTGGGTTGGCGCCGGTGTGTGTGGCTTGCCGTCTGTCCCTGCCAGTGTTGTGTTTGTTTGTGTTGATTTTATTGAGTGTTATGATAAATGTAAACACTCTCTTAGTGTATGATCACCAAACTCTATTGGATCTCCGACTTTCTGGCAAAATTTTGGCAAATTGGAACTATGCTGAGCATGAAACCTTTCCCACGTTCCTGTCGGAGATTCCGTACCACCTGTGGCGTGTCCCGGCTTCACCTCGCCGGCGTAGGCGCGGCCGTCATCAGGGGCGCCGCAGTGGTTGGCTAGTGAAGCTGAAAGCTTCTTTGGGGTGTCCTTCTACACCTTTATCCAGGGAGTGCGGAGCGGTGTCCCGTTTCCTTGTCTCTCTGCGTTCGTTGGATCCTGTCGACACCTGGCTGGTACCTGTCATCGGTCTGGATGGGACGTTCCAGGCCCGCAGGCCCTGCTCTCCTCGTCCCCGCTGGCGTGGGGTGAATCTGCGGAACCTGCGGCCTCTGTGTTGGGCTTCCAGGATGCTTAACGACGTGGATGCTCCGCTTCCTGCCAGGATTGGCCTGGTTAATGCTCGATCCTTGGCAAATAAAACTTTTGTCCTGAAGGATTTTTCGTCCCGAGGACTGGATTTTCTCTGTGTGTGTGAGACGTGGCTGAGCGATGGTGAGTCCAGCATCTTTTCAGAACTGCTACCGGATGATTTCTATTATTTTAATTCCCCACGGATGTCGGGCCGAGGAGGAGGGACAGCAACGATTTTTAAAAGTCACTTTAAATGTAAGCAGCTGTCACCATCGTCGTTATTCACCAGTTTTGAAGTGAGTGTGTTTGAGTTGGGCTGCTCTCACACAGTGTTGTGTGTGGTGCTTTATCGCCCCCCAAAATACAACAAGGACTTTGTGAACGACTTTGCTGACTTCTTGGCTAAATATTTGCCAAAATATGATTGTGTTCTTATTGTTGGAGATTTTAATATTCATGTCTGTTGCCCTGATATGCTGATGGTAAAGGGCTTTTTAAACCTTATTGAATCTTTTAATCTTGTGCAGTATGTGGCTGGTCCCACAAATGAACGTGGACACACACTTGACCTTGTCTTATCACATGGTTTGCCTGTTTTTAACTTAGAAATTTGTGACGCTGTGTTTTCTGATCATATGCCTGTGATATTTGAAGTTTCTCTTGCCTGGACCACGGTTAAACCTCGCGCTGCTGCTCGGCGCTGTCGTGTTTTTAATTCTTCCACTGCTGAGCAGTGTTCAACAGCTTTTAAGCAGAACTGTATCATTCCAGAGTTTTCATGCTGCCAGACTGAGGAGCTCAGCTCATGGTTTTATTCCACCTGTCGGACTGCATTGGACATTGTTGCTCCATTGAAAACCAGGCAACCTAAAACTAAATCTGAGCCCTGGTTAAATGAGGTGACTTATGCTGTTAGACGCGAGTGCCGTCGAGCTGAACGCAAGTGGAAAAAAGACAGACTGCAAGTGTCACTTCAGATGTTAAAGGACTGTTGGCGTCATTATCAAACAACTGTAAAAGATGCAAAAAGAAAACACTTCTCTGACATTATTGTGTCAAATTGTCACAATCCCTCTGTTTTGTTTAAGACCATTGACTCTGTTCTTAATGTACCACAGACTGACTGTATCGAGGCCTCTCTTACTGCCTGTGAAAATTTTCTACACTTTTTTACTGAGAAGGTTTCCTCTACTAGGGCTCAAATCTCTCCTCTTGCTCATGACCCCTTAGTCCGTGTCCCCTGCTCTGCTGTCTTTGACAGGTTTGAGCCTGTGACATTGTCATTTTTACAGGAGATTGTTGGTCATTTAAAACCTGCAAGGTCCCCAAATGATGGTGTCCCGCCTCGACTCTTTAAAGAGGTTTTATCCACAATTGGACGGCTGGTTCTTGAACTGGTAAATCATAGTTTGTCATCAGGTGTGGTCCCTAAGGATTTTAAACATGCAATGGTTCAACCTCTGATTAAAAAAACGGCTCTAGATCCTTTAGCTCTTGCAAGTTATAGGCCTATCTCCAAACTACCTTTTCTTTCTAAAATCCTTGAAAAGATAGTTCACAACCAATTGATGGCCTTTCTGGAAAAACAAAATATTTTAGAGGTTTTCCAATCTGGTTTTAAACACTTACATAGCACAGAATCAGCCCTTTTAAAAGTTTTTAAAGATATATTTTTAGCTACTGACTCTGGCGACTGTGTTGTTCTTGTGCTTTTAGATTTGACAGCTGCGTTTGATACAGTGGACCATGCCATTTTACTCTCTCGTTTGGAGCCGTGGGTGGGCATGCAGGGTATAGCACTAGAGTGGTTCAGGTCCTACTTGGCTGAGCGAACCTTTTGTGTCAGTCTTGGTGACTATGTGTCCTCTTCCACTCCTCTCTTGTGTGGTGTCCCACAAGGCTCAGTTTTAGGCCCCTCCTTTTTTCTTTGTATTTGCTCCCTCTTGGTTTTATACTTAGAAAACATGGTGTTGGGTTCCACTTTTATGCGGATGACTGTCAGATCTATGTTCCTCTAAAGAGAAAAGGCACATTTTCTGTACAGCTATTACTTCAGTGCCTTGATGATGTTAAATCCTGGATGGCTTTTCATTTCTTAAAATTCAATGAAAAAAAGACTGAGATGATCGTTTTTGGTGGCCCCACTGAGACCCCTAAAGTGTATTTAAGTTCCTTGGCCCAGTACAATAAGCCAATTGTCACAAATCTTGGGGTCAAGGTGGATGCTAATCTTAAATTTGATAGCCAGATTAAGTCGGACATTTAATCAAGCTTTTTTCAGTTGAGGTAGTTGGCTAAAATAAAGCCAATTCTTTCCCGGCACCATTTTGAAACAGTAATCCATGCCTTTGTTACAACTCGGCTGGACTACTGTAATGCACTTTATGTAGGAGTCAGTGCCTCATCGATTACTCATCTCCAGAGGGTCCAAAAAGCTGCTGCTCATCTTTTAACTGGCACTTGGAAATTTGGGCACATTTCCCCTGTTTTAGTTACACTTCACTGGTTGCCCGTTTCTTTTAGGATCCATTTTAAAATTCTTTTATTTGCTTTTAAAGCTCTTCATGGCCTTGCCCCACCCTATCTCTCTGAGCTCCTACAGCCTTATTCACCCACTCGCTCTCTCAGGTCAGCTGATCAGCTGCTCCTGAATGTACCAAGGATTAAGCGTAAACTTAGAGGAGACCGTGCTTTTGCTATAGCAGCTCCCAAGCTATGGAATGATTTGCCTCTAGAGATTAGACAGGCCTCTTCTCTGTCTGTTTTTAAATCTCTTTTAAAAAACCATCTCTTTACCCTGGCCTTTGACATCTTGTGAGAAGTTCGTTTTAGCTCATTTTACTTTTGTTGTTTTTAGCTGATTTTATCCCATTTTATATTGTTTTATTGTAGGGCTGTTTTATTTATGTATTATACCATTTTTATTCTATTCTTATTTATGTGCAAGAATGTTGTGTTGTTTTACCTATCAACTATTTATTGTACAACACTTTGGTCTTGTGCTGGTTGTTTTAAAGTGCTTTATAAATAAAATTGGATTTGGATTGGATTGGATTGGGTTAGTTCCCGTAGATGTATCCAGATAAAAGAGGTCCGGCATCTTGTTTGGTAGCCTTCAGATCAGACAAAACTCTTCTAAATCAGAAGATCATTAATTGGCCATTGAGAATTTTCATTTAACATTTCCAATATAATCTGCAGCCCACAAACTAGGCCTCTGACATTGACAATCTTAATACATTTTGCATTTTCCTACTGTGAGGTCACGGTCTCCAATGGAATTGAGAAATGAAGATATTGGAGCCAAATAATTGTCAAATTTGGCAGGACAGTGGTACAGCACACCATCGAAAGTGAAAGCAACGCGTGTCACACTAGGGCAGCATAGCTATTTATAGCCTTATCTGTGTCTTCTTTTTTTTAAATAGCCATCGAGATCATGGGCACACTTACATTGAGAGAGGGGGAGGTGTGTTGTATTTGTGCAGCTTCTCAATGGTTTGTGTCTTGCGTGTCCGTGGCACACAAACCTGATTTATGTGGTGTTGTGTGCTGGAATTGGACAGTGTGAAAGAAACAGCTGGACACACAACAAAGGTTTGGGGCAGCCACCCGTATAGTTTCCCAGGCTGAAAAAGGCTTTAAAGTAGCATACAATGTGTTCAGGATAGAGTCTAAAACAGAACTGATTAAGTATGGAGGATAAGGGGATTTTATAGGTGGTTCACAGGAAGTGGTGTCCTTGGGGCCGGGACAGAAAGTGACGTCCTCAGGGCCAGGACAGGAAGGATTTCTTGTGTTTGGTCTGCGGGGAGAAAATATTGAGGTTTAGTGCACCCTGCCACCCCCTGGCCTGGAGTGGAATTGGCATTTCCTGGTCCCTTTGGTTGACTTCCAAGTGCCTGTGTGTGACAACAGCATCTAATCAGGCAAGATCTGCTGCCTGTTGCACTCTTCCGCTGCTAGTAAAAGGGAAAGGAGGCAATGTGCATTGCCTCGTTAAAAAGAAGCTGGTCATGCAAGTTTACTAAAGCCCCGGGCAAACGTTTAAAATAATAGAGCGTAGTACTTACCAGAGGAGAATACAACAGCATATGGGATATTGGAAGAGAGAGGCAGCTCCTTACAGAGAGTGAGCTGGCAATTGCCTCATGAAATAGTAGGGTTCGTGGAGAAGGGGTCAGCGCAGTGTGAGCAGCATCACTGCATGCTCTCTAATAGGGGAACAAGAGGACATCATTGGGCATTGGGCGTCACAGTCCCCCTTCAACCTATAAAACAGGAGAATAGACACTAAAGGTCAACTTTTGGCCAGATTGGGTGTCTGACGAACCTTCAGGACTTCAAATAGAGTGAAGGCAGAGTGGTTAGCATGAGTTAAAGCCCATGCATACAGATAGGGGGACATTAACAGTGTTTAATTATTTATTTGTTTATTTATTTATTTTCCCTTTTCCTGATTTTGTGGAAGAGAAGAGGAAAGTACAGTGTTTTTGTAAATATTTGCTTTTTGTTGATTTTCATAATTTTTGCCGTGGATGTGTCATTAGGATTTCTGTTTTATTGAATGACACCGCATTTTGCTTTGGATTTTTGTTTTTTCACCATTTTTGTTTGTAGCACCTGTCAATAAAGAGCACATGTTTTTCTTCGCTTTTATAATTTTGTGATGGTGTCTCTCTGATCTCATGCTTGGTACATGAACTACAAGAGCCCAGAAGGACATGATTGCACCAGTTGGTGCCTTCCTTGGTACAGTATCAAGTGAAGTCAAATGTGACAGTATTGCGTCTTGTTTGAAGTGTGGTGCTGCCTTAGGTTGCCCTCTGTGAGATATCTGTGACAGTGATGGATAATAAATAGCCTCAGGACATTTGAAGGCAGCCTAGAAACTTTAGTTGGAAGTCTAACTTTGTGTTTCATATCAGACTTTCCTCTCTCTTAATTTCTGCAAATGAATTTTATGGCCTTAGACAGTTCTTCATCAACAGTGATCTTACTTTCTGCAGCATATACATCTGCTACTGTGGCTCCCATCTTCCACTGCTGTCTCCTTCTGGTGTGTGCAGTGCCATTTGCATGCTAGCATTTCTCAGATTTATGTCTTCACCCTTTGTTACAAAGGTTGCTTTGGCTTCTGCTGTGCAAGTTGCTGATGTTGTGGATGACTTCATTCTTTTAGGGCTAATTTTTTTTGTTTCTTATCTCCCAGGGCTGAATATTTTTCCAATAACTAACATTTTTTAAAAAGGAACAGAAAGCAATTTTTAACATATCAAATCAACAAAAAATATTTACTTTTGACAAATGTTACTGTCTTGCATGTTGTATGAGTCTGCATACTCTATGATTTCACATACATATCACATACATTTTACACAGCAAAGTCCTGCAAAGTCTGATCTCGCTCAAAGCAGCCAATTTCAGTCATTGCCACATTGCATTGCTTACAATACGTGTTGCTTTGGTGCCTACTTTTCAATTGTCTGTTGCTGCACTTTCTCACATATATTGTTAGTGTGTACTGTAGAGAGACAAGTCACCCTTTTGCCATTGTGCCATTCCACTGCCACCAAGTTTTCTGCCCGCATGAAAACCATATTGTCACCTCTTTTCATCTTCTGAAACTTTATGAACTTTATGCATGGCATTATAGCCTGGCTCACCCCATGGGATTTGCTTCTGTTTATTACAGAAGTGAATAAAACTTTGCAGCAGCACATACCTATCACAATGCTGCATAACCTGTCCAGCCACCAGGGGACAAAGCACGTTTGGACCAATGCTCCCTGAAGTTATATCACCAGTTCTGTCCCATCTCTGTTTGTAATACCACAGCACGCTTCATCTCGTCTTTTGTTGTGGGTTTACACTTTGAAAAACGAGAATGCGATGCAAACGCAGCCCGTGATTCAAAAAAGTTCTCTGCCTACCTGTTTATCTCGTCTGATGGTAGCTGAAAAGCAGCATCAGGAGAGAGCAGCCTGAAGTACAGCAGCTGGTGATCTGTCGTGTCCAACAGCGAGCCATGCTGTCTTGTGAAGTCCAGCAGCCAGATCGGCTCTCAACGGATCAATGTCTGTGTATTTATCCCACAAGAACCTTGCCGTAGATGCATCGGCGGCGCGAAGGCGCTCAACTGGCAGCAGATCCGCTGGCGCGGCATCGGCTGGTGTTTGATCAGCTGATGCTGGCTTCTCACTCTCTTGTCGATCTCCTGATCACTCTCAATAAAATCTGATTCTGAAAAATCAGAGTCCGACTCCGCGATAATGCGCAAAACATTGTCTGCCGAGTGTTTTCTTTTCTGCACTCACTTTGCTCCCTTCTCACATGTTGATGTCATCTTGCCATTGTTTACATTTCGCAACTCACGCACGCGCTAGGATTAGTTGCCGAGTCAACAAGTCTAGCATTCCTCCAAGCACAGAGGGAATGCCTGTGACGTGACAGTGAGATTTGTCGCCATTAACAGCTGATTATCGTCCTCTATCCCTGGATGTCGACTTTAGTCGACAATGCGCCCTCAACCCCTCCTGTCGACAAAAGTTGACATCCGCCCTAAAAGAGTTAAAGAACGAGGATGAAATAAACATAATAGTCACTTTTGCCATCTTCCATGCTGATGGTTTAATTGTAAAATAGGTACAAGGCTTACTTCCCAGGCAATGCCATCTATACAGTAGGGAACAATGCAGATAAAATCTAGCATTTGTGTAACAACTTTTTCTTGGAATGGCTGCTGTACTTCTTTATTGTGCTGGCCTCTCAGTTACCAGTCAGTTAAACATAAATCAAATCGTTGGAAAGTGGTAGCTATTCCTTTGAAAGCATTTATTTAAGTTGGAAGTGAGATACTGCTAAGTAAAGAAATATAAACAAATATTAAAGAAGTTTTTTTTAAAAATTAAAATGCAATATGTATGAAAATAACAATACAATACCAACACACTACTTACAAGATTATGTTGGAAAAGGCTATGTTTCACTTATTATCACTCAATTGACAGTTTTTACAAATACTGATACAAAGAGCAAAACTGTTAAAAATAACCCACCATGTACTGTATGTGTTTTTTACACATTTGTACATATCTACAAACAAGGGCTATGTGATACATGTTAGCAGCTATTTAATTTAATCAAGATTATAAACGATACTGATATTGGAAACATTAATTTACCACCTTACCTCAATCTTGTTAAGCAAACATAGTCTTGTTTTTTTCTTGTTTGTTTGCACTTGAAACAATTATAGTTATTTAAATATGCTCAAAATACCTAATAGACTCGCCCTGAACTGAAAAATCACACAGCTGCCTATTTTATCATGGACATGTTTTGGGGTGACCCTGTCTGAAAAAAATTAAATACTTTTATTCCCACATGCAGATTTCTTGTTACATAGACCTTCATATATGTCATCCACCCCAACTCCTATTTTCTTATGTTTGCACTCACATCACCTGGAAGGAGACAAAACTCACAGGCAAACAGACCAGCTTCACCCAGGACTGCTATGCTACACTCCACCTATTAATGGATGTCTGCTCTTTATTCATTTATACTCCATTCAGCAGAATAGAGCATATATTAAATGCAAGCAAGGGGAGCAGGCAATAAACCTTTATTCAGTCATTATAGTCTTTGACATTCTCAAATATTCTTAATGCGCTAAAAAAGGCAAAAGAAACTTAAAAGTAAATGGGTGTGGCAAATCAGTTATACAGCCTGACTTTTTGAGTGGCTGTCATAAATGAAGCTGGCAATCACATGTACATTTGTGTGCTGCTTAGTTTCTTAAGGTCACATTTCTGTGTGGCTGTGGCCTTTCTGTTTGACATTGACAAAAGACATGCTGATAATATTGGAATATCTGACCATTTCTGCCATATATTCAACATTAAAATACTGGTAACTAAAACTTTAGAGCAGCATATTGTTAAAAAAACATTATTTAAATGCATATGCACACCTATGTTTGCTAATATTATCAATAATCAGTCCTAATCTAGTGCTTGTTCAAGTGTAGCCAGTAATGTTAGCAGTATATTGGAATATTTTTTCTAAGGTGAGAGCTGCAGCTGACATAGTGGCCACTGAAAAAATTATAAAGAAATACTTTAGCACTAAAAAAAACCTTGGGAAACTCATAGAGTATTGAATCTCAGGAGAAAATAAAGCAATGCTGAGAGTAAATGGAGGAAAATTAAATTAATAATCTAGTGTGAAATATTAAAGGCATGTATATCTGAAAGTAATAAAGCAGTACGTCTTCAGAAGCAGTCCCATTTTCCAAAAATTATAAAAGACTAGCTGATTACCCGGTGACTTTGTTCACTGAGTGCAAGGGAAAAAAATAAAATGTAGTATATAAATTATTAAACAGTAAAACATTAACATGTAAGAAGTATAGATACATTGAGCAGTACTGGAGTGCTTTTGGGTAAAGTACATTTAAAAGGCACTATAATACAACAGATGAGTAACATAAACAGCAGCTTAAATGTATTTGGATCATCTCTCTGTAGCAGATCCCTTGTGAAAGGCGCTACACGATCGCTGTGGTATAGAAATTACATTTTCTATGCGATCCTGCAAATTTCTGCCTGACTACTTGCAGTACGTGCCTGTGATTTAAGAGAAAAATTATTCTGAGAAATGTGGACGCTGCCCTTCCGTGCTTAACGGGCAGAAGGTCCAAACAATTCCCAAGTCCAAAACTTAACATGAAGAGGTCGGTACATCTTCTTAGATATATACCCTCCATCTTCTTAAAATAATTAATCACAAAAGCAACCTTGAATGTTTAGTGACCTGAACTCACCTTAAGGGAGAGTAAGTAGTCGTGCAGCTCAATTTACAAAGAGAGTTTTGCTTTGATGACGCTGATTGCACTAATTCTCAAAGATTTCAACTCTCCCAGGACCTGAGGGGGACTCGAAGTGTCACAAACAGTGTGAGAAGAGATGACGCCGCCCAAAACTGCGAAGCTCTCGACCCAGCGGAGCAGCCCGACATTCCTCTCCTCCCAGCGTCTACTTTGTTCTCACGACCCCTCACCGCTGAAGGCGGTGTCATCTTCACATTGTTTACAGCTCGGTGCAGTTAAAAAGTAGAAAGACGCAAAGCTTTTTTCCTCATCTCTTCTACTATCAAGTACCACCAATTAAAAAAAAGTTATAATGTGGCATTTCTGCGACAGTCATGTGGATGAATAAATAAAACTCTGTCAGAACGTACCTGGCGGCGGGTGGCTCAGCGCTGGAGTCCAGAGAGAAGGGCTGGGAGAGGGCGAACTTCTATGGGATAGATCGGTGTGTTTGTGTTTACTTCTTTTCAATATGAGTAAAATAACTCTCACACAAATAATAACAATTTGTAAAGACGATATAAAACTGCCGTCCACAAACAAAGTGATTAGTTCCTGTATTATAATATGTTCTGTGGTCATACGTAATTTCCGTTTCAAACGTGAAAAGAATTTTATATATATAGATAATGCTGGAAATCCTAAAGACATCAACTGGTTGCAGTTTGCGCAGAATGCAGCAGCAAGTATCTGAACCAGAAAAACAAAACCCGAGCACATCTCATCAGTTTTTCCATCATTACATTGGTTATCAGTGTCATTTAGAATTGACTTTAAAATACTGCTAATGATATATAAAGCTTTAAATCCTTAGATATTATAATAGTGGTCTGCTTATTATTCCAAGGACCAGCCATAAAATAATTGGAGAGGGGGCTCTTTGTTGTTATCTGGAATACTTTACCAATAGAGATACCAGGCTAATAATGTAGATCATTTTTAAAATCTCCTATAAAACCCACTTTTTTAATTTGGCTGTTTCATAATTACTTTTTAGTTATACCCTTATTTAACTACATATGCAAGAAATTATCATACTTTTCAATGAACCTTCATTCTTTATTAATCTTTACTTTCCCCTGTTTCCTTCTCTGGTTTTGCTGTGGTGGTATTCTGCACCACTACACATCGATCAAAGTCCTGTGCAGCCACCTGTGATGTCTGAATGAAAGTGGAAACCCTAACCTGCCACAAGACCCACTCTGTTGAATCTTCTAAGATGAAATCTTAGAAGAAAATTTATGTTAGGTAGAATACCTGGTGGGGGGCGGTTGGTCTTTTGGCTTGTAACCCCTGCAGATTTTGTTTTTCCTCCATCTTAACTGGAGTTTTTTCTTTTTATTTCTATTCACCGTGACAATCTGACATTATTGTTGGACTATCACTTACAAACTTAAAAAAATGTATATTTAAATTTATATTATAATTTATATTTAAATTTGTTTCTCTTAATTATATATCTGTCTTATTTAAGTGTACATTATAAATTTTGTATACTAGTTACACATTGTTATTCTTACTGTATATAATTTTAATTTGTTTTTCTTTTCATGTAACTACTTTGGCATCTTGTAAAGTACTTTGAGCTACAACATTTGTATGTCAATATGCTACATAAAAAATGTTGGAATTGTTGATCTTGCTTCTCCTCCTTCCTGGTTTTTCTCCTCAATAACAGATGATCGATACTTTCACTTTAAGTGATGACTTTTTAAAGCTTGTGTTGGCCAAGGTGAACACCCATTAAACCTTTTTCTGACCAATGTCATTTTGACAGACCATATCAGTATACCCACACTATGTGAA
The DNA here is from genome assembly GCF_016835505.1 of Polypterus senegalus. Taxonomy (NCBI): domain Eukaryota; kingdom Metazoa; phylum Chordata; class Cladistia; order Polypteriformes; family Polypteridae; genus Polypterus; species Polypterus senegalus. Next base: position 55,947,009 of record NC_053163.1, read on the forward strand.
AATGCACAAAGATAACGAATGGTTTGAGAGCTTCAGTTTTACGAATGTGGAAAATCTAGAAGATGAACAGTCTACCATTTAAAGTTCTTAACTTTCATTTTGCCAGACTGCCCTTTCTGCACTGGAAAGTTTTATTTTTACTAGTTTAGCCTTCTTTCTGCTGTCTCTGCTAGCAGTTCCTCTTTCTATGTTTAGACAAGCTGTTTTCACATCAAAGAAAATTATGCTTACATTTAAAGCATACAGCTATAATAACATAAAACATGTCTATAAATCTTTTAACTATTTGAAAAATATGTAATCCTCCACACTGACAAACTGCATTTTCTACATTTGCTTACAGATGATGCTTATGCACTGGGGCACAACGCTGGATTTGGAATTAAAATCAATTTATTAAAAAATTATAGTACTGAAAGGTTCTGAAGTAGAATCGCTAATTATGTGTTACCATTGCAGGTAATGCTAGACCTCCTAGACGTTTGTGCAATATTTAACTAATCTCTTTAGGCCATTTTATTGTATAACTTTTAGAATTATGCTTGATACTCAGGCATTGCTCTTAGGTGGTGTGCATTGCCTTTCTCAAACTCTTGTCTCTGCATAGGCATTTTGCACATATAAGGATTTGCTCCACAGAGCCTACTCCCACTGAGCAAAACTGACACCACAGTCAGGATAAAGTTCTTTTTCTTTTCTAGTGTTTTTAACACCATTCTGCCTCTTTGCCTGGAGTAGCAGCTCAAGGCTTTGTATCTTGATGCTCCCACAATCTCCTGGATCATAGACTATCTGAACAAGAGATAGCAGCTTGTGCGGCTGAGGGACTCCTTGTCAGACATGGTGGTGTGTAATACTGGTGGTAGAGTAGCCAAAAATTGTACTCAGGTAAGAGTAGCGTTACTTCAAAATAATATTACTCAAGTAGTAGTAAAAATTAGTCATCCAAAAAATTATTCAAGTAAGAGGAAAAAAGTATTTGGTGAAAAGACTACTCAAGTAATGAGTAACTGTTTGATCATAAAAAAAAATATTTATTTTATAGAAATGTTGTAATAATATAAAGTAATGTGCAAATTCTGCTATTTCCAAATCATAAAATAAAAAATGACTAAAAATAAATAACATCTTTACAAAATAAAGATGCACAAATAACACAAAGTCCAAACAAAGCTTTCGAAGCCAATACCTACCGTAGGTAACATGTACGTTTGAACAGTGAAAACTACTTACAGTGAGAAGATATACTGTACACTGACAGTATAATACTGCATATTCACTTGCCCTCCAAATAGCACAGCTGATAGAAAATAACATTAGAACAAGGCAGCTTGTGCATGTACAAGAAGTCTCACTTTACCTTGACTGTCTGTGTCTGTGCATATTTGGTTAAAACATGTTTGTTCTTCAGTCAGTGAAGTGATGGTTAAGCTTCAGCAGGAGTTGGCTCTCATTTTTCATGTACAAGTGGGACCTTGGATTGTGAGCAACTTGGTTTGCGAGTGTTTTGCAAGACGAGCTAAAATTTTTAATAAATTTTGACGTGATAAACGAGTGAGATCTTGCAATATGAGTAGTCCGTATACACTTTGTCTGGCGAGCGTCACGTGATCACAACTGAGCTGATGGTTCTCCTCTCTCTTGCTGCGGGATTGTGGGTAATCATCTCCCATTCTCGGGCTCAGTCGGCATGCCTCACTTATATAGTCAACATCCGTATGAGCGTATACTGTTTACTACAGCATTGTGACCACGTGTGTGTGCTGTGGCATGTGAGTCCCTGTCTTGCCCAGGTTAGTGGCCAAGTAACACTGTGCCCTGCGCATTTATAATGTTCCTTGTTTCACCCATCAACAGCAGGTGCTCTTAGCATGACCGCGATTTTTTCGGATTCGCTTTTACAGCGAACTGCTACAGCGCTGGGAGCCTGCGGTTGCTTCGGGACGCTCTTCCGTGTGTTGTACCATTGGGTGAAATCCCACAAGAGTTTAGAAACTAACTCATACCGCCATGCTTTTTTCAAAGGTAAAGTGCAGGTTCATTTGTTTTATGTATTTTTACTTTATATTTTGTATTAATCATTTTTATATGAATTGTTTTGGGTTGTGGAACGAATCATCTGAGTTTCCATTATTTCTTATGGGTAAATTTGCTTTGATATAAGAGTGCTTTGGATTGCAAGCAAGTTTCCGGAACGAATTATGCTTGCAAATTGAGGTTCCACTTATATTCTTTCTTTCCCTGTCCACTGTCTGTGAGGAGTTTGTGCCGCTATGCCGCCACAGTTCGTGTGTGGTCATGTGACTGCATGGTTACGTCTAATTTGTGAAACGGAGCCATGTGATTATTGTTGCTACGTCTGATTGGTGAAACGGACTCTTGTGATTATTATTGCTACGTCTGATTGGTGAAACAGTCATGCCGTAGATGCACTGACGGCTTCTCTCTGGCAAAAATATAGCGTATCTAATGGAAAAAAAGTAACGATTCGAGTGTTGCCCAAAGAGTAGCGTTTCTTCTTCACAAATGTATTCAAGTAAAAGTAAAAAGTATGGTGCAGTAAAACTACTCTTAGAAGTAAATTTTTTTTAAAAAGTTACTCAAGTAAATGTAACGGAGTAAATGTAACTTGTTGCTACCCACCTCTGGTAATAGTGGAGCATCTTAGGGAACTGTCCTGTCACCCTTCCTGTTCAACTCAACATCAGCAATACAAAACAGCTGGTAGTGGCAAGAAGTCTTTGAGACCCATCACCATTCAGGAGGATGTAGAAGTGGTTCAGAGCTACAAGTACCTTGGGGTTCACATAAACAACAAACTGAATTGGTCTGACAACACACTGGTGCTGCACAAGAAAGGCCAGAGCAGACTGGACTTGCTAAGAAGACTCAGATCTTTTGATGTGTGCAGCAAGCTGCTGGAAATGCTCTGTCAGTCCATAGTAGCCAATGTGGTGTTCTATGCTGCAGTCTCCTGGGTAAGCAACCTGAGCACAATGCCTGAACAAACATATCAGGAAAGGCTGCTCCATCACAGGGCGAGCCCTGGACACACCGGAAAGCTTTTGTGGAAAAGTGGATGATGGCAAAATTGGCTGACATCATGAAAATTCCCCTCCAGGAGGCACTCTCTTGGGGCATATTTAGCCACAGGCTCATTCAAACACAGTGTGTTAAGAAGCACCTCCGAGGTCTTTTCTGCCCACTGCTATCAGGCAATTTAATGCTTCCATCAGATGTACTTGTTAATTGTATTTTTATTTATTTATTTATTCATCATTTGATTGAACGATTGGCTCATTTATCTATCCTGTGAATCTGTATCCTTGCTTTTTATGTTTCTGCTGCTGAATGCATCTCAAATTCGCTTGGGATTAATAAACTTTATCTAGCCTAATCAAATCTAATGGAATCTAATATAATCTAATGATGTTCTTTCCTTTTTCATTAATGTTAAAATTGTGATATTGCAAGGATTAGCTCTGGGACCTTCATGATCAATATGTGTTATCATTTAGTAAGATTATTTGTTTTACATTTTCAGCTAACTCATCTTTCAGCTCTTTAGTTTAAACCAGTAATAATTTGTGTAGGTAACTTAGTTGTGCTTTCTGTCTTTCTAGTCAAATTGATATCTTTAAGTGCTCCAGTATGAATGTATGTATGGTACCTGTCTAAAGGCAATTCATTCTTAGTTCTGAAAATTTTCTGATTGAGAGGTAATGTCATCTGTTTAAAAATGTTTCTTTAATATATTGGTTATAATCCTAATTTGTTGCAAATGGCTGACCCTTCAGAACAAATAGGAATGAATGACTTCATACACCTCAACAAAATTAGAACCCCATAAATTATTTCTTGAAGGAGTATAGTGTGTTAGTCAGTGTGTTTATAAGAATCTGAGGATGATAAGAGATCAAGAGAATCAAGTCTGGCCAAGGTCAGCACAGACGATCAAGCAATATACAGGAAGTGAAACAAGAAACTGCATTCGTGGTACTTTGATATTCAAGCGTCGCATATTCCCCAAAGTAATGACACGATACATTTGAAAAATCTCACACATACACACAAAAATCTCACATCTTCTGTGCTTTTTTTTTTTTTTTTGTACCTTTACAATACCATCAGAATGTATGGCGGTGTATTTGAGCCACAGAGAAAAAAAAAAATAAGGACATAATAAAAATGTTTATTTTGTGATTAAAGTGGAAATTTCGGTTTTAATCTCGTAGTTTACTTTATCATTAAAGGAGACCATTGGTTTGCATCCATGCCACAATGTTTTCTGAAATGTACTATACAGGTCATAAAATGAATAATTCCAAATATCATATATACCTATTTCTCTGGTTTTTTTTTTTTTGACATCATAGACCATAAGGCACATACTAATTCAGTGTGAGCAGGAACACTCAATAAAACTATACATTATATAGTTTATGCCTACATTTTGTCATTTACTACTAAAATATGAAAAACGTTTCTGTTTTAAAAATGTGTTTACACAGATTATTGTAGAAACATAACACACATGAAATGCATGTGTTCCAAATAACGATCTATTATTTCCACTCTAAAACTCCAGCATTTCACTCCCAGATAATCAATCAAGGCATGAGCTGGGAGAAGTTTGTGCATGTTCTAAGTTGGTGTTTGGTGGAATAGTATGCTGCTTGCTGCTTGTCTTTATCAACACATTTACAGGACAAAAGACGCTGGTGGAGAGGTGTGAACGGATTTAAGGTGGGCCGGATCTATGAGTTTTTTTGTAGGCTCTGGTAATTCTAATGTTAAAGTGGAGTATAAACTGTAATTGCTTTTACTGTCACTTGTAGACTATTCTTGCTCAAATGGAAGAATCCCAACCCACCTCTTTCAAGTCGCAGTGTAATTGATGTTATATACTATTTGAAATTAGAAAAAATCTAATTCTCATTTAAAGGATCTGTTCACAACCTTTTTAAAACCTGGCAGGATCTACTCAATAACATTTTAGAATAAGCATTTATATTTGGGAGATGGACTCTTGTACTCTTAACAGTTTTACTCTTACTATTGGCCTGTATCTCTTTCTCATGGGTAGGGGTTAAATTGAATTTATTTTTGTTAAGTTTGGCTTCAATATATGGAATGCTACATGCTTTAAATAAATTCAATAAAAGTAAAATAAATCAAAGCTTAATTATTAGGTGCAAATCTGAAGGACATCAAAAAAGAAAATATGTAAACATTGCAGTGATGAAATTGTTGACACTTGAAACATACAATTAGAAGTGCATAAATAAATTCCAGTACAAAAGAAGGGAAATATTGCAAAGGCAACTGCAGATTAAATACTAGTGACAAAAGTGGAAAATGTCTGGGATACCTCAGAAATGAGTAGGAAAAGATAGCAAAGCAATGGCAAAGAGGTAGCAGCAGTGGATAGAAACAGAGTAGAAAATGCCTGTTGGATTTTGTCACTGGGTAGACTGATTAGTTGGCATCAGCCAAAACACATAAATAAATAAACAAATAAAAAATGGATAGACATACTATAGCAGAATTGTCAAACATAGGGAATACTGTAGGGCACGCTTTGAATGATGAAGTGACCTTTTATCAACCTAAAACAAACCACAATGACTTTTCTTGTTTGCTCAGGTTATATCTCTCTCTTCTGCCAAGGAATAATGGATGTTTCACAGGCATCAGATAGAGAGACACTGATACCTGCTTTCTCTGAAACGCCACACAATATGAAACTCAGCCTCTTCCACCAGACCCTTAACATTGCAGTCAGGGATGTTTCCAGGAATAAATTTCAATGGGGGATGAAAAAGTACAAAAGTCATAATTCTGTCTATGATGAATCAGTTGTAACTGTCATAAAATATTTTTCAGAGGGAGGGGTTCAAACTTGGAATCCCCCAAATGTTATATAATGTGGTGAAATGACTGTTTAGGTACAACCACACATTGGTAACTGAGCAGTTTGCTGAAAATTAATGTCTTCTGTCCAAATGAACCTCAATCAAGGCATTCTGTTCAGCAATCAGAAGTTGCATTTTGTGATCATGGGATCTGTTATCTTATTTGCCTTTTAACAGAAATGTTATTTTTGTACTTTTTCCTCCTGGCTTACTTTGTCATTATATATTTTCTACTCGTTTTATTCTTTCCTTTGCTTCTGTGTTGTGTCTTTGACTTTTTTGAGGAATATTTTACTGTGTTAAGAAGACAATGTGTATTAAAACAGAAATATTTCATCTGCTGGCACTATGATAATATTATAGGCTGTACCATGCAAAAGCTTCTGAGATGATATGCCAGTTCTCACACACAGTCATGAGTGCCTGTCATTTTGAGAAAGCCAGTGAGAGTCTAGTAAGTTCTTATTACCAGTATCCCTTCTCACCCATGAAAGGTGTCTTAAGTAACCAGCTCTAAGTCTCTTTTCCTCCACTAATCTTGTTGAGTTCTGTTTTTTTCAACGTATTTGTTTGATATTTAACACATCCAAATGATCAAAACACACTATTTAAATCACTCTATCATTTAACACACAACTCTGTGCAAGCATTATGCTTTAGTTTTGACCCTGAAACTGAATGCATTTTTACTCCTTGAATGAACCAGGTATTTATATGTATATATTCTAGGATTTTCATTGAAATTTTAGAAGTTCTCTGGTATCCCTTTCCTCCATTTATATTCTTCTCTTAGATCACTCTTCACTCCTATCTATCTATCTATCTATCTATCTATCTATCTATCTATCTATCTATCTATCTATCTATCTATCTATCTATCTATCTATCTATCTATCTATCTATCTATCTATCTATCTATCTATCTATCTATCTATCTATCTATCTATCTAAAGGCGTTTTGCATTGGGGACATCTGCCACAAAACTGCTCTGGCGTTTCACTGGAAAACCACTGATTACCTTTCGCTTTCTCTTGCTTTTATTTTTGTCTGTTACTTCTAGAGCTCCACAACAAGGATTAATGGCCCATACTTTGAAAAGTGGATACAAAGAATACAGCTGGTCGAGGTTGGCTTACCCACTAGCTGTTGCTGCTTCCTCAACTGTTGGTTTAGAATCACTTCTACAGTATGTTCCTTCACCTTGAGTGCTGTTGAGAGCTATGAGAATAGGATTGCATGGTATGCTGGTACTGAAAAAGTACTGAAAATCAAATTTATAAAATGGTAAAAGGTAAAGTTAAGGTTTCAAACATGTTTGCAACTACTGTACTCTTAATGAAATATACATATTATATCTAGTTCAATTAACTACAGAAGACTTGGTCTCCAAGCAAACTTAAATACAAATGCATTTGAGAGTCCAATTCTGAAGCCCCTAAACCCCTCACTTTGTATTGATTTGTGGGGTGCACCCAAGCAGGGTAGTGTGTGGTTGGGTAGCAGAGCAGAGAGGCACAATGGTTGGGCAGTGGAGCAGGCAAGCTACAGTGTGATCTTTTATAGAGTTATCTGTTATTTGATTTGGTACCATCTTGGTACTGATAATGAGGTCTGAAAGCTGGTATCAATACCAGAGTGTAAATCCACTAGTGCTGTACTGTACCTATCTTATCAGCTCCCTTGGGCTTAGTTTAATAGGGTTCTTATTGTCACATGTATACAGCATAGTTAAATTCTTACTTGTATGTGCTAATGCAACATGTCACCACTCTCCAGCACCATGACTCATAAATACAACTACCTTACCTGGAACTCCTTACCTGAGAAATCTCAGAATATGTTTGACACAGAAATATATATTTCAATAACGAGGATATCATAACCACTAGAGTTGAGGGAAGAAATCAACACAGCAGAGATTAATATTATTTTTAAGGAAGCGATTGGTAGGTAATAAGGAAAATTTTAAAACAAAGGTTAAACAAGGGAAATATTATATCTCACTACATTTATTGTACTAAAAATTGCCATTGATGGTGAACACTATTCTTTTAATAAAGAAATAAAATTTTACCTCAAAGGAAACATGGTGTGATAAAGGGTTTGGGTTGGAAATGGTATTTTCCCTATTAAATATAAACCAGTTTGTTTCCTAGTTTTAAATGTTTAATCTGAAAAATAAAGTCTTTTGTCATTTGGAAGAATCTGTGCACTCATGTTGTTGAGCAAGAACATCACTAGACAAGACTGTGATGCAACAACGAGAGGGTTTAATGAAGGAACTAACTAGAAGAGTTACTGTAGGTATACTGGAACAGCTAAACACGAGGAATATGACTACAAAACTCTTGTAGGCCTGACTGTACAGTATTGGCCTTTTCATCCTATAACTTCTCCAACAAATACAATTCCTCTTTCTGTGTCTCTTTTCCTCTTGTAACCTTCTTCCCTTTTCTCTGCACTTCTCTTCCTCCCCTCTAGGTGAGATCTTGCCTCTGCTCTTCTCCTGACTCCAAGCTGCCCTAACTGGGGGGAGTGGAGATTCCTTTTGATGTCCAACTCAGAAATATTCCTGGTGTCACAATGACATAACTCTGAAGAACTTCTGGGTCAGCTGGCTCCTCCAAGAGAGGGTCCCCCAGCAGTCCCAGAGCATACTGCCCACAGAGCTGACTGTTTAGACCACAACTCTGTAGCAGACAACCTTTATGACAACCAACGTTGTCTTTATGTGACATTTTTAGCCTGTTAGGCTTTTCAGTTATATTTCCTTTTGTCTCACTGCTCTAAGTAGGGTGAGTACATTCTAGTATTGTATGTCGTCTCAAGGTCACTCTGGACTTGGAGGGAAGTATCAGGTATCTGTCTATGTAACCTACTATAGGATAATCTAATCTCCCATACATGGACCTATTTATTTCAGATTAACATGTTATCATCTATATGCTAAATATTCTCTTGTATATTCATACTCTATAAAGCCTTTGTCCAACAGGATTGGCGGCACTCCCATGTTTACGATGCAGAGAGCATGGGCGCTCCAAGGATATCTTTGTTAAAATACATTTCTTATCCTTATATAACTTTTTATATAAGTTGAACCAGGGTCAAGACAGTTTTGCCTATTCCTATTCCCAGCCAACGCTGTGCGATTCCAATCTTGGGCAGGCATAAAGGCATTCTACTCTCCAGTCTGGCAGAGAAATATATTTTCTGTTTAGAGTCCTTTCATTTCCTTGGCTTATTGTCCAGGGAAAGTACTGCTAGCCATCCAAACAGTAGTTAGACACAGTGCAGCCATTATTCCTATAATACTGACGTTTAAGAAATGAGTAGACGTAAATTAGAGAAGTTTAGCTGGATAAACATGCCAGATGGACCGAATGTTATTTGCTAATGTTTTATTTTTGAGATCAGAACAAGTTTTCTCAGTGGAAGTAAAAAGAAGCTTCTGGAGAGACAACCATTTGTAGCCATTTGGATTCTGTATTTAATGTTGGCATGTATGATTTTTTCGAGTAGCAGTAAAAGGTGTAGGTGTTACATCGAACCAATCAGTTTTGTCGTGTCAGACATGTTGAGTGATGGCCATATTGCTCCTATCTCAATTACATAAAGTTCTGTAACACTGTTTAATTTCTCATAACAATTCATTAAGTTACATGATTGCAGGAGATAAAATGAACTGAACCAACCTGTGTTGCATATCTCTCCTGATTATAATTAAATCTCTTTTATATGTTTAACAGATTTCATAGCAGCTGACAAAAGAACACGGTGATCATTAGAGTTATTTTATATTGGCTCTAAAGCAGTTTGTGTTCCCTATAATTACATTTCTAATTGCTGAAGTAATTAGAGGCTCTACAGCTGCTCATTAAAGCGTTTGTCACCCCCAGCTTTTAATTTACAGTGTGACAACAAATTAATTGGATTTCAAAGAGCCACATTTACTTGGGATAAACCTTTTGACTGGGGACACCCAATATATAAAAGAGATGAAGTGAACGGTGCGCAGATTGCAGACAAAACAAACTGTGGGATTGTGGGCCGCTTGAATCAAATCTCCTCTCTAGCAGTTTCTAAACTGGGAGCAGTGACATCGAATGTGCTGTTAGTGATGAATATTAAATAATAGGCAGAGTTACACTCAATTAGGTACCAAACAGCTGCCATCAAGTTTAACACTGGCACACAAAAGTGACTTTTGTTTGTGAATCAGCAGTAGGACTCATTTAAAAGGTCATGAATATTGGCTTTTTTTTTGTTATAAATAGAGCGCAGGGCAAATGGTAAAAGTCTTTTTTTTAACTCCTTGTTTTGACTTCAGATATATCCCTTTTAATCTTTAATTTATTCCAGTTAATGTTTGTTTGTGCTTTTTAATTACACTTTCAGCTGAGGGTTGTATTTCTTCAAAACATTTTTGCCTTATTCAGCCCGAAAGTATGCCACACTCTCTTAAATCAAGCCTGAGGGCGCCTTTGTCTGAATTTGTGGGCTTCCTTACAAGTTTTGGTGAGGGAAACGGAGATCTGCTCTTAGATATGTAGAAATTGTTTCCAGATCACTCTCCGTGGCTTCCCTCTATTTATTAGAGCATATGTACTTTTGAAATGTTTACTGTACCAGATAAATAGAAGCATTGAAAAAGAGAGAAGAAATGATTTCTGAATTCTGTGACTTTGAAAAAGTTTGACTTGGTTTTATTTAACATGCAATTTATTTCTGAACTCCTAAATGCTTTTATAGTGTAAAGTAATTGCTATTTGGTGTCTTTGGGATCAAGTTATTGAGTTGCTTATACTGTACATTTAATAAAACATTTCTTATAGTAATTATCTCCAAAAAACAAACAAACAAAAAGTAACATAATGTTATTATTTCCAAATAACCACAATAGAACAATAAAGTACTGTAGCTATGGAGTTAGGCGTTCATATCCTCTGTCTGGCAAACAGATGTGTGGCAAAGGCGGTGGGAGTGAGTTGTACCGCAAACACACTGGTCTATTCCAGGCTGATTTTTGACTTTGGTAGTCATTTTTTATATAGTCAATCAATAAGTGTGGATTTCCTGCTTGACTTGTACGCCTGTAGCTAAAATGCAGCTCTCTGCACATCCACCTGCCGCCTGACATTTTTATGTGCACTTAGACAGAAAAGAAATAAATCGCAAGCCACTATATACTACTCATATGTGCTGAGCTTTCATTTGCCAATCTTTTGAGTCAACTTGCCTGTCTGAGACAGCGTTAATAATAATACAGATGGGATCGGCTCATTGGTGGTGTGTGCTAGTCAGAAGTGTAACGTTGTCTTTATGCTTTTTTGACAACCCCAGATTACTGTTTGTAGAGAACATATGCATTTAATCTAATTAATCCAAATAGATGTACAGTAACTGTTATGATTATTTTGTGTTTATAATTTTGTACTCCTTTTTGCAGGTATTTTTCTAAATTGTTATTTAAGTTTTGTTTTTTTTCTTTTTGGGACCCTGAATCCAATTCTGATGTTAGTTAGGTTTAACTTTCGTTTAAACACTGTTACCATTTATTTGCATCTATTTCCAACTACTTTTGGTTTTGTGGCACTGCCATTTTGTGATAACTGTTGTTGTTATGGTGTCATTGTCGTAATTTGGGTCAAAGGTTGTGACACATGATGTCAGCAGTGCAATAGCATGAAGAGCGAGCTATTCACTTCAGTCTTTATCCAAGTCTGACAGATGATCCCTGTGACTTTTAGCACTTTGTTTTTCTACATTAGATTTCCTGGTACTTGATTCTTTGAAGATAATTTTCACTAGTTTTCCTGGTTTAAGAACTTAGCATGTTTCCTGAATAATGTTTAATTTTATGTTCCTTGATTCAAAATATTTCTGATAATTTTAGCAGAACAATAAGGTGATGAGCAATGTAGTTTTAAGGTTCATGTTTTATTTAGGAGTTCCCACAGCATATTTCAAAGACCACTCGCCAACCGAAAAATAGTCCTAGTATCAGGAAGTACAAACAGTGGGGTCATATTGGAGCTTACCGTGCATTTGGAGGAAGCCTTTGAGCAGTAAACACCAGAAGTGACTCTACTTCGTTGAGCCCTTGAGCAAGACCCTTAACCCGCAGTTGTTTCGTCCTGGGTATGATGTTAATCTGCATCCAGCCCTGCAAGCAGGTCCTCCAACTTACAGGGAAAACTTGGGAGTTGATGGCAGGATTGACACTCCAGCCACCATAAAAACCTCACACTGTTCCAGTGTGGTGCTGAGGTGTCACCCGCTGCACTCAGGTCTCAATCCAGGTGGTTCGTCGTGTGGTGGGTATGCCATGCCCTCGACATCTCTCTCTCTTTGAGCTGAGGAAGAGCAAGTATGAAGGCCTAGTCAGCAACTGCCACTGACAAGCCTGGATGGTGATGTGCATGCCTGTGGAGATAGGGTGCAGAGACTTTGCAGGACAGTCTCTCTACAGGGCGTACTCTGTACTCGGCATCTCAGGTGAAAGTAGGAAGATCAACAACAACACAGAGGCTATGGAGAAAAGCTTCCAGATGGCTCTTGATCAAGAGATCATGAGAGATTGCTACTAAGGCATAAGCTGGGTCATTTTGGGTGAGATGGTCTGATGTTTGAAAGACCAGAGACACTCAGTAACTCCAGGTAACATCACTGAGGATGTGCACTGGCTTAGCATTAGTAAATGTATCATCACAACAGGAACAAACTTCAATAATAAGAAGTCAAATCATGTTTCACCACTACCTTAACTTCAAGATGTTTGCAAATATTTCATGTGCTTTTCCCCATTGATTTTATATGGCTTTTTACAGGCTTTAGTGTCTTTTCCTTCTGTTTGCTTATTCCGGTGTTTTTTTTATTAATTATTTAGTGTTTATGCTACAAAATCTATTTTTTATCTCTTTCTTTTTCTATTGCATAGTTTATTGTATTGGAATCTCCCAGTTATGAATCAGTATTAAGTTTAGAAATCTCCCTAAACTTCAGTGCACAATATGTTTGTTGTTTTGAAATGCTGTTACATATGTTAGTCAGATATTTACATTGTCATGTATTTACCATCTCTGTGAAATGTTTCCTTGTTTATCTAAGGTCAAGGGGGCCTCAAGGGGCTGTAAAGAGTGATGACACATCTTCAAAGCGACAGTGGTTCCTCAGATGAGTCCGAGTCTGGAGTTGCCACAGTACTGCAAAGCAAAATGAATAGAAGAGTCACATAGTTAGGAATGGAGGCAAGGACAAAAATGACAGGAGGAATGGCAGGATGGAGAACGAAGGATTTTTCGGATGATGTTTGATCACTAGCTGAAAGGTATTGCCAGGATAGAAAGCGAACCAGTTGAAGTAATAATAGTCTTACAAGGTAGGTGGTCATTTTTCTTTACCAGTGAGATGACAACAGTGATAAACTTGGATAATATGCAGTCAGTGGACTTCCACTGGAACCTCGGTGAGATTCTCCAGTTTTTCTGTGTTTAAGAGATGTATTCACAAACTTTAACTTCAATTTCAAAAACTGGAGAAAAAGATTTTACCCTCAAATTTATATTTATTAAATATTAATATTTATATACACATTGGAATGTAATTTTTGTTATAGGACTTTGCTGTCGAGTGTGGAATGGTGTCATGTTAAATGTAAGATATGTCAGGAAAACGCAAGAAAGTAGGAATATGAATATCAATGTGGGAAGGAATACAAAATTTGTGTCTGTGTATGTATGTGTGATGATTTTCACTGGTGTGTGTGATCCATTGGTATTGGGTGTGCATGTGGTATTCTAGAGTGTGCTTTACTGTTGTTATTTAAAACGTGGCCAATTCCAAATAATAACAAATGTATTATTTTACATTGTTTGTGTTTATGTCTTTAATATATATTTACAGTACATATAATATTTGTTCAAATTAGAAGGGAGGGAAGACAATACTGTGATTGGTGGCGGTCTGCTTTCCGAATGCTCATCCAGTGTGACTTATGCAGTGAAGTGTAGCCAGTTAGTCCAGTTAAGGGGCCAACTGTTGAAATTTTACCTATTTTGAGTTTTTTTATATTATAGAATACATTTCTGTTATGCCTTTTTACTTTTGATTATGTTTTAAATGAGTCTAAGTTGTTTCATGTGTTATTTTGTTTCCTGTGATTGCTGCCATTTTGTGATCCATTTGCTTGTAATTGTTACTGTTCTGCTATGCAGGGGTGACCTGGATTGTGCATCACTATGTATAAAGTTCAACACTGTGCACATCTTGGTTGTCCAAGATTGTGGTTAAACTAACAAATAAACTACCCTGTGTGCTCTATTGTGATTTAATGTTTTTGTGCTTGATTATTTTACTTTTCACTCTTGACAACAATTTAGTTGAGTGTTTTTGGAATTGGTATTCAATTTACTGATCTCCTGGTTTAGATCTTTGGCCTGTTCCTTGACCATTTTTCAACTCATTGTTCTTTACTTTTTTAATTGTTCTATAGAATTTGGCAGAATACTATTACTCGCTTTTACTTGGTCTGACTTCTTTTATGTAAAGTCCCTTATTCATTGCCACTCAATTAATGAAATCAGTCTGTCTGGTGGTTATGGCAATATGGAAAGCAACATGCATACAAGGGTATCTTACATGGCCAAAAAAAATATCAATTATGAAAAAAGAAAGATGGCGATAAAGAAACAAGATGAGTAATTCGCCACAAAGTTAAGCCACTTGTTCTTTTTGCTATAAAAAGTAAAACATTATGGGGTGGTCCAGATCTAATTATGCAATTTTCATTACGCTATAACTTATTAAGTTTATTACATAGAGAATTCATAAAATATTATTTTTGTTGCCGATAGATGGCAGCACCTGCCCTGCATTCCAAAATGGCGGGGAGACGGTTGTCAGTCAAACAGCGGGTGCGATGTGTTCACCTTTTCATAATTGTATAATTAGATCTGGACCAGCCTGTATTTTATACACCATTGAAGCTGGTTTACCCTTAAGGAATCTATCCAAACAATACATAGGAAGTAAATGAGAAACAGAAATTAGTGTCTAGTTGTTTTTAACATCTATTATTAAAATAAAAATGAAGGTTTAATGGAAAGGTCTTCAGCCTGTAGTACAATGCCTTAAGGCTAAGACAAAGATGTCAGAGAAGATAATCATTGACCTCACTATGCAGTGGACAGTGCAGAGAAACTCCAAGTATTTATGCAGATGCCTGCAATTGTCAAGGACCATTGAAATAATCAGATCCCCTGTAGATGCTCCTCGACAATTAACAATGCACCTGGCAATTAGCATCTCTGGAGAAATTCAAGAAGTTGTTTACCACTTTCTCTACCTCGATTTCCAGTTGCCCCAAAAAAAGAGGAGCACTGCATCAGTTGTACAAGCACTTCCTTGAGGAAACTGTTGGGTTTTGAAGAGGCTTAGCTGCTACTTTCACCTCAGAATCATCAAGTGATTCTACCAGTGCTCTCATTGGTATGGTGCCACAGGGTTCATCAAATGGCAATTTATTTTGAAGGAGAGTGCTTCCCTGATGAATTGGACAAAATAAACTGATGGAAGGAGATGGGGAAGAAACCAGATTTATAGAAAAATCTCTTGACTCTTGACTCTCTTGACAAAAAGATCGGACTCGACAACCATCTAAAGTCAAACATGTAATCTTTAGTCACTCTCATTTTAAGTGGTCTGCAAGGTAGTGTTGGATAAAGGGAAGCATCTAGTTCAACATATACATACATACCAGTATAAGTGTAGTAAATAATGTTTATCTTAAAATTTTCATGAAAATGAAGAGTACATTATCCAGTGCACAGATTCATGCAATACAATTAAAACAGACACTTTGTGGCTATGTTGTATACTTCTAATGGGTCAACATTTTTGTTGGGCACCTCGTGCAGCAAAGAGATTCAGATAGGAGACACTAAAGCCAGGAGATTTAAAAAAATATATAATAAGTAACCAATTGCTGATCTAAGCCTAATCAATGGGCTCAATATAGTTCTTTTTACTGGATTGCATGTGTTGATCAAACTTAATAATTAAGTTTTCGCCAAAACAATTTTGATCATTCATTTCTGTTTAGCTAATGCTGAAAACTCACTTTAGGATTGTTTTTCATACTGCTATGAACTGCTAACTAATGTGTAGTGCTTATTGTGATTTAAGCCAAACCAGCATCTATGAGAGCCCTCAGTCTTGTTTAGAAAAAATACTGTAACTTTTTAATTAGTGTCACCTGTCTTGATAGCTTCCTTCATAATTGTAACCATATCTATGATCCATTTAGTCTCCATTAGCTTATGGAATGCCATGCAATGGAAAGCCTCCATCAATTTATTGTCCTATCTTTGTGCCCATATTTCATATATGTGGTTCCATTTGGTGCCAGTACAGAGTAGCTCCAACCAACCTTTGTATCTTAGTGACCGCACATCATGTAAGGCAGTGTTTCTCAGCCACTGAATCTTATTCCCCAGTAGGTTGTGGATTGACATCATTGGTTTGCATGTGGGCTACGATTGGTCAACTAAGCCAGTGTTTCCCAACTGCTGGGTCACAACCAAATTTGCTGACATTGTGTCGCAGGTTGCCGTCATTGGTTCACAAGTGGGAAGCCTAAGCGATTGGCAGTTGAACTTCCCTGTTTCTACATGAGCTTGTTTCACCAAAGGGAACTCACAAACGTGCTTGTTTCACCAAGGGGTCAGTTTTCAATTGCTACGAGTGGATTATTGATGAAATTAAAAAGGCAAAACTGGGTTGTGGGACCATAAAAGTTGAGAAACACCTATGTAATAAGGGTGGTGCAGGCCAAATACATAAGAATTAGACCAATGGAGCAGCCCTGATCAAAACAAACCTTAAAGGGTCCTTCAAGACTCAGAAACATATGAAACCCAGTGAAATATTAATGATAATTACAAAAGATTACTGTGGCTGGTTTGGGCAATTTCTAGAACATTATTACCTTGTTGTTTTCCTGTTGCCCTCGGCTATAAGTATGAATAACCTTAAATCAGTTGGCCATAAATTAGCACATGACTGAATGTAATTTTTAAAGCTGGTATTTGTATCTACCTGTAAACGGGAGAGCATTCTGTGTCTGCACTCAGTGAAGAGCACTATACAAAAATAAACTAAACAGAATTGATGATTAATATGATTAAGACAGCCTAGTGCTGACACCAATGAACTTAAAATCTAGAGCCACAAAATTTTACAAAATAAAACAGAGTTCTTATTCAAAGAGAAAGCATGCTCACGAGGCTCAGGTGACATATTCTCCGCATGAATATGCAATACCTGGACAGCAAGGATAATAAATTAACAACAACAGATCAATTCACAATGGGATATGAGCCACTGTGTGTCTGCCTCATGGAAACATGGCTTATACCAAACATTCCTGATGCAGCACTTCACCCTCCTGAGATTTCAGTTCATTTTGGGAGTTGCACAGCTGATTCAACCAGGATAGAATTGTGGTGCAAAAGAGATGAAGCCTTTTCTAAGTCATGTTAAGCTTACCTGTTAAATCTTGTAGTTAAATATCAGCCCTTCTACAACTTGAAAATAAATCCTGAAGCTGCTTTTTATTGGCTTGGGACATTAAACTGAATAATTGTGAACTTTACCATCAAAGTACTTTTAAAAGATTTCTTTCCTATCCACAGTATCAAATGTCAGAAATCATTGATAGTTCACCTAAAAGTGGCTAACCACTTCAGTAAGACCATATACTCCTCTGCTTTCCTGTTTTGTGTAAATAAACAAACGAATAATAATGTAAACGTTTCCACTAAAAATGCTTAATGCTTTTAAAAGAAAGCTGGAAAAAGTCTCTTTGATCCTAATGAATATATAAAGTTGTGTGCCGTGCTGTAGGATCACACATAATAATCAGAAATGCTTAATTAACATTGATATTCACAAAAAAGGGAAAGAACAGGTTGCTGCATCTTATTTAGGTAGTAGTGAATTAAACAATAAATCCCTATATACTGTACCCATAGACACGACTATCAGGCAGGTAGAAAGCACCAGTCCACATGCTGAACTGTTGCTTGGAAAATCCTTAACGACTTGAGGGATCCGCTGCAATTTTCAAATCAAATTAATGGGTAGAACAAGAAATTCAGAAATAAATGAGTTACACATTTATAATAAACCTACTGGAATTAAGTTAAAAATTAACAAAAAGAAAAAAAATGAAAGAAACCAAACACTGAGAAGGAACGGAAGCTAAGACAAAAACACCTTGAGAACTACCCCATGTAGAAATGAAGACAGCTAACCAAAAACTAAAGATGGAAAAAAAATCAAAATGAAACAGATAAGAAAGTGTAAAAATGCAGTGATCTAAACTCTAAACCTGATGACCAAATCCATAATTCAAACGCTCACCAGATAAACAAGATCAAAAGTAAAGACCAGAAAGACAAAGAACAAAACTTCAAAGAATCTTGAGACTTGACAAGGGGCACAAGGCAGAACCACAACAAAGAACTGAACTACAGGCCTCACTATTGGTTGCCCTCAGGTCACTGCATTAAATTAGCAGCAGCACCTAAGATTTGGAGGCCCATCCCCTTGGATCTGTTCTTAACTGTAAATGAACAACTAAAAAAAGACACAAACAGAGCCAGGATTTCCTAAAATGGCAGCAAAATATCATTGACATTCAATTTAAGCAATTGAGCTCCCCAAGCTGAGCTGGTAGCATCATCCTTAAATAACAGCAACTTTTAATAGAGAACTGACTGTCAAATATAATAATATCACAAAGTTACATCATCAAATACACTGAATACAGCATAGTGCTTAACTAAATGTTAGAACTAGAATGTACTGTAGGCCTGCCAGAGTGCTCTTGCAGACTTGCCCAGAAAATCAACAAAATCAATAAATAGAACTAGCTTTAGAGTTCAGGAGGAACACAGAGAGCACCACATTCTAGGCAGGATAAGTGGAGAAACAGCAAAAAATGGCAGCTGCTTCAGATACCATTTGCACCAGATAACTGACACAAGTACCCTAAATACTTAGATTATGCTGAAAAAAGTTTAAGACTAAATTCCATCTTTTGAGATATTGGAGAAAAAGTGGGAGAGACTAGAGAATTTTTTTTTTTATTATTTTTATTGTTGTTTTATTGTTGAATCACAGAGAGAGTCCTGACAGGTGACAATATGTGGTGTGATGGCAATGTAATCTTATACTGCTGTAACAAGCAGTATAAGATTTGACTTACTATTAATTATAGAGATCTTTTCCTCAGGCTGAGGAAGTAAGTACAGGATTAGATGTGTCCATTGTCAAGGTACATTAACCCAAAATTTAGAGGTGTGCAACCACTTTGTGCATTTGGCACAGCTGGAAGTCAATGCTGATAGCTCTCTAACAGGAACCAATTTAACTGTATGTGGACTTATGCCAGTTGGCTTATAGTAAAATAAAAAAGTAATTTGATACTTAATAGTAAATTGTCAAGAATCACTTGTAAAGCAAATCCAGATCTCCTTTATTGAATAAAGCTATGTTTTCAGCACAATTATTGCTCTAAAACATTAAGATAAACTGATAAGTGATGGGTACCAATCAGTTCTGGATTTCTTAGTATAGCCCTAGACTTCCTTACTTAAAGGGGCAACACATTCTTATTCCTTCTACACTGGGACCATACAATGCTAAGGCACATCTACTGCTGTTATTCCTGGCTTTCAGTATTCTTCCAAGTTGGAAGTAGGCACGCCTCAAAGGCAATTAGTGATTAAAAATAGAGTCTGAGACTGGCTAGGTGTGATGGCTCACTCAGATTATCTCAGTTTGCAACTATAATTCTGCAATGGAGACCTGGTACAAGTTCAGAGTAGGTCAAGTCAACACCATACAGTGGTTATCTCAGAGTTTCTCCCAACTTATTTATCCAATTGGTGGTTTGTGGAAAATAAACAAAATATATAAATGCCTTCTTCCAATTGCCAGATTCTCTAATGTTATGTTCTGGAAGAAGTGTGGCTGGGAGAAGGAAGTGGGAGTGACTTCAAGGGTTCTCTGGTCATTGAGCTTCTGAACTGTGCATAAAGAAGAGGAGTGCATTAATGCTGGTGCCCCCTCCTGGCTTTGGGTGAAATTGCTTAATTTTTCAGAGCCTTGAAGGTAACACTGAAGCATTTGTGTCGTGACAGTAAGTACTAACTTATTACTTGGTACTAATTAGTTAATTACTTACTAATAAGTAATAACTCTCCCTTAATACTATAATATAGAAAATATACAAAAAACACATCAGGCTAAAAACACACACCGGGTCTAGATTGAAATAGTCACTGAAGGAAGATGTCAAATTATGATAAACACCAGTGTAGATGGATAATGAATGAAAAAATGACTGAGCTGATGCCATTTTCCCAAAATACATAAAGAAGAAAGATTGCATCGATTTGAGACCAAACTGAATCTTTTTCCAGGTAGTGAAGAAACTGCCTCTCTGTTAAAAACACATTCTGTTGAGATGACCTCTGGTAATTTGTCCCTGCTGGTGGAGGCCATCAGAAGCTGACATGGTAATTTTTGTTGATGTTAAAGACATTGCAATATAAAAAAAGAAGAGGAACCTGAGGTCAGAGGTCTTGTCTCAAAAAGTCAGTAGCTGTTAATCAGGCCATTCCACTATAAACATTGTGAAATTATTTTTAAATATAGAACAATCTAGAAAAAGACAATAACCACTAGCAACAATGAACAAGACCAAATAAGTGGCATAAATCACTGCTACAAAGTTATGAGACAGAAAATCAATAAACGAAAAGTATCCAAAACTAAATTGTTTACTGAAAGTCAAAGTACCATGTAAAGGTCTATCTAGAATAATTAGCTGAATTGTTATTAATATGTCCTTAGAAATGTTTGTTCATGAATCCAGAAGCGGGGACACCAGGTGGGTATTCTGAGAAGCACACTTATGAAATCGAGACTTAGGTCAGTAAACATCGCTTGAATAAGCTTCATTTTCCAATGGAGACTCAAAAGGTTCCATGAATACAAAGTGTTTCTTATTTCCTCAAGACAGACTTGGGCAATTCACGATTATATGCACAAAAATTTAAGCAGCCCAAACAACAAATCACCAATAACATCAATCATAGCTCAGAAAGCATAGAGCAGAGTGAGATATCTGAAGATGAAGTATCTGTGACTTTAAGTGTGAAAATGATGGGATGCATTATTGTTTATTATGTGACAGCTTGGAAAAGTTTAATCGTCATAAAATAAAAGAACATGTAACAGAGACAGCTGCAGTATTTTCAGTTGACAAAAAAATAATAGTTGACATAAAAAAAAGAAATGCTTCTGCTATAAAAAACAACAGGGTTGTATGGCAATCCAGAGCAGACCAATGTCAAAGTATATTACGGTTCTGAATCTGAGCTTTGATAATTAAATATGGATGGCTTTATTAAAAAAAAAAGTTTCCTTTGAATTGCTGACTTTGATTGGAAACACACTGGTTTGTGAATGTCATACCTCAAACACTTAAAATAATTAAATATTCAATAGCAAAATGAAGCACATTAGCAGCAATTGACAATTATGTACAAGCACATAACTTTAGAATCACTAGGACTATTTAGTATGCAAACATATATTACACATTTACTTTATTGCTTCAATGTCGCTCCTGCTGAAGGAGGGTGTCCTCTTCAGAATTACACAGTACGACTGGTCAATGTCATTTAAAAGGACTAACCTGTGTGTTGATGCTGTGAATGATTTGTATTTAACACGCTCATTCTCTAATTAGCTTTGGCACGGCTGTGATTTGTATATGAGCCCCCATGACATTAGGGAATCCTAAATAACATTACCTAGTGTCACTGATATGACTTTGGGTAAATGCATTTTCCATAGATTCATTTACCACACTTCACATTTTATGTAGTGAATGTAAACACAAACATTTGTATGAAAATTATTACCATGAGTAAAAACAGTTTTTATAAAGAGGGGTTTAATTTTACTGGCATATCCTCAATTACTAAACGTTTTTTAAAATTTGTAATATCTTACTAGTGATTAAAAACAATATAGACTATTATAAACATAAAGAGGTCAGGTCTGTTCAATTACTGAGGTGTGCAATTGAAAGTAATTTAATAGATGTTACTCTTTATTGTTTTACAAAGTACATACAAATACTGTCATGACTTACAGTATATCAAAAATGACAAAGGGCTTCTTTCTATTCATTATTTTGGCTGCTGGTTTATAAGCTCTTCGTAGCTCGCTAGGACAGGACCCCCCAGGGTTGACCCATAGGGTCTTGAAGTGTGGTGTTTATTTCTTGTGCATTACTATAAACATTTTGCACTGCTTTAGTGTTAGATTTAGAATTAGCACAATTATTACTGTCACTTTCAACATTTTGGAGCACATACTATTAACCTTTTTTTTTATTACTATACTATTTCTTTTTATTTCTCATTGACAAGAAAGAGGAAAGGTGATGAATGGCATAATAATTTAAAGGCGATATATTATTAATTCTTGTCATTTTTCAATAAACAGTGTAACTTTTGCTGTATAACAACTTTGCAAGAAATATCCATCTATCCATCCAACCACTTCTGCTTATCCAAGATCGGGTCGTGGGGGCAGCAGCTTGAGCAGAGATGCCCAGACTTCCCTCTCCCCGGTCACTTCTTCTAGCTCTTCCAGGGGAATCCCGAGGTGTTCCCAGGCCAGCCGAGACACATAGTCCTTCCAGCGTGTCCTGGGTCTTCTCCGGGGCCTCCTCCCGGTTAGACGTGCCCGGAACACCTTACCAGGGAGGCGTCCAGGAGACATCCTGATCAGATGCCCGAGCCACCTCATCTGACTCCTCTCGATGCAAAGGAGCAGTGGCTCTACTCTGAGCCCCTCCCGGATGACTGAGCTTCTCACCCTATCTTTAAGGGAAAGCCCAGACACCCTGCGGAGGAAGTTTATTTCAGCCACTTGTATTCGCGATCTCGTTCTTTCAGTCACTACCCATAGCTCATGACCATAGGTGGGGGTAGGAATGTAGATCGACTGGTAAATTGAGAGCTTTGCCTTATGGCTCAGCTCCTTTTTTACCACGACAGACCGATGCAGAGCCCGCATCACTGCAGATGCTGCACCGATTTGACTGTCAATCTCCTGCCCCCATCTTTCCTCACTCATGAACAAGACCCAGAGATCCTTGAACTCCTCCACTTGTGGCAGGATCTCGCTCCCAACCCTGAGAGGGCACTCCACCCTTTTCCAGCTGAGGACCATAGTCTCAGATTTGGAGGTGCTGATTCCCATCCCAGCCACTTCACACTGGGCTGCAAACCGATGCAGAGAGAGTTGAAGATCACGGATTGATGAAGCACACAGGACAACATCATCTGCAAAAAGCAGTGACCCAATCCTGAGCCCACCAAACCGGACCCCCTTAACGCCCTGGCTGCGCCTAGAAATTCTGTCCATAAAAGTTATGAACAGAATCGGTGACAAAGGGCAGCCCTGGCGGAATCCAACTCTCACCGGAAACGGGTTCAACTTACTGCAGGCAATGCAGACCAAGCTATGACACCGGTTGTACAGGGACCACTGTTCCGCGACCAGGACGAAAACCACACCGTTCCTCCTGAATTCGAGGTTTGACTATCTGACGAGCCCTCGTCTCCAGGACCCCTGAATAGACTTTTAGAGGGAAGCTGAGGAGTGTGATCCCTCTGTAGTTGGAACACACCCTCTGGTCCACCATCTTAAAGAGGGGGACCACCACCCCGGGCTGCCAATCCAGAGCCACTGTCCCTGATGTCCATGCAATGTTGCTGGGGCATGTCAACAAAGACAGTCCTATAACATCCAGAGCCTTGAGGAACTCTGGGTGTATCTCATCCACCCCTGGGGCCCTGCCACCAAAGAGTTTTTTGACCACCTCGTTGACCTCAGTCCCAGAGATGGGAGAGTCCACCTCCGAGTCCCTAGGCTCTGCTTCCTCATTGGAAGGCATGTTAGTGGGATTGAGGAGGTCTTCGAAGTATTCCCCTAACCGACCCACAACGTCATGATTCGAGGTCAGCAGTGCACCTTCCCCACCATATACAGTGTTGAACACTGCACTAGTTCCCCCTCCTGAGACACCGGATGGTGAACTAGAATCTCATTGAAGCTGTCCGGAAGTCATTCTCCATGGCCTCCCCAAACACCTCCCACACCGAAGATTTTGCCTCAGCAACCACCGAAGCTGCATTCCGCTTGGCCTGCTGGTACCTATTAGCCACATCCAGAGTCCCATAGGACAAAAGGGTCCTGTAGGACTCCTTCTTCAGCTTGACAGCATCCCTCACCACGAGTGTCCAAAAATAGGTTCAGGGATTGCCGCCATGACAGGCACTGACCACCTTATGGCCAAAGCTCTGGTCAGCCGCTTCAACAATAGAGGCATGGAACATGGCCCATTCGTAAATCAATGTCCCCCAACTCCCTCGGGACGTGGTCAAAGTTCTGCCAGAGGTGGGAGTTGAAGCTACTTCTGACAGGGGACTCTGCCAGATGTTCCCAACAGACCCTGACAACACGTTTGGGCCTACCAGGCCTGACCAGCATTCTCCCCCACCATTGAAGCCAACACAGCACCAGGTAGTGATTGGTTGACAGCTCTGCCCCTCTCTTCACCCAAGTGTCCAAGACATGTGACCGGAAGTCTGACGACACGACCACGAAGTCAATCATTGAACTGAGGCCTAGGGTGTCCTGGTGCCAAGTGCACATATGAACACCCCTATGCTTAAACATGGTGTTTGTTATGGACAATCCGTGATGAGCATAGAAGTACAATCACAAAACACTGCTCGGGTTTAGGGCCATTCCTCCCAATCACGCCCTTTCAGGTCTCACTGTCATTGCTTCATTGAGTATTGAAGTCTCCCAACCATGGGCGCCGGCAGGGTGCAAGTAGGTGCACGTGCACCCCCCTAGCTTTTGAAAAAAAAGGAAATGGAGAAAAAAAATAAATCTTTCAATAATAAGAAAAAACGCGAAAAAATAGTTTTTATTTTAAATTTTTAAATTACAATTAGACGTTTACATTTTACAACTATACATAAACAATCATTCACTTTGTTTCTAAAAGAGCATCTCAAGCCTTCTTTTTTGTTGTCCAAACTTGTCTACAACTTTGTCGATAAATTTTGGACAATTATTTATTCTTTTTTTGTGTACACTAAGCATACATAATCCACTTAATCTATCGTCACTCATTGTAGATCGGTTCCAAGTTTTGACGCGCCGTAATGTGCTAAAAGATCTTTCAATACTGCAGGTTGTTGCAGGAAGTGTCATGCCAATCTTGAGTGCCTCGAAACAGCCGGATAAAACTTGTAGCCTCTTCAATTAAACTCATGCAATCGGTAATTTCGTTTGCAATGTTTTTATTTTTCCACATCTCATACCATGTGGTAGCATCAGATATAAAGTTTGGAAGAATATCACCATACAGACTGTTAATGTCTTCCAGAACTATTAAAACGATGATTTATCCAATTTACTCATTTCTTTTGGGTGAAGTTGTAAAAGTGAAAATGCATTCTCTTGTGTAAAAGAATACCGAATTTGTAGAGAAGATATTATAGAATCCAAATAAGGGATGAAAATGGACCTCCTAAAATATTCTTCTGCGTTTTCAGAAAGTAAATTCGATCTGTGAACTTGCCTTTTATTTAACCGTGGCTGTTTTAATTCAATGTCTAATTCTTCACAAATCGATTGTGCTTTTTTGAAAATCAATGAAAACTCTTCAGAAACATTGTCTCGATGGGATTGCAGCACATCTATTAATTGAATTATATGAGCAGTTACATCTTTAATGTTCATATTTACTTGCTGCAACTGATTGCACACAGGTTCGAGTTTACCGAATAAGTAGCAATTACTAAAAGCGTCAAAATGTAAGTTGGAGTTGTAATAGCAGTGAACAGCAAATGAGCCTTAACCTTTGTGTTTTTGTTTGCACTGTCCTCTGTAAGCTTTTCTAGCGCTTGGACAATTACCAAAAGTTCTCAGAAAATATTCTGATACTTTTATACTTTGCCGACCAACGTGTTTCACAAAACAGAGGAATATTAGGAATCAAAGATCGTCGTAAAGTGCTCTCTCTAAAAAAGTTGATTACTTCTTTAGTTGTGCCACTGGCATTTTGAACTTCTTTGACATTGTTCAAGTCATTAATGACGAGATTCAATATATGACTGGCACAATGAAAATACAAAGCCTTAGGGTGCTTGTCTCTGATAAGCTTCTGAACACCACCTTCTTTACCTGCCATCGTAGAACAACCGTCATAACCTTGACCGACAAGTCGCGACAAATCTAAATTACAATCATTCAGAAACTGAAGGATTGCTTCTGAGATTGATACTGCATCCAATTTGGTCAACAGAGTATAACCCAGAAATTCTTCGCACACTGTCAACTGCCCGTGCCTTCATCGCAACGCAAAAATCGCACACCAATGGATAGTTGTTTTGTTCCACTAATATCTGCAGTCTCATCAGCCAACACAGAAAAAACGGATGCTTTTTTAACCTCACAGATTATCTGTTCTTTGAGAATATCTGCACAGGTTTGGATCAGCTCATTTTGAATCTGATGGGATATGTATAACGCATTTTTTGGTCCAGATTCCAAATGATTTTTTAAAACTTGATCACCTGATTGAATTCGAAATGCAACATATCTGTAAAGACAGAACCTTGATCACTTTTTCCCCGAAGAGGAAGCTCATGCTGAGCAATAAATAAAACTGTTGAAGTAATTGACCGAAGCTTGTCTCTATTTTCTTCAATTTTTCTGTGGTATGTTGAATCCAGAATTTCACGAATACTGAGTTGTTGTTTTTTCATTATTTTCTGAAACTGGATGGAAGAAGCTATTGCATTGATGTGCCATTGGGAATTGGCGTGAGATTGTGCAACTTCATGAAATTTGTGAAATTTAAGACACGGGAAAGGATAAATTGTTGCAGACCACGTTGAACTGGAGGTCGAAATAAGACGCAAACTCGACAAAAGGTCCTCTTGCACTGGCTGAATATGCTAACCACGGATATGTCTTGAGCCATTCCAATCTGAAGAGACGTTTAGCTTCAGGGTTTGCATCTTTCTTGAAATCATACGCTTGACTAGGAGTCCAACATTCCTGCAGCAGCTTCAGACGAAGTTCGTCATCAATATGACAGTTGGTGTTTGTGTACAACCCGATATCGACGCGATTGGGATTGACATCCAACGAAGTTTCATCAGTGGTACTTTCTGATCCAATGCTAGTTTGATCGTGGCTTGTGCTGGTACTCGGGATAGGATCTGCAGTTGTACGTAAACCATCATCTAAATCATCGATCTTGCGCTTCTTGGTTGAAATTAAAAAACGTCTTATGTCACTCATAATAATATAGAACGCGTACTTTTTCTCTTAAAATAAATTTTCTTAAACTTTCTGAAAATAGAAGTTTGTTCACAGTAACGTCATATAATATTTTAGTTCCCTTATGAACATACCTTTATATTTATACCATGAGAAAAACCATACGGTTTAGAATATACTTTCGTTCGTTTGTTTATTTTGACACTCTTGTTTAACACTCACATTAACCACTTAAGGCATGCCGTCGTGTGTGAGACGACCGGCGGCGGCTTATACTGTCCGATTTTCACGTGGTCGTATGACACGGTGGTTGCTCTTATAATATAAGAGCATACATATTATGTAACCAATCAACTGCATTTGCTTAAGACAACTGGGCGTGTCTTAAGCAAAAGGTAGTATCTAATTATAATTTGAAGCTTCGATAGTGGTATATTTTTGTCATTTGCATTCATTATTTTGTAATTATTACGTAAATAATAATATTTTGCATTCAGAGCGTGCTATTATTTGTGTATTGTTATTATATGTATAGGTGTATAGCTACAAAATGTATTTTCAAAATAATTATGCAAATGCGAAAAAAAATGTAAACTTTTTTTAAAATTTATAATTCCCCCAACCCCTTCTTTCTATGCCACTAATACTTTAAAACCCGAAAAATAATTATATCTATTTTACCAACATACAAGTATATAGTGTACAGTTAGATCTCTTTTACGCTGTATAGTTCGATTTATGGGAGAACAGTATGCTTTAGAGAAAATATTTATCATAAAAGTTGTAGAACTTATCAATGTCTACAATTTTTATTTGAAATATTTTTCTCTAAAGTGTACTGTTCTCCCAGAAATCGGAACTATTAACCGCGTAAAAGAGGTCTAGCTGTATGTAAGTGCTTACAAAATTACATTAAAAACTTAAGGAAAAAAGCACTACCTATGCCACTGAATACATCAATAACATTTTTAACTATATTCCAGTGATCATATGATAACAAAAAAAAGTCGATGATTTTTTGTCAGAAAATTAAAAATTAGGTCATGCCTTAAGTGGTTAATCTATCTATGCAAAAACTGACTGCTCTGTACTGTTCAGAGATAGCGACTGTATTGGCAGGTATTTAATGGGCACATACATATACAAAAAGTTTTGTGGGGGGAGCGTAGAAAGAAAAAAATCTCTTTATGCACCCCCCTGAATTAAATCCTGGCGGCGGTAATGCTCCCAACAGAATGAGGTAGTCCGCAGAAGGTATGCCCTTCAGCACCCCCTCCAGGGACTCCAAAAAGGGTGGGTACTCCAAACTGCTGTTCGGCACATACGCACAAACAACACTTAGGACCCATCCCCCCACCCGAAGGAGAAGGGAGGCTACCCTCTTGTCCACTGGGGTAAACCCCAATGAACAGGCTTTATGTCGGGGGGCAATAAGTATTCCCACACCCGCTCGGTGCCTCTCACCTGGGGCAACTCCAGAGTGGTAGAGAGTCCAGCCTCTCTCAAGGAGAATGGTTCCAGAGTCCAAGCTATGCATAAAAGTGAGCCCAACTATATCTAGCTGGAACCTCTCGACCTCGCGCACTAACTCAGGCTCCTTCCCCTTTAGAAAGGTGACATTCCATGTCCCAAGAGCCAGCTTCTGTAGCCGAGGATCGGAGCACCAAGGTCCCTGCCTTCGGCCACCACCCAAACTCACACTGCACCTAACCTCATTGACCCCTCCTACATGTGGTGAGCCCATGGGAAGGGGGACCCACGTTGCCTCTTTGGGCTGTGCCTGGCCGAGCCCCATGGGTGCACGCCCGGCCACCAGGTGCTTGCCATCAAGCTCCACCTCCAGGCCTGGCTTCAGAGGGAGGCCTCGGTGACCCACGTCTGGGCGAGGGAAAACGCCGTCCAAAGTTTTTGTTCTTCATAGGAGGTTTACTGAACCGCTCTTTGTCTCATCCCTCACCTAGGACTAGTTTGCCTTGGATGACCCTACCAGGGGCATAAAGACCGAGACAAAAGAGCTCCTAGGATCATTGGGACATGCAAACCCCTCCACCACGATAAGGTGGCGGTTCAAGGAGGGGGCAACAAATATCAGGTTTATTTAAACATTAGCATAACTAAGAATGCTACAAAAGCCTATCACTAACTAAAAGGTTGTAACAAATGACATAGTTTAACTGTTGTTAATTTTCAATGGATAGTTTAGGTTGTAATACCATTTTTAATAAACATGTAAAATTCACTTAAACAAGAATTCAACAACATTAAATATTATTTAAAACCCTTGGAATGTTTATTCAAGGTTTTGCTTCTCATATAGTGGGAATTTCATAAACTCTCAATCGACAACACTCCACGTAGCTTCGTCTGGCTAAGACATGCCACTTTGTCGCCTCAGTTACCAGGTGCCCTTTGCCCCAGTTTTCTTTGTTGGACCTGAAAGCAGCTCAGATAAGCCCAACATCTCAATTGAAGTGGGGCTTATTCACTAAGAAAGCTCCGTGGAATACCCTGAAGGACAAGCTCACTACTAGTGTTAATCAGATAAGTTTTCCAAAGCATTTTTCACAGCAAATATTCTCCATTTCCTAGTGATCTTGTTTTCTGAATGTTTCCTGCAAATGCACCATGAGCATGGCTTAGATAAATATTTTTTTCCCAGCACCCCATGATGCTTTGTAAGGCCAGTGTGACTTCACAGAGATGTATTAGCAATGTACAGATCTTTCATATATGCATACTGCAAAATTGTTGCCGATATGCTTTGTACATATGTTGCGTCATAACCTGATAAGCACTCCAGCTGGATTTCCACCCAGCACTCATTAAAGAAATAAAAAAAAACTTACATTATTTGTATTTGAGGGCACATTAGCTGACAATAATGAGACTGTCATGAGTACTGTCACCTGATGCATAATTAGCCATGTGCTGCAAGTATTAATCAAAACAAGCCTTAAAGGAGCCCTCCCATTCCCATCGACAGAAAACACATGAGATCCTGTGAAATAATAATAATAATGAAAAATATATTAGTATTTACAAGGCATTTCCTTTTACTTCATGGAAAACTGCCAAGCATCTGTACATATACATTGAAATCAAAAAAGGCCTTCTAGCTCCGTCAGGAGGCACGACTTGAAACAATGGAATGAGCCATTCCCACACATGTGGCTCATGGTACGGCCAATGTGTGCTCCAAGATGGAGCTCTATGAGCACAACAATCTATGTTTTATTTACTTATTGCTTGTTTGTGACCATTTGTTGTATTTTGTTTGTAGTATGAGTTTCTTCTATGTCCTTTATTATTTGAGGCACGGTGGTGCAGTGGTTCCACCTCACAGCTCAGGTCAAAATTTTCCACAGTAATCTGTCCAACATAATTGGCAGATGCTTCTCTACCTGAGATATTTAAGAGACCATTGCACCATTATAATCCACTCAAATCTAGTTCAGTTTGTACTTCTCCATTAACTTCAATGCAGAGTTTGGTGAAGTTCCCAAACATTTCCATGATTTCTAGAAAGTCCATGGGGTTCACTCATCACTACGCACCACAATCTTTTCAAGATGGCGCAGACTGGTGTGGCTGGCCGTCTGCTTGTCTCTCTAGTTTATGTTTTAACTTTGTTTTTATGTTTTATTTCATCCCAACGATCACTGTCCTATGATCGGAGTCTTTACTTAACATATTTTCTGGCATTCTTTCCTCTCAATTTTCATCTTCTGATTGGATTTTTTGTGAACCTCCACTTTTGTTTTGTTCATCTCCTGACTTCTTCACCTGGATGCCGGAGTTCACCTGTATTAGTCAGTTGAATGCTCCTCGGAGAGGCAAACGCATTTGCCGACGTCGTGGGATAAGACCCGGAATTACAGTTAAACAACGCCGACTCAAGTCCCAGAGCTTTGTTTCCCAATGCCTGCGAGTTGTCTATGACCCATCTTCTCCTGCTAAGGAATCCATCACTGATTCATGGGCGCTGGGCACCAGATTTAATTTGTCCATTTAAAGACAGCATCACTTTTCCTCGGTGTGCAATCGGGCAGTAAATGCTGCTAATCTTCGCACACTCACCCGTGCTCATCCTGCAACAAGCTCTTCCACTTCTATCAAGGCTGCTCTCCTGAACGTGAGATCAGTGTCTAATAAAACTTTTATTCTGCAAGACTTTATTACATCAAATAATCTGGATTTCTTCTTCATCACTGAGACTTGGATTTTAAATGGTGACTCTTCATGTTTTACTGACTTGGTTCCATCAGGTTATTCATTTTTAATCTCTCCTCCTTTGACTCATCGTGGGGGGGGGGGCATTGCCACTGTTTTTAAAAGTATGCTCTTGTGTCGGAGCCTTACAAGGGGTCTGTTTAGCAGCTTTGAACTTCAACTTTTCGAAGTGTGCAGCTCCCCTTCTTTGTTGTTTGCCGTGTTGTCAGGGATGCCAGGGGCGAAGACCTGGCCGGGATGCCCTGAAAGACCGGAAAAGGGTCTACGCCCACCCTGGATCACGTGGGGGCCACCACCCTGGTTGCTTTGGGGGCCACAGGTAGAGGGCTTGGAAGCCCAATCCTGTAGGGGCCCGTGGTTACCACCAGGGGGCGCCCCAATGCCTTGGGAACCCTGGACCTCAGCACTTCTGCCGCACCAGGAAGTGCTGGGAGGAAGATAAGCAGGGACCCCCGGAGAGCTTCTGGGAGAACAGTCGGCACTTCCACCACACTGGGGCATGTCAGCGGGAGATTGCCGGGGAGCACCTGGAGCACATCCGGGTGCGGATAAAAGGGGCTGCCTCCCTTCATTCGAGGCTGGAGTCAGGTGGAGGCAGGACAAGGCAAGAGCAGAGAGAGTAGAGGCGGCCCGAAGAAAGGTGTTGTGTGGCCAGGACTTTGGGGGGTTTGTGTGCACATAAGACTTGTAAATATTGTAAATAAACGTGTGGTGGTGGAAAAGAACATGTCTGCCTGTCTGTGTCCGGGCCATGTCCACAGTGGTTTATAGACCTCCTGTTTTTAATGATATTTTCATTTCTGAATTCTCTGGCTCTCCTGGCTGATATCACCCTCTCCCATGGCAAAATATTTATTGTTGGTGATTTCAACAATCATGTTTGTTGTCAATCGAAACCTTTTGTCAAAGACTTTTTATCACTATTGGACTCATTTGATTTTATACAGCATATGAATACGCCAACTCACTCTCTCGTTCACACCCTTGATCTCGTTCTTACTCGTGATATTTCTGTGAATATTATTGATTTATGTGATGTTTCTTTCACTGATCACTTTTCTGTAATGATGGATTTGCATATTACTGTTGATCTCCCAACTAATAGCCGTCCTCCACGCTGCTCGCGCTTTTTAAATTCTTCCATTATATCTGATTTTAAAACCATTTTCT
Source organism: Polypterus senegalus (assembly GCF_016835505.1). NCBI lineage: Eukaryota > Metazoa > Chordata > Cladistia > Polypteriformes > Polypteridae > Polypterus > Polypterus senegalus. The sequence goes on from NC_053163.1 coordinate 55,979,781, forward strand.
CTAGTCTTTATATGCATGACCAAAATAATGATATCGATGACTCTGTCACAAAATTTAATTCCTCCTGTGAAATGGTTTTAGACGCAATTGCTCCGCCCAAGATACGCAGTAATAAGGTAAGACCTGCTCCCTGGCTAAATGAAACTACGTGATCATTGCACTGCATCTGTCGAACTGCTGAAGGGCGTTGAAAAAAAGATGGACTGACTGTCTCTAAACAGATTTTCAGGACTTCTCTTTTCAATTTCCAGGCTGAAGTTAAGAAATCGAAACATGACTTCTTTGCTGATTTAGTATCCCGCCATTCAAACAATCCTAGGGTTTTATTTAATTCAATTAATGCGGCCATTCACCCTCATTCTAAGATGGGACTAAATAGGACTGTTTATTCATGTGAGCAGTTTCTATCATTTTTTGTCAGCAAAATTGATACTATCTGCCGTGGCATTGTTCAAACTGGCTATGAACTTCCTACTGTTAATCATGACAATGTTCTTGATTCCTTTGATCAAGTCTCACTTTCAATGCTAAAAAGAACTATTGACACCCTTAAACCAGCTTCCAGCCCCCTCGATATTGTACCACCACGTCTCTTAGTGGAAGCCTTTGATGTGTTGGGCCCATCTTTACTAGCCATTATAAATGATTCTATTAGTTCGGGGGCTGTGCCCTCATTTTTTAAACATGCTGTAGTCCATCCCCATCTAAAAAAGGCAGGATTAGATCCTGGAGTTTTAACCAGCTTTTGTTCAATTTCCCAGCTCCCATTTCTGGCTAAAAATATTTATAATCAATTGGTCGATCACCTTAACTCCAATAATTTATTTGAGACCTACCAAACTGGTTTTAGGCATTATCATGGTGTTGAAACAACACTCCTGAAAGTTCAACGACATCTCTCTTATTACTGACTCGGGTGATGCGGCAGTCATTGTCCTCCTTGATCTGTCTGCTGCCTTTGACACCATTGACCATGAAATATTGCTGACGCGGCTCGAACATCTTGTTGGGATTAAAGAGGCTGCTCTTAACTGGTTCAAGTCATATTTAACTGGTAGACACTTCAGTGACTTTAAATTCCTCTTTTTCATCTACTGTTCCTCTTAAATATGGTGTTCATCAGGGATCCATTTTGGGTCCTATTTTATTCTCTATATACCTTCACCCTGTTGGAGCAATTTTTAGGAAATTTAACATTTCTTTTCACTGCTATGCTGATGATACTCAGGTTTATATTCCCATCTGCAAATCTGCAACAAATCAACTCCACAACTGTCTATCTGAACTAAGATCCTGGATGGCCAATAATTTTCTTGATCTAATTCAAAATAAAACGGAGGTGCTTATAGTGGGTCCACCAGCTAAAGCCCAAATTGGTCTTGGACTTCTCGGCTCTTCCTCTGACTTTTCCAAACCTCAAGTCCGCAATCTTGGTGTTACCTTTGATACTAACCTCTCTTTTGAGAAACAAGTAAATTCTGTAGTCAAGAGTTGCTTTTTCCAACTTCGTCTATTAGGTAAGATAAAGCCTTTTTTATCTTCTAAAGATCTTGAGAAAGCTACTCATGCTTTTATTTTTTCTCGCCTCGATTATTGCAATTCGCTGTATTCTGGGATTAGCAAATCTCTGATACACAGGTTACAGCTGGTCCAAAATGCTGCCACTCGCTTTCTGGTTGGGGCAAGGAAGTATGACTCAGTTTGTCCTATTTTAGCTTCTTTACACTAGCTGCCAGAAACCTCAAGTAAACTTTTTTCACGTTGTCATTATGGGGGAATTTTGAGGAAAAAAACGAATTTAATCCATTTTGGAATAAGGCTATAACATAACAAAATGTGGAAAAAGTGATGCGCTGTGAATACTTTCCGGATGCACTGTACATCCTCTTTTTTTATGTCATCAAAGCCAAACTGAGCAATCAAAGCAAAACTAAACTGACCAATCAAACTGCTCAGAGGGACTGAATACACAGACTTAATTGTTTTATTATATACAGGGTGGTCCAGATCTAATTATGCAGATCCAGATTGTCTGGATGACTTTTATTTATGCAGGGATGATTCCAGTTCGGAGCGAAGATGATTCTTCATGTCGTCAGTTCGCACCCTTCTCGATGGTCCAGGATTTTTTGGGTGATTTTCTTTGTAATAAACTTAATAATTTATAGCGTAATGAAAATTGCATAATTAGATCTGAACCACCCTATACTTATTTTCCATTGATTGAAACAGAGCTGGAAGTCTTCTTGTTTGAGGTTCTTCAACAGGCTTGCCTTTTCTGTTTTCACTTCATCCACTGAAGAAAAATCTGTTCCCATCAGGTCACTTTTACTTTTCGGGAACAAGTAAAAATCACAGGGAGCTAAACTGGGCAAATAGGGAGGATGATCAAGGACAGGATTGTTTTTGTTAGTCAAAATTTGCTTTACGGAAAAAGAGAAAATTCACAAGAAATATGATGTTGATTTGCTGTTCGATTTTTTTCACCCAACATTATCGCGGCAACTTGTGTAGCAATTATTGTGCAAATACTGACTGGGTTATTCTCAGGATATACCTAGCCAGTCAGCAGTTTGAGAGGGTGTGTAGAAGGGGATATAGCTCTATGGTTCACATCCGGCTGACCTCCAGATGGTTTTCCAAGAAAGCCCCAAGCCCAGTCTGATTATTTTTGTGTCTCACCTCTATATATATATATATATATATATATATATATATATATATATATATATATATATATATATATATATATATATATATATATATATATATATATATATAGATAGATAGTGGAACCTCGGTTCACGAACATCTCGGTTCATGTACAACTCGGTTCACGACCAAAAAGTTCGCCAAACTTTTGCCTCGGTTCACTATGATTTCTGCATGTGTTGCATTGTTCTCAGTCAGACGTGCCTGCCTGCCTGCTACTGATGGGGGGGAGGGGAGGTTTGCGTGTACGTATGTGCCTGCCTGCTACTGACAGGGGGAGAGGGGGGTACATCAGTGAGAGAGCAAGCCACGTGCCTTCCTGGCTGGTTCATTTAAGCAGAGCCGCTCCCTGTTCATTGTTCTCAGTCAGACGTGTGTGCTTTACTTGCGCTGTCTTTGTGCTCTACAGTATTTCTTGTGCTTTTGCAGTTAACTATGGCTTCTAAGCAAGTGAAGAGTGGTGAGAAGAAAGTTTTGAAGAAAACTGAAATCGAAGTAAAGAAAAAAATTATTGAAAAGTTTGAGCGTGGCGTTCGTGTTACTGATCTTGCCACCAAGTACAAGATTTCGACTATTCTAAAGCAGAAAGAATCTATTAAAGCAGGTGATATTGCAAAAGGAGTTACAGCGTTAACCAGGCAGAGGCTTCAAGTGCTGGAAGAGGTGGAAAAACTGTTTACAGGTTTACTCATTTACCAATTTGAGAACCCTCGTGCTTTCAAGCAGCACAATGTAAACAAAGCCAGACTGCCAGTAATGTGGAGGGCAAACACTAAGGGTTGGGTCACAAGGACTTTGTTTTTGGAATGGCTGCATGAGGCTTTCGCTCCCACCAGCTAAACAGCTAAAAACACCAGAAACCCAAGAAATCACAAGAGAGAAAACACCTGAAGGAAAACATCCCTCCATTGTGGAGCCAGACTCTTCCTCCTCACTTCATGCCCGAACTCGACTCATGCAAGGTTAGTTTTCTTGGTTTTTGTATTACGGATTTTTCAAAAGTTAATTTTTCAGTTCATAGCGTGAATTGTTGCAATGTTACTTTTCTCTTTTTTCAAATGTTCCTTTTTTTCCGCTGTGCTTAAAACTCATTTTAAAAAAAGTGTTTACAGTGATCGGGCTGTAAGGCTAAAATAGCGTGATCTTGTTACTTTTTTGTTTGCTTGTGGTTGGTTTTTAAATAAATTTTGGATTTGTTCAAATGTTCCCCTCTGTTCAGAGAGAGAGAGAGAGAGTGAGCGTGTGCTGCTGACAGAGGGGGGTGGTGTGGGGGTTTGCTACAGAGAGAGAGAGAGAGAGAGCGCGAGCGAGCCTGCTCGTGTTGCTGAGCAGGGAGCCTGGGTGTTTTGTGTCAGAGTTATTTACATTAGTTTACTATTACACTGTGCATTCTATGGTATAATTAACTATATTTGTGCTTAATTGTTACATATATTTACATATTTACATACAATTCGTAAGGTCTGGAATGGATTAATTGTATTTACATACAATACTATGGGGGAAATTGCTTCGGTTCACGACCAACTCGGTTTACAACCAGAGTTTTGGAATGAATTATGGTTGTGAACTGAGGTTCCACTGTATGTATATATATATATATATATATATATATATATATATATATATATATATATATATATATATATATATATATATATATATATATAGTAAAGGATTGCCCGCCCACATACATACACAACAACACAGTCTTCACCACACAGACGTTTATTTAACATCCACTATATACAATATTTACAAACATGCAGTCCTTGGTTCTCTTGGCCGCCTTCACTCCCAGTGTGGCGGAAGTGCTGCCCTTGCACCCAGAAGCACTCTGGGCATAAACCATCCCTGGTCTATCAGCACTCCCTGGTGTCCCAGAAGTGATGTCCCCTAAGGAGCAAGGACTGGCCAGGTTCCCAGGGAAAAGAAGCGCCGCTCTCCCGATTCCTCCTTCCTCCAGGCATCCTGGAGGGGCATGGTTCCTGGCCATCTATCACAATATATATATATTGTGGACCATCTCCCGGACACAGGCAGGCAGACATCGTTTAGAATCGCCCAACACACGCTTATTTACAATCCCTGTTATTTACAGTGCACACACAACCCCGAACTCCCTCAAAGTCAAGGCCTCACAATGCCTTTGCTTCTTCAGATCCACCTCCACTTCTCTCCACCAAGACTTCATTTTCTACACTCCCGACTCCAGCTATCAAATGGAGGGAGGCGACCCCTTTTATCCACACCTGGACGTGCTCTATGTGCCTCCCGATTAGCATCCGCCGGCACTCCCCAGTGTGGCAGAAGTACCGGCTGCACACACGGAAGCACTCCTGATGTCCCTAGTCTTCTTCCCCCCAGGGCTCCTCAGGCATTGGGACGCCCCCTGGCGGTGACCACTATAGGGCCCCTATAGGGTTGAGCGTCTAAGCTCTGTTCCCATGGTTCCCAAAGCCACCAGGGCATCGCCCTCCTCCGGTCCTTCTGGGCATCCTGGCTGGGTACCACCTCCAGCCACTCGTCACTATATATATATATACATTTATATACATATATTTATATATATACATACATATATAGTGTTTTGTGTATTATTAAGACATATAAGTCTATAGATGTAACTGTAATTGCATTTCAAAATGTACAATAAAATTAAACAGATCTGAATTTTGGTAAATGTATACTGAACTAGTGTAAAGATGAACTCTGCTCCATTCAATTTTGTGATAATCTATTTTCTGCTACTACCATAACATTTGATTTGTTCAGCATCCTAAGTTGCAACTACATAAATAAAATGGAAACATATAAGAAATTGAATGTACTTTATGAGGAATGGTGTATGTTTCAATGCCTATAAACAACGTCTTCTACAAATGGCAAGCATGAAGCCCAAGCCCTCTAGCCATTTTAGCTCTTCTGACTCCCTGCTTTGGCACTGCTTTGGCACAGTGTGAATGTGGCAGTGAGTTTGGCTCTGCAATGGGCTGGCAGCCAAGGCACGTTTGAGTCCTGCCGTGTGCTCAGTGCTGCTGAAATCAACTTTGGCTCCTGCAGCCCCAAATGCAGTTTATCAGCTCTAAGATTGTTGTATTACTTATTTTATGACTTCTCTCTTTTTTGCTGGACAAGGGCATCTGAATATGATGTGGCATTCAACATACACAGTAGATTAACAATGTCTGACTTATTGGCTCCAGTGAAAAAAATACATAAACCCGGGGAAAATGTACATGTCTGGCTACAGTGCTCTGGGATATCTGTTTTGACTGATTGCTTTGTAACAGCATCCCATTTTGTTTTGATCTCTTTTTCCTATACTGGATTTTTGCCCAGTGTTTCGGTATCTTGTCTTGTTTGCCTTTATTTACAAGTTTTTCTCTGTAGCTCTGGTCTTCTTCACTTTTGTCAGATTTAAAAGAGAAACACAACAAAAGACAAGAGTTGAACTTCTCTGAGCAATTTGAAAAGGCGGAGAAAGGAGTAGATTTATCATTACATTTAGAACTGGCACCTGCCCAGCTCTGCACCACAAAGCATTGCAAAATGGGGGGGTTGGGGTGGGCGGTGAAGTTGGCAAAGAATACCACTGGTATAGCACACACAGCTCTCAGAAAAGCAAAAGGTACCGTTAAAGACTTGAGGCATGCTGTGACCCCTTGAATGCCACTTCTGAAATGCTTTACAGTGCCAAACGAAGCCCACTAGCCAACAATGATATGAGGGCTCTTCCATCAAGTTTGTGTTTTTATCTCTCTATGTAGCACAACTAACATGCACCAGTGTAACAAAAGGACAAAAAGATCATAAAGGTATGGGACACCTTCTGGTAATCCTTGTAACAGAAAAAAACAATACAACCAAATGATCCACAGAGAAACATGACATTTTTCGAGACATGAGTTCTGAGCTCCATGATGGCAGCAGCCCCAGTTATTAGATGTGCAAGGTGGAACAGGTGGGTCCAGGTGTGTGGGAACCAGAATTGATGCCACTCAGCAGCCCGCCACCAATCTCTGGATTTGCAGGTAGAATGAGAGGAGAAGCATTAGGTGATAGTGCCACCCAAAAAGCATAGAGTGGTATTACTGGGTCAGTAGCCCTGAAGCTGTATCTCAAACATATATGTGTGGCACCAGACACAAAGATAGTAAGGAATGTATATACAAATAATGGAAAATAGAGCAAAAATACAGCACAACAGAAGTATAGTATTTATATGTATAGAATCATTAGTTAAAACAAGACCTATAGCCACAACAAATGATCCTTCTCAGTTTCTTGTGTAGTATGGAAATGTTAATGAAGGCCTAAGATATGATCAGAAAAACACAGTATGCCGAAAAGAAGTGAACAGCAGGGTCCCAAAGAATAGAATTAATGGATTTTATCTGATCCTACCTCATGTTAAATTTCATAAGTCTCCACATAATTAAAAGGCCCTACCAGTATGTCTACTAACCAAGTTCAAATTAATTTGCTTGTCTTCTTCACTTCTGAATATCATGTTGCTTAAAAATGCTCACAAACTTCATTAAACATCAAAATCTTCACAAATTCTAACAAATTGATGCTTTTTTGTTATTTATATAAAAATGTTTGGTACTCTGTCACCAGCTAAAGAGACCTCTTGAGCCAAAGTCAAATGCCATTCTGGAGTCAGTCGAAGATAAAGTCATATCTGCCTTTTTTATTTGCAATTCAAATTGCCAATTACACAAGGATCATTACAGTGCCCCCATCTGTTTCTTTTGTCTTGATTACACTTGGTTATCATCCAGTTTAGACATTACATACACATATATGGGTTGTAAATGCTGGATGGGAAGTTATTGTCACTGAATAAACCCCTTGCCCCATTTACTAAAACAGTCAAACACCTAAATGGGCAGATGCATTGGCATCATGTTTAGAACCTTTGGAGTTGCTCAGCCTAAGAAGAGACTGAACTCTTGTTTCAAGTGATTGCCAATTTGAGTACTACAATGTGCTACTGATGCATCATTTTCAGGATTATGGGTTGTTACAGATGAGATGCTCTCACCATATAAAAAAGTCATACCATTAAAAGGAAAGTAAGCACTCTTGTCACTAGAACCTGAGGCACTACTCAATGTTTGGTCCTCAAAACACTTTAAATCAAAGATTTCGAACAGGGGAGTACAATCTGCTTCTGTTAGAGTACAAAAAGATATGAAAGTGGAGCATGTTCTCAAATCTAAATGTGCAATCATAGAAGTAAAGGAAATTATTATAGGAAAATGCTTTTTGAGTTTAAGAAAACCTTTTGTTCAAGTAAAGTGCATACCAGACAACCATGAATCCATCAGTTCATATCTGGTTTGTTGCCACGTATACTGAGCATAATAAAATTCTTAATTGCATATCTCTCACAAATTACATACTGTATATTAAATTAATCAAGCAAGAGTAATTAAAAAGCTGGGTTCCTGGAAGATGTCACATTTAATGTCCAAAGAACAGACAAACTAAAAGAGCAGGTATTATACACTAAAATAAGTAATTATATTGGTTTTATCTCTGTTAGATTTGAACCCTTAGGTAGCTGGCTCCAAATTAGATGCTGATATCCAGTCAGTTTGCTGCTTTTAAGGCCATGCAGACAGAAACTTTGCCATTGGTGTTTTGCTTGAAGGGACATTAGAAATCATCCTGTGAGAATTCTTCCATTCTAAAGGTAGAAATAGAAGAGTACTTATTACCGGAGTGACATCCTCAATCTTCCCCCTGTTTCCCTGTGTGGGAACCAGTGAGCTATACCCAAAACGCTTTTGTGTTTCACAATATATATATTGTACTGTATGTGCATGTGTATTCATCCCAGTACCTAATGGCAGTCAAGATGCCGTTGTCTAGCCTGTAGAGGTGTGGTAATGTGCGCCCATTGCCAAATTTAAGTTGAAGAAGCATTAAATTTGAAGCAGCAGTATTTATATGGTTGTAATGAAGTGAGCTTACCTGGGCTGGTTGTAGACAGGCATATATGAGGGGGTAGACAGAAATGTGAATGGGGCACATGGTGGCGACGGAGGTGGGAAAGGGGTGGGGCGGTGGTGGTGCTCTGGATAACTGTTTTTGTCATGTAATTGGATTGCACTTTATCCAGCCTCTACCCTAAGACCTATCCAACTTGGGTATCCCATCTGAAGGCTAAGCTTCTGCTGGTGTAGCTCTTAGGGTCACTGAGGCAAGCTAACCCCCTGACCATGATAAGATGGCAATCCTTCAGGAGGAAAACTGAAAAATAAAACAACAAAAAATAAAATAAAATATTCCTCATCAGATTATAACAACTAAAAACATGACATTTACCTTAATTGGATGGCCTATATCAAATATATATATATATCGAACTCAACAATAACATTTCTCACTATTGCCAATATTAACAAAACTAAAAAGGGTAGGCCAATTTATAAAAAAAAAAAAATCAATTCCCCAAGTCTTGAAAAATAAAACTGAAAAATAGAATAAAAAAATAAAATAAAATATCCATCCAGATCTTTACAACCAACAACATAAAATTTATCTTAATTGGATGGCCTAATTCTCAAATAAATTTGCAAAATAAAGTAACAATAAAATAAGACCTCTCAATATAGCCAATATTTACAAAACTAAAAAGGTTTGGCATAGTAATTAAAAAAAAACTATTCACCATGTCTTTTCCTACAATTCTCAAACTAATTTGTAGAACATAACAGACTTAGAACAGAACATTTGAACTTTTTTTTTTCTTTTTTGTCTTTTTGTCTTGTTTTAAGTTTGTTTGTTTTGCAAGCAACTGAACTCTCTGTTTGCAAGTGAACATCTCCACTTCTCCTTTCTCCTCAATCCACTCAACAACAACAGTCTCCTGTTTCCCTTTGCAAAAACTCTTATAAATTCATTCATATCCAAGCTATTTATTATAGACTTCTCGTGGGCCAAGATCACCAAATTCCTCTATCTTTTATGTAACATGGTGTGACGATAGGGTTTAGGACCCGTGACAAAGTGGAGAAGGAACTCTCACACGATGCTGAAGACACACCAATTACCAGGGCTGTTACATACAATTTATGCAACTCAGGAAAGGCTTCCTTGTACTCCTGCAGGAGTTTACACAAAGTGGACAGGTCTGTTTCCTTTGAACATTTTTGAGCATCATCTGTTTTGCAACAAGAACTTCATTTTTCAGACTTACAACATCTGCTACAGTGCCAGCCATCACAGCCAGAGGGTGAAACAGGGTGGGATCTAGAAATGTGCTAGATTTGGGTGCAAGACTAGGTATGGCTCTCATCAGGTCAATATTCTTGTGTGAAAATCTAGTTTCCATTTCTGAAATGGCCCTGTCAAGGATGTTGAGCAGGGATCTTTTCAGAGACTGATGGGGGGAAATGGTAGGGTCATCAGAGTCTTTATGGCCCAAAGTTGAGAGCACAACACTTTGTCCCAGGTGTTTGCTCATTGTTCCCCTTCTCTTTGTTGGATGTGACTCATCCTCAGCAGGAGATGACACTCCCCAACAGTCATCCTCATGGATGTTTTTTAAGAGGTCCAGTGCTGCACTAACAACCTCAGAAGCACTGCACAGATCAACTGACTGAGACTGTAAAATAGGTTAGATAGGCTAAAAAAATCTTTTTGCACACGGCTCACTCTGCATGACATGCACAACCACTAAGTGCAGTTGGTGGTTGTAGCAGTGGATGTACGGGGCATATCTGTCAAGCCTCTTTAGGAGCAGAGCTTGTACACCACCTCTAACCCCACTCATCACATAAGCCCCATCATAACACTGGCTAAGTATACTGTCAGCACTGTAGCCAGCATCAGAAAGGTGTTACAGTATCTCAGAGGTGATGTACTCTGCATCAAGTTGTTGCAAGTCAAGCAACCCAATAAAATGCTCCTCTGGCATGGAATTTCTGACAAACCGTATTATCACAGACAAATTTACAACATTGCACCTATCCCTGCTCCCCTCACTTTTGAGGCAAAACCCTGCAAACCCTTCAGTGTTTGGATAATTTCATTTTGGATATCCTTAGATGTGTATTTTGCATTTTTTGGGATACCCTTAGCAATGCTTGCTAGCTTCTTTAAGGTATATTCCATCAGTTTTAGAAAAATACCTGAAGCAATGTCATCATCATTACCTGCCGCATCATGTCTCAAGGTTTCTGCAGTCCCGCGGAGCTCCAAGTCATTTACACAGAGAAACGTTATAACACTACCAATACTCTTGATTGAGTAATGGTCTTTTGCAAATTGTGTTTTACCAACCAACATGGAATCCACAGTCCCCCCTTTGGCCTTCCCCTTTTATGCTCAGTCCAGATGGTTGAAGCATGCACATGGTTGTGGCTGGGCACATGCCTCTATAGTCCCTTGTCTCGATCAAGTGCTGCTTTCCATTTGTTAAAACCAGTTAAGGTAAAAACTACATCCCTCTCATTATCAGTGCTGCCATATTTCCGGCAGGGGAAACAGAAGCATGTGTCCCGCACAACAGAGTACTCCAGCCATGGTCATGTGTGGTACCAGGCAGGATTGAATGATCTTAATGTTGTACCACCAAATACACGTTTGGGGTAACTACCCAGTATTGGCTGGGATGGTGTATTGACATTTAAGTCACTGGGTAGCTGAGCGGGTGGTTTTGGGGCAAAAAATTGTTGGCAAAGGCTACAGGAGAAGCAGTGTCTGTTGATGCCACAGGAGTAGACATGCTAGCTGCTGTCTCTGATGTACCAGCAGCAGCATCATTGCTATTGCTATTTGTACAGACAGGAGCAGCACCACACTTTTTAAAAGCTTGGAAAAAAGGATGCATCTCACAGCATTAATTTTCCCTTTGTGAGCTGCTGGAAGCTGGGGTTGAAGGTGAATAAGCTTTACTAAAATCGCTGTGATTACATCAGTATATGAAACGAGAAAACTTTTGAGTGCAGAGTTGGAAGCTGGGGCGGGGCTTTGTGTTGGGGTCTCACAGATACAGGTCCTCCAGTAGGCTCTATGCAGCAGACAGGCTCACAGTGGTGTTTGTGGGATCGAGAAAGAAACACTTCTCTACCAGACTGAAACTGTGAGAAGAACAATGGACTAGTCCCCCATTGACTGTACAAATATATATTGTATTTTTAGTTGGTAATTATCTCACAAATCGCTATTATTTTGACGAAAGAGATTTGCTGCTTCCTCAAAGCCTCCCACTGTTGCGCAGCTCATTTTGCTCTGCCCTGCCTACTAAGAAACCTGACACCAGGTCATTTGTATACTAACAGTGATTGGATGTTTAGCTCTTGAGTGGGGGATCTCTGCCGAGTCCTGTGTGAGCCTGTGCACAACCAGAGCACAGAGGGAAAGAGCGAACAAGAGGTGAAACCTATCATCTCATTTGTGCCTTTTCCAGTGGATTTTTCAGCTACTGTAGTAAATCTTGCCCATATTCAGTTTGTGAGTAATCTATTATTTTCTTTCTCAACTTCTAAAAGTTTGATTTAAGGGGGCAGGACTTTTGTTTAAGGGGACATTGCCCCCTCTTGCCCCAGCATAGAGCCGGACCCGGAGCTTACCATTTATGTGTTGAGGGCGCTGCCGCAGGAACGCAGGTGAGCGCTGTGAGGCGTGGTGTGTCTGGACACACGCGGAGCTGGTATAATGGCCAGTTATGGGCTCCTCCACATGTGTTCATTTTTAGACGCCGGTGTCCTTGCAGCCTGCCCAGCACAGGCGGTTTAAGGTGCAGTGCACCTAAAAGAATAAGCAGGCATTTGTTTGAATAAACAGAGTTGAGTCAGAGAAGGGGTTCCCATATTATAAAGAAATGATTTTACTTACTGGTGAGCCGGCAACTGGTGTGTTTGAGCTCAGCATAACCACTGGCTGTCCAGGGGGAGAGCTTATGCGCATGACCCGCAGGGGTTCAATTTTAAATACATAGTTGCTCAGGGCGTGTCGCAGCGCGTGGCGTGAATGTGCTAGCATCTACCAGGATAGGTGCGTGAGGTAGACGGGGTGGCAGATTGGCTGAACAATCTTGCCGGTTATATTTAAGGACAACAGCGGTTGTCAGTGGACCTAAAGACGAGGTAGGAGGGAAAGTCTTGGGTTAGCTGCCCAAGGCTGTAGTCTTCCATGCTTTTCAGCACGTTGGAGACACCCACCAAAGCTACGAAAATGTCAAAGAAGGAGAATACCCCCAGAGTCTGCGAGAGCGGGGGTGGAAGAAGACTCATCAGCTGACAATATGGTAATGACTGGACCGGAAATGACTATGAATAAAGATAGCACAGTACAAGGGAACACTACAGCACACCTACAGCTACAACAGCAGACCACAGACTGCAGATATGTTCCTGTGGATGGAGGAAAATAACATCTCACCGGGGGTTGAGGATTCACCAGGGAAAGAAAAAGTGTTTGAGGGAACAGAGACAGGGGCCTCGCATTGATCACTTACTGCGGAAAGGGACAAATCAGTCGAGTGAAGTGCAGCAGCTGGACGCAAACCATAGCTTGCAGTGCATCAACACCGCTGTCATGGAGGATGTAAACTCAAACACAGAATTAACGGTAGAACAAACATCAGAGGTGGATTCCACCGAAACTCCCAGACCTGCTGTTGAGCGGAAACTTCCAGGGCACAGGCTGCGTGTGAAGTGGCCGGTACTGGGGAGAAAAAGCTGTGGCAAACGGTGAATTCTGACCTTACTTTGATCCTCGAGCAACTTCGAGGCACAGTGGATAAGAAGTTGGAGAAAATGGGAGATATTATTTATCTGTATGTGGCAGAACGCTTCAGAATACAAGAACCAAAAGGCTCCCCACAGTTTCGGAACAGCCTGTAAAGAGCCTCGGAAGGTGCTACGATGCAAGCCTGAAAGACAGAGACCAGGTAAAACAGCTGCGCAAGGACATTAATGCTGACCTACAGTCCATTTCATAACACCCAGCTACCTGGGAAATTAAAGACCTGGTGCTTCCAGTTTGGTCTCCTACCCCGAGCATTGTGGCCCCTTTCAGTTTATGAGGTCCCCATCTCAATAGTAGAGAAGCTGGAAAGAGGAGTCACAGCCTATATTAAAAAGTGGCTCGGCCTTTACGGAGACGGTGTCCTCAAGCTGCCCATCACCAGCCTCAAAGAGGAGTACAATTGTGGTAAAACATGACTGCAGATGACATTGATTGATTCTCAGGACAAAGTGTTGAAGAGCAACGCACCAACCTTGGCTACTGGGTGAAAATGGAGACCAGCAACAGTGGTGAAGGGGCAATATCAGTTCTCAGATATGTTGACATCGTGGTGAATGTTCAGCATGGAAGAGGAGGCCTTGGCCTTACAACTAGTTGCCCAGCCTGAAATAAAGTCACTGGTCAAGCACGGAGGAGGATGGTGGTGGAGGAAGTACGTCGTCAGGAGGAGGCTGCAAGGTGTGCCAAGGCAATCTCCCTTGGCAAACAGGGGTAGTGGATATGGTGGGACAGTGTCGAAAGGAGGAAGCTTAGCTGGAACGATGTGTGGTCCATGGAGGCGAGGAGTCTGAGCTTTACCATTAAAGCCACTTATGACGTCCTGCCAACACCAACCAACCAATCTCCATCAGTGGATTGGTGAAGATCCAGGGTGTGCCCTTTGCTCCAGGCCAGCCTCCCTCAGGCATATACTCACAGAGCGTAAGTCCAGACTTACCCAAGGGCGATACACTTGGCACCACAACCAGGTCCTAAAGAGCCTTGCGTCCACAATGGAGGAAAAACAATCTCTCATCAATGCCCTTTCACCACCAATATCTAACCACCCATGGATGACCTGCTTTGTCCAAGAAGGTGCTACAGTTACCAGGAGAAAACTCCACACTATCGGAGAAAGGCCAGCTGTGCTTAGCACGTGACTGGAAACTGCTGGTAGATATTGGCTTGAGACTACCTTGAGACCTGACATTGTGCTCTGGTCCTCTTCCTTAAGGAAGGGTTACATTATCGAGTTCACCGTACCCTGGGAGGATTCCGTGGATGAGGCATATGAGCAGAAATTTCTACACTATGCTGAGTTAGCTGCTGAAGTGCAACATCCTGTCTGGACCATGGAAGTTTGCCCAGTGGAAGTTGGATGCAGAGGTTTTGTGGCAACATCTACCATCAAACTGCTGAGAGACCTGGGAATTAGGGGCCAGAGCCAGCACGCAGCCATCAAAGCTGCATCAGAGGCAGCAGAGAGGAGTAGCCAGTGACTTTGGATGAAGAGGAATGCCCCCTGCTGGGCCCCCAAGTATCAAGCTTAGGCTGCCATACATAGGGTCATGAGATGTCAGTCATTTGACACCAAAGCGACTCTTATGACTAATTGGGCATGGGATGCAAGCTTAGGGCTAATCACCCTATAGCTGGCCGCGTCTGGTGAGGGTGTATAGTATGAAAGGCCCAAACACCCCATGAGCCAGAGGAACACTACTGATGATGTGTCCCAATATGCTACAAACTTCTCCAAGTCTATCATTCACCATTCACCGACAAGCATAACTGAACCTATTGTATGTGCTTGCACGAGGATAGTAACATCTCATTCTGTATTTCGTAATCTAAGCACTGCTGAGCTAATAGAGTAGCAGTTGTGATTTTGGCAGTTTTGTAAATATTCTTTTGTATATAGAGTTATACGAGGGGGGACCAAAAATAATAAGAATTTTGTTGTTGTTAGGTTGGTATTTGTAGTGTGTGGTTGGGCCGCTATGGCGATCTAGTTACACTCTTCACAAGTCAGTCTGCCAAGTGCCATCAGTCTGGAAGGTTGTGCTTGTGTTCAGTGAAATTTTTTGTAAAAATAGTTTTGTGCAAGCGTCGTTTTTTTACGATGGCCGATTATCGTGAGCAACACGCGGCAGTGAAATTTTGTTTTCCTCTTGAAAAAAGTGTTGCAGAATCTATTGTTATTCAATTTGTATGACAACCCTGAACCACCCACCCTACTCACTAGATTTAGTTCCGTGCGATTTCTTTTTGTTCCTTCGGATAAAAAAAGACTTGAAAGGAAGGCGTTTTGCTGACGTCGAAGAGGTAAAGCAAGAAACGACCACAGCATTAATGGGCATTACTTCAGACGAATTTAAAAAATGTTTCTAACAATGGAACAAAGGGTTAGATAAGTGTATTTCCACCAATCGAGAGTAATTTGAAGAAGACTAATTGTATTTTGTACAGAAAATTAAATTAAACACGTTTTAAAAGTATTTCCGGTTATTTTTGGGTCCCCCCTCATATATCTCCTAGTGATCATTTTGCCAGAGGTATATATACTTATTTGGTGCTGGGATCATTTTGATTTTGGTGCAATTTTTTTTGTATATACACACACTTGTTTTTGTTCTTGTGCATTTTTTTCTTCTCTGGCTTCTTGAGCCAGAGATAAAAGAAGACAACCTTTACACTCATTATTGGAGTGTATATGTGTGTAGTTTTTGTAGGACTGCACTGTTTTTGTAAATACACTTGACACTACTGCATTTTTGGTTGTACAGCACTCTTGAAAATAAACTTGCACTATTCACCCTTCAATTTTTGTCTGTGTCTCATCTCTCCACTGATCCTGTTCAGTTTATAAACCATCAGATGTCCAGAGTGTAGGCTGGGGCCACTTACCACTACATGGGATATCACAAAAAGTCTGTGCGTCCCTCCATGGATATGCCTCCCCAGACCATCACAGACTCGCCACCAAACTGGTCATGCTGAACGATGTTACAGACATCATAAAGTTGTACATGGCTCGTCCAGACACTTTCATGTCTGTCACATGTGCTCAGGGTGAACCTGCTCTCATCTGTGAAAAGCACAGGGCGCCAGTGGTGGACCTGCCAATTCTGGTATTCTATGGCAAATGCCAATTGGGCTCCACGGTGCCGGGCAGTGAGCACAGGGCCCACTAGAGGATGTTGGGCCCTCAGGCCACCCTCATGAGGTCCATTTCTGATTGTTTGGTCAGAGACATTCACACAAGTGGTCTACTGGAGGTCATTTTGTAGGGCTCATGCAGTGTTTATCCAGTTCCTCCTTGACCAAAGGAGCAGATACTGGTCCTGCTGATGGGTTGAGGACGACCTTCTACGATCCTGTCCAGCTCTCCTAGAGCAACTGCATGTGTCCTGTAATCTCCTCCATGCCTTTGAGACTGTGCTGTGAGACACAGCAAACCTTCTGGCAATGACATGTATTGATGAGCCGTCCTGGAGAAGTTGGACTACCTGTGAAACCTCTGTAGGGCCCAGGTATCACCTCGTGCTACCAGTAGTGACACTGACTGTCGCCAAATGCAAAACTAGTGAAGAAACAATCAGACAAGATGAGGAGGGAAAAATGTCAGTGGCTCCACCTATTAAACCATTCCTGTTTTGGGGGGTCATTTCATTGTTGCCCCTCTAGTGCACCTCTTGTTAATTTCATTAACACCAAAGCAGCTGAAACTGATTAACAACCCATTCTGCTACTTAACTGACCAGATCAGTAGCCCAGAAATTTCAATGTCTTGATGCTATACTCTGATTAAAAAGTGTTCCTTCATTCCAAATGAGAATACACATATGGGAATAACCCATTAAAAGTGTGTAGGGAATTGCAGTGAAATCTTGCGCTGCAAAGGCTACAATCACAGGGCTTCTTCCTAAAACACCCACCCACATTTTCTCTAGTCTGTGTGTTTTAAACCATCGCTGGGAATTCAGGGATAGAACAAAAGATACTGAAGAAAAGATCTGAAACTGAGAGAAAATAAAAAGCTGAAATTGCTGTTTCCATCCAGGAGCTAAGTAACACAAAGTAGCTGAAGCTTAGTAGCTGATTTGCAAGTTGTAATGAGTGTTGCAACAGTGGAGATAGACAGACACATTGACCACCGCAGCTACTGGACTCCACACGTTTGCGAAGTGCTTCTCTCTGCTATAATATCATTCTGACTATTGCATCGCTATTTGACATAACAAGACCAAGTAAAGTTTAGATAAGCATTGTGGTTTATGGATATACAACATGTTAAAACTCTATGGCTATTTTGTTGTGGCATGTTTAAATTTCTAATTTCTTTAATTACGATTTATTTAGACTTGCAGTCAGAAAGTGGATGCTGTGCAGCCTTCATCTTGATTTTACTGGTGTTATTAGGCAGATTTGTTGATTCAAGTGCTTTGAGTACTGAAAATCATATCTCCTGTGGCTCCTCGCTATCAGCTTTCTTAACAGTAGTCCTTGGGTGGAGTGTGACACACCATTTGCTTCAAATGCATATTTTGGAATTCATATTTTCATGAATATAGCTGCCAATTCTTTCAAGCTTATAACTGCTAATATGATATTGTCATTAATGCTGAACAACAGAGAGAACACACAGTACCTGCGACAACATATTGTTAACATTTACCATTCATTCAGTGATGCCACTGAATGCAAGTGTACAGTATATCTTGTGCTACAGAAAGGTTACTCACTTGCATCAGGTTATTTTTATTTTTAAAACATGCAGTGTGCTCTCTTCACCAGACATGGGCTTCCAGTGCTTGGGCTTCTTCCCAAGAAGTTCAGTTTTCATCTCATCTGACCATCAAATCTTCTTTCTTCATGCTCTCAGTGTCCTTTAAATGCTGTTTGGCAAACTTTTACTGAAGAATGGCTTCATAAATACCTGATTAATGAAGTGCTGCTCAGATGTTCATCTTCCCATCTCAGTAGAGGACTTCTGAGGCTCTGTAAGATTGACCATTGATGTCTTGTTTCCCTGAATGACCAAGGCTGTTCATGCTCGGTTATTCAGTTTGGATGGAGAGCCAACTATAAGAAGAGTCCTAGTGGTTCCTAATATCTTCCATTTCACAATTATTGAAACCTCTGTGCTCCTGGGGACACTCAAAGCTTTAGAAATAGTGTTACACCCTTGCCCTGATCTATACCTCACTGCAATTTGATCATGGACATGTACAGAAAGTTCTTTGGACTTTATGGCTTGTTTTTTGTCCTGAAATGCAGTGTGAACTATAGGACCTTATATAAACAAAGGTGTCCAGGTGTTCTCCAACCAAGTTGTAGACAGATCTCAATAATAATTAAAGCAAACACGATGCACCTGACCAGAAGATTTCAGTTTTTGATTTTTAATCAATTTTCAGGTCTTTCCGAAAACATGCTTTCAGTTTGTCATTATTGGTTATTGAGGTCCAGGGTCCCCAAGGCATTGGGGCGCCCCCTGGCAGTGACCACGGGTCCCTACAGGTTTGGGCTTCCAAGCCCTCTACCCGTGGCCCCCAAAGCAACCAGGATGGTGGCCCCCACGTGATCCAGGGTGGGCGTAGACCCTCTTCCGGTCCCTCAAGGCGTCCCGGCCGGGTCGTTGCCCCTGGCATCCCAGACAGTGCCCCACAGCCAGCGATGACCACTCGGGAGGAGCGGGTCCTACTCCTGGGCAGCCAAGGTCCAGCCCTGTTTTCCTAACAGGAATAGGGGCGGAGACGCCACCTGAACACCACCACTTGGTGCCCTCCTGTGCCTTGCACAGGCTGCGCTCCCCCCTCTTACCGGCACCCCGGTGCCCACTCATTCGGCACCACCTCCGAGGTTTTCGCGCCCCTTTGGTTGGAGCCACTCACTTCCTCGTAGTCTCCTCCAGCCGTGGCGGCACCCGCACGCCAGCGGAGAGTCCTTCCAGCAGACGGCCCGTCTCCTGAGGTGAGGTTCCCAATGAAGTGGGTCCTACTGCTTGTCCGGGGTCCGGTCCTGAAACAGACAGAAAGAAAGGGGCAGAACCGCTGCCTGGACACCCTTTCCCTGGCGTCCTTCTGTGCCATGCACTGGCAGCATTCCCCCCTCCATCCGGCACCCCGGCACTTGCCTGTTTGGCACCCCCTTGGTGGGTTCCGTGTCCCTCCTGTCGTTGGAATAGAAGGAACCGCCTGCACTCCTTTCCTCTCCGCTGACCTCAAGGGTTCCCTCTGCCCCCGCAGAGGGCGGCCAGCACCCGGACGTGTGCACCCAGCACCATGTCCCATCCTATCGGAGGAACCGGCATTCACCCTCCGATTCCTCCTGTCGCTCTGGGACGCCCTGACGGTCTGAGTCTCCTTATTGGAAAGAAAGAGCCTCCTTCCCGTCTGCGTCCCTGTAGAGCGGCATGAGACTGCTACTGACTCGGGGTGGAGGGCGCTAGGACCTGGGGCACTCAACAGCCTGTGTCCTGCCAGCCCCCTTGCTGTCTCTCCCCTCACTGCGCGCACAGCCCCTTGCGCCGCATCCACTGTCGGAGGATTGCTTACTTGTTGCTGATCATTACAATCACAGCCATTTTCAGCAAACCCTCCTTCATGCTGTATGGGGACGGCTGAACTCACCTTCCCCGCCGTACACCTCCGGCTGAAGAATCCAGCGTCGCACCGTCTGATCGCCTTCAACAGCTCCTCGAAAGACGTGACCGCCTTCATCTCCAGGACTCGCAGCTCTGCCCGGAAGGCACGTAACACCTGCGACACACGCTGCTCCGCGGGCTGAAGGCGTGCCTCCTGCTCCGACAGAGTAGCTGGCAAAGACAGGAAGATAACCAACACAGAGCCTACCTGTCCGTCAGCCCCAGACGCCGGCAACTTCCTGTGGGCCTCTTCCTCCGGCCCAATCGGGTCTCCCCCCCGGCATGTGATGGACATTCCTTCATCCCGCTTCTCTCCAGTCATCGGCGGGCACGTAAGACACACCATCCAATCGCGTGCCTGTCAGGAGCAGGGACTTCTGGTCCGTGGCCATTTTGGCTCCCCTCCTGCGGCGGCGACGTGCTTGCCGGCAGCCTTGCTGTTGCCAGCGCCTCTCGAGCTGCAGCGTCTCCTTCTCCGCAGCTCCCGCAGCTGCCACCGTGCTGTCGAAGCCACGCAGACCGGCATGCACCCGCGACTGACGCGGATCCAGGAAGCCCATGCCTGAAAAACAGAAAACACACCTGGTCCCCAAGGGCCAGCTGCCGATAGGCAGGGAACTCACCTCCCAGGTCCCGTCTAACCGAGGAGACGTCTTCGGCGTGGCCTCTCTAGACGCAATGCCGTCCCGTGTGCCTCCAGCTCCTTATCGGAGCCCGCTGCACTCGCACGTCGGCAGCCTGCGACAGGGGAAAACGGCTCTCCTGTGGACCCCTGGCAGTCCGTGGGGTACTTTTACCAAATGGGGCTGTGTGCACGCCGCTCCCGCGGCACGTGGGTGGGGTCCCCTGCTGCGCCGGGCCGTCCACAACAAGATTTTGGAATTCAGGTCCCCGTCTTGCACCAGACGGAGCATCCTGCTGACTACGCCAGATGTGAACGTTACCCGGGCACAGACAGGTGGACATGTTGTTCATCACCACCAGACGTTTATTTACAGCTATATTTACAATAAAGTCAAGTGCACACACACAAACCCCACACAGTCCTGGCCACACAATGCCTTCTCTTCGGGCCACCTCCACTCTCCTCTCTTGCTTTGTCCTACTTCCACCTGACTCCAGCCTCGAATGAAGGGAGACGGCCCCTTTTATTTCATCCTGGATGGGCTCCAGGTGTTTCCCGGCACTCCTCCCTGGACACGCCCCAGTATGGCGGAAGTGCCTGCTGTTCTCCCGGAAGCTCTTCGGGTGTCCCTGCTCCTCTTCCCCCCAGCACTTCCTGGTGTGGTGGAAGTGCTGAGGTCCAGGGTCCCCAAGGCATTGGGGCGCCCCCTGGCGGTGACCACGGGTCCCTACAGGGTTGGGCTTCCAATCCCTCTACTCGTGGCCTCCAAAGCAACCAGGATGGTGGACCCCACGTGATCCAGGGTGGGCGTAGACCCTCTTCCGGTCCCTCAAGGCATCCCGGCCGGGTCGTTGCCCCTGGCATCCCTGACTATATATATATATATATATATATATATATATATATAAACACACACACACAGTATATACAGTATATCTATCTATATATATATATATATATATATATATATATATATATATATATATATATATATATTTCTATACTAATAAAAGGCAAAGCCCTTACTCACTCACTCACTCACTCACTGACTCATCACTAATTCACCAACTTCCCGTGTAGGTAGAAGGCTGAAATTTGGCAGGCTCATTCCTTACAGCTTACTTACAAAAGTTGGGCAGGTTTCATTTCGAAATTCTACGCCTAATGGTCATAACTGGAAGGTATTTTTCTCCATTAACTGTAATAGAGTTGAGCTGGAAAGGCGTGGGGGGAGTTTCGTGTGACATCATCACGCCTCCCGTAATCACGTGAACTGACTGTCAACGCAGTGCATAGAAAACCAGGAAGACCTCCAAAAGCGCTTAAGAAAACATGCATTATATAATTGAGAAGGCAGCGAAACAATAAGAAGCGAGCGAGTGACATATACTACCATATTCATGAGTGCTGCTACCTCGGAAAGAAAGCAAGGTGTAAACCTAAACTTTAAATTAAGTTCATAGACAGGCTACGCTGGCGTTTCACATGCCCACAGGTAATGCGGGATACAAGTTTAATGAGAGGGCGAGGATATAAACGAGAGTTTTGATCACTTTGTAACTAAGTTAAAATTGTAGGTGAAGGGGTGTGCTTATGCAAATTCCGAGACTGTGTTTGTGGGGATTGACAGTTAAGGCGGGTGGGGAGTCACATCATCATCTCCCCTCCCATTCATCTCATTTCGTTCTGAGCTGAGCTCAGCTAACGCCGTCTTCCGAAGCAACTTCGTCAGACTGCCACCAAATACTCACAGAAAAATCCACAAGTTAATACACACGCTGTCTCTAGAGTTTCAACACACTGAATCCTCCAGGCACTACTTACAAAAGGTCACATTGACAATCGTGTTACGTTATTTTTAAAATCTTTCCTTTTCTTAGCACAAGCACAGCTGAGAAGCTTGATGCATGTGCTCCATAACGCGTTAAAAAATAATGCATTTAATCACACTTTGCATTACAAGGGAGCTTTTGTCAATGCATGATTTCCTGGTACACCGATTACATTGATCAGCGCATCCCGATTCATTTTACCCTCGCACCACCTTAGTTTGAGAAGAAGTATGAAAAAATATGAGGTTAACACAGAAAAACAGATCACCAATTCAAGCTTTATGAATAATCGATTAAGCCATCAATAATTGTTTTGGTAAAGCCATCCTCCTTCCATTTTATAATTTTTCCGAACTAGCCATGATTAAATGAACGGTAAAAAGTAAGAGCAAGCGAGGGTGACTTATTTAGGCAGGCATATATATGACAGCAACACTCATGACAATGTCAATCATGTTACGTTATTATTAAAATGTTTCCTTTTCTTTTCATTACTTCTTTAACACACTACTTCTCCGCTGCGAGGCGCGGGTATTTTGATATATATATATATGAATGACCTCCAAAGAGCGCTGAGACTTTTGATATCATGAACGTGTCTGCAAAAACTGGGGTCTCCTGCCCAGCAAAAGTCGAGCAGCCAGCGCGTGCATAGCTGTGCTGGCCTTTGAGACGCTGACTGCGCTTCTGCCTTAAGTCAAAGTGAGCACTTTTAATTTTTTTCATCCTCCCCCTGCGCTATAGCCCAGACAAGTGCAAACACGGACCCCTTTTCTACACCACGGCAAAATAATATTAAGGCGATTCACACTTTCTTTTGCACGTATACGATTATGAGGTCCTCAGCTCGGATTATGAAGACACGCACAGAGTGGAGGACTGACAGTGCCATCACAGCCGATTAATGGCGGGACGTCTCACCAGTCTACACAAGACCCACGCGACTGTCCCAAAAGGCGATCATAACGTCAGCGAACACATCTCTATACTATATAAAAGAAAAGGCAACTTTCCTTTCTTTACACCTTTTTCCTTTTATCCCAAACCAAAGCCTTTCTCTCTTAACACTGCAGAGGACACAAAACTAATTTTCTTTAAATGCCGGTAAGGCACATTACCAGAGGCACAAATTTGAACGTTCACATAGAAAATGTAATTTCTATACCACAGCCGTCGTGTAGCGCCTTTCAAAAGGGATCTACTACCGAGAGATGATCCATATACATTTTAGCTGCTGTTAGTTACTTACCTGTTGTGTTACAGTCTTTAAAATGTAGTTTACCTGAAACCACTCCAGTAGTGCTCAATGTACCTGTACTTCTTAAAACGTTAATGTTTTACTGTTTAATAACTTATAGACTATATTTTTTATTTTTCCCTTGCACTCAGTGACCAAAGCTATACACACACATATAGACACATACAAACATACACACAAGTATATGTATGTGTATATATATATACATATAAACACACACACACCCCTATCTACATTATATATATATATATACACACACACACACACATACATACATACATACATACATACACACATATATATAATTTGTGTGTGTGTATGTATGTATGTGTGTGTATATATGATGTAGATAGATATGTATATAGATATGAAGATATGTATGTGTATATATATATATGTATGTATGTGTGTGCTTGTGTGTGTGTGTGTGTGTGTATATATATGACAGCAGCAATCCAAGCTGTGAGAAAACACTAAAAAGGAGGCGTGTCAGACGTTGTGGTACATTTTCTGATGCAGCTAGACGAAAAAAACTTTGTGACGCTGCCGCCAAATACACAAAACAATTACTTTGACAATCATGTTACATTATTTTTAAAATGTTTCCTTTTCTTTTCATAACTTCTTTAACACATGACATCGCATGCGGTATTTTGCTATATATATATATCACAGCGACACTCATAACAGTGACAAAACAATTACATTGACAATCATGTTACGTTATTTTCAAAATGTTTCCTTTTCTTTCTCTTTCCTTCTTTAACACACTACTTCTCGCTGCCAAGCGGTATATATATATATATATATATATATATATATATATATATATATATATATATATATATATATATATATATATATATATATATATATATATATATATATAGATAGATAGATAGAGATATATATATATAGATAGATAGATAGATAGATAGATAGATATGAGAACAACACTCATATCAATGACAAAACAATTACATTATTAATCAAGTTACGTTATTTTTCAAATTTTTCCTTTTCTTTTTCGTACCTTCTTTAACACACTACTTCTCATGCGGCTGGTATTCTGCTAGTATATATATATATATATATAGCAAAATACCCGCGCTTCGCAGGGGAGAAGTAGTGTGTTAAAGAAGCAATGAAAAATAAGAGGTAACATTTTAATAATAACGTAACATGATTGACATTGTCATGAGTGTTGCTGACATATATATATATATATATATATATACAGTAATCCCTCGCTATATCGCGCTTTGACTTTCGCGGTTTCACTCTATCGCGGATTTTAAATGTAAACATATCCAAATATATATCATGGATTTTTCGCTGGATCGCCGCTTTCTGCGGACAATGGGTCTTTTAATTTAGGTTACATGCTTCCTCAGTTTGATTGCCCAGTTGATTTCATACAAGGGATGCTATTGGTGGTTGGCTTAAAAGCTACCTAATCAGAGCATGTATTACATATTAACTAAAACTCCTCAATGCTATAAGATATGCTTCCCGCGTGGCGCTTGTTTGCTTCTCTCTATCTTTCTCACTCTCTCTGCCTGACGGGGGGGGTGTGAGCAGAGGGGCTGTTTGCACAGAGGACATGGACGCTCTTCTACAAAATGCCGCTTTATCGCGGTGCTTCTGTATACTTAAAAGCATGTATTGATTTTTTGATTGTTTGCTTTTCTTTCTTGGCGCTCTCTGACATTTTCTGCTCCTGACGGCTCCTTTAAAGATAAGATATATTTGCTTTCTTTTAATTGTGAGAAAGAACTGTCATCTCTGTCTTGTAATGGAGCATAGTTTAAACGTTTGACTAAAGGGTGTTATTTCATGTCTAGAGGGCTCTAATAATGTTAACAGTGTGGGAGAGTTTATAAGGGCTTAAAATATATAAAAATAACCATACAAACATATGGTTTCTACTTCATGATTTTCACCTATCGCGGGGGGGTCTGGAACGCAACCCCCGCGATCGAGGAGGGATTACTGTACACATATATATATACACACACATATAAACATATATATACATATATACACATAAACTCTACTAAAGGATTATTAGGAACACCATACTAATACGGTGTTTGACCCCCTTTCGCCTTCAGAACTGCCTTAATTCTACGTGGCATTGATTCAACAAGGTGCTGAAAGCATTCTTTAGAAATGTTGGCCCATATTGATAGGATAGCATCTTGCAGTTGATGGAGATTTGTGGGATGCACATCCAGGGCACGAAGCTCCCGTTCCACCACATCCCAAAGATGCTCTATTGGGTTGAGATCTGGTGACTGTGGGTGCCATTTTAGTACAGTGAACTCATTGTCATGTTCAAGAAACCAATTTAAAATGATTCGAGCTTTATGACATAGTGCATTATCCTGCTGTAAGTAGCCATCAGAGGATGGGTACATGGTGGTCATGAAGCAATGGACATGGTCAGAAACAATGCTCAGGTAGCCTGTGGCATTTAAACAATGCCCAATTGGCACTAAGGGGACTAAAATGTGCCAAGAAAACACCCCACACAGCATTACACCACCACCACCAGCCTGCACAGTGGTAACAAGGCATGATGGATCCATGTTCTCATTCTGTTTACGCCAAATTCTGACTCTACCATTTGAATGTCTCAACAGAAATCAAGACTCATCAGACCAGGCAACATTTTTCCAGTCTTCAACTGTCCAATTTTGGTGAGCTCGTGCAAATTGTAGCCTCTTTTTCCTATTTGTAGTGGAGATGAGTGGTTCCCAGTGGGGTCTTCTGCTGTTGTAGCCCATCCGCCTCAAGGTTGTGCGTGTTGTGGCTTCACAAATGCTTTGCTGCATACCTCGGTTGTAACGAGTGGTTATTTCAGTCAAAGTTGCTCTTCTATCAGCTTGAATCAGTCGGCCCATTCTCCTCTGACCTCTAGCATCAACATGGCATTTCGCCCACAGGACTGCCGCATACTGGATGTTTTTCCCTTTTCACACCATTCTTTGTAAACCCTAGAAATGGTTGTGCATGAAAATCCCAGTAACTGAGCAGATTGTGAAATACTCAGACCAGCCCGTCTGGCACCAACAACCATGCCACACTCAAAATTGCTTAAATCACTTTTCTTTCCCATTCTGACATTCAGTTTGGAGTTCAGGAGATTGTCTTGACCAGGATCACACCCCTAAATGCATTGAAGCAACTGCCATGTGATTGGTTGATTAGTTAATTGCATTAATGAGAAATTGAACAGCTGTTCCTAATAATCCTTTAGGTGAGTGTATATACAGTATATATACATATACATCTACATATATATATGTGCACAAAACCACTCTTTTATCAAGGCTTCTGTCGGGTAGTCTTTTGAAATGAAATTTTCCTCTAATCAGTCGCAGCAACGCGCTTTCTTCCGACTGTTACATTTTTGTAGCTCTGATGTGTGCATCAATGTAATCGGTGTACCAGGAAATCATGCATTGAGAGAAGTTTCCCTTTGCTTGGAATGCAAAGTGTGATTAAATGTGTTATTTTTTAACGCGTTATGGAGCACAGGCATCGAAGCTTCTCAGCTCTGCTTGTGCTAAGAAAAGGAAAATTTTAAAAATAACGTAACACGATTGTCAATGTAACCTTTTGTAAGTAGTGCCTGGAGGATTCAGAGTGTGGAGAAACCGTAGAGACAGCGTGTGTATTAACTTGTGGATTTTTCTGTGAGTATTTGGTGGCAGCGTCACAAAGTTGGTTCCGCAAGACTGTGTTAGCTGCGCAGCTCAGCTCACAGCGAAATGAGGTGAATGGGAGGGGAGATGATGACGTGACTCTCCCACCCGCCTTAACTGTCAATCACCCCACAAAGACAGTCTCTCGGAATTTGCATAAGCACAGCCCTTCACCAGTAATTTTAACTTAGTTACAAAGTGCTCAAAACTCTCATTTATATCCTGCGTCCTCTCATTAAACTTGTATCCCGCATTAGCCGTGGGCATGACAAACGCCAGCAGCAGCCTGTCTATGAACATAATTTAAACTTTAGGTACACCGTGCTTTGTTTTCGAAGTAGCTGCACTCATGAATATGGTTCTATGTGTGACTCGCTCGCTTCTTATTGTTTCGCTGCCTTCTCAATTGTATAATGCATGTTTTCTTCAACGCTTTTTGAAGCTCTTCCTTGTTTTCTACATATTGCGTTGACAGTCAGTTGACGTGATTACGTGGGTGGCGTGATGACATCACACAAAACTCCGTCCCCCACGGCCATCAAGCTGAACTCCATTACATTATATGGAGAAAAATAGGTTCCAGTTATGACCATTACGCGTAGAATTTCGAAATGAAACCTGCCCAACTTTTGTAAGTAAGCTGTAAGGAATGAGCCTGCCAAATTTCAGCCTTCCACCCACACGGGAAGTTGGAGAATTAGTGATGAGTCAGTGAGTAAGTCAGTGAGTGAGTGAGTCAGTGAGGGCTTTGCCTTTTATTAGTATAGATTACACTATAGAATGCACAGTGTAATAGTAAACTAATGTAAAAACATTGAATAACACTGACACAAAACACACAGGCTCCCTGCTCAGCTACACGAGCAGGCTCGCTCACGCTCTCTCTCGCTCTCTCTCTGTAGCACACACCCACCCCCTGTCAGCAGCACACACTTGCTCTCTCTCTGGCAGCAGCACATACTCTCTTGCTCACGCTCTCTCTCTCTGAAAAGAGGAGAACATTTGAAGAAATCCGAACTTTAATTTAAAAACCAACCACAAGCAACCAAAAAAAGTAACATTGCAGGAGTTCATGCTAATAGCCTTACAGCCCGATCGCTGTAAACACTTTTTTTAGAATGAGTTTTAAGCACAGGGAAAAAATCGAACATTTGAAAAAAGAGAAAAGTAACGTTGCAACAAATCACGCTATGAACTGAAAAATTAAGTTTTGAAAAATCCGTAATACAAAAACCACCAACAAAACTAACCTTGGCAGTTCTGGCATGAAATGAGGAGGAACTGGGTGGAGAGGAGGGAAAGTCTGGCTCCGCAATGGAGGGATCTTTTCCTTCAGGTGTTTTCTCTCTTGTGATTTCTTGGGTTTCTGTTGTTTTTAGTTGTTTGGCTGTTGGGAGCGAAAGCCTCATGCAGCCATTCCAAAAACAAAGTCCTTGTGACCCAACCCTTCGTGTTTGCCCTCCACATTACTGGCAGTCTGGCTTTGTTTACATTGTGATGCTTGAAAGCATGAGGGTTCTCAAACTGGTAAATGAGTAAACTGGTAAACAGTTTTTCCACCTCTTCCAGCACTTGAAGCCTCTGCCTGGTTAATGCTGTAACTCCTTTTGCAATACAGTTGCTTTAATAGATTCTTTCTGCTTTAGAATAGTCGAAATCGTAGATTTTGACTTCTTGTACTCGGCAGCAAGATCAGTAACAGTAACGAACACCATGCTCAAACTTTTCTATAATTTCTTACTTTACTTCGATTTCAATTTTCTTCAAAACTTTCTTCACACCACTCTTCACTTGCTTAGAAGCCATAGTTAACTGCAAAAGCACACAAAATACTGTAGAGTACAAAGAGAGCACAGGTAAAGCACGCACGACTGACTGAGAACAATGAACAGGGAGTGGCTCTGCTTAAATACAGTAATCAGCGCGTATGAACCAGCCAGGCAGGCACGCACGTGCAGGCTCGCTCTCTCTCTCTCTCTCTCAGCAGCAGGCAGGCAGGCAAGCACGTGCACACACCCTCCCCCCCCCTCTCTCTCTCAGCAGCAGGCAGGCACGTCTGACCGAGAACAATGCAACACGTGCAGAAATCATCGGCGAGCACAAACTGAAAGGGAAACTGGCTTGTTCATATACCGAGTGTGTGGCCGTGAACCGAGTTGTATGTGAACCGAGATGTTCATGAACAGAGGTTCCATTGTACATTGGGTCAGATATATATATCAGTTTGGATACATTGGTTTGATTATATCCATTGGTTTTAATATATCGGTTCAGATACAGTATATACATTGCTTGGGATACATTGGTTGAGATGTATACATCGGTTTAAATACATCCATTCAGATATATACAGTGCATCCGGAAAGTATTCACAGCGCATCACTTTTTCCACATTTTGTTATGTTACAGTATTATTCCAAAATGGATTAAGTTCATTTTTTTTCCACAGAATTCTACACACAATACCCCATGACAACATGAAAAAAGTTTACTTGAGGTTTTTGCATATTTATTAAAAATAAAAAAATTGAGAAAGCACGTGTACATAAATATTCACAGCCTTTGCAATGAAGCTCAAAATTGAGCTCAGGTGCATCCTGTTTCCCCTGATCATCCTTGAGTTGTTTCTGCAGCTTAATTGGAGTCCACCTGTGGTAAATTCAGTTGATTGGACATGATTTGGAAAGGCACACACCTGTCTATATAAGGTCCCACAGTTGACAGTTCTTGTCAGAGCGCAAACCAAGCATGAAGTCAAAGGAATTGTCTGTAGACCTCTGAGACAGGATTATCTCGAGGCACAAAGCTAGCGAAGGTTACAGAAAAATTTCTGCTGCCTTGATGGTCCCAATGAGCACAGTGGCCTCCATCATCCGTAAGTGGAAGAAGTTCGAAACCACCAGGACTCTCCCTAGAGCTGGCCGGCCATCTAAACTGAGTGATTGGGGGAGAAAGGCCTTAGTCAGGGAGGTGACTAAGAACCTGATGGTCACTCTGTCAGAGCTCCAGAGGTCATCTGTAGAGAGAGGAGAACCTTCCAGAAGGACAACCATCTCTGCAGCAATCCACCAATCAGGCCTGTATGGTAAAGTGGCCAGACGGAAGCCACTCCTTAGTAAAAGGCACATGGCAGCCTGCTTGGAGTTTGCCAAAAGGCACCTGAAGGACTCTCAGACCATGAGAAACAAAATTTTCTTGTCTGATGAGACAAAGTTTGAACTCTTTGGTGTGAATGCCAGGCGTCACGTTTGGAGGAAACCAGGCATCGCTCATCACCAGGCCAATACCATCCCTACAGTGAAGCATGGTGGTGGCAGAATCAGACTGGGAGACTAGTCAGGATAAAGGGAAAGATGACTGCAGCAATGTACAGAGACATCCTGGATGAAAACCTCCTCCAGAGCGCTCTTGACCTCAGACTGGGGCGACAGTTCATCTTTCAGCAGGACAACGACCCTAAGCACACAGCCAAGATATCAAAGGAGTGGCTTCAAGACAACTCTGTGAATGTCCTTGAGTGGCCCAGCCAGAGCCCAGACTTGAATCCGATTGAACATCTCTGGAGAGATCTTAAAATGGCTGTGCACCGACGCTTCCCATCCAACCTGATAGAGCTTGTGAGGTGCTGCAAAGAGGAATGGGCGAAACTGGCCAAGGGTAGGTGTGCCAAGATTGTGGCATCATATTTAAAAAGACTTGAGGCTGTAATTGCTGCCAAAGGTGCATCGACAAAGTATTGAGCAAAGGCTGTGAATACTTATGTACATGTGATTTCTCAGTGTTTTTATTTTTAATAAACTAACAGAAACCTCAAGTAAACTTTGTGTTGTGTGTAGAATTCTGAGGAAAAAAATGAATTTAATCCATTTTGGAATAAGGCTGTAACATAACAAAATGTGGAAAAAGTGATGCGCTGTAAATACTTTCCGGATTGACTGTACATTGGTTTAGATACATTGGTTGAGATATACTTAATCAGTAGTATGCGCGACCCACAATTTGTGAGTTTGAGTGTTTGTGTTTGTGCGTGTGTGTACGTGAGCGTGTGTGTTTGTGTGCATGTGTGTGGTTTTGTCAGTTTTACTATAAAAACAGTTAAACACCCGTTATTTGCGAAGCAGGGATATTCTGATCATTCTGATCCCAGATAAACATTCAGAAGAAACAGCACTATTCCAGTGTTTTCCTCCATAACATCCTTTTAGCCAACAGGACTAATGTCCTTGCTGAAACAAATTGCCCTTTAATGAAATGATGTCAATATGGAATAACAGAAATCACCAGGGGCCTCATGTATAAACGGTGCGTACGCACAGAAATGTTGCGTAAGAACTTTTCCACGTTCAAATCGCGATGTATAAAACCTACACTTGGCGTAAAGCCACGCACTTTTCCACGGTACCTCATGCCTTGTCGTACGCAAGTTCTCCGCTCGGTTTTGCAAACTGGCGGCACCCAGCATCAAAGCAGTGCTACTGTTCTTGTGTGATTACTCATTATTTTCATGACGCGGCTTTATAAATACACAGAAACTAACCGCATATTGTTTATTAGTGTAATGCATCTGATTGTAATTAACTCGTAACAATATAATGGTCCAGGGAACAGCCATAGTATTCCAAATGCCATAACTGCTTTAGCGTTGTTACTCTCACTTCTTCTTCTTCTTCTTCTTCTTCTTCTTCTTCTTCTTTCAGCTCCTCCCGTTAGGAGTTGCCACAGCGGATCATCTTTTTCCATATTTCTCTCACTGCACCACTCAGAGTATTTATATCACTGTATCTGAGTGTGAATCACAGCAGCAGCTGATCGGAAAGAGAATTATCGGTATACAGCATTAAGCACACGCTGTCTCTGCCACGACAAAATGTTTTAAAGCCTTTCCTGTACGGACCTCACGGTTCAAAACAGTTTAATCCCAAGAACTTTAAATGCAGCCAATCAAGTGCTCCTTGTAGAACTGTTTGTACTTATAAGTACAATCACCCCACTGTAAACTTGCACTATAGTTATAATATCACACAACCTGAGCCACTTTATAAAGCGCGATTTACATATGATGACGATATCATTTTTAAGGTGAAATGCAGCAAAATATGTTTGTTAAATTATACAGATAAAACTTTAACTTCATTTAAATAATCTATATTCTTCACTGGGAGTGTCATTAAGGATAGAATAATTAAACATGTACTACGAAGATATTTCAATGTTCTTTAAACGTTTTGAAGAATCGGCGCTAAGCTTATAGATGGCTTAACGTCTATTACAGAGCTGATTGTATGGCGATCGGTTACTTGGGGAAAGAAAAGCACTGACTGCAGTGACGGCTACGCCAATATATATTGAATATAAAACAGAAAGATAAAATAACAACACAGCTAAAAGCAGCGACAAATTTCGGCAAAAGTTAAATGCTTGTGTCATGAGCACGAGGCGGCTAGTGTCTGCAACATACGTGGCCATCCACCGTGCATAAGCTACCTTACTGACACTGGTGGGCTATGGAGCCAGCCACCGATTCTTCCTCTGCCCAGTGCCACCACAAGCTTAGAGCCGCCCCTGAGTACTGCTGCAATAAATTATTTCATCGAAGTGAAACATGTTTAATAACGTGCTTTAACTCCTATCATCATGAAAATGACATCACGTATACATCTCAGTATTTTAGTTATTCAGAGAGCTGTAATATCACGAATGTAATGGATTCTGTGTCCAGTTGGAGGAAGAGAGCCGGTTTAAGAAACAAGTAGTGATTCACACACATAGAGCACATAGAAAATCAAATACAAAACAAAGCATTTAACGTGCTACTTTAATTACGATGTGATTTTAGAAACTGGTTAATTAAACAATTTTAAGATGAATTTTATGATGTTCTACTTTAATGACAAAATAAACTACGTGATTAAAGTGGAAATGTCGAGATTGAAGTGGACATTTCGTGCTTTTTCCCCACCGTGGCTTTTTCTCTGTACCCTAATAAGCTTTCATATGACACTCAGACAGTGGGCTTACAACTCGGCTTTCCACGGCGACTTTGATATGTGACTTCTTTTTTATTTCCGGCACTGTGCGATTTTGTGGATGTGAGCTTTCATGTTTCTCCAACACGCTATATCACTCGATCAACTTCCTTTTTTTGATTATACCACGGCTTATTTGAACAAATAGTATGTTTTTCCTTTGCCTCCACTTGGTATTTGCTGAAATTCTTATGTTTTCCCCCGTGCTTTTCCCATTGTCTTTTCACAGAAGGCTGCGCTTAAGGGCGATTTATATTGATTTGCATATTCAAATAGGCGTAATTCTGGGAGGATTTGGGGCGTTACATAATGCGTGCGTGCGAAGCGTTAGTTTTCACGCTGATCGGGATTTATGTAGCGGAAGAACGTGGAAGTTGGAGTACGCACAGATTCCTGCATCTGGATTTTTCTGTGCGTAAGCACATTTCGGCTTTTGTGCTTACGCCATGTTATAGTGCGAGTTCTACGCACGGCGTTATACATGAGGCCCCAGGTGGCTTTCGGTCAATGATAAACCAGCATCTCATGAGGTGAAAAAATGGCACATACTGCGGTTGCAATCAATGATTTCCGGTAATTCTGTTTTTGAGAAGAATCTGTCATGGGAGGGACAAGAGGGAGTGAGTGAGGCGGGTGTTTTGAGCCACGGAAGGATGGAGCAGGGCGAGGAGGCGGGTATGTGTGTGAGTGTTTTAAATAATGAAAGGAACAAAGGTGCTTTGAAATCAAGAACCCCCCAACCAAGATGGCGTATGAAACAATATGTGGCAGACAGGCATATGCTACCTGTATAAAATACAAACAATAATGACAACAATATTGAAGCAATGATGAAGCGAAAGGGAAATGCTAAACTTAGGTGGCCGCGTTGTGCCTGCCCGTAAATCCCAACCGATGTATATATCTGAACCAATCTATTTAAACCAATATATATATTGTCGGAGATAGCTGGGGTGGCAACCCGGCCGGGACGTCCAGGAAGACCGGAAGTGGGCTTACGCTCACCTCAGACCATGTGGGGGCGATCACCCTGGTTCCTTTGGGGGCCATGGGTACAAAGCTTTGAAGCTCTACCCTGCAGGGGCCTATGGTCTCCGCCAGGGGGCACCCCTGTGCCTAGAGAGCCCTGGACCTCAGCACTTCGGCCACACCCAGAAGTGCTGGGGTGAAGAGGATCGGGGACACCAGGAGTGCTTCCTGGTACACAGCCGTTGCTTCTGCCACACAGGGGTGTGTCGGCGGAAGGTTACTGAAGGACACCTGGAGCACATCCGGATGGCTATAAAAGAGGCAGCCTCCCTCCATATGATGGCTGGAGTTGGGAGGAGAATGACAGAGCTTGGTGGAGGAGGCAAGGAGGCTGCCTGAAGAGAGTGAGGGATTGTTGTGGCCAGGACTTTGGGGACTTTTGAGGGTTGCTGCACTTTTGTAAATAATGGACTTTGTGAATAAATGTGTGTTGGGTGACATTAACGTGTCCGCCTGTCTGTGCCCGGGCCGGCTTCCACAATATCTAAACCAATGTATATCAACCAATATATATATCTCAACCAATGTATATATTTGAACAGATGTATTCAAACCAATGTATATATCTGAATGGATGTATCTCAACCAATGTATATATATCAGAACGGATCTATGCACACCAATTTATATATATCTCAACCAATGTATCCCAACCAATGTATATATCTGAACGGATGTATTAAAACCAATGTATCAGAACCGACATATATATATCTGAACCAATGTATATATTTATGAATCTTTTTTTCCTGAATGGCCCCTCATAACATATATAAGTAAATATATACTGTTTATATATTTATATATTTATTATATACACTATATAGTATTTAGACTTATGAGCAACCAGTTTATGAAAATCTGGATATCTGAAGAAGGTGATAACCATGAATCTACACCATGAATATGTATTTATATAAAACAAAAATAATGCAAATAAAAATTAAAGCATTTCATATAGCAAGCAGTCATTTTGGAAAAATAAAGACGGATTGCAGAACCTGACCACAGGTCAACAAAAGTGAAAAAAACATTTAAAAAAACTGACTGGGCCTAACAAATTCTAGTGTGCCATAAAATGAACAAAAAAAACCTCAAGACTGGCAGTATAACAAAGCTAAACATAAGAGTTTAAAGTAAAATAAGTCAGCTGTCAGTTCCTAAATAAGTAGAAGTGAACAAATAAGCAAATGAGAGATTTAGTACATTTCTTTACATTAGGCCTCCTTCAGTTCTATTGACTTTAAAATATGATCCCGTATAAGCCACTACTTCTTATGCTAACAGTTTTCTTATTTACATTTTCATTTATTCTGTCAACATGTGCACAGCCTTCATTCATTTTCATTTGTAAGGCCCACATTCTGTTGACTGGTTTATGACTTGTACTGGTTTGTATTTATCAGTAGGTGTTTGCATTTATTGCATCCTTCATGCTTTCAGTTTCAATTCTGTTTAATAATCTATATATATCAATATAACATTAGGCAAAATATAAAATATTTATATTCGTATTTAAAGAGTAGACAGTAGTTTTCCAGGTCTTTAGACTGCAGTGTAAATTGTAACATGTTTCCAAGCTGGTTTGGAGTTGCCAGGTCCTAGACAGACACCAGCGCATTTCACCTCCAGAAGTAGCTGTTGCTCAGTGTGGTCTCCTGATTTCAGCTTCTGCAGTGTAGAAATCAGGGCACGAGGACAGAAAGCAAAATGACACCCCAAAAGTTCAGCCAGCAGTGGAAACCAAAGTGTGAATTTACTGTGGAGAGATGCAACACAGGTAAATACTTCAATATATTTTATTCATGTCCTCCAATCCAAAAAAAGCACTTAAAAACAGGCAGGACCTATAATAATAATTATTGAATAATATTTATTTAAAGAGCTTCTGTAAAAAGCCAAACTAATCCACCCTGCTAGATTACGTAGGAAAATACACATTGTCACGCACGCGCGAATAGGAGACCGGGGACAGACCTTAACATGCTTCGGAAGACGTTCGCCGGCAGGGAGTGGCGGGGTACTAACCTTTCTCCTTTGCTTTCTTCCAGGAAAAAAGATGCTCCGCTACCATAAGCCTCATTCCCGCAGTACGTTACTTCCGCCCTTCCTCCGCCATCTTTCTTGACGCCATCAGTCCCATCCTCCCTCACGGTTCCTTCCCAGCATTCCTCCACTTCCGGCTTCTCCCTTATAAAATGGCCACCTACGCCTTGTATGGTGTCGCGAATATGAACTCTTTTGTTTATATCTTTTGACCTGATTTGCAGTGTGGATTTGTCTGCAATATACGGGGCCAGAAACCCCAAACCTTTATGTTGTCTCTTGTTAAGTCTTTTACAGTGGCGTAGTCGGCAGGATACAAGTCCAAAGAAAATGACTGAAGGACACAGTGCTGCAGGGGATGAATGCCCAGATCTTGTCCCTGCAGCAAGCGCAAGCCACTACCACCCGGGAGCTGGAGGAAATGAAGGCCAGGTTGGCAGAAGCCCGGAGGGTAAGACCCGACCCGCCTCGTCCAACGCCTCCACCTCTGGTGCCTATGACAGAGGCTGACAACGTCGAGTCGTACCTAGGCATATTTGAACGGACGGCCATCCGGAACGAGTGGCAGCAGTCTGAGTGGGCATCCATTCTGGCACCCTACCTGAAGGGACCAGCGCAGCGCGCTTACTATGATCTCCCCGAGGAGGAGGCCGCGAGTTACGACCTCCTAAAACAGGAGATCCTGTTTTATGCTAATGCTACGGCATTACGCCAGGCCAGCAGGTGAGTGAATGGCGGAGCTGGTAGTTTGACCCAGAAAAACCGGCCCGAACCCAGGCCTTTGACTTCTGGGGTAAAATGGGGCGCTGGCTACGGCTCGAGGGTCCCCAAGCCCGGAAGATAGTAGAGCAGGTGGCCTGTGAGGGCCTCGTAAACGCCATGCCTAGCTCCCTCGCTCAGCAGGTCCGGCGCCATCCTTACAAGGACATGCCGGACTCCTGGCAGGGAACCGACAGGGACGGGCGGCCACCCCCAAGCCCTCTCGACGCGCTGCGGAAGCACCGCAAAGAACCAAAGAAAAGCCGGCCCTATAGACTCCCGGAAGCAAAACGCGCTGAAGTGGAAATGGAGGTGCAACAGATGTTGGATATGGACATTTTTGAGGAAAGCCTTAGTCCTTGGTCCTGTCCTATCGTCCTCGTTTCCAAGCCAGACGGCTCCTGGAAGTTCTGTAATGACTTTAGACGTCTGAATCAGGTCTCCAAGTTCAACGCCTACCCAGTGCCCCGCATTGATGACCTACTCGAGCGGCTTGGTGCGGCTCGATACTTGACTACTCTAGACATGACGAAAGGGTATTCGCAAATTCCCTTAACGGCATCTGCAAAAGAAAAAATGGCCTTTAGCACCCCTAGTGGACATTGGCAATACAAGGTCCTCCCATTTGGGCTGCACGGGGCCCCAGCGACATTTCAACGTCTGGTGGATAGAGTGCTGAAGCCCCACCACTCCTATAGTGCCGCCTACCTGGATCACGTCGTCATCTATTCCGGCACCTGGGAGGAGCATCTATTGCAGGTCTCTGCTGTCCTCGCAACACTGGCTAAAGCCGGCCTCTGCATTAACCCCCATAAATGTTTTTTTGGCTTAAATGAGGCCAGATGTTTAGGCTACCTTGTGGGACGAGGACAGGTGAGACCCCAATGTTCCAAAGTCAAAGACATCCTGGAATGGCCCCGTCCGAATACCAAGAGACAGGTGCATGCTTTTTTGGGGTTGGCGGGGTACTACCGCCGGTTCGTACCCCGTTTCTCTGAAAGGGCAGCACCCTTGACCAATTTAACAAAGAAGGGCGCTCCCCTAAACGTGGTATGGAACGACAAGGCGGAACACGCATTCAGTGACCTAAAAAAGGCCCTAACGTCGGCACCTGTAGACCCTTGATTTTGGGCTTCCTTTTATCCTCCAGACCAACGCTTCAAACACAGGCCTGGGCGCCGTGTTGAGCCAAAGCGTCGATGGTGTCGAACACCCCGTGATGTACTTAATCCAGAAACTGCTGGACCGAGAGACCAGGTATGCAGCAGTGGAGAGGGAAGCCTTGGCCATTAAGTGGACAGTAACCCATCTCTGGTACTACGTGTTGGGTCGCAAATTCACTCTAGTGACTGGTCACGCTGCGCTTCAGTGGATGTCTCTGCACAAAGAGTCGAATCTGTGGGTCACCAGGTGGTTTCTGGACCTACAACCCTATAAGTTCACGGTCACTTATCGTTGCGGCAACCTTCAGGCCAATGCCGATGCCCTCTCTCACATCCACGACCTCTCAGCTAGGTCTGCCCGACCTGTCGGTCTTGGGCTAAGGGGGGGATCGTGTCACTCGAATAGGAGACCGCGGACGGACCTTAACATGCTTCAGAAGACGTTCGCCGGCAGGGAGTGGCAGGGTACTAACCTTTCTCCTTTGCTTTCTTACAGGAATAAAGACGCTCCGCCACCATAAGTCTCATTCCCGCAGTACGTTACTTCCGCTCTTCCTCCGCCATCTTTCTTGACGTCATCAGTCCCATCCTCCCTCACGGTTCCTTCCCAGCATTCCTCCACTTCCGGCTCCTCCCTTATAAAATGGCCGCTGACGCCTTGTATGGTGTTGCGCAAATGAACTGTTTTGTTTATATCTTTTGACCTGATTTGCAGTGTGGATTTGTTTGCAATATACGGGGCCGGAAACCCCAAACCTTTATGTTGTTTCTTGTTTAGTCTTTTACAATATCTACATCTCTTTTACTTTGATTTTTGCCTCTTATTTGAAACATTTCTGTTTAATCTTTAAGGCTTACTAGATTTAAACCTCTGCTTGATGACATATCCCTCTTTTGTATTCTTCCTAAAGACATCTTAAAATAATTAAATTTAAGTCCTCAGGACTTGCTATCTTCCTGCTCAGGCCATGATAAAGAGTTTCCAAGCAGACCAATTATCTGAAGCTTGAAGAGAAAAGAAAATGGCTTACTAGGGTTTCTATTGATGACTAACATTATTTAAACGAATTTCTGTCAATGTTTACATATTTTGGTTTATTTGTTTGAGGAAAAATAAAGGAATAATTTTTTGGGGTCATTGAATGCTTTAAAAATTTATTTAATCTAACATAATAGTAGTTTTAGGTTTGCGTGATGAAATTTCATCCTACAATGGGGTGTTCAGAAACAAAGTAGCTTTGCAAAGCAGAGGAAGCCTACCTGCACATAGACACATTTTTAATTATTTCTTTGTCATCATTTACATAATACGACATACAAAATCACACAGTTGTTATAGGTCTCCTTTTGTTTGTCCCTTTAGAGGTGTGTAGTGTTTTTTTTTTCTCCCAGCCATTTGCCAACAAATAATGATCTGGATGGTCATAACCAGTCTCCAAGGGAAATATGGTTCCATTTCTCATAACGTTCGAGCATGAGACATTCCAGCCTCTCCCCAACTGCCATTTGAATCTCTCTTTCTGTCAACCTCCAGCAGATTACTCCTTGACCACCTGCTACTATTATAGAGCTTAGTACCTCTGGCTGTTCATTTTCCTCACATTAAGATGTACATTTGCAAAACATAATGAAGGAGTTGACACAGTTCAACCTTGTTACCCAAAGGAAACTAAGAGAAAGAGAAGACTTTGACAGAAGGGAACAAATAAGCCAACAGATACTTTAAAATAAGATCTTCAGTGGAACCAACCAAAGCTAAGAGAACATGATACCTAAATATTACAAATTATTTCTTTTGTTTATCCATGGAGCAAGTTGTCTAGAATTGTAGGTGGAAGTTGATCTTTTGTACATTAAGACCTCTATCATTTTCGGACACATAAGGACAAGAGAAATTCTCAAATAATGTTGGGTTGAAAAGCTTCTGGTCAACATTTGTTTTCTATTCTTATAATGATAATTAATTAATTGTATATAATCTGTAATAATAAGAAAATTAAAATAAACTCAAATAAGGAAAAAAAATGCAATCAAACATTTTAGGTTGCATTGCACTATTTTAATTAGGCCACTTAATATCTTTTTTGTATAATACATTCTTATACCTCTTTCTAAACATAAGAATATAAATATTACACAAGAGTTGCATTTTCCAAAGTAAGCTTTGGAAACTAAACAACAAGAGCATGATGTGTCAATTATGTGTTCTTTATATGTGAGAAGAAACGCAATCTTTATATATAATACACTACTGTGGCTGTCCAGGATTTTACATCATCTCTAGCTCGCAAACCATTTGAACTATTGACCTGAAATTTGGTACACATATACTATGTGACGTCTACTATCCGCATTCGGGGTGATGCTTGACCTCCAAGGTTATTTCTCTTTTTATTTTATTTTATTGCAAAATTAACTCTCAGCAGTGGGCAGCCGGGCGGACGTGTGGCGCATTCATATGGGCGTCGTTCTCATCCCTACCACCTACGTCGTCACTTCCCCTACCTCTTCATATCTTAAATCATTCATAAGGCATATTGAAGACGCTTAAGTGAAAAATTAAAAAAACGTACCAAGTAATTGCAACACAAACACTGGCTTAATCAGTTTTAATGCGAAAAGATGCCGACAAAAGAAGAGAAGAAGTGGGCCACTAAGGTGGAGAAAAGAAGAGCTGCTCAGGAAGCAGCAAGCACATCAACCTCTAAGCAAATGAATGCTAAACATACAGAGAAAGAGTAATAAAACTATGAATGCTCAAGTCAAGTGTATTCACTGTACGTTATTGTGCAGTGCGCCATTACTGGTATAAAATATTTTCTGTTACTGACAGTGTCAACTGGTGAAATTCGCCAAATCATTTTTTGCAGTGAATATACTGTGTTTGCTGGTGACCTCTGTTCCCTGAATATTTTCATGGAAATCCTGGCAGCCAGGATGCTTTGCAAGATCAGCATGAAATCATAGAGCTGTAGCAGCCATGCACATAACTTTCATGCATATCTACTGTAAAAACATTGCCAACATAACTATGTCACAAGTACATGAGAAGAAAGATGTGGTGAGACCATCCACCAAAGCACTTGACAGTGCTGTGCGATTTTTGTGCATCTCTAACTGTACTCCTTTCTTAGGCTCTTCTATTGCTGAATGTGACTTGCCAGTGAAGTTAAAAAGATAAAACATGGGTCACAAACCCACAAAGGCTGCAAAACACTGCCAGATTTCCATTCTGCGTGCATTTAAAGAAAACTGAAACAAGCTTGCTATATTATAAGTTTGACCACTGGATACACAACAGGGATCACTTTGCACTGGCAGCACTGAATGCAAATTAGCTATGTGCCCAGTAATAATCTCAAAACAAGCCTTAAAGGACCCCCATTTGAAAACACAGGAAACACTGCGAAATAATAAAACCAAATGATTTTTTACTATTTTTACAAGATATTTCTCAATGGAAGAAGAAAATGCAACGCATCTGCATAGATATATGGGAAACAAAAAAGATGTTTCTGTTATGCCCAGAGCTGCAACAAACAATGGAATGCTCCACCACTTTGTTGCATGGCCAATGTGTGCCCCAAGCTTGGAACTCTATGAACGCAATGATCTATATTTTATTTAGTCTTTGCTAGTTTGTGGCTGTTTGCTGCATTTTGTTTGTGGTATTCATTCCGTCTTCATTTTTTATTGTTTAAGGCACAGTGGTGCAGTGGTTAGTGCTGCTGCCTCACAGCTCAGATCATATATTTGGTCACAGTGATCAGTCCAGCATAGTTGACAGACTTTTCCATAGCATTAAGGGACACTTAAAAGAGCATCACACCATTATAGTCTAAAAGCTAGTTCAGTTCTTCCTTTACCATTGACGACACATTCCACAGAGTTTGATAGAGTTCTGTGAAGTTTGTGAACAATTTTGAGATTTCACTGAACTCAAGGCAAAGTGAATTTAGCGGGGTTCGCTAATCACTATTAGCTGATGTTAAAAATT
This sequence comes from Polypterus senegalus, assembly GCF_016835505.1. Lineage (NCBI taxonomy): Eukaryota > Metazoa > Chordata > Cladistia > Polypteriformes > Polypteridae > Polypterus > Polypterus senegalus. The sequence goes on from NC_053163.1 coordinate 56,022,333, forward strand.
AGGTTGAAAATGAAAAAAATCTCTAATGTAAATAATGATGTGCAAAAACAAATAAACATAGAGCCTTAATATTTGAAGTTATAGTCATTACCAGCTTCAAAAAATATGCACATTTACAAATGCACATTTTGTTTGTTATTTATCAGATGTAAACAATGGTGTTCTTTTACAGTCTAGAGAATTAAACTCAGTTTCACTTGACTGTTACTTTTTACTGAAAGGTTAACTGCTATTATACAATAGCATTGTAGGTCAAATGAAATGGCTGACAAAAGATTTAAAGAACCACTAAATAGCTTAGGATTATATTTAGGTCTAAATTGAATTTACAAAAGACATGGGAATGGGCAACGCAACAACATCGCTTTAAAATAATCAATATATCATAATTTGTACTGAAAACTAGCTACGTTGATTGATCTGATCCTCTAGTGTGTTTGTGCTCATTTCATTAATAGACATGTGCTCAATAATCAATTAGAGTTTCTAATTTGCTTGCATTCATCATTTTTTCTCAAACTGCATTTGACATTGATTCTGAGCACATCAGCCAAGCATTTGAAAGGGGAAATAGCACATCTCAAGAATTTACACCTACAGGGAGAATAATTTGTCAAGTTTAAATGTGATATGGAACACCTTGCTTGACTATAATGTCAAAAATGAATTGTCCACTCAAATGGGCTGAGCAAATGACATTATAGCATAATTCTGTGAGGATGGAAACATCTGTTTGTCACACTCAACAACATGGAACATATTATTTTGGGCTTCATTTTCCATGCCCAATCAATATGTGAAAGAAGGCCATTTCAGTTTTTCATCATTGTGTTTATATCCTAATTATTCAAGTGTCAAGCAAGCATTCATTCAAAATGAAAAATGGTGCAGCACTGGTCTCACTGATAAAGAGGCCAGTTTGTTAGTGCAGTTAATCGCTCCGTCAAATATCAGTAATGCAGAGTTTTATCCCTAAGTAAATCAGGTGGTCCCTGTTATAATAACTGTGGTTTTCTATTGAATTATATATTGTACTAGGCTGACCCGCCTTTTAAGGGAACCGACTTTTAAGTTTACCACTTCTGAAGGCAATTCAATATGTAGATCAATTTGATATTTTATACAAACTCATTAATTTGGTTATATTGCATTTGAGTGGTATTACTTTAATACTCGTAGTTTCTGTTATTTTTGTGATGAAATTTAAACTTTTTTTCTATATTGAGGTCTCCCTTTTGAACCCCCCTGATATTTACTATGCGGTGAGGCATTTGTACTCCATCAACATTAATTATTTCCAGAGACATAATTTTGTCTATTTTTCCAGCGCATCGCGCACAAAAGCAAGGGAATGATGGGAGCACCAGAACTCTGCTTACATCATGTCGCTTCGTACCGCAAGCTGCAAGTAGTAAGTCTGTGATAAGCGGAATACCACTACGCTTTCCAATCACGGGAAAGAAGGACAATCCTGACCGCTTTTATATAGTAAGAAAGAAGAAGAAGATATTGCATCGTCTGGAGTAGAAAATCATCTTTTACCTGGAAAAACAAAACTACAAATCCCATCGTGCATTGCAAAATGGACGGGCGTGAATCTCTGCGCCTGTAGCACTCACGGGACGGAAGGACAATCCCAACCGCTTTTATATAGAAGGATTATTTCGTAGACATATATTTGCCTTTATTGCTTTAAACATAGCTCTGGACTTTAAGTATAGATTGGTCCAACACAATCACCTGAACATCAGCCATACTTACATTCCCTGCAGTACATGTACACATACTATGCCCTATTGATTTTATCAGTAAGAAAGTGCAAGATACTCAGTGAGCTAAAGCCCAGACGCTCTCACTCGGACTCTAAGCTCTGACAGTCCTGATGCTGCTTTTTCTCCTGTCTCTCACCAGCTGTGCTCTGCTGCTCTACAGATGCTGCACTTTCCTAATCTTTGACAAAAAATTAAGAAGGTGCAAAACTACACTTTTAGTTCTAATGAAAGTTCTGTTCACTGCTTTCTAAAACTAACTCCACTGCACGTTTTTTAAAGTTGGCATCTTTGTAAAGAGTATGAAACAGTTCAGATCATTTGCTATAATTAAACTAGATGAAATAAAATCATGGAGAAGTCTTCTTTTTATTTAATGAGCAAAACACAAAAACAAAACAATCATTTTTAAAAAAGAAATAGCAGTTACAATATATGTTCTGAAAACAATCCATGAATTTAACCATAAAAAGTGTTATTAGTGAACACAAAACTATACATTTCAATCAGTTGGGCACATAAAATAACAATTAAATAAAAAACGTATTTTTTTTACTTCATACACATAGTTTTAAAATTCATAACCATACTCATATATGGTCAGGTTTATTTGACTTGGGCATCAACATTTCATCAGGAATAACTGCTCATTACTGGTTACATTCTGCTCTTATTTGTAACACGTGCTATAACACTGGATAGATACAGCTCCACTGTGCCACGTGTCTGACATGCAGCAAAACCAGCAGTATATGAAGTACACAGCCAAAATCAATTTGATGCGGACAAAGGAGATCACACGAGATGGCACTATGTGGAAAGAGCAACCGACAAATACAGAGCACAATGGCGAAATGCAGCTCATTTGCAATGCTTTCAGAGACACAGCTGACTCAAGAGTTATTTCAAATGTGATAATGGAGAGTCAGCTTTCTTTGCTTGTAATTAGGGTCATGAAAGATGCTGACACACATCCAAGATTGTATCATGCTGAAGCTGGCCAGATTTGGCCATGAAGAGTTTAGGGAAGAAAAATCAATTTATATTAATAATTTGGACTAAGGCTTCTGGAGTCTTACAGAGCAATTTAGTCCATATGGATATATTATGACTAAAGCCACATTTTCATGATTCTAAAAATGGATATCCTCATTCAACTCTATCATCCATTTTGGCATCCAAAGATAGTAAGACCTCTGGATATTCAGATTCTGTGAGAGAATACATTACACTAAACAAGCATCAATGATTAAATATTAAATATCTGTCCTTAATAAATTTGGTTTAATCTTTTGATATTATGGAGGCAAATGTCTTTTCCATTCCTTTATCCAAACCTTAGGCCAGGATCCTATCATCATTATTCTAAAATGAAATTGGTCTACATAATGTATATTTTAGGAGATCTTTACTTTTCTTTGGAAAAGTGGTAAATAATCATGGCATATTGTTTTTGGTAGAACTTTATTTTATCTAGCTTCAGTAAACAGTGTTAGCAATATCTATTATTACATTTTTATTAAATTCCACAAAATTACAATCTGTGCCTGCAGCTTTCCCACGTTGCAAAGTTTATAGTGTCACGCATGCATGCCTGAGGATCACCCTCCATGTTCTTCCCAGGTATGTGATACCACCCTGGAATGAGAAGGAGCGCAGCCACTAACTGGCTTGTCTTTTTCGTATTACACAGCGCAGATGCAGCACCACTCTGGGTAACTAGCTCCACCCCTTCTTGTCCCTAGGCTATAAAAAGTGACCACCTGGAAGAAGGCGTCACTTCTTCACAAACCAACCAGAACTAAGGAGGTCCAAATATTCACTTACACAGATTAGAGAACCTGATTAATGGCAGCCACTTACTTTATGTGCAACTATTTTTGTTTACTTTTTTGTTCCATCGTGCATTTGTTTTGTGTTGAACTTAAAGTAAACGGGGATGGCCAGGTTGGTACCCCAAAAATTCTTCCTTGAAGCCCTTCTTTACACAGTATCAAGCTGTGGTATTTGTATTGTATCAAGGAGTTCCTTTGCTTGAGCCTCACTTACTGCAAGGAATACGAGGATTCCTTAAATTTCTTAAATATGTTATTTATTTTTGCTTCATGATTTTATTTTCTGTTTCATTTTTAATCTCAATAATTGAGTTCTGAGCTTTGTGTTTATGTATTTGCTCTAAAATCTTATTTTCCTTTTCTGTTTATAATTATGATGTGACTTGAATGTATGTTGCTCTGTTTTATTTATAGTCAAATATTTAACTGATTGTATGGCCAATCTTTTTCTTTGGCTGACTTGTATATTCCTGCTCTATATATGAAATCACAATAATTAGCCTTTCTAGCCTACACTTTATTTTTATTGAAACATACAAGATCATCTGTACACTTAAAAACTCCTTTAAGTGTTCCCCAGGAATCTCTGAACAAACAGAGGAATTTTATAAAGCATAGATTCCTTCTACCATAATATTTCATCATTCAGAGTCAGACACTACAGCAGTCATTTTTTTTTATCATAGGGAGAATTAAAAATGCGACCAACCCATCATATTTTCGACTGGAACTGATCACTACTGGGCTACTGCAAAAATACTATTGCAGCCTATAATGAGTTACGATGGGAGAGCAACTTTCAGTGTTCCAGTTTACAAAATTTATTAATGGATTAGAATTAGACTATTTCTGTTTTCTAGGTAATATTTTCCAAAGTTAGATGAGAAAAGCGAAATTTTTAAAAAATGTAGCTTTATCACTAATAACCAAAAAACTATAGAATAATAGAGTGCGGAAAAATGGTTATAGTAGAGAAATGATGTAACTGTGAAATAGTTTGTTTAACATCAGACTTTAACAAGATGTAACTAAACTTTCAATTTGCTCTTTACCACTGTTGTTGCTGCTTAATAAATCATTTAAAACTTTTATTCATTTGAATTTTCACATGATCTGCTTTCACTTGTACCTCACTAATAAATCACTAGTGATGAGTTAAATTCACTTTACGTCTTATTTGGTGAAATAACAGAAATGTTTAGAAGTGTCACTGAGTTCTGCAAAATTCATTGAAGTCAATGAGGAAGGTGAAACTGAACGAGGTTTTGAGTAGATTATAATGGTGCAGTGGTCTTTTAAGTACCCTTGAGGGATGGGGAAGCATCTACCAATTGTGCTGAACAAACTATTGTGGTGAAATATGTGATCTGAGATGTAATGCAGCTGTGCTAATCACTGCACCACCATGCCTCGAACAACAACAGACACGCTTTCTTTTTCCATCTGGATGAAAGAAATACATTATAAATACCAAAAAATCTTTCAATTTTATTTTTATACAATGTGTCCCGTGTTTTCTGATGAGGGGAGAGTGAGGGAAAGGACTCCTTTAATGCATGCTTTGAGATTATTACTGGACACTGGGTTAATTTGCATGCATAATTAGCCATGCAGTGCTGCCAGCACACAATGATCAATGTTATATTTCCAGTGACAGTAGTGGAGGTTGAAACAACCACAAGTTTAAGAAACAAGTGCAGTTAGAGGCAGGAAAAAATATTGTATAGAACTGTTGAGTTTCAGCGCATCTTAATAGGTGAAATGACTTTTTTTTCCTTGTGTGCTTGCCATGCAGCAGTGGTTATATGTTCTTACAGTAGACAAGCGTAAAAGTTCTGCGCGTGCTTGCTACAGCTCTGTGATGTCACACTGATGTTGGAAAGCATCATGGGGCACGTGGAAAAAAGTTTGCGCAAGCCGGCTGCACCGCGAATTTAGAAGAAAATATTCATTGAACGAGGTTACTAGCGAATACAACATATTTGCTAAGGAAAACACTTTGCCGATCAAGACTATAAATTACTAATATTTTGCCATTGTTGTGATTTACATTATTTTTTTTTAGTTTTCAGTTTCAACCTTACCATATTTTTAAAGAAATTTACTCTGTCTCTGCTTGCATCTGTGTCTCATTAGACAGAGAGAGAGACAGAGCAGTGCTCCCTTTGAGTAGTCCTGGCAGTGCCAATGGTGATTCCATTCTTGAATGTACTGTATGTACTGTATAAAGCAGACATACTTTAATTTGTTTCATGTAGGCATTAAGTTTGCTGACATGTCAATGCTTGCTTATTTTTTGTTCTCCTTGTAGAAATTGTACATACAGTGTGTCACTTCCACTCTCTGACACTATAAATGGGAAGCAGTGATCAGGTTAGGTTTTTAAAGAAAAATGGCAGTGGATGAATCACATTGCCTCCTGTCACATATACGCACACAGTCCCAGCTTAGAATTGTCGGTCAACACAAGGGAAGCCAGTGTAATGAGAGGAAAAGTCATGCAGAACACAGGAAGAACATGCATATTACACCTAGAAAATGGCTGAGCCTAGGATAGGATGCTGAGCCTATATAAGGTAGCAGCACTTGGCCACCAAGCTCTCTCCCCAGCAGTTTTATTTAGTAAAGACATATATCCATCCATCCATTTTCTAACCCACTGAATCCGAATACAGGGTCACGGGGGTCTGCTGGAGCCAATCCCAGCCAACACAGGGCACAAGGCAGAAACCAATCCTGGGCAGGGTGCCAACCCACCGCAGGACACACACAAACACACCCACACACCAAGCACACACTAGGACCAATTTAGAATCGCCAATCCACCTAACCTGCATGTCTTTGGATTGTGGGAGGAAACCGGAGCGCCCGGAGGAAACCCACGCAGACACGGGAGAACATGCAAACTCCACGCAGGGAGGACCCAGGAAGCGAACCCGGGTCTCCTAACTGCGAGGCAGCAGCGCTACCACTGCGCCACCGTGCCGCCCAGACATATATTCATGTTAAAAGTATTTTATTCACAAGATTATTCCTTCTTCCCTCTCAAAATTCATTGTTGTGTTAGTCAGTCAGTCATTGTCCAACCTGTCATATCCTAACACAGGGTCGCGGGGGTCTGCTGGAACCAATCCCAGCCAACACAGGGCGCAAGGCAGGAACAAACCCCGGGCAGGGTGCCAACCCACCGCAGGGCACACACACACACACACACACACACACACACACACACACACACACCAAGCACACACCCAGGTCTCCTAACTGCGAGGCAGCAGAGCTACCACTGTGCCACTGTGCCACCCTGTGGTGTTAGTTTATTTTTTAAATTATACTTTTAATTGCTTCTTAGCACTGCATTGCTTTTGAAACAACCAATTAAAAAACACATGTGTAGGAGTACACTTATGCCCTGTAAATAGGTTAAACATTCTAGCCACTTTATTTTTACATATGGCCGGCAAAATAGCAACAAAAAAAAAAAAAATGGCACATTGCAGACCAAAACCATTTTTGTTTTCCTCAATTTGACAAGCACTTTTAGGGTGCAATGGTAGGATTTGTGCAAGCTATGGGATTGAATTATGCCTGTTGACATACAGGAAATGATATTTTGTTGGCAACAGTGGTCTGGATTTGCCACAGATGTGGTCTTTGTGTGAGAGAATGGAATGTAAGAGTGAACCTCTGCCCCTCCTCTTTAATCATAAGCATTTGCCACCACATAGGATAAGGGAATGTTCTTTTAGCTAAATTACATAATTGCTTGCTTTTGTCATACATGGGTGGGCTGGAGCTACATGGGAGCCCCTAGTCAAGCCATTTTCTGTGAATTACACTTGATGTTACATTGGTGATAGTTGTGGTCCAGATTTCTTCATTGCATCAGATAATGACTTTGTGTGGAATGCAGATTAACGTAAGAATAGCCATATGCTTCATTTCCTCCTTCATGATAGGAGGCATATGATGCATAGATGAGAGTGTACTTAGCTGAGTGTTTCTGTCATTCATGGGCAGACTTGGGCCATGCCTTGAATCCCATCTTCTAACTTGCAGCTAGTTTTACAAAAAGGATTGGATAGAAATTAGAATATGATCATTACATCAGGTTCACAAAAAATATTCTCTGAGTAAAGAAGGTAGAGAACACACTGTTAAGACCCTCTGAATTGGCAGACTAAGTGATGAAATATTTAACTGATATAAGCTATGGTTTTAATTATAGGCTGGAATTGGTCACCAGTTAAAAGGAAGCCTCAGGGGTCACACAAACCTGAGACTAAAAACCTGTTGTCTAAAGTGTAACAGATGTCTATAAAAGCACATATCCCTGCTGTGTTATTTTGATACTTTTAAATCTTGCATCTATTTAATTATTATTTTCTGACGAAAGGTCTAGTTCCCTTTTCATGAGTCACAGGTTTTATTTCTTTTTATGTTTTTCCAAACCCAAAACCTGTTTTTAAAGCTATAATTCCCATCCTAAAATGATGAGAGAGCTTTGCAAAATTTAATAAACCAAATCTGTGTGTTTTCAGTTGTTTTTGTTTAATCCTGACGTTGGCAAGTACAAAATCTTCCGGATGACTCGCCTACTGCTATAATGAAACCAGCTGCCAAGAAAATTGTAAAGCAATAAAAATTAGTTCACATTAGAAAATAATCTGTAGACAGGATATAATGATACATTTGCCACAGCTTTTACATTTATAGGTTTACAAATCATTACAACATATAAGAATTTATGTTAAGAAAGTATTTTAAAAAATCAAATATTATTTTGTTATAAGATTTTTCTATATAGCATTTGTAAGTTAAAATGTGTCAGTCCAAGCTATTATCTAATAGGTAGCGCCTTGTTATCAGCTTCTGTTTTAAATGTGAATTGGGCATGAATGCAGTGCATAACAAAAAATTTACAAGCTGTACCCTTTGAATGATAGCTTCAGTGAAAAGTGTGTCAGCATGTAAGATTCGAGCCGGAGAACAAGCAGCCTGTCATGAGCCATATACTGAGAAAAGTTGCAAGAGGAGGAGGAGTGTGGAGTAAAAGTGAAAACTGACATACGACCAACATGCAGCATATCTCCCCTCACAAGGTACCCCAGTGCACGGCTCTTCTTAAATATTATTTCAACTCAATCAATTTTCCATTATTCCTAAAATTTTCTGTTTGTTATTTTATCTGTGAAAAATATTTTAAACTTTAAAAAACTTTAAAAAAATTTCTGAGTAATTTATTTGGTGATATACCAAAGAATAGTAACAAAACAGCTTATTATTTATTTTCTTCACTCATAGAATTGAAATTGGCAAAAAAATATAGTAAAGGCTTTGAATGAAGTTTCTGAACAATTTATACAATAACAATGCTGTGTTTTTGACATTTATTGTAGTAGCATGTACATTAAAGATCAGCCTTCCTTGTTTATTTTAAAGAGCTTATGATTACATAATTACATAGAAAACCTTGAAAATGTTCATTCTTGAATGAGAAATAAAGAGCATTCAACTCTGGTGACAAAGAGGCTCTGAAGGACTCAGAGCAAGTGCTAAAAAATAAAGCTGAGTGAAGGAAAGGAAGCATACAAAGCTAAAATAGAAAACAAACTCACTCAGAATAACAGGAAGATTGTCTGAAATGGCATGGGAATAATTACTGGGCTCAAGCACTCCAGGGCTCAAATCCTAGAAGGGTATGTGGACAAAGCTAATGCCCTGAAACAATTTTTAGATACATTTTCCTCCCACAGCCATGTTCCTGTAACAGCCTGTAACCCCACATCATCCCTAATTCATCAACGACACCTACTGCTTCAACAGCAATGGCCAGTGACAAGTCTGCCTCTGACTATCAGTGTGGACTGCCCATAACTGAAGACCAAGTAAGGAGACAACTGAGGAAGCCACACATAGGAAAAGCTGTAGGACCAGATGAAGTCAGCCCTTAAGTCTTGTGCTGACCAACTTTATGGTGTCCTCATTCACCTGTTCAGTCTGTCCCTGAAGCTCCAGAAAGTGCCACTGCTGTAGAAAACATCCTGCACTGTTCCTGTTCCAAAGAAGACAGATGCCTCTTCACCTAATGACTACAGACCAGTGGCAATTAGGTCTCACATCATGAAGACCATAGAGGGACTGGTCCTAAACTATGAGTCCTCTTGTTGTAGACCTCCTGGTCTCACTGCAGTTTGCCTATTGGACAAAGATTGGAGAGGAGGATACAATTATCTATCTGGTCGATAAGGCTTATTCTCACCTGGACAAAGCTCTGAAGATTATGTTTTTTCATCACTGAGTGACAAATTAGGCACAACTGAGTGACATTATGAACCAAATTGCACATCCTCTCTCTGACACACTCACCATGAATAAGATGTTAAACTGGCCTTAAAGTTTTATACTGATTGTGAAATGCACATATTTTCTGTGAGATGTTAGATTTCAGAACTTTTGCCTAAGATAAAGAAATTATGTAATAGGGGCTACAAAGGAGGCAAAGTGGGTTCAAGTCAAGGCAAGGCAAATTTTATTTATAAAGCACATTTACAACAGTCAAAACAGAACCAAATTGCTGTACAAGAAAAGGTAACTGAAGCAATTAATATATATACTGTATACACATCACAAAACTGCAAACATAGCAAACCTTTACATAAAAGATCCCAAACCCTCTTCTTTTGGCTGCTCCTGTCAGCGTTTGACACAGCGGATCATCTTTTTCCATATCTTCCTGTCTTCTGCATCTTGTTCTGTTACACCTATCACCTGCATGTCCTCTCTCACCACATCCATAAACCTTCTCTTAGGCGTTCCTCTTTTCCTCTTCCCTGGTAGCTCTATCGTTAACATCTTTCCCCCCCCCAATATACCCAGCATCTCTCCTCTGACCATGTCCAAACCAGCGCAATCTCGTCTCTCTCTCTGATATACTCATTTCTAATCCTGTCAAATCCAAAATCCAAAATACCTAAACCCATGCATACATATTTATATTCATAAATGTACATGAGCCAACATATACAAAAATAATGACAAACTTCTTGCAAGGTCAAATGCCAGCGAGAAGAGATACAGTAAGTCTTAAATGATGATTTAAAAAGGGCCAATGTTGGGGAAGACCTAATACAATTAGGCAAGCTATTTCAGTGAAGAGGAGCAGCTACCACAAAATCCTGATCCCCTCTTTGCTTCATCCTCGACCTTGGCACAACTAAAAGCATCTGGCTAGTCAACCTCAGTGCTCTTGTTGGCACATACAATTGAAAAAGTTCAGAGAGGCAAGACAGGGCTGATCCATTCAAACATTTCAAAACAAGCATAGTATTTGGAAAATTGATTCTGACGTGAACTGGAAGCCAATGGAGTGTGGTCAGTATTGGTGAAATATGGTCACGCTTATGAGAGCCAGTCAATATGCGAGCAACAGCGTTCTGGGCTAGTTGTAGGCATTCGTAACAAGGCTTGGTCCACACCTACATACAAAGAATTGCAGTAGTCCAAACGAGATGTTATAATAGCATGGATAGCCTTTTCAAGATTACTGAGAGAAAAGCCTTTATCTTAAGTAAAGGTCTCACTTGGAAAAAGTTGCATTCAACCACCAAATTTAACATCTGTGGCAGAGCGACGGGCACTAAGCAAACTCCTGTCAATCATGAATAATCCACTGCATCCACTTAACAGTGTCATCTCCAGGCAGAGGAGTAGCTTCAGTGACAGACTTTTGTCACTGTCCTGCTCCACTGACAGACTGAGGAGATCGTTCCTCCCCCACACTATGCGACTCTTCAGTTCCACCCAGGGGAGTAAATACTAACATTAATTTTATTTTAATTTCTTTTCATTTTTATTACTATTTAATTTAATATTGTTTCTTTGTATCAGTATACTGCTGCTGGATTATGTGAATTTCCCCTTGGGATTAATAAAGTATCTATCTATCTATCTATCTATCTATCTATCTATCTATCTATCTATCTATCTATCTATCTATCTATCTATCTATCTATCTATCTATCTATCTATCTATCTATCTATCTATCTATCTATTTATCTATCTATCTATCTATCTATCTATCTATCTATCTATCTATCTATCTATCTATCTATCAAATTTATCTGTTTGTCGAGTTTGAAACAATCTGTCAAAAATCACACCTAGCTTTGTAACTGAAGCTTTATGATAAATGGAAAGGGGTCCAAGAGCAAAATCAGGAACACTCAAGGTTTCTGAGCTTTTGCAAACCACAATCTCAGTTTTATTATCATTTAGTTTAAGAAAATGTATTACAGTCCAGGTTTTAATATCAATGTGGGCATTCACCTTGCCATTTCCAGTTAAGCGACAAGTATGTCATTTTTTTCTGAAAAAATACTTAGCTCCTTTGAAGAGACTCATTTGAATACAGTATAGTGACCATTGCTCACCTACCAGCAACCAGAGCAGTCTGATTTTACACCCATAATGTCTACCATCAACCGCATCCTGATATTGAGGGGTTTACATGGAATGCAAATATGAATATCAGCAGAGTTTCTTTACTGCCTTTGTTAATTTTCGTGAAATGTTGATCGAGCTGCCCTGTGGGGCATCCTGAGACTTTGCGGGGTCCCCCCTGAAGTTGCTGGTTATCATGGCCAGCCTGTGCACTTATACTGCGAGTGCTGTACAGAGTGGTGGCAGATCCTCAGTGGCTGCTAAAGGAAAGGAACACTGGCTTTAGTTGCGGTGACAAGGCTCTCTACAGGATGACACAGCCCAACCTGAAGAGATGCATCAGAAAGGATAAGATGGACTACAGGAGAAGGATTGAGGAGCACCTGGACAGTAATAACAGCAGGCAGGTTTGGCAGGGAGTCCAGCACTTTACCAACTACAGGACCAGTCATGGAGCTGCTGAAGGCGACGCCTCAATAGCAGAGGAACCACTTTGCTTGCTTTGAGGTGGAACTACCAGAGGCAGCTGTTACACATGCAGCAACTCACAACAACATCACCCTCTCCCTTAGGGTGGAGGAGCATGAGGTGAGATGCTCGCTCCAGGCTGTCAATCCTAGGAAGACAGCAGGTCCCGACGGTGTCTCTGGACGTGTTGAGGAGCTGTGCAGAGCAGCTGGCTGGAGTCTTTACAAAGATCTTTAACCTGTCACTGTCCCAGGCCTCAGTTCTTCCCTGTCTGAAATCCTCCATCTTACTCCCTTTAGCAAAAAAATCACCCATAACCTGCCTGAATGACTATCGGCCAGTAGCGCTCACCCCGTGTTGATGAAGTGTTTTGAGAAACTGGTCCGGAGTCATATCATGTCCTTCATCCCTACCACCTTTAATGCACACCAATTTGCTTACAGGGCTAACAGGTCTACTAAGGATATTGTTGCTGCTGCTCCCCATGCTATCCTGTCCCATCTGGAGCACCAGGGGAGCTATGCATGTCTCCTCTTTATTGATTTTAGCTCTGCTTTTAACACCATCCTCCCTCACAGATTGGTGTGCAAGCTGCTATCCTTGGGACTCCTGTATTCCACCTGTATATGGATTAAAGACTTCCTGACAGACAGCACACAAAGGGTTAGGGTGAGCCAGCACACAAAGGGTTAGGGTGGGCTGCCCCCCCACCCTCCCATCTCCTCGACCATCAGTTTCAGCACCGGCTCTCCTCAGGGCTGTGTGCTGAGCCCCCTGCTCTTCACGCTGTACATACATGACTGCACCCCCGCCCACCACAGCAACACCATCATCAAATATGCAGACAACACCAATGTGGTGGGGCTCATCTCTGGGGACGATGAGTCCGCCTACAGGGTTGAAGTGGAGTAGCTGACAGCATGATGCACTGACAACAACCTCCTCCTGAACACAGTTAAGACCAAGGAGCTCATTGTGGACTTCAGGAAAAAGAAAACGAACATCAAACCACTCTACGTCGGAGGGGATTGTGTGGAAAGGGTGTCAGATTTCTGCTTCCTGGGAGTCCACATCATGGAAGACCTGTGCTGGGGTGTGAACACAGCTGAGCTGGCAAAGAAGGCTCAGCAGAGATTTTATTTCCTGAGAGTCCTCAGGAAAAATAACATCCCCCAAAAACTGCTGGTGTCTTTCTATCGCTGCTCTATTGAGAGTATCCTGTGCCACTGCTTCTGTGTGTGGTTTTCCAGCTGCACAACAGCACAGAGGAAAACACTTCAGCGGATTGTAAAGACTGCCCAGCAGATCATCTACTGTTCTTTACCCTCTCTGGATGAAGTGCACAGCTCTCACTGCCTCAGGAAAGTGGAAAACCTCTTAAAAGACTCCTCACACCCTGCTCATGATATGTTCCAACTGTTGCCATCAGGCAAAAGACATAGGAGCATCAAAACAAAGACTAATAGACCGACTAACAGTTTCTACCCTGTTGCCATTACGGCACTGAATGCCACCTAATCGCCTCCAATGCAGCAGTGCAATAGATGACATCTTGTGCAATAGTGTTTCATGTGCAATTAAGGTCTTATGTTAAATGTTTGTGTTCTACCTCATTTCTTCTTATCCTTTCTTATCTTTTTGTAATTATATTTATTTATATTTTGACACTGCACGGACTGCACCTATTTTCGTTGTATTTGTTACAATGACAATAAAGATATTCTGATTTTTGTTTTTCCCAGTTGATTCTGGGATTTTTCAGGGGTGTGTTCTTGCTCTTACTGTTCTCAGTGCTGGGCACTGGTTGTTGGGAAGGGTTATGGGGACAGAGGCTGTGGGGCATCTGTTGGTGAAGAAAGAATCACTAATCTTGACTTTGCTGGCAATGCTGTGATCTTTGTGGAGTCAATTGAAGGCTCTGATTGGAGAGACTGAGCATGAAGCCTGTGTGTCTGCATTTGTGAGTGTCCTGATAAAAACCAAGATCCAGGCCTTTAATGACCTCTTTGGTGCAGCCATCAGCAGTGTATCTGTCTGCAGAGAGAGTGTTAACCTTGTCGAGAGGTTTACTTACCTTGGTAGTGACATTCATGTCTCTGGTGATTCTTCCTATGAAGTCAGTTGACAGGTTGGGAGAGCATGGGTGTCACAAGGTCACTGGAAAGGGGTGAGTATTTATTTAGTCATTCTGCAAAAGGATGAAGGTTGAAGACTTTAGAGTCCTAGTGCTTCCTGTTTTCCTATATGGTTGCAGAATATGGATGCTATCCAGTTACCTGAGATGAAGACTAGCCTTCTTTGGTACTGTGTCTCTTTGGGGAATCCTTGGGTTTTGCTGGTTTGGCTTTGTGTCAAATGAGGGTTTGCTCACTGAGTGACGAATGAGGCACATTACCTGCATTGTGAGGGAGCGCCAGTTACGGTACTACGGCCATGTGGCGTGATTCTCCAAGGGTGATCTGGCTCACAGGATCCTCATATTTGAGGACCCAAGTAGCTGGACCAGGCCAATGGGACGCCCATAAAACACCTGGCTAGAGGATCATTTCCAGGGAGTGGGACTGGGCTTTTGGGGTTGACAACCAGGATCCCAAACTGTTTTGTTGTGTGGTGGGTCCTCCAACACTCTGTGCCAGTGCATGCTCCCCTGACCTGCTTCTTATCTAAATTTAATTTTTTTCTTTGCGTGTAACTATGTCTTTGACATGTTGTAAAGCACTTTGTGTTACTTCCTATGTATAAAAATGTGCTATAGAAATAAAGATTGTTGTTGTTGATGAAGCTGATAATAATAATAATAATAATAATAATAATAATAATAATAATATGAACACCTTACTTAGTAGAGTCCAACGTGTGTGTTACCACAAGGGGGGTGCCACTGAGCCCCAAACCTCAGACACAATGTTATCCTATATAGTCCCGGGTTCAAATAAAGGATTTTTATAACACCAAAACTCCTCACCAAGTGTGCACAATCAACAACACCACAATTTAAAAAAGGGAATGCTCACACTCCTTCTTTTGAATCTCATCCTCTGCCTTCTGAGTCTGACTTACTGAGGTAAGGCTGCGGAGGTTCTTTTAAACCAAGCTACAGACTATTTCTGGTGTCACAGCACTGATCGCCCACAGCACTTCTGTGTCATGTGGACACCAGGGCAGTCTCCCAAGGACCCTAACAGGGCTGCACTTCTGGGCTATAATTGCCATTTCACCCTGCAGATGTCCTAATTGGATTCACCCTAAAGGAATACTACCATTTGCCATGTGGGGGAATGGACTATTCCTGGCATATAGCTTCCCTCAGACCATTCAACATTCTTTGTACCCAGCTGGTACTAAGACTCCAGGAGATCCTGGAAGGGTTGTGTCTCCAATCTCGCTGTCCTTCCTTTATGGTGTCCCAGCTGAACAAGAAATTGCCCTCCATCCCAGTCGAGAAGCCTGCCTATCCTTCTTGGTACTTACACAGGTCTTGAAAACTTCTAATGATTTCCTGTTTTCTTTCCCTGTTAAAGAAAACATCTATTTTGACATTCATTAGAACACAAGACAGCTGACAAACAAGAGCCGACCACTATGTCCTTTTATAGTAATGCAGTTTAATTTACAGCCATCAGTGAGGTACAGATGTTGAGTAAAGCTGTCTTATTTTTTGCTGTATAAACATAAACCTTTTTTTTCATGGAAGTACTGGAATAAAAGAAAGTAATTTCTTAAATGTCACAAATGTAACTTCATGGAGTAAAATTGCTTACTTCTAATGAAGTTTATGCTGGTCAGTTTTCTTCCTTAGACGTCACAGTTAAATTTGAAGTGAGCAGAAGTCTTTCATTTACTGTCAGTCTAAAAATAACTTACATAGCACAATTAGTTTCATTCAACGATGCCAAAAGATCATTTTTCCTATTAAGGCTGCCTCAGAAGGGGATTTTTTTTTTTTGCCTGAACTGATTACCAAGGTCTAATTGGAGAAAGTCCTATGTTTGTCAGGTTATTTGTAAGCATTGACAAAGCCAGAAACTAACTGTGATCCCTGAAATCCTCCACAAAATTTACAAGACACCTGATTTTAGATGACATGATCCAGTAAAGTACATCATTTTACCGCCTGTTAAGATGGAGCACCTGCTTCCAGGAGATAAGAAAGCATGACGCAGGAGGTTATTACTTGGCTAGGATGTAGCAAAAACACATTCTTTCACATTTGATACTGATTCCAAATTTAATCAAGTGTAGCAAAGTCCTGTTATATACAAATACAAGAAATAACATAACATTACATTCTCAAACTTGCTGAATTCAATTCAGGGTGGCTGAGAGGCTAAAGCCTATCCCAGCAGTAGTGGGCACAAGGTGGGAACCAACCTGAACAGGGCAACAAACCCCGGAGGGCCCCCACATGTGCACACTCACAGTGCTCTGTACATCAATTTAGATTGCTGATTAATCTCACTTGCATAGCCATGGGGAGAAAAATGCAGGAGCTGAGGAAAAACACCAAGACAGACACAGGCAGAACATGCAGACTCCACTCAGACAGCAGCGGAAGTCAAGTTTTGGGATTTCTGAGGCATCACCTTGCTGCCTAATATAAAAAGTATCTTAGGTTAATAAAAATATTAATAATAATAATAAAATTCTAATCTAACATTGCCTGTCTAGTCATATGATTTTCTTATGTTTAAAAAAGGATTGCCATTCTTCCCCCGCCCAGTTCCAGTAGTTCACAGATTAACTTATACCACAGTAGGATGGTCCAAGGGTGGCCAATGTTATGAAGTACCTAGGTGATCATTTCAAGATCACTTTATCTTACTCATTGAAAATATTGTAACACCCTCAGAGTAAAATACCTTTCTAGAGTTGAAAAGCTGGCTCTTTAGCCCAGAAAAGTTAATATTCTTAGCTACAGGGGAGATATCATCATACATGAGGTGATCACAGATGAAGGGCTACCAAACAGAACTTTTTTCTAGCTTTTACTAAGGAAGGGGATAGACACTGGCCATTTTGCTCATCTACTTTGCATGGTAATCCAAAAAGTGAAACACACATGTTGTACTTCAAAGCCACAGGCTTAAATAGTCAACTCATCTATTTATTGGGACAGTCATCTGTGTTTGAGATTACTGTAGTTTGGACTGGCTTCTGCAAAGACCCTCCTCAATGAAGTAAGGCAAGGTGCACAAGGCGGACATAACATATATTAAAGGGACTCCTAAATAGCAAACATATCAATTTTATACTCATAAAACAGGGTCATATCGTTGCATATGAAAATTAGCTGCAGTATAGCCGTCAGAGAAAGGCACTTACATTAAGGGTTTAAATGAGGATCAGGTGATGAAACATGAGCCAGAAACTGAATGAAGTTTCTAACCAAAAAGGAAGCCCTATCTTGTGTCAAAGTGTAATACAGAAACCAAATTACAAAGTCAAAAGCAAAGCGCAAGAACTCTACAAATCTGGTCAAAATGGTAAAAGCAAAGCACAAAATGTATGTAAAGTAAAGGTATCCAGTCTCAGATGCCAGGGGTGAATGGAGCTGACCTTCATATACTCAATCCCTAATGACTCCCGATGTCACCCACAGCAATGCCATAGCAACAAAATGGCGTAAAAAAAAATAATGCTAAAAAATTCATTTTTGAAGTAAGCTTCCTAACAAAACAAACAAACAAAAAAAAACACATCAAAAATGAATTCTTTTGGTTAAAAAAACAGAAAAGATGCATACTTTAGTTTAAACACTGACAGCCAATGATAAATATAAAGAAAAATGACAATTATAACACAAGATGTGATGAAGCTGAGGGA
This sequence comes from Polypterus senegalus, assembly GCF_016835505.1. NCBI lineage: Eukaryota > Metazoa > Chordata > Cladistia > Polypteriformes > Polypteridae > Polypterus > Polypterus senegalus. The sequence continues at coordinate 56,040,671 of NC_053163.1, forward strand.
CCTTAACAACACAGTTGGATGGGTGGAATCTATCTGTGTGACCTCAGACCTCATGAGATGACAGTAACCAGCTGAAAAGCAAGTATCATTACTGTATTATACATATGATTCTGATGCAAATATTGTATTATGTGTAGCTTAGTAGCGAGGATAAAACCAGCAAATTCAGTGAACTTATGTCATTTCTGGTAACGTGTTACTCTAAGCAAGAATTTGTAAGATATATGTGTCTGATAAATCAATTGTGCAAAGTGCATTGTACTTTTTTTTTTTTACAAACAATGAAGTTTCCAAAATAAAAGTACAGTGCCATTTCTTCTTTAAATTAAGAAATATTCTGATAAAAAGTAGAGGAAATTAAAGGTACAAATAAATAAAGTCAATGAATATTCCATAAAACTGATTACAAAACTAAGCCAGAATCACCTTTAAGCTTTGTCTACTGCTCGCTCTCTCACACTCATCGTGCCCCCGTCACTTGGCTGCTGTCCCAGGCACCATTCTTCAGCACCCAGTGTCCAACTTTGTCATGCCTATGCCTTGGTGTCTGTAGGATCGCTAAGAGCCCCTCAATTATTCCTGCTCACCACAGCATAGCAGGAGTGATCCACTATACACCAGGAGTGCCTCTCCCTTAGCTTCCTGCTAATTCTGTCCTTTCTTCTCCTTCTCATTGTTCTTACTTCCTCAGTTTTTCTTTTCAGATTGTTTTCAGTCATTCCTCTTTTCTAACATAATACTGTTGTGGGTACAGGTGCCTTAATGACAACCTGCAGAGCACTAATGAGAAAGTCGGCTGAACTGATTGCATCTTCATGCAAATGTGCGATCAGCCAGTTTCCTCATTAACACCCTGGGGCCACTCAGCTTCACTGCTGTTTACACCCACACCCACCAAACCTAATCTACCCTGACAGACACAGACTGCCATGAACCCCTTACATGCTCTACCACATGGATTCTGATACCTCCTAATTATTCTTTTGGACACCCTGAAAATCAAAGTTGCTGGGGTCCATGAAAATTAATTTTAAAAACCTGTCATGGTGTGATAAATCACTTTACCTATTATTGAGTTTGTGAGGAAGTACTGTAACAGCTGACAGACAGGTCTCCATAGCATGGGCATGACTAGATGTTTGAGTGACAACAGTTTATTCGGCACCGAAGGCAACCACATTCTTTGAAAAAATTCAAAAGGATTCAGGATTAGGGCTGAGACTTTCAGAGAAAAAAATATAAATAGGAGCCGTTAATGCTTGCCCTGTTCTTAGTGATGCTTGAGAGTATGTCGGTGGATAGCAGCAAGTGATGGAGATTACTGATACAATGATATTGACAGCATTCACGTTACAGGGGAAAACTGCTATACCCTTGAAATAGCGCACTTTTATAATCTGCTCTCAAAAACAGGCCAAAGCTACAGTACTAGTCTGTGATAGGGTGGTGAATTACTGTAATGGCACAACATTATGATGAAACAGCATTAAAGAATTGCACACAGAACATTCAAGTGCAAACATTTAGACAGAGGTACAAGGTACATTGAATTTGTTTGTAGATTGTTTTTCAGTATATAATAAAATTCATCAGTTTAAGATATTCTAACCAATATAACTATGGTGCAATGCAGTGATAGTGCTGCTTTCTTGCAAGACAGGGACTTGAGGTTCACATCCAAGGTGCTGTTTGCATTGAGCTTGCATGCTCTCCCTGTCTAAAGAAATGCAGGTTAGATGAATTGGTGTTGTTAAATTGCTCCTAATTTAATTGCTCCTGTGAGTGTGTGAGTGTCTATGTGTCTTTTCACCCTAAGATGGACTAGCACCTTATATAGAGATTGTTTCTTCCTTGCACCCAATGCTTGCTGGGGTAGGCTCCATCTGCCCTGCAACAATGCCCTGGATAAGTTAAGAAAATGGATGGATTGTTATACATAAATCACAGTGGATTTAATGTGGCTTTTTGACACTGATTAACAGAAAAGGACTCTTTAATGTCAAAGTAAAAACAGATAATCTCCAAAGCATTCTAAATTAATGACAAATATAAAACACAAAATAATTGATTGCATAAGTAAGTATTAACCCCTTTAGCAGATGTGCCTTTGGCAGCCATAATAGCCCCAAGTCAGAGGTCTCTATTAGCTTTTCACATGCAGACACAGAAATGTTTCACCCTTCCTCTATGCAAAACTGTTCAAGCTCTGGTAGGTTCCATGGGGATCATGAGTGAGCAGCCTTTTTGAAGTCCAGCCACACATTCTCAGCTAGATTGAGATCTGGACTCTGCCTCGCCCACTCCAGGACATTAATATCGGTGTTTTCAAGGCATCCCTGTGTATTTATGGCTTTATCCTTGGATTTATTGTCTTGATAAAAAACAGATCTTCTCATGAGGCACAAATTTATTGTAGACTGCATTAGGTTTTCCTCCAGGAAATCATATTTTGCTGCATTCATTTTACCCTCTACCCTCACAAGCTTTCCAGGGCCTGCTGCAGAGAAGCATCCTGATAGCTTGATGCTGACACCACCATGCCTCACTTTGGGGCAAGTATGTGTTTGATAATTTTTAGTGTACTTGGTTTTAGTTTAATGGCCAAAAAAGCTCAAACTTTGTCTCATCAAACCATAGAACCTTATTTTGCACCATATCTGCCACAGCTAGGTGTTATGTGGGCATCCCCTTGGCCTAAAACGAGGATCCTGTGAGCTGGATCCCCCTTGGGAAATCGCGACACATGACCATAGTGCCATAACTGATGCTCCCTCACAATGCAGGTAATGTGCCTTATTCAGGACTCCATAAGCAACTGCTTCAAGACTCCAACACAATTGCACAACATAAAAAAATTCACAAAACAAGAGGAGACCATTCAGTCCATCAAGCCCACTTGTTTAGCTCATAACTAAGCCATCCCAAAAATGAGGGAGTCATTGCTCAATCCCGTCTGGTACAGAACAGGGTTGCTGGAGCCTTCTGGATGTGAACTCTTGGCTCCTTAATGCAAGGGTGCAATGCTAAAATTACTATGTAATAATAAAATGAGAAAACTTCCAAGGAGTGTGATACTTTATTAAAGACTGTAAAAGGTAATTAATTCACATTATGTTTCAGGGAGTTTTACAGTGTGTTGTACTTGCAAATAACTTAAAGAAAATAAAGTGGGCTGTAAAGTGAGGGTTAGCAATTAGCTTATCAAACAAAACTAACCGATTCTAAATTATACAGTATTTTCCATGTTTTAGTAATTTACTGTGACTAAATAGATGTATACCGATCAAGTAGTTTTCATTAAGCCACAGGAAAAATCAAAGACTAACAGAATTGCTTAAACTATAACATGTTATCGTCAGGTCAACAGACTCAAACTGAGTACTTAGAGAGGTTAGCATATTTTATTTCCACACTACACTTAAGCAGCCCCCTGTCTTGGGATTTTTCTGCAGCTGCAGTATTGCTGCTCAACAAATCATCCTGTCAGCACATTCTCTCCAAGCTCTGGTATTCATTACTTTATGTAAAAACCATTAGACTCAAGAAAAGTATTCTGACCACCCTACTTAATACCTCCACCAATAGGTCACTACACATTTTTTTTTGGTAATAATTCCACTCATTTTGTTCTGCTGAGGAAGAATACAAATTTTGTTTGGAAAAAATCAATGAAAGATATTTGTATTGTTTTGGAAAAATTGAGAAAACAGAATTGTTTGTTTTGTTTCCAGAAAGTGCTTGGGTTGCTTAATGGGAAATTTGTTATCAGCTAGGCAACTGCTGAGGTCAATTGATGTCTTGGTGTTATGGCTTAATGAGAAGGAAAAAAAGGGGTCAGAAGAAACAAATGTCTAATTTTTAGTGCCGATAATATTTTGAGATATCTCAGATGATTGTTGAAAAAGAAATGAAGGCAAAATGTTAGTAGAGTAATAAAGGCCATCAGAGACACACTTGGGCATGTGTAGAACGACTTCATATTTATATATGTGACACATTTTTGTGATGTGGTCCCAAGGAAAGGTAGCAGGAAAGAGAACTGCTCAGACCTAGTCCAAGTGTATAGGGAGGCTCATTTGATCAAATGAAGGACTTTGACTTTATCTACAGTATCTACTATAGGTTCCTGGCTGTTTTGCTTTGAGAAGCTTTGAATATGTTCCCACACAAGCACATTAACTATAAAAACAATTACAGGTTTTGACCTTAGTGTAACCCTGAAGAGGATATCTGGCTGCTATTTTAACAACTTAATGGTACAGTTAGATCCATAACTATTTGGACAGTGACACAATTTTCATCATTTTTGCTCTATACACCACAATGTCTTTGAAATGAAGAAATAATTACATAATTGTAGTGTAGGCTTTCAGCATTAATTCAAAGGATTTAACAAAAATATTGTATGAGCTATTTAACCCAGCCACAGGGAATGCACAAACCAGTGTGTTTCTTCGTGCCGGTCCCAAGCCCAGATAAATGGAGAGTTTTACGTCAGGAAGGGTATCTGGTGTAAAATTTTGCCAAATCAATATGTGGACAACGATATAAATTTCCATACCAGATCAGTCGAGCCCCAGGTTAACAACAACTGCCACCAGTACTGTTAGCCAACAGGGTGCTGGTGGAAATAGGGCTACTGTTGGCCAAAGAAGAAGAAGGAGAAGAAGAGAGAGGAGACGTGTCCGGAGGCAGAAGGAGAGGAGGAAAATAAAGACAGTGTAACTAAAAGTAGGAACTTTGACTGTTGGTAGTATAACTGGTAAGGGGAGAGAGTTAGCAGATATGATTGAGAGAAGGAAGGTTGATATATTGTGTGTGCAAGGGACTTAATGGAAGGGGTTTAAGACCAAGTGGATTGGAGGTGGATTCAAATTGTTCTATCATGGTGTGGATGGGAGGAGATATGGAGTAGGAGTTATTCTGAAGGAACAGTATGTCAAGAGTGTTTTGGAGGTGAAAGGAGAGTGTCAGGCAGAGTAATGATTATGAAGCTGGAAACTGGAGATGTGATGATGAATGTTGTTAGTGCATCTGCACCGCAAGCTGGGTGTGCAATGGGTAAGAAAAAAGATTTTTGGAGTGAGTTGGATGAAGTGATAAACAGTGTACCCAAGGGACAGAAAGTGGTGATTGGAGCGGATTTCAATGGGCATGTTGGTGAAGGGGACAGTGGAGATGAGGAGGTGATGGGTAGGTATGGTGTCAAGGAGAGGAATGAAGAAGGTCAGAGGATAGTGGATTTTGCCAAAAGGATGGACATGGCTGTGGTGAATACATATTTTAGGAAGAGGGAGGAACATAGAGTTATGTACAAGAGTGGAGGAAGATGCACACAGGTAGATTACATCCTTTGCATAAGAGTTGATCTGAAGGAGATTGAAGACTGCAAAGTGGTGGCAGGGGAAAGTGTATTTAAGCAGCATAGGATAGAGATGCAGAAAGCAGACAAGAGTACAAGGAGATAAGACGCAAAGTGAAGAGAGAGGTGGCGAAGGCTAAAGAAAAGGCATATGATGAGTTGTATGAGAGGTTGGACACTTAAGAGGGAGAAAAGGACCTGTACCGATTGACTAAACAGAGGGACCGAGCTGGGAAAGATGTGCAGCAGGTTAGGGTGATAAAGGATAAAGATAGAAATGTATTCACAAGCGAGGAGGGTGTGTTGAGCAGATGGAAAAAGTACTTTGAGAGGCTGATGAATGAAGAGAACGAGAGAGAGAGAGAAGAGGTTGGATGATGTGAAGATACTGAATCAGGAAGTGTAATGAATTAGCAAGGAGGAAGTAAGGACAGCTATGAAGAGGATGAAAAATGGAAAGGCTGTTTTTCCAGATGACATACCTATGGCATGGAGGTGTTTAGGAGAGATGGCAGTGTTTTTAACCAGATTGTTTAACGGAATCTTGGAAAGTGAGAGGATGCCTGAGGAGTGGAGAAGAAGTGCTGATATTTAAGAATAAGGAAGATGTGCAGGACTGCAGTAACTACAGGTGAATAAAATTGATGAGCCACAGCATGAAGTTATGGGAAAGAGTAGTGGAAGCTAGGTTAAGAAGTGAGGTGATGATTAGTGAGCAGCAGTCTGGTTTCATGCCAAAAAAGAACACCATAGATGCAATGTTTGCTCTGAGGATGTTGATGGAGAAGTTTAGAGAAGGCCAGAAGGGGTTGCATTATGTCTTTGTGGACCTGATGAAAGGATATGACAGGGTGCCTCGAGAGGAGCTCTGGTATTGTCTGAAGAAGTCAGGAGTGCAGAGAAGTACGTAAGAGTTGTACAGGATATGTACGAAAGAAGTGTGACAGTGGTTGGAGGTGGGATTACTTCAGAGATTGGCTCTGAGCCCTTTCTTATTTGCAATGGTGATGGACAGGTTGACAGACGAGATTAAACAGGAGTCCCTGTGGTCTATGATGTTTGCTGATGACATTGTTATCTGTAGCGATAGTAGGGAGCAGGTTGAGGAGACATTGGGGAGGTGGAGATATGCTCTAGAGAGGAGAAGAATGAAGGTCAGTAGGAACAAGACAGAATACATGTGTGTGAATGAGAGGGAGGTCAGTGGAATGGTGAGGATGCTAGGAGCAGAGTTGTCGAAGATGGATGAGTTTAAATACTTGGGATCAACAGTACAGAGTAAAAGAGATTGTGGAAAAGAGGTGAAAAAGAGAGTTTAGGCAGGGTGGGATGGGTGGAGAAGAGTGTCAGGAGTAATTTTTGACAGACGGGTATCAGCAAGAGTGAAAAGGAAGGTCTACAGGATGATAGTGAGACCAGCTATGTTATATGGGCTGGAGATGGTGGTACTGACCAGAAAGCAGGAGACAGAGCTGGATGTAGCAGAGTTAAAGATGCTAAGATTTGTGCTGGGTGTGACGAGGATGGATAGGATTAGAAATGACTACATTAGAGGGTCAGCTCAAGTTAGACGGTTGGGAGACAAAGTCAGAGAGGCGAGATTGCGTTGGTTTGGACATGTGCAGAGGAGAGATGCTGGAGATATTGGGAAAAGGATGTGAATGATAGAGCTGCCAGGGAAGAGGAAAAGAGGAAGGCCTAAGAGAAGATTTATGGATGTGGTGAGAGAGGACATGTAGGTGATGGGTGTGATAGAGTAAGATACAGAAGGCAGGAAGATATGGAAGAAGATGATCCACCGTGGCAGCATCTAATGGGAGCAGCCGAAAAAAAAGATTGTATGAGCCATTTAGGAATGACAGCCATTTTTATACATGGTCCCCCATTTTCAAAGGCTCAAATGTATGAGCAATTGACTGACAAGCTGTTCTATAGCCAGATGGAAGTAATTCCCTCATTATTCTATTAATTATCAAGCAGGTAGAAGGTCTGGAGTTGATTCCAAGTGTGGAACTTGCATTTGGATGCTGTTGCTGTGAACTGTGAATATGAGGATCAAAGAGCTGTCCATGCAAGTAAAAACAGGCCATCATTAGGCTGAGGAAGCAAAACAAATCCATCAGAGAGACAGCAGAAACACAAGGAGTGGTCAAATCAACCATTTCGAACATTCGTAATGAGAAAGAACATACTGGTAAGCTCAGTAACACCAGAAGTCCTAGATAACCATGAAAGACAACTGTGCTGAATGTTAACAGAAATATTTCCTTGTTGAAGAAAAACAATTTACAACAGTTAGTCAAACCAAGAACACTCTCCAGGAGCTATCATTGCCAAAATCTACAATCAAGAGACGATTTAATAAAAATAAAGACAGAGGGTCTACCAGAAAATATTTAAAAAATAGATTCTTTAATATTTTTTTTCTACAGAGGTAATTCTTTACAACCACTATTTAATGAGATATAACATTTTTATGTTAATATCTGAATTAATTTAGTTCTTAGCTCCTTCATGTCAAACTCATTCAAAGGAAACCCAAAATGCCCATGCATTACATACTTTTACGATGCACATAAGTGGGTTTGGAAAATTAAGAAACAAATGAATACTGTGTCAAAAAAACAAAAAATGGAAGATAAAAAAATTCTGCCTTAGACTTCTACTGCCGCTAAAACTTTCAATTTCATTTATGATTAATAGAATATTACAAGGAGTAGAAGCTGATAAATCAAGCTCAGTATTGACATATACAAAAATACAAGGTGGTACCAAAATAGCTAGAGGAAATAAACTAAAATGCACTGCTACATACACAACCAAGTAATGCCATAATTCAAATTAATCCTTAGAGAGACTATTTTATAGCCTTCCCTTTAGCGCTCAATACTTAATATGCCAGTGTTACACCATAAATAGTGAATAGACGCCTGCTTCATTTGCCCAAAACACTAAAAAACTTTGTATGATTAGGCAAGGAATTAAAAGATGTATGAGAAAATTAGCCAAAGAAAGCCACTAAAAAGAAGTTTTACAACTGGCCAACAAGGGAAGGCTACAACATTAGCTGGTATTACACCCATGGGCAAGTAGGCACAGTGCCATTCTCATGCAGGCTAAATACAATATATCACATTCATTAATTTTAAATCTTGAAATACAAGAACTGTTGGAGTGTGTCTGCAAGTTCAGAATTTCCACTTATTAAAAACAAGTGCAATGTTATCATAAAACAATTTATGTAGCAAACAGGACTGCATCTGTTTTCAGGTTTGAGCAACACTTCGTAGAGTTAGAATGGGAAAGTGGTACTTTCAGCTGGTTTAGAATGAAGGAAATCTGAATCATTGCTTTGACATTTGGAAAAAATAAAAATGTTTAAACGGAAATTTTGACATGCTCTGGCAGGTGAGGTGTATGGTAAATGAAGAGTGAGATCACTTAACTTCCAGTACAAGCTCCAGCTGTTTGTATTATAAAAGTGTATTGTATGAATTGTACATTATGTATTATAATAAACCACAGTCAAGTGGTAATATGTTGCTTGTTGATTAGAATATACAAGTAAGAATTTCAAAGTACAACTATTTTTGTCTCCTACAAGATCAATCTTCTTTATTATGATCATAACTGATGAGAAGCCAGTACTGACTAAATGGATTTTTGTTTAATTTTTTGCTCTTTTAGGCACTCTTTACTCGTAGAATAACCACTCGCTGTAGTCACACTACAATTTAGACATTGTGACTCTGGCAGGTTCACCCCTTTTATAGATTAACACTGAAGCTTCTCATTTGAATATGGAATGGCACCTTGCAGTCCTGTGGACTCAATGCTGATGTCACCGTCTGCTGATGCAAGAGTCACCACTGTAAGAGCCATTTGCTAGTTACTTAAGTTATATAAATGTTTTACTAAATATTAGTGCACAATCTATGGGAGGTTCCTATAAACCCCATAAGTTGAATTGAATTGGTATATTATAACTATTTCTAGCTTCTCTGACTAAACATTATTCTCAGTTAGTGATCAGCCTTGCCATGTGTAATGCATAGAGGGCACATGGTTTTAAACTGTGCCTTGCATGCCTTGTGTGCCAAGCAACATGAAATACAAAGCACTTAATTGTATGTGCTGCACTATACGTTTAAAACATACAGAAGAAGAAGTAAAGAATCTTTAAGTATAGAAACAACTAACGTTTTACAAGAAAAGCAAGGTTAGAGTAGATACATTTTTTCTATTTTTTTGCCTTTTATTCTACGTGTGAAACAATTTTTTTCTTTATTCTTATCATTAAATATTTTTAAATGAACTTTTGGACTGAGAGATTTCTTTCAGCACGTGTTTTACCCATGCTTCACCTCGCCTTACACTCCTGCGGCTACAATCACATTTATACAGCCCTTGACTCAGCTCCTTGCAATGCCACACAAACTCTTTGAAACAGCAGGGTTGTTTAACACTGCACTTCTGGGTGGTGATCTGACCATTATAAATAAATTATATAAACTCCCGTGAAGCTGTAGATGCTTCCAGAACTGACACTATTACCGATCTGTTCCAGATCTTAGATTTCAACTTTGAGACTCTCTATCAACAACTCAGAAGGCAAGCCTAGCAAGTCCATTTCTGGGTCTCCGCGGTACTCATCCCTTCAGCTTTCATCATTTCTAAATTCTTCCTTATTTCACCGCTTTTTTAAGCAGCTCACAATACATAGAAAAACTGCTTACTTAGCTGCAGTAGTTGGAGATTGTGCCATTATGGCAAGCTTGCACAATTTTTGTAGGCTCCCCAACACTAAAGCTGCTCATTTGAATTTGATACTGCTGCTGACTCAATGCTGATGTGATCCCCAAATGATGCACAAATATGCATAGTTATAGTGTATTATTGTGTGATCTGGTCCTGGGTGACTTTTGACCATGTTTGACAGTTTATAGACTTTTTGTCTTGATTGTTTGTTGCTTCTTCATGCATAGCTTTACTTGACAAGGACTTTCAGGATTTTGCTGGTACTTGGCATTTTTAGCAGAATTTCTTCAATCATTTGATATCTTGTTTTTGCTTTTATTGTTTTCTGTTCCTTGCTTTATTTTAATTTGATGCAAAAAGCTCTACCCATTTAGAAAAAATAATCGACTACCACCATCAATATAGTCTTCTTGGTGCTAGAAGATGGCAGTGGACCCATCAAGTCGACTCCCAACATTTTTCCTGGCTCCGAAGGAATCATGGATTGAAGCTCCCCTACTAGTTTACCAGGTGGAGATTTATACTTTTGACAGATCTGATCTTTTTAATGTAGTCCCATACATCTCTGCGGACTGACAGCCACCATGCCACTTCTAGTAACCTCAGTAGGGTTTTTAATTTCCCCAGGTGTCCACCAAAAGGGCTATTCTGATAATAGTGTAGAAACTCCAGTATATATTTTTCTGGGAGTACCAGTTGGAGCTTGGTGTCCCCGCTCTTAGATGGTACGGACCTATATAGCACCCCTTGTAGCTCCTTGAAATGAATGCGGCCAGGTTCAGCCTTAGCAACACTCTCCTTAAGCTCCAAACAGGCTGGACAGGTATCTTGAGCTTCTGCTATATCCTGCAAACTTAAAGGCAGGGCACACCACTGGCTTTGTGCTATAGCCATACAAACCATTCCTGTCATCTCTGGTATTCTTGATAATGCATCTGGAACAATGTTGCTGCATCCCTTCCGGTAAAAAACTTTAAATGTAAATGATTGAAGGCGCAATACCCACCGGGTAAGGCATGATGACACTTTGGGTTGATTAAAAATATAGGTCAGGGCATTGTGATCCGTATATACTTCGAATTCCACCCCTTCTAAAAAATGATGCCATTTCTCTATTGCCCAAACCACAGCTAAGCACTCTTTTTCAGAAGTAGAATAGTTGATTTCAGGGCCACGCAGACTCCTCGATGCATAGGCAATCAACTTCTCCATTCCATCCATATTTTGCATGAGGACCGCCCCGAGCCCTACATTGCTGGCATCAGTGTGTACTTGGAAAGTTAACTGTTGGTCCGGTTGAGCCAGGATGGGCGGACTTTGCAACACTGCCTTTAATTGGTCCACTGCCTCCTGGCACTCTGTGGTCCAGTTCCAGGAAATGTCCTTTTTCTTCAAGTGGTTGAGTGGGCAGCTATGTCAGCCATCCGTGGGATAAATTTATGATACCAGCCCACAAGACCAAGAAACCTTTGTAAACTTTTAGATCAGAGGGCGGAGGGTAGTTTTGAATAGCTGAGGTTTTCTTAGGATCAACCTCAATGCCCTTTCCTGAAACTACATGGCCTAAAAAATGAATCTGCGGTTGTGCGAGGTGACACTTCTTCACATTCAACATCATTTGGGCTTGCCCCAGTCGCTGAAAGACAAGGTCCAAATCCCGGAGGTGCTGGTGAAGGTCAGGGGAGAAAACAATAATATCATCTATATAGACAAAACATATCTTCCCGATCAACTCACACAAGACCTGCTCCATCAAACGCTGGAAACTCGCCCCTGCATTCTTCAGATCAAAAGGCATGACCCGAAATTGGAACAAACCTTCTGGTGTGGAAACCGCGGTCTTATGTATGCTGCCTTCTGCCATTTGCACTTGCCAATAACCATTGTGTAGATCTAATGTACTAAAGATGGCCGCTCCGTGCATGGATTCCAAAATCCCCTGGACCTGGCATGGGGTATGCATCCAAGAGTGTCTTGGCATTAAGTCCGCTGTAGTCCACACAGAATCTGTATGTTCCATCTGCTTTCTTTATCAAAACTACAGGTGCCGCCCATGCTGATGATGAAGCCTCGATGATCCCTTGTTCCAACATCTTGTCAATATGTTCTTTAATAATCCCTTTCTTTAGGGGTGAGACTCGATAAGTGCGATGATGCACTGGAACCTCATTCACCGTGTGTATGTCATGGGTAACCACCCGTGTTGCCCCCAGCTTCTCCATTCATACATTCGGCCATCGGCGAAGCAGAGGTTTAACTTCATCCAGCTGGTTTGAAACAATATCTTGATCTTGGGTCTCACAGACCTCCAACTCTGCGGCATAAAATCCCAAGTATGCCCCATGCAGTTCTTCTCGGACCTTTGCTACAAAGGGATGCTCCCCACTGCCTGGCACCATGTATTTTCTAAGATGGAAATGAATGGTCATCTTTACTGCAGTGATAGAGTCGAGACCAAGGAGCAAAGGCAATGACAAGTGCGCATCCTCCAGGATATAGGTATCCATATTCCAAGCCACATTATGGAGTACATATCTCAGCGAGACCTTACCCAGGGCCCGGTGCTCAGTCCCATCAGCCATGATAAACTTAATGGTCGAGGTAGCCAGGAGTTTTTCATTCTGTCTGGCTATTTTGTTCCACCAGCTTCTCTGCATTAAAGTGAAATGGCTACCTGTATACCACTGCGTCCACACACCAGTCTCGAATATGGACTGGGATCACCAAGAGGGTAGCTATAGTGGATACTACTGAGACGCCTGCCTCAGTCTCGCCACCTTTTGATTGCTTGGTCGATTTTGAGGATTGGGTTTCCTTTTTACTGGCATGAACTCTCTCCCAGTAGCCTTTGTTAGATGCCCAATCACGTTTGACTGCACTCCCAACCTTTACCAAACCATCCACGGTTGTCACAATCCCTCTCAGCCCCCCGGCCAAACAGGGGTTACAGGCATTCAATATTCACCATACTACTTCTTCTTCCTTCATCTCAGGTCACCATCTCAAACACAGAGCTCTATAATCATAGGCAAAATCTCAGTTGCTCTGTGTTGGCGCTTGAACCATGGACCGAAGTTTTTCTTCTAATTCAGTCTCATAATCTTCTGGGAGAAACGCCTCCAGGAAATCCTTCTTAAAAGCATCCCAGGTGTGGATGGTCTGTTTGCTTGCCTGCCAACAACTTTTTGCAGGTCCCTTCAAGGAGGCATTAATCACCCCCAAAAGTTCATCTTCCCTCATTGGAAAAGCATCTGCCTGTTCAATGAACTTAATTATGTCCTCTGAGGTATATGACTCAGCCCAACTTAGGAAACTCCATGCGAAGGGACGGTACGGCTGGCGGAGTACACAAATGCACAGTGCGTGCTGCCTCCCGGGGAGTGGAATGCGCGTTCAATGATCCAAATTAACGTAGGTTATTCCGCACTTCGCGCCGAAGATGTTCCTTCCATAGCTGATCGCGCCTCTCCAGGCATTGCACAACATCCCGCTCCAGCCCAATTATCTGCTCCTCCACATATTCTCGCATTATTCCCATCGAGTCATCTATATAATTTTGCAAAGCGTCTTCGCGAGATAGGGTGCTATCAGCCATGGATGAGATCCGCTCGTGAAGTGCTTCGATCCGCTCCGTAATCTCAGCAAGCATGGGCAGAGCGCCATCGTTATCTGCCTCATCAGGTCCAGGCGAATCACTCAGGTACATCGATTGAAACAGGCTCGCTCTCTCTCGGACGGCCGAATGGGCCCTCACTGTAACGTGGCGGCTACCGGCTACCACTTTTTCACACAAGGAGATCGCCTGAACCGATTGCCCTAAAGACATCATGGATGATTATTTTATATTATTTATTTATTTATTTAATTTTTTAGTGAATGGGCTAAAGGGAACCAAAATATGCAAGATGCTTCTTAAACCTCCTCAGAGAGGGCACCACTCTGTAGCAAGCGCAAGATACGGGCATGCGATTCCTACACTTCACAACCCAAAGGGAAGTGGACGATAATAGAAGGTTAAAGTAGCATTACCATATTCGGTCCTCGGCCCCTCTTGTCCCCTATGCACGTCCTTATATAACTGGCAAAAAAAAATCTCACGCAAAGGAAAGTGGGACTGAAAAATATATTAACATTTACTATTTACATTTACGTGCCTGAGTGCTCATTAATGAATCCCTTTCCCAGACGCCCTCCCCAGCACCCAAATCCGAATCCCCGGTTCGACGTAGACAATAAACAAAAGAAAATAATAATAAAAAAAATGTTCTCCGAAAACGCCAAAAAAGAAAAATGCAGTCCAGTTCCTTCCTTAGTGCAGGAGGAAAAAGGTTTTTATGTATTTGTAACATAGAACCATGTATTTAAAATGAGCTAATTGTAGGATTTTATGCACAATCCCAAAATAATGAGTAAATAACATGAGAAAAGAGAGCTACCTTAATTTGACCACACATTAGAACTGTCAAAGTTTCCATAGTTAATATTTTTATACTTTCTCCACAAATAAATCTCAGTGTTTTGACCAGGGGCCTCATGCATAATGCCGTGCGTAGAATTTGCACTATAACATGATGTAAGCACAAAAGTGGAAATGTACTTACGCACAAAAAAATACAGATGTATAAATCTGTGCTTTCGCCAACTTCCACGTTCTTCCGCATAAATCCCAGTCAGCATAGAAATTAATGCACATGCACGTGCCTGCTGTCCTGCTTCATCTCCTCCCAGAATTATTAATTATGAATTATGAATATGCAACTCAAAATATATACCCCCATAAGCTCAGTGTTCTGTGAAAAGACAATGGCAAAACCACGAGAAAAATTAGAACAATTTCAGCGAATACCAAGTGGAGGCAAGAAAAAATGTACTATTTGCTGGTTTAAACAATGGTATAAACAAGAAAAGGAAGTTGATCGAGTGACATAGCATGTCGGAGAAACTCGAAAGCACAAGTACACAAAGTCGCACAGTAAAAAAACAAGTTGTCAGATATCATATTCGCTGTGAAAAGATGAGCCATAGCCCACCGTCTGAGTTTCATATGAAAGCTTATTAGGGTACAAAGAAAAAAAAAAATAGGCACACAGTTGGAAAAAGCACGAAATGTCAACTTTAATCTCGAAATTTCCACTTTAATCACGTAGTTTATTTTGTCATTAAAGTAGAACATCATAAAATTAATCTTAAAATCATTTAATTTACTAGTTTCTCATATCCCATCATAACTAAAGTAGCACGTTAAATGCTTTGCTTTGTAGTTGATCTTCTGTGTGCCATATGTTTGTGAATCACTACGTGCTTACGTGCTTTGTCTTCCTCCGACAGGACACAGAATCCATTACATTCATAATATTACAGCTCTCTGAATGATTAAAATACTGAGATGTATACTTGATATAATTTTCATGATGATAGGAGTTAAAGCATGTTATTAAACATGGGAACACGGTGACGCAGCGATTGTGCGTGACCTTCAATGAAATAATTTATTGCAGCAGTACTGTCTCTTTCAAACGTACTAACCCCCAATTCCTGTCCTTCCTTTTCTTTCTCCAAGTAACCAATCACCACACAATCAGCTCTGTAATAGACATTAAGCCATCTGTAAGCTTATAATGCTGATTCTTCAAAACATTCAGAACACTGAAATATCTTCGTAGTACATGTTTAACTATTCTATCCTTCACGCCAGTCCCAGTGAAGCATACAGTGCGAGGCACGAACAATCAGTAAACGGAGCGCCAGATCCTTGCTAGTGTAGCGACACTATGTCCTTTAATTATTAAATATATAGATTATTTAAATGAAGTTAAAGTTTTATCTATATAATATAATAAACCTATTTTGCTGCATTTCATCTTAAAAATGATATCATCATCATATGCAAATACTCACTTTATAAAGTGGCTCAGGTTGTGCAATATTATAACTGTAGTGCAAGTTTATAGTGAGGTGATTGTACAAATAAGTACAAACAGTTCTACATGGAGCACTTGATGGAGTGATTGATTGCGTTTAGAACTCTTGGGATGAAACTCTTTCTGAACCACAAGTTCCATACAGGAAAGGTTTTGAAGCGTTTGCCGTGTGAGAAGCAGTTCAAATAGAAAGCATGGCTGAGGCAGTGTGTGCTTGATGCTGTATGCTGATAATTGTCTTTCCGATTAGCTGCTCCAAGTGGTGCAGTGAGAGTAATATGGAAAAAGATGATCTGCTGTGGCAACCCCTAACGGGAGCAGCTGTAAGAAGAAAAAGAAGGTGCAGTGAGAGTAACAATGCTAAAGTAGCTATGGTATTTGGCATAGTTTGACCATTCTGTGGACCATTATATTGTTACAGGTTAATTACAATCAGATGCATTAAACTAATAAACAATATGCGGTTAATTTCAGTGTATTTATAAAGCCGTGTCAGTAATGTGGATCTGAAAAAGAAAGATAAACCACACAGGAACAGTAGCACTGCTTTGACGCTGGGTGCTACCAGTCTACAAAACCGAGCGGAGAACTTGTATACGACAGGGTATGAGCTACCGTGGAAATGTGCGTAGCTTTACGCCAAGTTTAGGTTTTATACATTGAGATTTGAACATGGAAACATTCTTATGCAACATTTCTGTGCATACGCACCGTTTATACATGAGGCCCCAGGTCAGTCCAGATTCTGTACATAACCTTTATTTGATAAGTATTAAAAATGGGTCTACTAACTGCAAATCGATTTCAGTTGCTTACATATCATGAGTCCATTTTTTATTCTGCCATTAGTTAAAGAGAGCTTTGCAGAGGGGCCATCATGCAATAATTTCAACCCTTATGTAGCCATGACCATGCCTGAAAAGCTACTGTTTGCTATTTAAAACTGATAATTGTGTTTCTGTGTTTGCATGTACATGCAGTTCTCCAGAGTCATGCAGCAGCCAAAGCTATGGATATGGACATTACTGAATACGTTATTATCTGGTTCATTTTAGCATGGTTGGGGTCACACTGAAGGAAAGTGTGGCTAGCAGTGCCTTCTGCAATCAGGACTGATATAAATAGGCACTTTATTTGTTGCTGTTTATGGCCTGTTTTGGATAGATGTCTTCATTTGTGCACTTATATCCTACACTACTGTGCAGATATGTTCATTTTATACTGATGTATTTTAATAATGCTATTGGCCAATTGAATTTGTAAAATGCTCGGTACAGATTGAAACTATTCGTTTGTTATGTTTCTTCGGTGTTGTACTTGTACATCTCCAGGTTTGTAACTGCATGCAAATGCAATGAATTTAGATAACATAGCTATAAACAAACCAATTAAATACTGAAAGTTCATCGATCCATCCATTATCCAACCCGCTATATCCTAACTACTCTGTTGGGTCTGTTGGAGCCAATCCCAGCCAACACAGGGCGCAAGGCAGGAAACAAACCCCAGGCAGTGCGCCAACCCAATGCAGGGCATACACACACACACACACACCAAGCACACACCAGGGACAATTTAAGATCGCCAATGCACCTAACCTGCATGTCTTTGGACTGTGGGAGGAAACCCACGCAGACACGGGGAGAACATGCAAACTCCACAAAGGGAGGACCTACTGAAAGTTATTTATTTTTCACTTAGCTTTTTACGGCAGAGACATAAATTGTATATATAGAGGGAAATGGGCAAGAAATCAATATTTAGTAGCATATCAGCTGGGCAAGTAAGTTATATTGCTGTAATAGCTAATGAGACAGCTTTAGCTAATGAGAATAGATGCAATATTAAAGTTAGAATGGTGACCCTGTTTCACTCAGTCATTAAGACAAGGTCTTTGCTTCATCTAACAATTTCAGTAATCCTGACATTTTTAAACTTCAGCAGAAGTTAAGCTGAGATAATTTTAGGGACTCATAATTAGCAACGCCCACATCTGGGTGAGATCAAATATCTGACAAAGACACAAAAATGCAGCTTTTTGAATCCTTTTGGTACTGTATTGTAAATGTGCTAGAACTGGCTTCGAGTTTAATGAAATTATTTGAAGCTAAGTCAGATCTGGTCTAAATGTGGTCCAGGTATACAATCCTCATCTGTGCCAGTATTGTGCAAAAAAGACACTGTATCAGGACTGGATTCCATAACTGGGCCTAATGCTGTAAGCTATTCTGGACAGAGCTGGAATGTGTCCTTTTGATGTTGCGGTAGGTTGTTTCAGATTCCCACAACTCTTTGAATAAAGGTGTGCTTCCTGGCTTCAGTCTTCAGTTTTTACTGATGTTCCCTGAGAATGTCATATCCTACTGTTCCTCATGAATGACAACATTATTCAAGATGTTGCATAGAGAACAGTTAATGTCACAATAAATGTGGGAAAAGAAATAAAGAACATAAAATAGAGTGATTTTTGCATTGATGGAACAGGCTAGGCATTTAAATTTTATAAAGAATCATATTCCACAGCCACAAAACAACAATAATAATAATACTGTTTTATTTAAACAAGGATTGTAATTGGAAAGGCTTCCAGACATTAATAACTTTTATGAAAAGCAAGAGACAAACTTCAGTCTTGGGTTTGGCATGTGTCATAGCTAACAGTTCAGCAGGACAGCGCATATTTATGATGGCGTGAAGAAGACTTGACATCTTTGGAAGCATTAGTGTTAGAATTAGAAAACCTTTTTCTTAACAATCCAGGCACTTCAAGGCACATCAGCTGAATACATGCGCACGGCCATCACCCACAAGGAGAAGTCGGCAGAGAAAAAAGATACAGAAGGCAGCTGAAAACTGGGTGGGTGGGGTGTCAGCCAAAGCTAACAAGACAAGTTGTGACAAAGCTAATAAAACAGAAAGGACAGAATCGAAGTGCAGAACCACCAAGGATGGGATTGGCAGACTGTGAAAAAAAATGAGCCAGGGCATCCATGTAATAAAACCATCAACAAATGATGGCTGACCAGTTAATTTAACATTTCTGCTATGTATCATGATAAATCAGTTATTAGGGGTCTATCCAGTTATTTAACCTTATCTATCAAGTCAAGGAAGGCAAAAAAAATAAATTTAGACTCGGAATGTATTGGTGCATCAAAGCACAGCAGGTGTGGGAAGTAAGGGTCTGTGGGTGAACGGGCAATTTACTTTTGTGATATCCCAAGTAGTGGGAAAGTGGCCCCAACCTACCCTCTGGATATCTCATAGTTCATGAGCCGAACAGGATCAGCAGAGAGAAGAGAAAAAGACCAAAATTGAAGGATGAAAGGTGCAAGTTTATTTACAAGAATGCTATACGACAAAAACACAGTAGTGTCAGTTGGGGTTTGTTTCACAGTCCTTCAGCGTTGACACTCCTTCAAAAAGTACATAAAAAATAAAAAAACGACAAAAAAGTACATGAAAACAAAAAAAAAAAGAAAAAATGCCAACAAAAACAGTGCACTCCTACAAAAACTACACACACACACACTCCAAAAAAGAAGATAATCTTCCTTCTTTATCCCTGGCTCAGGAAACTCCTCCAAAGGGGAAGAAATAAAAAACACAGAAGTATGTGTATATACTAAAAAAAAAACAGTTGCACAAGTCTAAAAAGAAAAACTATCCCAACACCAAATAAGAATATATACCTCCACCAAAAATATCACTCAGAGATATACATGTACAAAAAAAAAAATATTTCCAAAGCTATCAATGAGAAGTCAAGTAAACTGTTACCTTTTAGTTGGCAGATAAAAGACATCAATTGGCTTGATTTCTCATTACATCCATAATGTCTAACACGGTACAAAACCCTGGTTAATGTACCGGAGCAGTCAAGTAACACAACTACTCCTTCAATAGTGCAGCAATGCTTAACCCCACCTCGCCTTTAGGTCCACTGACAACCCTTGTTGGCAGGCAACGTCTCCTTATATATAACCAACAAGATTATCCAGCCAATCTGAAGCCCTCATCTATCCCACACACCTATTCAGGTAGACACTAACACATTGACACAACACGCCCCTAGCAACTTTCTATTTAAAATCGAACTGCTACTCGTCGAATGCGCATAAGGCTGGGTTTATACTTCACACGACGCGACGTGTGCTCAAGCAGACGCTACTGCTTATACTTGCGTGCATACTTTATGTAAATCTGGGAGATTCAACCAGGTTTCTGTGCAAGATATCATCACAGTGACAAATCTTTTGGCTTTGCTGTGTTGTGAATTGCCTGAAACATCCATTAGATTCCGAGGACACCTTACTGCAATAACTCAAAAAGAATGTTTAATCATTACATCCATCAATTCAGGGATGCACCCATTCCTGCAAGCATCGGGAAGGAGACAGAAACAATCCCTGGATAGGGCATCAGCTCATTACAAGGTGAACACAAGCACACGCACACACTAGCATCATTTTAGCGTCAGCAAATCTCCAAACCTTCATGTCTTGGGAAGGAAACCAGAGCACACTGTGGAAACACACCAGGAAAACAAGCAAATACCAGGAATGTGACTCCTTGAGGCAGCAGCATTTCCGGTCTGCCACCATGCCGCCCCAGCACATGTAATTATTAACAGTATTCATTATTTAAATAAAGTTAACGAATCATCTGTAAAATGTAGCATACATACTTTAATGCATTTCATCCTGAAAGTGATATCAAGTGTAAATCTAAGGATTCTAAATGTGCAGAGAGCTGGAATATCATACATTTAATGTGTTCTGTGTGGCGATTGCTGCTGTCAGTTCAGGAAGAAGCCCCAGAAGCACATAGCGATGAACAACTAGGTGAGTTTTAAGATGACGTTTATGACGGTCTACTTTAATGATAAAATAAACTATGAGATTAAAGTGAACATTTCGAGCTTAACGCTAAAATTTCCACTTTAATCACAAAATAGACATTTTCACTGTGTCTTAAATTTTTTTATCAGTGGCTCAAATACACTGCCATACATTCTGATGCTGTTGTGAAGGCGCAAAATAAAAAAAAGGCACAGAAGATGGTATGTGAGACTTTTAAAATGTATCATGTCATTGCGTTGGGGAATATAAAAAGCACCACAAATGCATCTGTATATCGGCATTTTGCTTCACCACATTGAACCATTCATCAAACATTGAAGTGCGCACATCAATCCCAGAGGATCCTCCAAGCGGCTTTCTGTCACATATAGAAAGTAAACAGAAACTCTGACGTCACGTTCCCACTTTTATTACACTGTGCCTTTCGACTTTCTGCTGGTACTGCAACTCGTGCACGCGTCACGTTATTTTCTGAGGACCTGCTCAGAGGGCTTGTCAAATGAAGCTCTGGGAACGCGTGGCAGCCATGATGCGTGTGCGTGCATGTTCTGACAATGAAGTATAAACAAGCCCTAAGGCACCCCATATGGTCGAAGGGTATGCTGAGCTCAAGCACACCAGTTGCCAACTCACCAGTAAGTAAACCTCATTTATTTGCATATGGGATACCCATCTCTGACTCAACCTTGGTTACAAAGGCAAATGCCAGCTTTTTCTTCCAGGTGCACCACATCTTAAACCGCCTGCAATGCACAGGCTACAAGGACACCGGCGGAGGAGCTCGAACTGGCTGTCATACCGGCTCCACATGTGTCCAGACCAATAGTGCCTCACAGTGTGCACCTACTGACATGGCTCCGCGTTCCCGTGGCAGCACCTTTAACACACAAGCGGTAAGCACCCTTCCTTTATGTGGGCGTACTTTTACACTTGTAAACAATAATGCTTGATTTAATGTTATTTTTATCTTTAATTGGTATATATAGATAGATGCCATTTGGATCAGACTAGGATAGCTGTGTGGGACAGAAACAAGGCAACCGCCACCTGGTTGAGGGGTTACATGCTGTACAGACAAGCAGATAGTCAGGTAAATGACAAAAGCTTATGGGTCAAGTAGTGGTGTAGTCAAGAACAAAATGTCAAAACAAGTCATTTGCTGCGTAGGTAGTGAATTTGTCCACTATGCTGACAAGCAGAAAAGAGGGCACAAATTAAGATCTCATCCTGATGAACTTTGTGGTAGATATCATGTACACTGTATTACTATCATTATTTCTTTCATTGGTACTTTTATGTCATGTCTCCATTTTGTAGAGTATTTTCCTAATCGACTTTGCCATTTCCTGAGCTGTCTTTCATGGGCTTCATAAACTACTGTTTATAGTGACAAACCCTTTTGCTAGTTGTGCACTTCTGTATGTTCTGCCAGAGTAATATTTGGCATGCCAAAAGGCAAACCAGATTAGACCAGGAGTTGTAGAGGAGAAGAGAGGAGAAAATGAGGTCAAGAACTAGCAAAGGGCTGAGCTGGAAAAACAACAAGCCAAAACACCAAAATACCACAATCCTTAACATTTACCATAAACTGAAATTAAAAATAACACAAAGTCCTGAATCTCCAAATAGTTTTTTTCACTTAGTAATTACAGTGAAATGTTTTCCATAAGCAAATCCAAAAAGTTTGAAACTGGCATCTTAAGTAGTGTTGGCACTAGGACATCATGTGTTGTGTTTCCAGCAGTCATTTGATAACAATGGAGGCCATAACAAACAACATAATGGCCTCTGCCATTCAAAAATACAAAACGGTGATGCGGTGACATCACCAAAACTAAAATAAAAAAAATTATAAAACAGTCATAATTTAGATAAGATTAAATAATATTAGCTGATATGTTTTTGAATCAAAAGACCATTATGCAGAAGATACAAAAAGCGGCTTTTAAAACGAGTAGTCAAAAACAGGCAGAGGTCCCTGAAGTAAAGAACAAAAACTCCTGCTGCCAAATTCAAAAGAAGTACCAAAAAATCAAAGTAAGAAAAGGTCAAAAATACAAAAAAGGCAGACACAAAAGAACATAGCAAAGCAAGCATGAGGCACATATTAGGATTCTAACCTAATGCTTATATGCAAGAATAGATGGAATCTGATGACACAACACATCCTGCAACCACCACAGTAAATGTAAACAAAATGTATAATAATAGTATTAGACCAGTCACCAGAGAACACTAAAAACTAAATCATGACCTCTGAAGTCATTGTGCTACCACTATGTGTCCAACCTTTGCATCAAAGGCCTAAAAATAATTTAAAAAAATTAGAGAAAGTCTAACCAGTAACCAGGTAATTTAAAACATCAAATATTCCTTTTTATGACAATGACTTTGGGATTTTATTTCAGCATTGACTTAGATTTCTGTTTAAATGTGACCCTTTTAGACTTTTTTTCCTGTACTGTCCTTGCATAGCTCATTATTTTCTGGTCATTTAATAATTCTGAGGTTTTGTTTCTCTGTTCAGCTCAATTTAGGCAAAATGACTGGGAAGACTGAGGCAAACTATTAAAATGATGGTTGCTAATTGAAAGGACAATCAGAAGCACAGAAGTGAAGGGGTTTCCTGGCTTAATGAAAATATAGAAAAATAAAATAAAAAAAAAAACATTTGTAACTGTGCTAGCCAATTGGCTTAACAGAGATAAATGTCTTCACTGGTCTTGCTCAGTCAGCTGCATACCAAAAAGACCTAAATCTTCATGCTAAACTAATCTCTACAAACCAAAGCAAAGTCATAACCAATTAATGCAAAAAACATACTATAATAATCAAAAAATGTGAAGAACAATACAGAGTTTTGATTAGAGTGCAGTTTTAGCCCTAGTTCTTCCTTTTGCCTAATATATGTTCCATCCCTCTTTTGCAGGACAATCATACTGCAGTTATGTGAGGAGAGGAGCAAAAGAAATAAAACAGGGAGCTTTTGCTGAGTTGGAATATCAGTCTATTACTGGGTGTTTTGACTGTCTATGGATTCTGATTTTGCTCTTTTATTTACATTTTCTGTTGTAGCTTCATTGTTATTTTTTATTCTTTGTAGCGTGTGTGTATGTACGTGTATACATATTCAGATGAGCACCACACAAAATAGTAAAAAGAATGCCAGGCCTTTAAAAGACCCACAAACTAGGCCAGGGTGCGCACTAGTCTAGGCCTCACCCCAGATTGCCTGACCTCAAACA
The DNA here is from genome assembly GCF_016835505.1 of Polypterus senegalus. NCBI lineage: Eukaryota > Metazoa > Chordata > Cladistia > Polypteriformes > Polypteridae > Polypterus > Polypterus senegalus. The sequence goes on from NC_053163.1 coordinate 56,064,819, forward strand.
CAACACTAAGAATTTGGCCTAAACAAGCTAAAAATGGGAAGCTGACTTTAAATTAAAAAATACATTAAATGCCCAAAAATATATCAAAAATACTCCTCAAGTGTAAGGAACCATCAAAAATCTGGCATGATAGACAGGTTCAATAGGTTCTTCTTTATAAAAAGATATTTGTTTAATTTTTAACAAAAAATTGCAAAAATAATAAAAGCCCAAGCCAAGGCAGTAGAGTTTCCCTAAAAATGTAGCCCACAGGAAACTAGTCCAAATTCAAAATCCAAGAATTAAAAAACACAGAAACAATACATCTAGGAACTTTAAAAATCAATTACAGTGATCCCTTGCTATATCATGCTTCGACTTTCGCGGCTTCACTCTATCGCGATTTTTTCGTATACACGCTTACGTCACTACGCATGCGCTTTCTGAGAACTTTTATCTAAGCCTTATGATGGCTCCTAAACGTGCTGCTTTTTCTAAGCCTTCTGACAATAAAACTAAGCGCCGGAGGAAGATGCTTACTATCCAGGAGAAGGTGAAACTCTTGGATATGATTAAAGATGGCAATACCCTACAAAAGCCTCCTCGCGCATATGAAAAGACAGCGCCAGCAACTGCCTATCAAGATGTTCTTCAGCCGCGCACCCAGACACCCACTGCTTACTCCTAGTACTCCTTCAGCGGAAGAAGACAACAACGCACCTGCTGAAGATACTGCACCACCTGAAGACTCTCCTACTGAGGTCGTGCCTTCATAGGTTAGTGGTTGTGTGTAAGAACTGTGTGTTTTTGTGTGCAATTAAATGTACAGTACAATAATCTACTAGATAAAAGTGTTCGGGATTGTCCTTCCGTCCCGTGAGTGCAAAGCGTAGTGGTATTCCGCTTATTACAGACTTACTACTTGTGGCTTGAGGTACGAAGCGACGCGATGTGGGCAGAGTTCTGGTGCTCTCATCGTTCCCTTGCTCTGGAAATAATGTTAATGGAGTACAAATGTCTCACCGCGTAGTAAATATCAGGGGAGATGGTGCTTGCTTATTCTCATCTATAGCTTATTTAGTGCATGAAACTCCGTCTTTAGCGGTACAGATTCGGGCTGACATTGTACGACTTTGGACAGGCACTTGAGGGGATAAAAAAAAACGTAGGTTTTCGGGAGATGTTATGAATGGGCACTTTGGTGTTCTCATTCCCTACACTTACATGCCTGATGTACACATAGAGCGCACAAAAATTGAGGATAAAAGTCGGTCGCCTTAAAAGGCGAGTGCGCCTAGTAATATGATATTTGCAACGTCTAATATGTCTCATTTTCTCTTATTTTGTCTAATATATTGGGTAATACAAGTGTAATGGTGACTAAAGGGTGTTATTTCATGTTTAGAGGGTTCTAATAATGTTAAAAAAACGTATTTAAAAGGTTGTAAACAGGTTTTCTATACTCTAACTGCGAAAATATTCGATTTATAAATAAAGAATCCTACTTCGCGAAAATTCATTTATCACGGTAGAGTCTGGAACGGATTAACCGTAATAAACGAGGGTTCACTGTACAATAATATGTAATGTCAGTGAACCACCGAGGGGCCGTCAGACTGGCCTCAATTATAAATACTGATGGTGAACCTTTAGAAGTGACGTCAAGGTGGCACCGCCTCTTATGGCTTCACCCATGAAAAACGCAGGAAGATAAATAGGGTATTTACATAATATTTAAACACTGAAAAATGAACATAATTAACAACTTAATAACGCAAAGAAAAAATTGAAAAACAACAACATCATTTAATAAAGAATAAACCTTAGTCAGGGCTACAATCCTGTTTACACCATAGCACATATTATCTCTGTTTTCAGTTTTTAGTTTCTGCTTGAGCCTTGCCAGTACCACAATGTGTTCAAGTGCCAGAGTTACCTGTTTTAGTCCTCTCAGCTAGAGAATCACCAGCACCGGTTTGGCCAGTTCGTGATAGATGTTGGCACAGTCTTGAGCAAGTCCTGATGGGTTTCCAAGCGCTGCAGGGTCCCGCAGAAATTTCTTAAAGTCGGAACACATCCTTGTGAAACAGAGGATGAATTGCTATTTGTGTTATAGATGATGGCTGTTCTGCCATGGAATAAAAAGAAGGAAGAGATTTTTTTTAAATGACCCATTTAAGATAGAAAATGATTGTAGCAGTCCTATGTGCAGAAGGTAAGTACTAACTTTGTACCAGATGCAAGTCCATTGCATATATAACTAACTTTCAACTCAATTAAAGTAAATTAATATAAAGCATTAGTATACTGTATTTGTTTAAGAATCTATAATAATAAATTGTATTTATATAGCGCCTTTCATTAAAGTAGAATGTACCTCAGGGAAGTGTTTACAGTGAGAAGCAGAGAAGCTGTGAATATCCTTGAAAGGTTTCAATGCACACACACAGAGACAGAGAAAAAAATTGCACATTGAAACAAAAGACATGCAGCAACAGACCAGTATCACGATAAGAGCAGTTTAAAAAAAAAAAAAGTAAGAGAACAGGATAGAGACTGACAGCTGGCCATTTTTTTTGTTTTGCTTTTCCCCTGCCAATTTATGAGTGGCAAGCTGAGAGGAAGAAGTTACTAGAAGAACTGTAAACAAATGGGATTGGAAGATGTTTTTTTCTTTCTTGATATGGGGACCCAGATAAGTGGACATGTTGAAGTAATTTAAGTGGGGATAGAGAAATCAAATGCTAAAAGTAACTATTATTTTGATCATGCACTTTGTTTTTTTTATTAACTGGACTGATAGAGGGAGAGAGAAAAACAATACATTTGTTAGACACATTTGATGACAATTTTGGTGTTATGAACTCTTATGTACATTTATTGAATGTCTTGTGTAAATAGTTGCTGTATAATATACAGTATCTATACATTGTATTTTTTTTCGATTAACAAATTTGTTGGAAATTACAAGCTAGGGGCTCCTAGAGGAGTTTAGAGAAGAATAATATTAGCATTGGACATTAAGATGCACACCCTAAAACTGAAAAGGACTTTTCACCTAGTTATATAGCTGTAAATTTCTTTCAAGCACCATGGTGTTGAAATGGTTAGCACCACTGTTTCACAGCAGGGTTTGAATACCAATCTGGCCAGTTTCCTGTGTAGTTTACACCCAAAGATGTTCAAGTTTTGCTGAAACTATTCCTTGGCCTTGTATTAATGAGCTTGTGAGAGTGTAACTGTCTATCCTGTGGTTGACTGTGTTGGTTCCTGCCTTACATTCAATGAGGTTAAATATGTAATTGAATGAAAATTAGACACTTCTTAGTAAGTCTCAACTGGTATGGAATGTATTTTTTTTATCATTTAATTCAGTGAAAGCTTATTTCTTAACAAATCCTGATCATGTATGTGTTTACTTTATTCTAAATTTATCGTTTACACTAAATTTATCGTTTACTAAACGTGGACCAGAGCCTAGCCTTCCAACATTAGCAAAAGGGAAGAGTCAACTCTGTTTATGGTGTGAAGTAATTTGAGACGTAAGAAATTAAATAGAAAGTTGAAAGTAGCTTTAAATAGAGCCAATGTAGCCTGAGAAAACATCCATAATTTATTATCATTATATAACAAATCAGAAGATTACTTACAGCAGTGAGAGAATATATCTGATGTGTGTCATCCATTGTTATTAAAGAAGAAATGCTTTGTGCAGCAATTCAGTTAATCCTCTGCATTTCAGAAAATACGCATAAAACACACAAGTGTCTAAAATATCATTATATATTTTGTGCTATAATGTTTGAAAAAGTCTTTTAAAAACTTGATCAAATTTGCATAAAGACATATTTAAGACTCAATGACCTAGAAACAGCTAGAAGAAAAAGGGATTTCATTTAGTTCTTAATATACAGTATCAGAGATGGTAAGTGAAGAAGACATAGAACACATTTTGAAATGTTGACTTTTATATATGGTTAAACAAAGAGGCAGCTTAATAGTGGCAACTTAAGAATCTTCTTTATGAAGGTGAAGTGCTACGTGTTGACAAAAAGATTTACAGTTGATTATATAGCATCAGTCTTCAACAATGAATATATATTGTAAAATAAATGGACAAAAATCATAATGGTTTGGGGTTTCCGGCCCCATATACTGTAAAGAATCAAAAATATGCACAAAAATTACAAGTCTCAGTCAATACGTTTTCACACTATGACATTGACCATCCAAAGATGGCGACAGAGGGAAATTTATGAAGGAGGGACCAGAAGTAGAGGTGTATGCTGGGTATTAGCCGAGATGGATGGTGGGATCGATGACGTCATAGGGAGAAGACAGAGGAAGGGCGGAAGTAGCGTAGTTCGGGAACTGATGACCGTGGATTCATGGAGGCGGTGCGTCTTTCTTTCTGTAAGCAAGAGAGAAAGGTTAGTACCCCGCCACTCCCTCCTGGCATATGAGTTTACGATCTCACTTAGGTCCATCCGTGGCCCCCTACTTGCACGTGCGTGACACGACCCCCCTCAGCCCAGACCCATCAGGTCGGGTGGACTGAACCGAGAGGTCATGGAGACGGGAGAGGGCATCGGCATTGGCCTGAAGGTTGCCCCGACGATAAGTGACGCTGAACTTGTATGGCTGCAGGTCCAAAAACCACCTGGTGACTCGGGGATTCGACTCCTTATGTAGTGCCATCCACTGAAGAGCAGCGTGGTCAGTCATCAGAGTGAACTCATGACCCAACAGGTAATACCGCAGATGAGTCACCTCCCTCCTAATGGCCAAGGCTTCCCTCTCCACTGCCGCATACCTGGTCTCCCGGTCCAGCAATTTCCGGCTCAGGTACATTACGGGGTGCTCGACACCATCGATGCTTTGGCTAAACACAGCGGCCAGGCCTGTGTCCGAAGCATCGGTCTGGCGAATAAAGGGCTGAGAAAAATCAAGGGTTTTTAATTTTGGTGCCCAGGTTAGGGCCTTCTTTATGTCATTGAATGCTTGTTCTGCCTTGTCATTCCATACCACATATAAAGGAGTGCCCTTCTTTGTTAAATTAGTCAAGGGTGCTGCCCTTTCAGAGAAACGGGGCACGAACCGGTGGTAGTATCCCACTAGCCCATAGAAAGCCTGCACCTGTCTCTTGGTATTCGGACAGGGCCATTCAAGGATGTGTTTTACTTTGGAACATTGTAGTTTCACCTGTCCCCATCCCACTAGGTAGCCTAAATATTTGGCCTCCTTCAGGCCGAAGAAGCACGGGGATTGATGCGGAGGCCGGCCTTCGCTAGCGTTGCGAGGACAGCGAATACCTGCAATAGATGTTCCTCCCAGGTGCCGGAATAGATGACTATGTCATCCAAGTAGGCGGCACAATAGGACTGGTGGGGCTTTAGTACTCTGTCCACCAGACGTTGAAAAGTCGCTGGTGCCCTGTGTAGCCCAAATGGTTGGACCTTATATTGCCAATGTCCACTAGGGGTACTGAAGGCAGTTTTCTCTTTGGCAGATGCCGTTAAGGGAATTTGCCAGTACCCTTTAGTCATGTCAAGGGTAGTCAAATAACGAGCCGTACCCAACCATTCAATGAGGTCATCTATCCTGGGCATCGGGTAGGCATCGGATTTGGAGACCTGGTTAAGACATCTAAAGTCGTTACAGAATCTCCAGGAGCCGTCTGGCTTGGAAACGAGAACGATAGGACTGGATCAGGGACTATGACTTTCTTCAATAATATCCATGTCCAACATCCGTTGAATTTCAAGTTCTACCTCTGAGCGTTTTGCTTCCAGGAGGCGATAGGGTCTCTCCCGGACTACTACTCCGGGATCTGTGACGATGTCGTGCTGAATTAGCGAAGTACGGCCTGGTGACTCTCTCACCACTTCGGGAACAGACAGGATCGTCTGGGTTAACTCCTGTCGCTGTAGGGGTGTTAGCTCTGGTCCGAGGTTAAGGGCTGGTGTGCAGGCAAAAAGGGAGAGGGTTCTACCGCTGTCGGGAGCTTCCTCCCTGTCTCTCCAAGGTTTTAACAAGTTTATGTGGTATATCTTCTTGTTCGGTCGACGATTCAGTTGTTTAACCAAATAATCGATGCGCCCCTTTCTTTTCTTAACCTCGTATGGCCCTTGCCAATGAGCCAATAGTTTAGAATGGGAGGTGGGAACAAGCACCATCACTCGGTCCCCAGGGTGGAATTCCCTGAGAGTCGAGTTGCGATTGTAACACAGTGCTTGCGCTGCTTGCGCACGAGACACGTGATCTTTTAGTAGGGGTCTAATCTTATTTAGTCTGTCATGCAGTTGCGCCACATACTCTAATATATTCGTGAAGGGTAGGGCATCATCTTCCCAACCTTCTTTTATTATATCCAAAAGTCCCCGGGGTTGGCATCCATATAATAGTTCAAATGGGGAGAAACCCGTAGAGGGATGAGGTACTTCCCGGTAAGCAAAAAGCACGAGTGGTAAGAGCTGATCCCAGTTTCTACCATCCGCGCTGACTACCTTGTGAAGCATCTGCTTAAGAGTCTGGTTGAAACGTTCCACCAACCCGTCTGTTTGCGGATGATAGACAGACGTCTTCAGATGCTTAATACGGAGTAACCTGGCAACCTCCCTGAACGTATCCGAGGTAAAGGGTGTACCCTGATCTGTGAGGACTTCCTTGGGTATACTCACTCTAGAAAACAGGTTGACCAATTCCCGTGCGATGTTTTTTGTTTTAGCAGACCGCAGTGGAACCGCCTCTGGATATCGAGTCGCGTAAATAAACCATGACTAATATGTATTTATGGCCACGGTTTGAGGGCTCCAGGGATCCTACTAAGTCCACCCCTATCCTATCAAAGGGAATATCAATTAGGGGTATGGGAACAAGAGGAGCACGGTCCCTCCTAGGTATCTGACAGGTCTGACATTCCGGGCAGGATTGACAGAAACATCGGACCTCCTCATTAATTCTGGGCCAATAAAAATGGAGCTTTATCCTCTCCAAGGTTTTCTCTGCCCCGAGGTGGGTGCCTAGGAGGTGGGCATGTTCGGAAATCTCCTGCCAGAAGGCACGTGGTGCTAGCAACAACTTCCGCACCTCGCCCTCATGTGTCGCGACTCAATATAACAGGTCATTTTCTAAAACAAAAAAGGGCTCCTGTGGTATGGAATTATCAGCCTGTTGGCTGCCTGGGACAACAATAGCATTACAATACAGTTTACAATACAGTTTATTTTTGTATAGCCCAAAATCACACAGGAAGTGCCGCAAGGGGCTTTAACAGGCCCTGCCTTTTGACAGCCCCCAGCCTTGACTCTCTGAGAAGACAAGGAAAAACTCCCAATAAAAACCTTGTAGGGAAAAATGGAAGAAACCTCGGGAAAGGCAGTTCAAAGAGAGACCCCTTTCCAGGTAGGTTGGGCGTGCAGTGGGTGTCAAAAGTAGGGGGTCAATACAATACAATACACAGAACAGAACAATTCCTTAATACAGCATAATAATAAAAATTTTAGAAGTACGGTTTAACAGTAGATGATATGACATATATTTAGATTTGGATATTTTTAGAGTCCTGGAGACCTCATCCATCTAGCTGCCTCCCCATTTGGCCATGCCACGGCTGAAACGTTGCTCCGATGAAAGGACCCCTCTTTCCCATGATTCCTGTGATCCTCCATCAGGGATGACTTTACCATAGGCAGGCAAACAACTTTGCAGGTGGGCCGTGGCACCAATTGCCACATTTGGGTACCGAGAAAAGAAACAGAATAGGTGAGGGTTTGTATTCAAATATAATTATCATGTCACTTATGTTTTAAATTCCGGGCAAACTTTAGGGAATCGTCATTCCACTGTTCCCTTTTAAATGACGCAAGCGTGGATCTAAATTGATACTCCATGCTGCTTAAAGGATCTTGTGGCTCAGGGGAAACAATAGCTCCTCGGCTTGTGCCCTCACTGGCGGAAACTTCCGGGTCAGGGTCCATCACCTAAGATTCTTCCCCCCGGCTTTCTACATCATTACTGTCTGCCTGAGTGCACGGCGTGGGAGCCGTGAGAGAGAGCTGCGAGGAGGGAGCCGCAGGGAGGGAGCCACAGGGAGGGAGCCACAGGGAGGGAGCCACAGGGAGGGAGCCACAGGGAGGGAGCCACGCCCATCCATAACTAGACCCAATGAGGCCACAGGAGTGGTTGTTATTTTACTGCTAGTATTATGTGACCAGTTTTGATAGATAGATAGATAGATAGATACTTTATTAATCTCAAGGGGAAATTCACATAATCCAGCAGCAGTATACTGATACAAAGAAACAATATTAAATTAAATAGTAATAAAAATGAAAAAAAAAAAAAGAAAAAAATTTAAATAAAATTAATGTTAGCATTTACTCCCCCGGTGGAATTGAAGAGTCGCATAGTGTGGGGAGGAACGATCTCCTCAGTCTGTCAGTGGAGCAGGACAGTGACAAAAGTCTGTCACTGAAGCTACTCCTCTGTCTGGAGAAGACACTGTTAAGTGGATGCAGTGGATTATTCATGATTGACAGGAGTTTGCTTAGTGCACGTCGCTCTGCCACAGATGTTAAACTGTCCAACTTTAATCCTACAATAGAGCCTGCCTTCTTAACAAGTTTGTCCAGGCGTGAGGCGTCTTTCATCTTTATGCTGCCACCCCAGCACACCACCGCGTAGAAGAGGGCACTCGCCACAACCGTCTGGTAGAACATCTGCAGCATCTTACTGCAGATGTTGAAGGATGCCAACCTTCTCAGAAAGTATAGTCTGCTCTGACCTTTCTTACATAGAGCATCAGTATTGGCAGTCCAGTCCAATTTGTCATCCAGCTGCACTCCCAGATATTTAAGGTCTGCACCCTCTGCACACAGTCACCTCTGATGATCACAGGGTCCATGAGGGGCCTAGGCCTCCTAAAATCCACCACCAGCTCCTTGGTCTTGCTGGTGTTAAGGTGTAAGTGGTTTGAGTCGCACCATTTAACAAAGTCTTTGATTAACTTTCTGTACTCCTCCTCCTGCCCACACCTGATGCAGCCCACAATAGCAGTGTCATCAGCGAACTTTTGCACGTGGCAGGACCGAGTCATATTGGAAGTCTGATGTATATAGATTGAACAGGACCGGAGAAAGTACAGTCCCCTGCGGCGCCCCTGTATTGCTGAACACAATGTCAGACCTGCAGTTCCCAAGACGCACATATTGAGGTCTGTCTGTAAGATAGTCCACAATCCATGCCACCAGGTGTGAGTCTACTCCCATCTCAGTCAGCTTGTCTCTAAGGAGCAGAGGTTGGATGGTGTTGAAGGCGCTAGAGAAGTCCAAAAACATAATTCTTACAGCACCACTGCCTCTGTCCAGGTGGGAGAGGGATCAGTGTAGCATATAGATGATGGCATCCTCCGCTCCCACCTTCTCCTGGTATGCGAACTGCAGAGGGTCGAGGGCGTGACGGACCTGTGGCCTCAGGTGGTGAAGCAGCAGCCGCTCCATGGTCTTCATCAGATGTGACGTCAGAGCAACAGGCGGAAGTCATTCAGCTCACTAGGACGTGATACCTTTGGGACTGGGGTGATACAAGATGTTTTACAAAGCCTTGGGACTCTCCCCTGTTCCAGGCTCAGGTTGAAGATGCGCTGTAGAGGGCTCCCCAGTTCCAACGCACATGCCTTCAGCAGTTGTGGCGATACACATTCAGCTCTCTGCTCACATGGGCTGCTGTAATTGTGGGTGGGGATGTCTCACCTATGCTGGTATCAGCAGAAGGATGGTTGGAGGATGCAGTACTCTGAGGTGAGAGTGGGTTACTGTGATCAAACCTATTAAAGAAGTTGTTCATTTGGTTTGCTCTCTCCACGTCTGTCTCGATGGCGGCACCCGCTTGAGCTGCAGCCAGTGATAATCTTCATCCCATCCCACACTTCCTTCATGCTGTTGTTCTGCAACTTCTGCTCCAGCTTTCTCCTGTACTGCTCTTTCGCCGCCCTGAGCTGGACTCGGAGTTCCTTCTGCACGCACTTGAGCTCATGCTGATCACCACCTTTAAAAGCCCTTTTCTTCTGGTTCAAAAGGCCCTTGATGTCACTTGTAACCCATGGCTTGTTGTTAGCATAGCAGCATACTGTTCTTACTGGAACTACAATGTCCATACAGAAGTTGATGTAATCAGTTGTGCATTCAACAGCCTCTTCAATGTTCTCACTATGTGACCCAAGCAATATATCCCAGTCTGTAGTTCCAAAGCAGTCTCTCAGAGCCTGCTCTGCCTCAGGGGACCACTTCCTGAATGAGCGTGTAGTTGTAGGTAGCGCCCTCACTCTTGGTTTGTATTGAGGCTGAAGCAGAACCAGGTTATGATCTGCTTTCCCAAGCGCAGGCAGCTGCATGCGTCTTTAACGTTTGCATACAGTAGGTCGATAGTCCTGTTTCCCTGAGTGTTACAATCCACATACTGGGAGAAGGCAGGTAATGTTTTGTCCAGCGTTACATGGTTAAAGTCTCCAGCGATTAGCACAAGTGCCTCAGGGTGCTGCGTTTGTAACTTAGCAACTGCGGAATGGATGATGTCACTCGCCATCTCCCGCTCGCTGTGGGGGATGTAAACAATAACAGCAATCACGTGTCCAAACTCTCTGGGCAAGTAATAGGGGCGCAGACTTACGGCCAACAGTTCGATGTCCCTGCAGCAAGTGGAGATTTTAACGTTTACATGTCCTGAGTTGCACCACTTTGTATTGACATAGAGAGCGAGTCCTCCTCCTTTCTTCTTCCCGCAGGTACTTGCGTCTCTGTCCGCTCTGTGCTAAATCCGGGTAGCTCCATGTTAGCATCTGGGATGGTAGTCGTTAGCCAAGTTTTACTAAAACACAGCAAGCTGCATTCTCTGTAGGTTCTGACATTTTTCACCAGCACAGCCAGTTCGTCAATTTTATTTGGTAGTGAGTTTACATTTCCCAGGATCACAGAAGGCACCGACGGTTTATAATGCCATTTTCTCTCAAGTTGTCTCGATTTAATCTTATCTTTTATCTTTGCGCCGGCTCGGCTGCCTCGATATCGTCTTCTTACCTTGTCAGGTAAATAAGGAACCACACCGTCATAAGCATTTCTTCTCAGTGCTTTAAGCTGACTACTTGAATAGGCGATTCTCGGAGTGTAAAAATCCATGTCAAGTAGTAAAATAGTAAAAAGTGTCCAGGGAGCAATTCCACATAAAAGAAAGTGGTAGAAGTGATCAGTGAAATAGAGAAAAATAGAGATAAAAAGGTAAAAAGATAAAGTCATATACGGAGCTGCTGGAAAGGCTGCCACTCGGATGCAGCGCCGGAAATAATATGTCCCAAAATCACTGGAAAAGGGGGCTCAGGTAACACCGCAACTGACAACCGACTTAAGTCTCCTTTCCAGGAGATGTAACACTCTGCGGAACGATATGACCTGGTCTTTCCATGTACTCAAGTGACCTGTAAGTGTTGTTTTAGCCACTGTCGCGGTAAAATATAACTGCGAGCCACAATGGTTATGTTGCTGCCGGAATCAAATAGGGCCAACACTGAGTGTCCGTTTACCAAGACCACTCCCGTATTAGGGATTGCCAGAGGTTGCAACAGATCACAGTACCTTTCCGTGGTGGCCCAGCTGCAGTCCATTGGTTCGACATTCAGGGGGCAGGCCGGTAGTAGATGTCCGGCCTCACCACACTTGAAACAGCGTGGGGAGGCTGGCTTCTCTCTGGGTTTGGACAGTGCTTCCGCAGTACGGCAAGTGGGCTCGGGGGTGACAGCACGTCCCTGTTGGGCCCTGCGAGCTGGCCTTTCCGACCCCCCGGCTTGGTGAACCGCGAGCTGACGCTCCAAGACTACCAGGAGACACTGCATGTCTTTGAAGGGGTGTTGTCGGACCTGCTGGGCGAGGTAACTGGGCATTGCGTTGACTAGCCCCTCACACGCCACTTGTTCAACTACCTTCCGGGCTTGGGGACCTTTGGGCCGTAGCCAGCGCCACATCTTGCCCCAGAACTCAAAGGCCTGTGGTCGTGCTGGCTGATCGGGGTCAAACTGCCAGTTACGGCATTCACTCGCCTGCTGGCCCGAAGTAATGGCGTAGCGCCCCAGGATCTCTGTTTTTAGGAGGTCGTAATTCGCAGCCTTCTCCTCGGGGAGGTCGTAATAAGCCCGCTGCGCGGGACCTTTCAAGTAGGGCACCAAGATATGCCTACTCGGACCGCTGCCACTGATTCCGGGTGGCAGTCCTCTCAAATATGCCCAGGTAAGATTCGATGTCGTCAGCCTCAGTCAAAGGGACGATCGGAGGAGGTAGAGGTTGAGGCGGATCTGGTCTTACCGTCTCTGCGGTGGCCAACCTGGACTTTGTTTCTTTGAGTTCCCGTTTTGTTGCAGCCTGCTCGAGTTGAAGGGATTGAATTTGGGTTGTCATCCCTTGTAGCACGCTATTCAGGTCCTGTCCTTCGGACATTTTTCGGACATCTGTATCCTGCCAGCTACGCCACTATAAAATAAATGGACAAAAATCATAAAGGTTTGGGTTTCCGGCCCCGTATACTGTAAAGAATCAAAAATATGCACAAAAATTACAAGTCTCAGTTAATACATTTTCACACTATGACATTGACCGTCCAAAGATGGCGACGGAGGGAAATTTATGAAGGAGGGACCGGAAGTAGAGGTATATGCTGGGTAGAAACTGAGATGGATGGTGGGATCGATGACGTCATAGGGAGAAGACAGAGGAAGGGTGGAAGTAGCGTAGTGCAGGAACTGATAACCATGGATTCATGGCGGTGGTGCGTCTTTCTTTCTGTAGGAAACAAAGAGAGAAAGGTTAGTACCCGCCACTCCCTCCTGGCATATGACTTTACGATCTGACTTAGGTCCGTCCGCGGCCCCCTACTCGCATGTGCGTGACAATATATAGAGTATATATATATATATATATACAGTAGAGTCTCGCTTATCCTACCTTCACTTACCCAACATTCCGTATTATCCGACGTCCCACCTGAAAAAAAAAAAAAAGAATAAATCGGCAACAAGAACTGCAAGTTGCGAGTGTGAGCGTAGTCTATTTTTTGTTGCTCCCGACTCTACCGCAGCTAATTACAGTGGAACCTCGGTTTGTGAGTATAATTCATTCTGGAAATACAGAATGCTCACAGTCCAAAGCACTCGTACAGTATATCAAGGCGAATTTCCCCATAAGAAATAATGGAAACTCAGATGATTCATTCCACAACCCAAAACTATTCATATAAAAATGATTAATACAAAATATAAAGTAAAAATACATAAAGCAAATTAACCTGCACTTTACCTTTGAAAAGAATCATGGCTGGTGTGAGTGAGTTTCTAAACTCTAATGGGATTCCACCCAACGGGACAACACACAGAAGAGCGTCCCAAAGCAATCGCAGTCTCCTAGTGCTGTAGCAGTTCGCCATAAAAGCCAATCCGAAAAGATTACGGACGTGCGATAAGCGACCTGCCGTCAATGGGTGATACAAGGAACAAGGAATATTATAAATGCGCATGGCACAGTATTACTTTCCCCCCGACCCTGCCTGATTGCTGTGTCTGTGTATAGGAGAGTGGCAGATTCCTCTACAATAAATAACCACGCTGTTGCTGTTTCAAGCTTAATAAAGCTGGTGTTGCTAAAAGTACTGAGACTCAGCTTTGAGTTTTCGGGTGCAAGACGGGGACTCGCACGTCACAACACAAACACACACACACACGCAGTCACAATGCTGTAGTAAACTGTATACACTCGTACGGATGTTGACTATATGAGTGACAGAGTTAAGGCTCTAGAAACTGCAGTTAATTACATTGAGCAACAAGAAGAAGCTACAGGAATCTACATAATGATGCTGCAAAGATGGCGAGACTTGACAGCGAAGAAATGGCACTCGTGAGGAAAGCAGACTACGATCAAAAGTGTCTTTAAATTATCACAGGACTGAACTTTTTAAGTACAGTACATATATACAGGTATATATAGTGGTTTCAGAAAGTATTCAGACCCTTTCACTTCTTTACATTTTATTATGTTGCAGCTTTGTGTTAAAATTATTTAAATGTATTTTCTTTCCCACATCAAGCAACACTCAATACCCCAGAATTACAAAGCAAGAACAGGGTTTTAGAAATCTTTGCAAACTTACTAAACAAATAACTGAAATATCCCATTGACACAAGTATTTCAGGCCATTTACTCAGTAGGTATGGTCCAAAACTGAACTAAAATGAGAGTTTTTCGGGTCTAGATGACCAAAAATGGGAGGGAATCCCATGGCATCTTGCATTATTAAACCTCAAGATAAGTTGAACCATATGTGGGTCAGGAGGTGTCACAAAAAAATGAAGTGATTTCTAAGAATTAATAAGTAATTCTTATGAATGCATTATTTAACATACTGCGATCAATGACATCGTTAACAAAAAGATTACTTATTTTGTGTAGTTCTCACTTTCATCTAAAGTGGCCCACCTGACCATTTTCTCGCATGAATAGTGTCAATTTCCAGCTTCAGGACGTGTCCAAACTGTTTTCAACGTGCAACATAAATTCAGCTTCTAATCGCTGTCTGAGAGAGATATCTATTAAATTCAGCATAAGGGATCTTTGTTGATGTAAATTGAAAACTAACTCTACTGCATCTTAACTCAAAAATTATTTAAGGAATATGGGAAAATAATGAAATGGGTTGTCATGTTGTTGAGTATTTTATACCATTTGACCAGATTGCATGTGAACGATATTTTGGGTGTGGCTCACACTGAGACAATGTTATGGTTACCTAAACAAATAAAATTTTTTAACTAATCATAAAAGTAATATAGTTGTATTTTTTTGTGTTGTCTGGAAAAAAATAGCCCCTCGATTTATGAATTTGAAGCAGACATTCTGATTATAGTGTTGCTGGAATTTGGTTAAAAAAGTAAACGGGCCAATCTTAAGTATTAGATCACTAAGTTGGTCAGAATCATTCCTGGAACAAATGTGGGTCTGTTTTATTTAACAGAAACTTGCCAGCATCCCATTAAACTCGTATTACTAAACAAGGCTACTTCAAAGTCTTCAGTATAAAAGAAATTCTGAGCAATGTGGTGTCTTGGTAATAATCTGCTGTCCTGATCTGAATACAGATCTGAGTTTATTGATAACTATTCATCATCTGAATGCCTGCAGCTGAATTTGATTTTGGTCAGGGTAATATTTTGTTGAATTTGATCATTTGCTTAAATCAACAGCTAATGTTGCGAGGCATTGCTTTCTTGGTTTGTGCCTACCACTGCGTTAATGTTGTTCGTTAGTAACTGTTATATTTATATAGATAAATTGAAATGCAGTTTTAGTGTTGAGTTAGTTTTATTTATTAGTGATTAATGTGATGTGTTGCAGAACATTTGGGAGCTTTGTTCTGCAGAATCATATGTAACCAATGTTATGTGAACCTGATCTATTATATTATGAGGTTCTTTACTAAACCACTGATATTCCTCTTGCTCTTTTAAAGAGAGAACACTGTACTTGTTTTTGAGATTTAAAATCTATTAGACTTTTTTTCTTTTATGACAACAATAAGTGACACACATATTCCAATCCACTTCTTAATGTAGTTTTAATACTATATTGGGAAACTCTTTTTTAGACAAGCTGGTTCCAGTGAAAATGGGATTTGGTTCTTTTACTCTGTTTGCTCCTTGGCTTAACAATACACTGTGCCCTATAAATTATATCATTTAATGTACTGTAGATGGGGAAGAGAACAGAAATGGATTAATTCATGTTAAGCAAATGATCAAATAATTATTGGCATTGCTTTTGGCAACATAAAAAAATCAGATGTTTCGTAAAACACTCACTTTAGTTTTACTTAACCTTTTTTGTAGATGGAGGTTTCTGTTTGTTAGACTTGGATTAAGAAAAAGAATAACATGATCTATTTATAAACAGAAGTATTATAGAAATATGTCAACTGCTTATATGCACTGCTCAAAAAAGGAAGGGAACACTAAATCATCGCAGTCTAAGACCAAGTCAATCAAGCTTCAGGAATATCAATCTTTCCTGTTAGGAAGCATAAGCGATTGTGAATCAACTTCGCCTGCTTTGGTGCAAATGAAAGTGACAACAGGCACACTGGAGAGGCAATAACAAGACAACCCCAAAAAGGGAATTGATTTACAGGTGGTGGCCACAGACAGTTGCTCTCTCCTTATTCTTCCTCACTGATTCTTCTCTAGTTTTGCATTTTGCTAGTGTCCTTGTCAGTACTGGTAGCATGAGGCGATACTTGCAGCCAGTTCAGACTGCACAGGTAGTCCAGCTCCTCTAAGATAGCTCATCCATACATATCACCTCAAGAAGGTTTACTGTGTCTCCCAGCACAGTCTCAATAGCATGGAGTAGATACCTGGACATGGGCCGTTACACAAGGAGAGATGCACAGAGTTATAGAAGGGCATCAGGCCAGCAGCAGGACCATTATCTGCTCCTTTGTGAGAGGACAAACAGGAAGAGAACTGCCAGGGCCCTACACAATGACCTCAAGCTGGCTACTGGTGTGCATGTTACTGACCAAACTGTCCGAAACTAACTCCATGAGGGTAGCATGAGGACCCAACATCCTCTATTGGGTCCTGTGATCACAGCCCATCACCATGCAGCTTGATTGGCATTCACCGGAGAATATCACAGTTGGCAGCTGTGCCTTTGGTGCCCAATTCTTTCCATAGATGACAGCAGATTCACACTGAGCATATCTCTGTGAGATGTTTACGTATGTCCTTTTCAGCAATGTTGGCAACACCTGTAATGCTTTTAAAGCAAGCCAGTCTAGCTGTATGTTGTTCCTGAGCCATTTCTGTCCAAATAAAGCTGGGCCCTCATTTTCCAGAACATACAAGTCTAACATCTGCTGCTCATCTTTGTATTTCACATTAACAGTTATTTTACCCCTTGGAGACAACTTTTGTCCTCAATATGTCTTTAATATTATAATTCTTTTAAAGTTGTATATGTGAAAACAGTTGTTTATATTCAGCAGCAGAGATAATGGACAAAGCAGATGGAGTGTCTAACTCCATTTTCAATTTAACTCCTTGCACTTCTGGAGATGTCCAAATTACTGAGCGATTTGTTCCACTGATGCCATACAGCTCCAAGCAAGACAGGTCAGCAGTGTCTGAACTAATGACACTTGAATTTGATGCATTTTTGGCCATCTTATGCACATTTGTTATCTTTTGCTTCACTGTATGACCACCATCTTTGCTAAATATGCTTTTTTTCTCTGCCCTGCACACTCTCTCCATATGACCCTTCTTATGACACCATCTGCATTCCTTATATTTGAACCAACAATCGTGAGCAGGCTTGCCACAGTGGTAACATTTCTGCCTAACAAACACTTTGTTAATGGCACTTTCTGTCACATTGTTTGCAGCAGTTTCCATTGAAACTGTGAAGTTTAAAGCACATTCCAGTTTTAAATCTTTGTCTGTTAAAAGTCTCTTGTATACTTTCATTATGCAGTCTGCATACAAATTTGTTAGACCGGCTCCAAACTGGCAATGCTCTGAAAGCCTGCACAACTCCACCATGTATTCTGAAATGCTCTCAGTGTTAGACTGATTCCACTTGTGGAAGTGAAACCTTTCTGCAAATACTAGCGGTTTGGAGTTTAAATGCTCTTGTAGAATGTCATCAATCTCCTTAAATGTTTTATCCGCTGGTTTGGTAGGAGTTAAAAAGCTATGGAGCAATCTGTAAGTCATTGCGCCCTTCAGGCTCAGTAACACAGAAACTCTCTTTTCGTCTGCTACTCCATTAGCTTCACAATACAATAACACTCTTTCAATGTAAGTTGCCCAGTTCTCAATACTAATATCAAATTCGGCCAAGGTTCCTGCGAATGACATTTTGCCCCATTTCACTCTCAATTGAACTTTTTCTTCAACAGGCAATGATATGCTATTTCAGTAACTCACAAATGATGTTGATGTTAGCATTCTCGAAGTTTCTTCTTTGGCGTCCCCTTCTCCCTTCAGTCTTTATTTTATCTATTATTCTTATTTTAAACAGGGCTCCTTTGTTAAGGGTTCAACTCATATCCTTGTTGTCAATTTCTTATTTTTTTTCCTGTAATTTAAACACATACATTAAACAAACTGCCACTGGCTTAACAACTCTTTATTGAACAACGACAACCACTGCTTGCACTTATTACATATACTGTATAGTTACTGCCCTACAGAATGTACTCCTCCACTAGAGAAACTAGTGCCAAAAATTCTTGTACAATACAATGGCCATAAGCCTCTCTGACCAAGGTGCCTTTTACACCTTCAGCTATGTCAACTCATCTTTGATTAACACTTCTTGCTATTACATGAAACTCATTTGATCAGCTGTTAGAGCCACAACATAGTTTAGCAAATCAAAATCACACCTCTAGCATTGTTGGGAAAGTGTGACACTGTCACTATCTACATCTCTGATAAGTCTGTTATTTTCAACAGAGAAGACCTTGTGTGCCACTGAAAGCCTAACAAAATAGTGTAATGCTGACTTTGTCCTGCAGTTGTAAACTTCAACTTTGCAAGAGTATCTGCCAACTTGTAATTCATGCTCAGGGTCTGCATTACCATCAAGTAGCCTTGTCCTTGGTAGAATTGTGGCTTTTTACAGAAGCTTTTTAAATACATTCATACATACATAAATAGACAAATAAAGGTACACGCACACCAGAATAGAAGAAGAAAAACAAGAAAATCAAAAAGAAAAAAATTTGGCTGTCACTGTCACAGTGAGACATTATGCAGATGTATTGCTGCTGGCATAAAGGAGCCCCCGTAGCATTTCTTGACACACTTCTGCTGAATAATTTGTTGGCTGAAAGTTCCTCAGTGTGAGTGTGTCAGAGAGGGGATGTGCATCATTGTTCATAATTGCACTCAGTTTTATTTTAATTCTCTCCTTTGATATGGGATCCAGAGGGTCCAGAAAGTGTCTTATAACTGAGTTTTCCCTTTTAATTAGCTCATTAATTTGGTGGGCCTCTCTTGGAATGATGTTACCAGCACAGCACACCACAATGTAGAAGATCATCACGGGTATTACAGAGTTGCAGAAGATGTGAAGGATCTCCCAACCCACATTAAAGGAATGCTGTCTCCTAAGGAAAAATTGCCTTGTAGGACTTGTAGGAGTGGACCAACTCTACATCCACACCATGAATAGTCACTGGACATAGAGGCTGTTTGTTTTGCTGATGTTAAGATACAGACAATTCTCTTTGCACCAAGAAACAATGTTCTCCACCTGATTCCTATCCTCTGACTCATCTCCCTTATCAATAAATCCCATAAGTGCAGAATCATCTGAGAATTTCTGCAATTTCCGGTGTTGTATTTATAATCTAACGTGTGTAGAGTGAAGAGAAAAGGAGACACAACTGTTCCTTGTGATGCTCCAGTGTTTCTCACATTCATACTAGAAACACAGTCCTTGAGTCCAGGAAACCATAGGCTCATCCTCTGCATATCTCTGAGTTTACCCCTTAACAGGGATGGCTGTATGGTATTGAAGGCACTGGAGAAATCAAAAAACATAATCCTTACTGGGTTGCCAGCTTTATACAGGTGAGAAAAAGCCTTATGGAACAGATAGATATTTGCCTCCTCCTTTCCAGTTTTTGTCGAATAGGCAAACTGCAGTGGGTCCACGTGGTGTACCACAAGAGGATTCCTGTAGCCTAGGACTAGCCTTTCAAAGGTCTTCATGATATGAGACATGTGCCATTGGTCTATAGTCATTTGGTCAAGATGTGCCTGCCTTCTTTGGAACAGGAACAATGCAGGATATTTTCCACTGAGTGACACTATCTGTAGCATTAGGAAATAACTGAACAGGTGACAGACGACACCACAAAGTTGGTCAGCAAAGGCCTTAAGAACTCGAGGGTTGATTCCATTTGGTCCCAATCCTCAGCTGTCTCCTTACTTGGTATTCGGGTATTGACAGCCCACACTGATAGTAATTGGTGGACTTATAACTGTCCATTCCAGATGGCATGGTAGGAGTTGTTGATATTGTAGGGATGGTGTGAAGAAGGCGGTAGTGGAAGGGAAAATCTATTCAAAATTGCTTCAAGGTGTTCGCTTTGTCCACATCCCCTTCTAGCATCTGAGCCCTAGATTGCTTGAGTCCAGTAACTATGCCTAGGCTATTTCAGACATCTTTCATGTTCTTCTGAGTGTGTTTGTTTTTTTTATTTTAGCTTTGTAAGCTTCCTTTCCTTCACTTAGCTTTTAGTTTATCACATGCTGTATGTCCTTAAGAGCCTCTTTGTCACTGGATTTGAATGCTCTTTTTCTCTCATTCAGGAGACCTTTTAACTCCTTAGTAATCCAGGGCTTGCTGCTTGGAAAGTAATGCACTCTCTTTGAGGGTGTGTCTTTAAATAGTGCTTGGCAGTTTTATCATTACACCTGTAAAACCTACAACATTGTTCTTTCTAGTTTAAGGTTGCTGGGAGTGCTGTTACAGGTTTCTACAATTTTTTAAAGTAACGTTAGGACCATTTAGAAAATGGTGCAGTCCACTACTATTACTACTAGCAATTGTTCCCTGTGAATACCGCAGGGGGAGGACACGCGTCAAATGGTATGCTACACTAAAGAAGATTGGAAGGAGAGGCTTTCCAATCAAATGGGAACAGGAATCCTTCCCTGCTAGGTAGGCAAGTACGTTGAAAGGCCTGGGGGCAGCATCCCCAGATATGCTAAAGGGCAGGGTCCCTGGGTTTCAGGTTCACTTTGGATACCCACAAAGCATGATAGGAGTTGGAGTCCCAAACCCTGCTGGGTTCCATGGGTGCCACCATATCAAAGATAAAAGGAGCTGTTTCACCTTGCCCAGAGAGTCAGCACTGGGAGACAGTGGACAAAGCTCTTAGGATGAGTAGAAAAAGAGAGAAAGAATTATATATGAACAGTATCTTTGATTCTGTGCTTGCTTACCTTTCCATTTCAGTCTGTGAGTAATAAAATGGACATTGATTAGACCCATGGTTGTATGGAGTTTGATTGTGTATGGGATTTGGGGCTCTTTGGTGCCCCTTACTTGTTACACCTGATATTTTTAAATCTTCTAAAAGCCCGCTTTATTCAATTCATTCTTGATAATTTTTGTGATACTGTAAAAATCCAAGTTGTACCACATTTTTATTACATACTATCTGTACATTCTTTGCATGTATACCGTAAATTTTTCTACCCTGAGCCATAAATTTGCCAAAATAAAAAATATTTCTCTTGAACCTGATACTATGCCTATAACACCACCTGCATTTAACCTAATTTACAGAAAACAAAATAGGACTGCAAAGTTTTTTATAATTACAGACTTGCTTTCTTTTTTCCTAAAATGCTTGAGTATGTGGCACTCAGTCAATTTCAGAATTATTTGTTTTTAAAATGAGCTTTATGAATTATTTCAAACAGGATTTAGGGCCCTGCACCGTACTGAGACTACTCTGAAAAGAGTGAAAAATGATCCATTGAAGGTAGCTAATGCTGATCTCATGAATGTTTTATTTTTAGTGGATATGAGAAAAGCTTTGAAGACTGTAAACCATGACATTGTGCTAAGCAGAAGGGAGAATATTATTCAGCCTTCACGACTTGCATTGCAGTAGTTTAAGTGCTGTCTGTGAGAGGTGGGAATTTCTGACCCTTGACAACTGTAAATCGAACTTTACAATAGTAACTCAAAGTATTGCAGCGGGTTCCATTCTTTGCTCTCTTATGTTTTACAGTTAGATGATACCCCAAGGATCAATTTATTTACACCTCTGGTCTGGAATATCAGTTTTTATGCTGATGTTACACAGACATATGCGAAACTGCTGCTTCACAAATAACAACTGCACCATGAGTGCCTGAATGTACCTGAGATTTTAAAGCTTTTGTTGATTAGTTCTAAGGGACTTGTAGAAATAATTCTATTGAATGCCATTTTTATGTTCAACAGTAAATGTATCAGTCAACATTTTGCAGCCAGTAATTTGGAAATTTTATTTGATCCTGTTCTTTCCTTTACTGAAATACCATATTAATAATGTTAATGTTAAATGTAGAAATTTTAGAAAATATAGCTCTTTTCTGACCATCACTTTCCTTCACAGATTCACAGAAACTAGTTTATGCTTTTATTACTTCTCAGCAATAGCAGTGGATTGTGTGAAATACAGCACTTTTGTCTCTTCTACCTCGATAGCATCAAGTGGACCAAAATGCAGCAGCTAAAGTCCTTATGTGTACTTCGCATTGGGATCTGATATGGAAAATTCCAATTCCTGGTCCACTCCAGCACTCATGCATGTGGAAAGGTTCTTCAGACTCCAGCAATATATAATGTCACAAAAGCAGACTACAGACATAAAAAGGTTTGGCTCAGCTACCCATATATTGTGCCTTGGCTGCAAAAAGGGTTGGAATTGCTTGTGATGTTCACAGGTTTGAATCCAACTAAATGTAATAGGAAAAGATGGCTGCTTTAAAGCCTGAGACCGGAAGTGTCATCTTCTGGAATGGAAGTGCTGTCATCCTTGGTGCCGGAACTCGAAGTGACATCATCACTGGTGCCGGGACCTAGAGAGATTTCCCATGGATGGTCTGCAGAAGATTGAGAAAGAGAGTTATTGCATATTGCCACCCCTTGGTCTGGTGTGGTAGTACTATTCTTAAGGCCTTTCAGTTGTCTCCCAATCGCACGTGTGTGACAATAAGAAATGTACTTAACAAAGACACCTTTGGAGTACCCCTTGCACCTTGCATTGTAATCACAGCAGTGCCATCAATCCCTTTTTAGACAAAGCCTTAATAGTGTATGAATATACAAAACTATATTTAGCATATACAATATCTGATAACATTTTAATCTAATATAAATAGGTCCATATATGAGACATAAGATCATACTGTATTAGGTTACATAGAGAGTATAGAATAACTTGCAGAAACAAAAAAAAAAGATTTGGGGATTGGCTGGAATTGGCTCCAGCAGACCCCGTGACATTGTGTTAGGATATAGTGGGTTGGATAATGAATGACTGACTGGCCCCATATATTGTGTTGCAGACTAGTCAAAAAAGACTAATACCAGACTGTAAGCTATAAAACAACAAAAGACAAGTGATAAATGAAGAGACTGAGAATTTATATTGAGGCGGCAGGAAATAGGGTGAGGTCATGAAGGCGGGACGGAAGTGAGGTCATCTGGAAGGGAGGAAAGTTACTTTAATTAAATAAAAACTTTAAATAAATAAAAGACATTAATACCCTTTACTGACTCTTTTTCCGATGTTTTCACACCCTGAATTTGACCCTTTGTCTACCCCCCCAATTGCATGTGTGGGACAAGAGGTACATGATTCTTCATTCCAAGTCAGGAGCAACCTTGAGAGACTGCATACTAGGATGAACTCATCCTTCTAAAAGCAGTGAGAGAGAGAGGTTAGGAGCATGCACTGATATAGCGCTTTTCCTCACCCACCACACGACAAACCAACTAAGGATCCAGATAAGGACCCGAGTGCAGCCATGCAATGGGAGATACCTCAGTACAACACCAGTTCAGATGGAGTGGAACAGTGTGAGGTTTTTTATGGTTGCTGGAGTGCCAATTCTGCCACCAACCCTCAAGTTCTTCCCTGCAGGTTGGAGGGCCTACATGCAGGGCTGGATGCAGATTAACATCTTACCCAGGATGGGAGCAGTGAGATCAAAGATAAAAAACTGAAAAGCTCAATAGACTAAAACTGTTACCTAAAGGTGTTCTGTTACAGACCATATTAAGTTTTTGCCCTCTATACCCTCTATACATTTCTTTATTGTAACACCCCATGTAGTGGGAATGTGGACACCAAACTACACCCTGGGTGTCATTGTAATTCGGGATTGAACAGAACCAGTGGGAGAGATTTAAGACACATAGCCATAGAAACAACTATTGGGTCTCAACAGAAAGGTGCAGTTTATTTATGGCATCAGCAAAGACACCTCTATTTTTAAGAGTGTGGCTAGGCTTTATCAATGCCTTTTTAAATTCCGAAGACTTGGATTCAACTCCCAAACAGCCTCCTCTGAACAAGACAAAAATAGTTACTTTAATAATAAAAAAAAAATATTATTATAGAACCACTTCAATCACCACCAATGTGTAGGACCCATCTTGATATTACAAAAGCAGCCATTGTTGCACCAGTGCACTCACCACACAATAGCTGTAAGGTCGTGAAGAGGTGAGAGAGATAGCCAGTCGGAGACAGGGGATGTTAAGGAAGCCAGAATGGATGAGGCCATAGTGGGCAATTTAGTCAGGATATCAGAATAAACCATACTTTTTTTGAAAGATGCTTAGGGATTTTTAATGAATAGACAGAGTCAGGATCTTTGTCTTATATCTCGTCTGTGGAACTGCACCTTCTTTACAGTACAGTGTCCCCATCACTGCACCGTGGACCACAGGGTAAGCACTCCAAGCTGGCCTTATCAACATCTCTTTCAGGAAGAACCCAAGTATTTTCTAGATGGCCTCCCATCCAAATATTGCCCAAGTAAAATTTCAGTGGCATTTTTCTTTAGGTACTGCTAAAATGCATCAATTACTCCTTTACTCATATGTAACAACACCTCAGCAAGCACAAGTCTCCTTAGCAAGCACAGCCTACTCGGGCCTTCTTGTACAGCACCTCTGTGTTGTCAGGCCAATCATGTTTGTTGTTTATGTGAACCCCTAGGCACTTCCATGTTCTCCCCCTGTATGGTGACTGGTCTTAGAGACTCCTTGGCACACCGAAAAGTCCACCACCAGTTTATATGTCTTACTGATGTTGAGTTGCAGGTTGCTGTCCTTACACCACAAGACAAAATCCTCCACTACCTTCCTGTAGTCTGACTCATATCCATTATTAATGCAGCCTATGATTGTGGATGAATGGATGATTGTGGAGTCATCTGAAAGGATCTGTAGATGATAGGCATTGGTATTTTGCTGGAAGTCTGTTGTGTAGCGGTTAAAAAGGAAGGGAGACGGGGCAGTTCCTGAGGTGCCTCCAGTATCACACACCACCATTTATGACATGGAGCCCTTCAGCCTCACAATCTGCTATCTGTTGTTCAGGCAGTCCATGATGTGGAGGCATCAAGATGCAAAGCCTTGAGCTTTTTCCCAAAACAGTGAGGCAGGATGGTGTTAAAGGAACTGGAAAAATCAAAGAACAAGTCTTGTTACATAAAAGTATATGTTTTCTGCCTCACTCCGCACTGTCTTTGTGCAATGCGGGCGCAGAGAGCTCAAACATTGTATTGTATTCAAATGTTTATAATGGGACCTGCGTGCTTTATGTGAGTTTCATAGACTTTTATAGTACCACTGTGAGTGTGGGACGTGACTGACTGGTGTGTTAATAAATGACAAGATGAAGGGGGTGCACAGTTCAACAAATAAGTCTCAACTAACAAGATGTGGGGCAGAACAATATGAGTGGCAGATGTTGCCAAAATTTCCTTTTCCCGTCAGATTAGGACATGCCTTTGAGTCCTGGGATGTATTTGGTGGCTCTTCTCTATGAGCTTCTAGTGCTCCTTTTTCTGATGTGTTCATCAGAAGTGCACCATTTGTGATCTAAGCTTGAACTTAATATGCTTTGATTTGTATTCCTTGATTTAATATGGAAAAAAAGTAAATCAATAAAAGCAGAATTACATATAAACATACTGTATCACAAACTGTTTGATTTTGAAATTAAAATCTGTAAAATAAATTGAATTAACATTGTTTGGACAAGTATGGATATAAACATAACTATCAATAGATGAACTTTACTGCATGTGGGGGAAAAAGCTGAATTCTGCAGATGTTTTGGGAATGCCCTTAACATTGTAAACAGCGCTTTCATTGCGTACTTCTAATTTAGGGGGCTATGTCTGTGTATTTGAACCATCTAGTGTGCTGTAGTGAGTAACAGAGAGGCTATGAGGACCAAGAATTTTTATAAAGCAAGGCAGACTTTCATGTTTTCTTTTCTTACATTTTTGACCCTCCGAAGCACCATAGGCATTGAAGTGGTAATGCTTTTAATTACGCAGCTTGAGGCTGATTTAGAAACTGATACACAAGTCATTAGATAACTACAATGGCAACATATGGAGCCCTCAGTGAGCTTAGTGCTTCAGTTAGCAGCATTCTTGTTATAATATGCCACACATGGCAATGGCAGAGTTGAGAAGGCCTGAATGCAGATAGGTAGCACAATGTAAGAACTACAAGTGCAATAACAGTAGGGTGCAATGCACATTCTCATCAATCCCTTCAAAAATTGGTAGCTTAGCATGTTGCAAAAGCGAAGTTTTATGGCACAAGTTGAATTACTGTACATTTTAATATACTTTATGAGCCAAAGCCATCAATAAGGTTATAAACTCTTGGATAAAATTTTGCATTATGTGAAATCTTGCCAAAATACTACAGTGTTTGATATAAAATGCTAAATAAATCAGAATGTTTGATAGGTTTATGGAAGGGTAGTATTTTAACTATTCACAGTAAGGATTTGTTTCTGTTTCCCTCTGTGTATTTGCTGTGTCTGTGATGAGGTTTCACAGGCACTTCTCTAAGACTCTGTAATTGGCCCGTGTGTCTTAAAGCCTGACCTGTTTGGCAGCTGATTTATGTAGCATTTCAAATGCCAAAGGTACTCTGCATTCTACCTAAGAAAATATATCTCATTGATTCCAGGAAAGTGTTGTAAGGATATAATCCACTAAATCTGCCATGTGGCTCTAGTTGTTGTTGTAAAGATCTGTTGCCTGTTCTCCATGGAGTCATTGCACAAACAAGAGTAACGGAAATCTCATCAGACTGTGCAAGGTTAAAAAATATGGAGCATCTTCGGAGGCCACACAAGCAAAAAGAATAAATTATGGGTTTTTTTATAAAGCTCTTTTGATTCTTTACCCTAGATACTTCAAGCCTATAAGACAAGTGTATGTTTTCTGATATTGCCATCCTACTTGTAAAACAGATTACCATTTTAATATGGCTTTTCTTATCTGACCTACATTAAACAACCTCAACTTCATTTTCACCTTTTCCTGGTGATTTATATTCAGGAATGGTTTTACATTTTGATAGACTAGCTCCTCATTTAGAGTTATGTCTTGCCTCTAGGATTACCTTTGCTTCCACCATTATATGACAATGGAATCTGCATGTAAGAAACTGCATACACCTGGAATATGTTAAGTTGAAAAGTTACAATATAAATCAATAGGTAAATGTTTAGTGCCAGACCTGGAGGAATTCCCAGGTTATCCATCTCTTATTTCTAGGCTAAGTGGTCAGAGACATAGAGGCACTGGTGACCTTGGGGCTCTTGAGTTAACCCTGCAGTTACTAACCTCTGGTCTTAGCACTTGGTGATGGGGCTTTGGCGGGTCTGGTTTACATGTCATGGATATTAACCTCCATAGTTCTGTATTGTCTGTCCCTAACACTGCTTAACAATTCAATGAAACCCCTATGTTCAGATCCCTAATCTTTGAGACCAATAAAATATGAGAATCTAGACTAAATTGTGTGTAAAAGGTTTGAATTAAAGCATAAAACAAAATACAAAGATAGAAGATTAAATGGAATCGATATTTAATACAACAATTTAGCAAGATGCCTGTTGTAACTATTAGGTTCTATAATGCAGTAAAAGAAAATTATAGTCTTACAATAATTCAGGCCTTCCTTTTTGTCTCCAGCATGACTTTTTGATTTTAAATCTTAGTGGATCTGTACATAAATTCTACCAGAACTGGTCAGAAACTCCCACTTGGGCATGTGATGGAATTCAACTTTTGTCCTAGAAATTCCATTTTTTTATTTCATTCCATTTGTTTATTTATAGATTGATTGTCATGTGAGTCTGTATTCTTGTTTTTTATGTATCTGCTGCTGTATGCATCTGAATCTCTCCATGGGATTATTAAAGTTTATTTAATCTAATCTAATTCTGAGGTGATGTAATACTTCTCTTTTTCTTTTTAAATATATAACAAATCTTACCATACCATACCATACCATATTTATTTGTTGAGCGCTTAAAAACACAGCATTACAACTGACCAAAGCGCTGTACAGTTACAACAAGCAGGACTAAAAGCAAAATATTAAAAATAAACATTAAGAGAGAATTAAAACAGAGATACTAATCTTATTTCAGATTTGTATTTTTAATTGCAGCACATTGCAGATGAACTGTTTTTTGTGGTTTTAACTAAACTCCTTATCCTTACATATCACATTACTTAATTTGAAATCATTCATTTGAACAATTATGTCTTCACTTGTATATCTAAATTGTTTGATATCTAAGTAACTCCAATCCATTTCTGACATGATTTGGTTTTTAAGCTGAGCAGTCACTATTAATAAGAAACCCCTTCTTTAAGTAATGTACTATTTAATATGGTTTATTTTGTGCTTGTAACTAAAATTCAATTTTTTCATTAATCAAAAGCCAGTATGCTACTCACTGGTGCTGAAAAACTAACCATTGTAACAATTGTGAGTGCCATCACTGCTACTGGATGGAGAAAGTTGAGGGGTTGTTTTCATTGTACGTTCATTTTATTAATGCTGCCTTGAAAGGAGATTGGCAAGTGTGCCAAAATTTTTATAACTTACTGTATGTGCAAATCTTTGTCTTGGAAATCAAAAATGTAGTTGCAGGATTCCAGGTTTGAATCCGACCCCAAAATATATTTTATGATAATTGCAAATAATTGACACATGTACTGTTTTATAACTTCCTGATATTCATTTCTGGCTAAGGCCCTGGGAAAAGTGACAGATATCTGATGGCAAAGGTGTTCCTAAATCTAAGCATCTCACCCTTGGCTGGACTGATTTATGGTACAGGTGGGTAAATCAACCAGTCAGAGAGGAACATGAGCTGTTGAAGGGCATTAAGATTAGAAAGTGAGCACAGGAGAGTCTACTGCAAGCCCATACATTAAGGAAGATTATTAAAAAAAATATGGGAACCATAGAGGAGAATATTCCTCAGGGAGCCTCTGTAGGAGTCTCTGAACTGCCATATTAAAGAGAGAAGGACTCTGCTAACACTAAGGTTTTAATAAATCTGCTTGTGTAGTTTATGGTTGGTTAAATGGTCATACTATTTTTCTTCTTTCTTGTTATCTTCCATTTAGCCAGTTTCCAATATTTTATAAATATGCCTGTTAAAGTGTAACTAAGCTGTAGTGTTAGGGAGGTTTTCAGATAGCATTTTGGTATGGAACTGTATCAAACACATTACAATTTTGTAATGATTTTGCTGTTTTAAAGGATCTTTTAGAATCCTCCTTGCTGAAGCGTAGCTATTTCTGGTGCACATCTCCACTGCAGCTGTAATTTTAAGAGAAGAATTTTTCTCTCTTTATGATTTTTTTTTTTTTGTTTTAGTCTTTAGATATTTTTGACAGTGAATGTTGTCAAAAGCCATCCAGATTTAGATAACAGATAAGGAATGCCTGAGTAAGCAAATCTCTCCAGATGTTTATACATATTTAATCTATGAAGACAGTGATCCGGGATTTATTAGTCATATGCAGTCAATTTAAAATCTGATTATAAAAATATTTGGACATTCAATGAGATAAAAGCCTGCAATATTTGACTTTTGCTTGATGTCCTTGTTTTTTATGTTAGTTTGGATTTTAATATATATTATAGACAATAACTTTAACAGTGAAAATTTTCTTCTTCTTTTGGCTGCTCCTGTTAGGGGTTGCCACAGCTGATCATCTTCTTCCAAACCTTTCTTGTCCTCTGCATCTTTTTCTGTTACACCCATCACCTGCATGTCCTCTCTCACCACATCTATAAACCTTCTCTTAGGCCTTCCTACTTTCCCCTTCCCTGTCAGCTTTATCCTTAGCATCCTTCTCCCAATATACTCAGCATCTCTCCTCTGCACATGTCCAAACCAACGCAATCTTACCTCTCTGACTTTGTCTCTCAACTGTCCAACTTGAGCTGACTCTCTAATGTACTCATTTCTAATCCAACTTCTAATCCGCATTTCTAATCTATCCTAACTTTAACAGTTAAAATAATTTATAAAAAATGAATGAGATCTGCAACATTCCAATTGGCCTACAAAAACAAAATATATTTTGTGATGTCTTTAGTGGGTAACATCCAGTGACATCCAGTGATTATTTCTTTAGAAATTTTAATATTTTAAGATATACAAATATTTGGTTAATTAGTTTAATTATTCAGTGGCACTGAATAGTAATGCAAAAATTTTAAAAATGGCATAAACTCATTCATTTCCTCATTTCTATAATTAAAATACAGTGCTTTGCCATTAAAATGTCATTTTGCATTTCCTGATACCACATTGCAAAGATGGCCAGATTTCTCTATCACAGCAACACCTGCACCCCAGTCAATGACTATTATATACTCTATGAGAGGAGTGTCAGATGACACCATTTTCCATTTTCTAAATTTCAGAATTTTATTTTGTAACGCCGTCTTTGAATCCTGCAACTATTGTTGTTGTAATCTGGATGTAAAGTTTAATTTCTTTACCAACTATATACGTTCTGACAGAGAAAGATCTGCACTTCAAAATGATACGTAGGCCATAGGTCTTCAATAATGAATATGTATGCTATGGATACTTATTTGAAAATAGTAAGAGTGAAGAAAAACAATCCTGTTTGTTTATACTGTTTTAAAACAGTAAATCTATATATATATTACTTGTAGATACTTCATTGCATTTTTTTTTCTGGTTGCCTGACATATTCAAAGGCATTTGTATTGTGTTTGAAAACTTGTTTCAGCACCTGTGGAGAAAAGATTAACATTGAAAGTGTAGTCTTTGGCAAAAAACATTACTGGATTTTATATTTTCTTTGAGGGATAGAAGATGAATATTGAGAGAAGGATGGTGAAGTTATAGCTTATTATATCAAAGTAGCAGAAAATGGACAAAAGTCAGGTTAAGTTTAAAGGTTAATATATTCAATGACTTAATATACAGTAAGTGAGAAAGGGAACTAAGAGAACACAAAGTATAAAGTACAAAATAACTCACAACTCCTCTGGTTTTACCTGTACATGTATGGACTCCACAAATGTTTCTCCATATTTAATTCTTATTTTATTTTAATTCTTGTTTCAGTGTCACTTCTTTGCCATTTAGCAAAATATTTTTTATGGGCACCACCACTGTGTACTTTTGGTTTTCATGGACAAAGAAATTTTGCTGTGTAATGACCAAGCAAGTGTTGTACATGTCAAGTGACCTGTGACACTATGGAGGTGCTTTTATAAAAGATGGCAACACACATTAAACAAATGCAAAAGTGCATTGAGCACTATTTTAGTTATGAATCTGTTTATTTAATTGACTTTAAATGTATCAGTCTCCCTTTGGCCTCGATGAACGATTGACTTGTCTTAAGTGTTTCGACTTTGGCTATATCTGATTTCCTATCTATACTGTTCCTAAAAAATCACTGCCACCCAATTTATAATTAGGTCTCTCTGGAGTTTAAAGAACGCTTCTGGTAATCATAACAAAAGATCAAATCAGAAAGAACAGAACAATAGGCTGAATTCAGAGGTACAAGTCTCACAAAACAAAAAGAACAATCTGCAAGTAAATGTCTTGGAATTAGTTAACACAGTTTAGCTATGAATAGTGATAAGGACGCATTACAGCTAAATGTAGAAGCTTTATCTAATGCTACTCCATCACCAGTAGTAGTTATGCTCAGATTTCCTAACTAGAACATCACTTGGGGAACCTACAGTCAATCAATGCAAACTATTATTTGTTTCTCCAGAGAATTTAAAAGTCCAAAAACTGCATAATTACATTTTTGGTCGGAGAACATTTAGAATGTGTCATCTCTGTATATGATTGTAAATGTAACAATCCAAAAAACTGCTGTTACTGTACCTGGGTATTACGACACAATGAAATGAAAGGGCTTCGAGACCAATGCTTTACTATTTAAGCTGTGGATGAATTTCCTATACTTAGAATTTTGCTCTTCATTTTTGGCCCTGATGCACAGTTTACTGTGATATAATAGACTTGACTAATTTCTTTTTTCATGCCTTTCTCCTTTTTACTTGAAACCTCATCTGCCCTGCAGACAAAACACTTTATAAGTTCTCCTTTTGTTTCTTTTGGTTTGGACTGCACACTTGTTTATGGATTTTAATTTTTGGACCTTACATTTGGTTCTTATTTATTATCGGGTTCTCTCCATGAGGCTTGGTTATTGATATTTCTGAACATTTGGAATTTATTTTTGTTTGGCCTTTTCTTCATGCTTCAATAAGCATTATTATTATTATATTAAGAAACTCTGAATTTTATTCATTTGTGCCAGGTGTTTTCATGGTTCCCCTTTCCTTTTTCTGATTTGTAAGATTTTCTCTTTTATGTGTGCATAGGTTGCATGCCTGTTCTTCAGTTCTTCATCAGGCCAACTTTGTTTCCAGGCCTCAGGTGATTAGAATTTAGTTTGCTTTTTTTTCTGGTGGTGAAAGGTCCAGAGATTGCTTGTTTGTTCTTGGCAATGCCAGAGCTGACAGGTGTAGTTTATAGAGACTTTCATTTTTAGATCTGCCCTAAATGTTCACAACAACTAATATTACCAAATGATAACAAGTTGTTCACAGCCTTTAACATTTGTTTTTCAGTGTACCCACCAGAGACGGGAATTAAACTGATCTTAGTTGCGATGTTGTTGTTTCTTATTATGACACAAAGAAAACTACATTGTCTTAGATACTGAGGTGCTGACATAGTTTTAGCAGTTTCCATTTGAAATGACAGTTACTGGCATTCAGTTTCAAACCTACCCCTATGTAAATCAACTTTTCTAACTGTAAATTAAATACATCATTTGGTCAAGCATCTTAAGTATGCCTTTCTATTTCCAGTATGCAGTACTGTTTAACATTCACAATACTTTCCATGAAATAGAATGTTATGCAACAAACTCCATTTTATATAGAGTCTGGTCCTGTTTTTTCTTTAACAACAACAACAACAACATTTTTTACATAGAACATTTTCAACAACAACAACATTTATTTATATAGCACATTTTCATACAAAAAAATGTAGCTCAAAGTGCTTTACATAATGAAGAATAGAAAAATAAGAGACACAGTAAGAAAATAAAATAAGTCAACATTAATTAACATAGAATAAGAGTAAGGTCCAATGGCCAGGGGGGACAGAAAAAACAAACAAAAAACTCCAGACGGCCAGAGAAAAAAAAAAAATTCCAGGCCATGAGCCCGCCCAGTCCCCTCTGGGCAATCTACCTAACATAAATGAAACAGTCCTCTTTGTATGTATGGTTTTCACGGAAGGATTTGATGATGATGATCACGTGGACTTCTGGCTTTTAGTCCATCAATGCTGGGGCATCATGGTGCTTTGAGTAGGTTGATGGTGGCGCAGGCCGCCACCACAGAGAAACCGGAAAAAGAAACAGAAGAGAGAGTAGGGGTCAGTATGGATTTTAGAGCCACCATTAATAGTTATTATGATGAATTGAACATATAGAGTATCAGGATTAAGATAAAGTGAAGTTATAAAAAGGCCATGTTAAAGTAATGTGTTTTCAGCAGTGTTTTAAAGTGCTCTACTGTATTAGCCAGGCGAATTCCTATCGGCAGGCTATTCCAGATTTTAGGTGCATAACAGCAGAAGGCCGCCTCACCACTTCTTTTAAGTTTAGCTTTTGGAATTCTAAGGAGACACTCATTTGATGATCTAAGATTACGATTTGGAATATAGGGTGTCAGACATTCCGATATATAAGATGGAGCGAGATTATTTAAGGCTTTATAAACCATAAGCAGAATTTTAAAGTCAATTCTGAATGACACAGGTAACCAGTGTAGTGACATCAAAACTGGAGAAATGTGTTCGGATTTTCTTTTCCTAGTTAGGATTCTAGCAGCTGCATTCTGCACCCGTTGCAAATGATTTATGTCTTTTTTGGGTAGTCCTGAGAGGAGTGCGTTACAGTAATCTAATCGACTAGAAAACAAAAGCGTGAATTAATTTCTCAGCATCTTTCAATGATATAAGAGGTCTAACTTTTGCTATATTTCTTAAGTGAAAAAATGCTGTCCTAGTGGTCTGATGAATATGTGATTTAAAATTCAGATTACAGTCAACGGTTACCCCTAAGTTTTTTACTTCCGTCTTAACTTCTAATCCTAATGCGTCAAGTTTATTTCTGATAACCTCACTGAATCCATTTTGCCAATCAATAAATTTCAGTTTTCTTTATTTAATTTGAGAAAATTACTATTCATCCATTCAGAAATACCAGTAAGACATTGTGTTATTGATTCGAGAGAGTCGGTGTCATCAGGTGCTATTGATAAGTACAGCTGTGTGTCATCAGCATAGCTGAGGTAGCTCACGTTGTGCCCTGAGATAATCTGACCTAACTGAAGCATATAGATTGAGAAAAGAAGCGGACCTAGGATAGAGCCTTGTGGAACACCATATAGAATATCATGCGTCTTTGAGTTGTGATTACCACAACTAACAAAGAATTTTCTCCCTGCCAGGTAGGATTCAAACCAATTTAAGACACTGCCAGAGAGGCCCACCCATTGACTAAGGCGATTTCTAAGAATATTGTGATCAATGGTGTCAAATGCAGCACTCAGATCTAAGAGGATGAGAACAGATAAATGGCCTCTGTCTGCATTTAATCGTAAGTCATTTACTACTTTAACGAGTGCAGTTTCTGTGCTGTGATTTGTTCTAAAACCTGACTGAAATTTATCAAGAATAGCATGTTTATTAAGTGGTCATTTAACTGCATAATGACGGCCTTTTCTAGAATTTTACTTAAGAAGGGCAGGTTAGAGATGGGTCTAAAATTTTCAAAGCAGAGGGGTCAAGATTATTTTTCTTGAGTAGGGGTTTAACTACAGCAGTCTTAAGACAGTCTGGGAAAACCCCGTATCTAATGACGAATTTACTATGTCAAGAATATTATCAATAAGCGCGTCTGATACTTCCTTGAAAAACCTTATTGGTATTGGGTCAAGGACGCAGGTGGAGGGTTTCATTTGAGAGATTATTCTATGTAAATCAGGTAAATCTATCCTGGTGAAAGAATTTAATTTGTTTATAACGGAGTACTGGGGCTTAGGAGGTTCCACAGTGTTGGGGAGATATACTATATTATTTCTAATATCATTAATTTTTTGATTGAAAAATACAGCAATGTTCTCACAGGTTTCACTGGAAGTATTATGGGGCATTCCTTTGTGTTACCTGGGTTTAGCAGACGATCAATTGTAGAAAATTAAGACTCTGGGATTACTAGCATTGTTATTTATAATCTGAGAGAAATAGCAACGCCTCTCAAGACGGACTGTGTTATTGTATTCTGTTATTTTAACCTTCAATATCTCATAATGGATAGTTAGTTTAGTTTTCCTCCATTTACGCTCAGCTCTACGACATGTTCTTTTAAATCAGACACTCTTTGGGTCTTCCATGGTATAACAATGCTAGAAGATTTTTAACTGTCTTTTCAGGTGCAACTATGTCAACAGCAGCTCTTACTTTAGAATTAAAGTTTTCCACTTTACTATTTACATCATCCTTGCTATTGTAGCTGGCACTATAACCGGACTGATTGCTTAGAATGTTTGTAAGTTTTACAGCTGCTGAGGAGTCAAAGAAGCGTTTTTTAACAATATGCTTCTCATGAATGTTTTCTATCATTATTTCTATATTAAATAGTAGAAGAAAGTGGTCTGATAGACCAATATCAACGATCTGCTTTATATCAACTTTAGTCCTTTGGTGATAATTAAGTCTAACGTATGACCTGCTTTATGTGTAGGCTGATTAACAAGCTGTCTCAAATCAAAAGAGTCCAGGAGGTTCATAAATTCCTTTACTTTTAGGTCACACTGATTATCGATATGAAAGTTAAAGTCGCCTACAATTAAGAGTGTGTCATAATTCGTAATTAAAATTGACATTAGGTCTGAGAATTCCTCAATGAAAGACGCGTTAAATTTAGGAGGTCTATACACGGATAAAACGAGAACGTGAGAAACTCCATGAATAACAACGGCGAGATACTCAAAGGACTTAAATTTACCAAAACTAACATCTTTACATTTTAACCGGCTCGAGTAAATGTTTGCCAATCCGCCCCCCTTTCTTTCCCTGGCGGTCTGCACGAGTAAAACTGTAATCCGGAGGTGCAGATTCGATTAAAACAGCTGCACCGTCTGAACTGAGCCATGTTTCATTTAGTGCAATAAAATCAATGTTTCTATCACTAATATGATCATTGATAAAAAACATCTTGTTAGTTAAAGCTCTAACATTTAATAGCGCCATATTTAATGTTTCAGAGGGGCAGAGCTGAATTCTATGCGTGTTATTAGTTATTGGAACAGAAACTAAATTATTTTTGTTAGCGCCGCTCTGAGTGTATTTTTTATGTAATCTACAATCTGTTTTTATAGTTTTAATGCATTGTTGATCTAAAGTAGTAATTGCAACTAAATTATTGGTGTTTATGCCGACTGCCTAGATTTTACGTGCATTAAGACTGGTTATTAAAGTATTAATGTTGTGCACTTTTACAGAAGACTTTTTGAGCCATTATGTCCTAGCAAAGCAGTAGTATTACGGAGGGAGTTTAAAGTAGAAACAGACAGTCAATATAGACGAATTACCTTAGCGATGTTTTCAGAGAGGAACCGGGCGCCAAATCTATTCGGGTGCAAGCCATCCCGCTTGAAGAAATGCGGTCTTTCCCAAAAAAGGTCCCAATTATCGATGAACCCGATGTCTTGAGTCTCGCAGAAGCCTCTCAGCCAGTTATTTAATCCCAGCAGATGACTAAAGTATTCATTTGATCGTCTGATGAGAGGTAGTGGACCCGAGATGAAAATTTTTGCCGATGGGGTCCTCTCCTTCATGTCTTTAATTAGTGCTGCGAAGTCAGCCTTCAGAATCTCAGACTGTCGGTGCCTTATGTCATTTACGCCGGCGTGTAAAATGATGGATCCAACTGCCCTCTTGTGTTTCTCGAAGATGGTCGGTGCCCGTCTCATCACGTCTCGGACTCGAGCACCGGGAAAACAAGAAACAAAAGATTTTTGATTAGGGCATGTGATATTAAGGTTTCGTACTATCGAATCACCTACCACGATTAAATCACCCGGGGTTGAAGGCAAACTGGGGACGCGGAGAGGGTCTAACCGGTTCTGGACTGGGATGCTCGCCTGTGCCGATGGAGGTGTTCTAGCCTTGAACCCCTGCCCGCATGTCTGAAATACGCCAAGGCCTTCATCGGCGTCGTCGCCGCTCCTTCGAGGCGCGGGGGTGAAGCTTACTTGTCCTTGAAATTGGACGGCACGAGGTGGGGTTAATGTTGCGTCGACATCAGATGTCGAGGATGGTTTATCCAGCAGCCGAGCCTTCAAACCTCTGAGGTACCTTCTTCTGGACAGGAGTTTCTGGATCTGCTTGTCGAGTACCTGGAGTTCTTCGACGATGACTGCAACACGATTCGTCTCACTATCGGCCATTGTGCGCTTGTACTTCCGCTTCCGCTTCGTGACATAGGAAAGAAAGAAAGAAAGAGAGAGTTAGAGAGTTAATCTACTGAGGACGCCAGTTTCATACAAACAATGTAGCTCAAAGTGCTTTACATGCTAAAGAAAGAAAAAAAGACAAAATAAATAATTAAAATAAGGGAACACTAATTAACATAGAATAAAAGTAAGGTCCAATGGCCAGGGAGGACAAAAAAAAAAAAAACCTCCACATGGCTGGCGAAAAAAATAAAATCTGCAGGGGTTTCAAGAACCACGAGAACACCCAGCCCCCTCTAGGCATTCTACCTAACATAAATTACCTCAATCAGTCCTCATTTTATTCAGGGTTTACATGGAAGAACCTGAAGATGACGGTCATGTGGACTTCTGGCCTTTAATCCATCAATGTAGGGACATCACAGTGCTTTGATTAGGTGGTGGTGACGCAGATCGCCACCAAAGAAAACAGGAAAAGGAACAAATGAGAAAGTAGAGGTTTGTACAGATTATGGAGCCACCATGAATAATAATTATAATTAAATGCATATACAGAGTATCAGGTTTAAACTAAAATGAAGCTATGAGAAAGCCATGTTAAAGTAATGTGTTTTCAGCAGTGTTTTAAAGTGCTCCACTGTATTAGCCTGGTAAATTCCTATTGGCAAATTATGCCAGATTTTAGGTGCATAACAGTAGAAGGCCGTCTCACCACTTCTTTTAAGTTTAGCTCTTGGAATTCTAAGCAGACACTCATTTGAAGATCTAAGGTTACGATTTAGAGTGTAAGGTAAAAGATATTCTGAAATATACGATGGAGTGAAATTATTTAAGGCTTTGTAAACCATAAGCAGTATTTTAAGATAGATAGATACTTTATTAATCCCAAGGGGAAATTCACATAATCCAGCAGCAGTATACTGATACAAAGAAACAATATTAAATTAAATAGTAATAAAATGAAAAAATTAAAATAAAATTAATGTTAGCATTTACTCCCCCGGGTGGAATTGAAGAGTCGCATAGTGTGGGGGAGGAACGATCTCCTCAGTCTGTCAGTGGAGCAGGACAGTGACAAAAGTCTGTCACTGAAGCTACTCCTCTGTCTGGAGATGACACTGTTAAGTGGATGCAGTGGATTATTCATGATTTACAGGAGTTTGCTTAGTGCCCGTCGCTCTGCCACAGATGTTAAACTATCCAACTTTAATCCTACAATAGAGTCAATTCTAAGTGACACAGGTAATGTAGTGACATCAAAACTGGAGAGAAATGCTTGGATTTTCTTTTCCGAGTTAAGATTTTAGCAGCTGCATTCTGCCCTCGTTGCAATCAATTAATGTATTTTTTGGGTAGCCCTGAGAGGAGTGTGTTATAGTAATCTAGTCGACTGAAAACAAAAGAGTGAACTAATTTCTCAGCATCTTGCAATGTTATAAGAGGTCTAACTTAAGTGAAAAAATGCTGTCCTAGTAATCTGATTAATATGTGATTTAAAATTCAGGTCAGAGTCAATAATCACCCCTAAATTCTTTACCAGTCACCCCTAAATTCTTTAAGCATCTCGAAAAAGCTCTGTGCCTTGGCAGTGATCACCAACATGCTGAGTGGGATTTGCCTTTGTGCTTGGTCTTCAATCCATGTCATTAATAATTTCTCTATATCTAATAATGGTTCCTCTCCAATTTTCATTAGCCTTATAGTTTTCAGTGGAGCTGATCCTTTAACAGCTTGGTGAATTTTCTTTTGTTTTGAAGCTCATCATGATAGTCAAGTGTGACATGCCCATTTCATAAGCAATAGCATTCACAGATTTTCTGCCTTTGTTTTGTTTAATAACCTTTTTTTTAATTTCCAGATTGTTAACTCTCTTTTGCTTTTTACTGCTGCTATCACTAGCACAGGTTTTCCTGCATTTGGGAGGGATGATGCACTTCATTGTAATATTTTTAGAAAATGAAACGGAGACAACATTGCAACACTCAAGAAATACTGAAGATTGGGTGCTGCTGCCTACAAGTATGTATATATGGTCATATGTTATATCTTTATTTTTCATTTTTAAGAGTCTGAAAAAACATTTAGGCCACACAGTGCTTAGTTCAGCTGCCTTGTCTGCAGAATTCTGGGTTTGAATTGCAGTCCATGTACTGTTTGTGTGGATACTATGCATTCTACTTATGTTGATATTGGTTTTTCCTCAAAGTTTCTCACATTTTGTTCCCAAACCCCAAGGCTGTGCTCTGCATGAATGTTCCATTGTCAACTGACCCTGTATAAGTGAATGTGAATGTATGCATGAGGGCATCATGTGATGAACTGTAGCTCAACCAACAGCTGCTTCCTGCTGCTTGTATAGGATCTAACTTCTAAGATCCTGAACTGGCCCGACCTTGATAATGAATGATGGTTGAAAAATTAATAAATTGTTTGGAAATACTGATGTGCATTTCATATTACTAAAGCCCTCTTTAAACAAATTCAGTCTTGAGTGATTAGTACAAGCAGTGTATCACTGCAGAGGAAGCTGCTTCATCATACAAAGTGCCTTGGACGGATTCCTGGAAGAATATTTCCTTGGTTGTGACAGGACTGAAGTCCTAATATGGTTGGTTCAGGCTGGTTGATTTAGGCCTGCTAAATATCTTGTCCTAATTAAATGTTTCAGTGAAGCAATAATGAAAAGCTTTGGATATTTGCCCTAGGGTCTGCTCATTGCCAGCTTCTTTACAGCAATAATGCATAGTTAGAGACTGAAATGACAGTACATTTTATCCTGACATGCTGCTGCAGCTTTTTACCCTTTTTTGAGTCTTTGGTTTTAGACATTCCAGTGTGAATTAGGTAAATCAAATTTGATTGCTTATTAAAGTAATGTTTGCTATAACCACATTGGAATGCTATGTCAATAGGCTATCTGTATTTTGAAAAAAAAAAACATTTTGAAATCTATAGCTGTCTGTCTACAGGAGTGAAACTTTATATATATTAAATAAATTACTTACCATACAGGGTTAGGGGATTTTAAAATGTAAAAGGTTTGAACTACACATGAATTGTTACTGCTTAATTTGATTCAGAACTCATAAAATTTTAAACCCCTTCTTTGAAGAGTAGCTAAACAATGAACTTGTATTGGCATAATAAAATACACATTAATTTATATTATTGTGGTGTATAGCATATCATGCAAATAATCCATAAATCATAGAAATGGAATAAAGTGGATGAATGTCATTCTATTGTAAACTACTTAAAACCTTTAGCTGTTTTTGCTTTTCAGTTCTATGTGATTGACACCAAATTAAAACAGTCTATATTTTCAAAATAAGAACTGGCTCTTGGGACATGCACCATTGTCTTACTGGTTAAGGAGCTGGAGCTCGTGTAGGTTAAAATAATGATCAGCTAGACTTAGTCGGTTTCACGTCTATCTACACCATTGACCCTAGAGCTAGAGTTCTAGATCGGTTCTTCATTAGGGTCATCTTTTTGCTACTCTATATTTTCTACTATAAAGAAACTTTGGGGTTTTTTGAGTCTGTTGAAAAGAATAAGCTTTGTGCCTTGTATGCGGAGTTGAATGATTAAAGAGGGGACTTCAACATGACTGAAACTGCAGAGAGAAACGTTTTGATGTTTTTCATTCACAATGTGTACCTAAAAACTGTTTCGTGCATAGTCTCTGTATTTTTGGCTGCTGCCTTTTGGGTCACACAGAGTTGTGACTCAAGTTTGTATTTAATGGGAAAGGGTCATGTACGGTTTGCGAAGTGTCTCGTGATGGGTTTCCGTGGGTTGTTTAAGCAACAGACGTTGCACTGCTATGACTGTTGGCTCCAGTTTTCGAAGACCCTAAGAAATATGAGATTGGGATGCAAAAAAACTGTTTAAGAAACACTGGTGTAGAGTGGTTGGCCTTTTAAAAGGAGGTGTGTGTTGTGCTTTAAATGGTACCAGCTTTTGGCCCTCTATTCCTACTTAAAGTCTTACTACTGTAAAGAACTGTGGAAACTCCTGGGTGATGTGATTGAGAAAAACAGCCTGTCAGATGTGAATCTGAGCGAGGAGTTGTTATAAGATTTGCACAAGATGGAGATTATTCATCACAACAGTATATGCCGTCTGACCTGAGATGATAAGTTCTCAACACTTTCATAAAGAACTGTTCTGAGATTGGGGAAAATGCATTGATTAGACAAACCCATCTCAAAAGAGCAGTGAGGGAGCCATGAAATGTGTGATGCATGCATCTGTTCTTTAACAGCCAACTCGATCATCCAAAAGTGCTGCTTCCAAATCTAAAAGCGGGTTGTAAAGAAGTTTTTAGATTTGGAAGACTTTGCAGTATATGAATACTAAAACTTCTTTGTTCTCTTATTTAGGTGTATTAGTCAACTCATTAATGTGTACAAGAAGCATGTGCCTCATACAGTTATTCCTCCAATGCCCCATGTGCACTTTATGGAAGTGGGATTTCCGGTTTACACAACTCCACTACAGGTTAGATAACTTAAAACATTCTGTGCATTTCACAAGATGGCAATAAAAACTGAATCAACTGCACCACTTATTTTCTGCTGTCAAATGCATTATCTTCAACTAAACACGGACAAAAAGCCATTAATAGTCCTTATTTGGACAGTAAGGTGTTTTGGTCATTTTTGTTCTGGTATCAGTTAGCTCTGAAAAGGTTTACTGGTTCATTTTTCATTATATTTCAAGGACTTGCTGGCGTTCATCCATTTTCAATTTTTTTCAGTAAGTATGCTG
Source organism: Polypterus senegalus (assembly GCF_016835505.1). NCBI lineage: Eukaryota > Metazoa > Chordata > Cladistia > Polypteriformes > Polypteridae > Polypterus > Polypterus senegalus. The sequence continues at coordinate 56,107,301 of NC_053163.1, forward strand.
TACATTGGACGTTTTCTGCACCTTGTTTAATATTCCTTTATTCAGCTGCATATGTATCAGAGGTGACTGCTCTAAGACTACAAGGGAAGCTCTGCCACCTCTAAAATGTCATGAAAATATTTATCAAATATGTGCTATTGAATTTACATTTCTGTTACAAAGAGTACACTAGAACAGGTGCAACTCCATGGCTAGTTCATCCAGAATCAGCAAGAGTTGTTTTGTTATTGATTTCTTAATCCCTGCAACTCAAAAAAACATAAGCAATTTTAAGGATTGTTTCTTTCCTCCTAATGGAATCATGCCACTTTTTCACATGCCACTTCCTTTAGAAGAATGTTGTTATTTCCACATACTGTACTTCAGACCCCATAGTGCTGGTGTTATTCTAGGACTACTTCACTGGTCTTTCTTCTCTCTTATTTATCTTTTATGCACTTTACACATAACATTTTCTTTAACATTCACTTACAAATCCATTGAGGAGATCTGTTAGATTTGCAACTGCTTCTTTTTTAATGTAAAATGTTTAGCATAATAAAAAGTGTACTATCAATTGATTTTCTTGCCCCTAAACTGCCTGCAAATCTAAAGGATTTTCTCTGGCTATTTCTTCAAGGCCTCATTACATTAAAATATTTACTTTTTAATGGTTTCCTCTTCCAAAATACTGCATTTACAGTAGGAGACTGATACATCTTGATGGCTAAATCATAATGCTTTAACAAATTACATTCTGGATGCTGTCATGATTATAATAAAATATTAAGTTCAGACCAACATTTCCTGTGTCCTTTGACGTGTTAAAAAAAAGTCATTGATTACCTCCCTGAATTCCAGTGTTGTATTACTAGATGATTTTTACCAGACAAATAATGTTTCTCACTTCTGACTCAACCATGGTGTTAATATAAACATAACTATTTGCTCTCTCAGCGCTGTTTCGAGGTCCATTAGGCACTCCTAATATTACATGTATGTCTGCTGTGAAGCTTTCTATTTTATCTCAAACTAATTGCCATTTACAGCAGTCTTATATTTTGATTTTATGTGTGGTATATGGACAATTGTCAATCTTTTCAACCTTGTCTTTCTTTTATAAGTGTATTTTTTAAATGTAATGTGATCATTTATATACTTAGCAACTTCCTAAGAATCCACACAATTTTTTATTGTTCTACTGTCTCCCCTCAATCCCTCAGTCAGTAAGTAGCCCAAACATATACCTTTATAATATATACTGTACATGTCAAAATTATCTTGAAAGGTAATTTATCTTCATTTTACAGATCCCATCTGGCATAAAAGACACTCAACACCCTATAAACTGGTCATCCTCTATAAGGTGTTATCAAAGGACACCAACGTTAATGTCACTTTTCCATTTTGCTCTCTCAGACATGTCTGATTTTTCTCATATTTGCTCTATTTCCTAGTCTGATCCTTTTTTCACTACCCTGCTTGGCCTTGAATTTTTAATATTATGTTGATTTGTGTTTCTTTTTCAAATTCTTTATCTGCTGGATCCTGTTGTGTGATGTTATTTTTAAATAATAAATTCTTCATTTGTCCATCAATCTTCATTACTGCTGTTATCCCATTTGTGAAAATGATTCCATCAATAATTATGTGTAATGCGGCCTAACATACTGTGTACCAGTCATCTTTTGGTGCTAAAAGCTTGAGGTTCTCTGTTCACCCTTAAATAACTCAACATCGTCATCAACTAGAAGCCTTGTATCCATTCATTTACTGAACAGACTTTTAAAAATCACATTAATTAAACCACAGATGATTTTGGTTTAATCCAAAGATAGCAATAGACAGTCTGCATTCAAAATATGCACCATAAGCACCAGTTAGAGGCTGTTGGCCGAGTGGACCTTTATCTGGTCAGGCATTGGACCATTCATGGTGTGCCCATTCCTTTAAAATGTGATGGATGAGGGCAGTTCATAGGTGATCTCTAATAACTATCATACAGTAACTGTCTGGATTGTGAAAATAACCTATTATATAGTTTTACAATGTTTTAATTATTTTTCTAAATTTTTGGTAATGCTATTTCATTAATAGTTTCGAAGATTGGCCTTTTATGTGTGCTATAATTTTGTGTGTAGGTGTACCTGTATATAAGCGCCACCATTCTGTGTGTCTGGTCTCTATGTTGCTTTGTGGCTATTAGGCAAGTGATGCACATATCATGTGTTGGTAATGTTTTTATAAAACTTGTCCATTTGCTTTAAAAGGTGTCTGAACTCTGTTGAAAAAATGCTTTTGCCCAGATATTTTGGTTAGAATTAGGATATTTTTACAAATTTCAACCATTAACACTGTTTGTAATTTTGGATATATCTAGCTTCTCTTTTGTGGTATTTAAAAATATTTTGCCACCCGTTTAATTAATGCTGTCTGTCTGGACACTTGTGGAAAGTTCAAGGCAGGCAAGGTAATAATAACTAGACACATAAACAAAACTCTTGATTAAATATACACTATTAAGATTCATGTTCTATTACTGAAAAAGTCAATCAGTAAAATTTAATTTTACATGGAGCACATACAGCAGACCATCACAAGACATTTTGGAAAGTACACAATTAATAAAACATTTTGAATTAATGACTACAGAATTGGGATAAAATAGACCTAATAAATGAGATGCAATAACACAACCAGGAATTATTAAAAATATTAGGGTCATGCCTATTAGTTGAAAGACTCACCTGGCAAGTGACCCGCTGTGGCCTGTAGTATGGTCCAGACAGTCCAGGTTCTTTTTATTAAACAAACTTCTTTTCTACAGGTCTTGCATCCCCAGTTACCACAATACAATCCTTCCTTCCTTCCTTCCTTCCTTCCTTCCTTCCTTCCTTTTCTAATTCCTCTTTTGCTCTTCTAGATGTGTTGTCTTCTTCCTTCCAACTCCAACTCCCAGAACAGAGTGGAGGGCTTTCTTTTAACTCCAGTCCCAGGAGTACTTCCAGTGCTTAATCAATTGCCTTTAGGAAGCAATTCTGGGTTAGGCAGGATTAAAGCGCTCCTTGCATCATCACAATCTCACAGCTCCCCGTGTCGGCACCCACAGAACCTGACAGGGCAGGCCCATTGGACTACAATTCACATGCTGCCCTGTAGATGTCCATGATGGGGCTTGCCTGATGGGATACTGCCACTCAGTGTACAGGGGGATATTCTGCCCATAGCAGATAGTCACCCACTGTGCTGTCCTTCCTGGTTCGCAAGTCCATCCCCACCATATCCACTGTAACATCCTGGCACAGATATTAAATATTGTCATTCCCTCCTGATGTTCTGTTATCAAAGCCCCCTGGCCAGGTAAGGGAGTGGGGTCCACTCCAGCTGGGTCCCCAGGTTGTCCCTTACAACGCTTATACAAAAGGTTTATAACAGAGATGAACACTTTTAAAGCTCTTTTCAAAGGCAGTTCAAGTTAGTTTTCAGTTAGAATAAACCAATAAAGCTAAAATATTTTATTTTGTTGAAAACAAATTTTGTAAAGGGGAACATAAACACATTTCAAAAGACAAAGTTAATATATTACACTCTTTCCTATTGTTCTGCTAGTATTTACAAACTCCACATAAATCTTGCATACGAGTGAAAAGCATTACATCCATTTGATTTGCAAAAATAATTCCTATGGTAATTGAGTTTTATTTTTTACTAGCCAAGTACCCAGCATTGCCTGGATATTTGTTTAGAATAGGTAAAGAAAAGAAAACAAAAGATTATGTGTTTTTTTTGTTTTACCATGTCCTGTTCGGCTGTGAAGCAATCAGAATTGATGTCTGAATGCTGGCGACTAGCCTTACAGTTTTTCTCTCAGGTGGAGCGTTACAGCTTCTGCTGACGTCACGCCTGATACCAAAACTTTATTAAAAATATTTTTAGATATTTTTAAGATTCGAACCGGACACGGAGACAAAAGTGAAAGAAAAAGAAGAGAGAGAAGGAAGAGATGGAGGTAAAGGGGAGGGGGTTTCGTATAGAATAAACAATAAATGAACCAGAATCCGCTTCTAGACCTGCAGAAAGAGAGGGGGAAAAAACAAAAAACCACAAGACAAAAACATTGCTGCATCAGCTACATGAAGATATATAAAAGTAAAAATGTTTGCTGACAATCATACAGTAATTATTACTGAGGCATTTAAGGCCACCACAACCTTAGATCATGTGCTGAAGATGTCCAAGTCATACTTATGAAATCACCATGTGAGCACCTGTGTGCGTACGTGCGCTTGTATGTGTAAGGTTTCTCTATAGGAGCATCCAATAGTGAGTGTGAAGGGCCACAGACCTGCCCCCAAAACGTCGGAAGATGGAGGGAGTTCCAAGCCCAGAGATCCAGAGGTCACCCCAGAGCGGAGACCCCAGGGAGGCCGTCACCAGAGAAGCCCCAACCCCCACCCGAGGCGCAGAGGATCACCCGGGGTCACAACCAGCAGCCGGCAGAGTCCCGGAGATATCAACGGCAAGCCCTCAGGCCGCCCGCAGCCGCTCCCCGAGTCGGCCGGGCCCGGAACCCAGCAGCCCGGGACCCAGGGCGACCCACCCGCCGAGGATCCAACAGAGCCCAGGGAACCAGATCCCACCAGGCAGCCACCGGGAGCGACCAGACAGATGCTTAAGGCAGGGGGAGGGTAGGCAAAGATGTTGTAGTATTGCCAGATGTCCCAGGAGAGGGGAGGAGTCCAAAACCCCACCTGACATATACAGTCACACACAAACACAGTCATACACTCCCTCCCTCATGCTCTCACATACACATACAACCCAAGACTTACAAGGATGTACGCCAGACACCCATTCACAATCCCACACACACCCTACCTAACTCTGGTCCCGGTGCTGCCGCACCTGAGGTACAGCCATTCCTGGACGTCAGAGTTAGCCCCGTTCCGCAGGGGTAATAGTGAGCAGGCACCCCCGTCCAACGTAGAGCAAAGCAACCCACCACTCCAGACCACAGGCAGACGGCCAGCTCCCACTCCTAGCCTCCAGCCCGGCAGCTAACTGAGAACAGAGGTGTAATAAGACCTCTAGTCTCCCTCCGCCTGCTCTAATGTAGTGTTGGTGTGTGCTGATAAGGTGCATTTTGTGGTTGGGGGGGGGGCAGTGCCGCACCATGTGGCCTACCCCAGCTGATGCCAACACACAGCCCCACCTCCCCCCCAAAACTCTCCGTGACTAGGTGCAGTTTAAAATTGGAAGTGGACACTCGCACTCGGAGTGAGGCTGAAATTTCCCCCCAACGGATGCCGTTGAGTGTGCCCACTCCCAAGGCCCTAAGTGTGCATTTGTGTGGAATGTTTTTTGTGGAAGTGTTTAATGTGCAAATAAAATTGGGGTGTAGGCTGCCACAGGACTGCGGAAACGGGATCCATACCCATACCCCCTGACTTACCCACACCCCAAGGCCCTATGTGCATGTTTGTGTGATGATGTGAAGGAGCAGGAGGAGGGAAATGTCTGAGGATGGGGAGGAACGGCTGAGGGGCCTGAGCCCTCCAGGGAGCCAGCTCCCCTACTGGCCCCAATAGGCACCTCCGTTCCCAAAATCCACCCGGGGCACGGAGGCCCCAGCCTATCTAGCCATGGCCCGAAGCAGCAGCATCACAGAGCCCCACACCACCCCAGCAGAATATTTACTCCCATCCCCACATTTACTCAACATTCAGATTAAGTAAGACATAAGACACCCAGGATAAAGCTGGATCCTCCCTCCCGGACATCCCTCCCCATGGTGGAACTGCCGCACGTTCCGCCCTCTTCCCGGCAGCGTACATGCCAGGACCCAATCCCCAAGGCCCCACCCATATCCCCATCCGGGACGGCCGCCCCAAACCCTAAGCCACCAGGCCCACACCCAGACCAACCCAGGGGCATTGCGCCACTAGGCAGCGACCGCAGCCACCGTCAAGACCCCCTAAGGCCTACACACAACCACCAGAAGCCCACCCCGGAGGTAACCCAAGCACCACCAGAGTCGGGCAGCAGCCCCCCAGCCCAAGACCCCCCTAGTGAACCCACCCCAGGGATCCTCCAGATACTCCAAGCTCAGACTCTCCACCACATCAACCACAGCATCCCCAGGACCATATCAATGACCCTCCATCATCGCTATGTGATGGAACCGATCAAAGGAGCCCAGAGATTGATTTGAAGTGGAGGCAGAGGCTGTCTCAAGTGTAATATGATCCAATAAAAGATTTCTATACTGGTTAATGCAAAGATTATCTTTGTTTTTCCAGTTTATGAGGATAGTTTTCTTAGCGATGCATATGGCAGTGAGAACCACGTGAACCAAATTTGTTTCAATCGGGACATCCTCTAGGTTCCCCAGCAAGCAAAATGAGGGGGAAGTTGGGATATCACATTTCAGACACTTTGACAGGTCTTCACATACTCTATACCAGAATCCCTGAACAGGTGGACATGACCACAGTGCGTGGATATAACTGTCAGGAATGTTGTCTGTGCAGTGTGTGCAGGTGTCAGATGGCACAAATCCCATCCTGAACATCCGATGACCTGTATAGTGTACTCTGTGTAGAATTTTGTATTGAATTAGTTGTAAATTGGGGTTTCTGATCGTTTTAAAAGTTTTTAAACAGGTTTGGGACCAGAAAGTCTGATCAAAGCTAACTAATAGATCCTCCTCCCATTTGCCTATAGGAATTGCTATTGTATCATCTATTTTGGTCAATGTTTTATATACTTTAGACAGTAATTTGGGGTGTTTGAGATTACAGAAGTCTAATACCCTTGATGGTGTTTGTAATTCTACTTTAAGCTTAAATTTTTCTTTAACTACTGATTTAATTTGGAGATATTCTAAAATCTATTCTTGTCTATCCCAAATTGGGAGACTATTCTGTTAAATGGAATGAAATCCAATCCTTCAACTATGTGTTCCATGTATAGAATTCCTTTACTTTTCCAGTATGGGAGGTTCATCATTTTATTGTTTTGCAATATGTCAGGATTATTCCAGATGGGTGTGCGTCTGCATGGAATTAGTGAAGACTCCGTCATTTTTAGATATTCCCACCATGCTGTCAGTGAGGTACTGATATTAATACTTTTAAAGCTTTCATGCTTTCTTATTTTTGAGCTAATAAACGGTAGGTCCGAAAGCTCTATAGTATTGCAAAGTGTCTGTTCTACATCTAACCAGGACTCATCCAGCGGGTTATGTTGCAACCATCTTGGTATATATTGGAGCCTGTTGGTTAAGAAATAATGATAGAAGTTGGGTAGATCCAACCCTCCTCTATCTTTGGTCTTCTGTAGTGTTTTTAAGCTAATTCGTGGAGGTTTATCCTTCCAAAGGAATTTAGTGATGGAGGAGTCCAGGGATCTAAACCAATCAGATGATGGCTTGTTTGGGATCATAGAAAATAAGTAATTGATTCTTGGTAAAACCATCATTTTAATTGTGGCAACCCTCCCCATAAGTGATATCGGTAAGGATTTCCATCTAGCAAGATCATCTTCCACTTTCTTTAATAGTGGGATGTAGTTTAGTTTAGTTAGATCTGCCAGCCTGGGAGACACATGAATGCCCAGGTATGTAATATTCCCTGATTCCAATTGTGTATTAAGGGAATTGACAAAAGAGAAATTAATTGGAAGAACTGTGGATTTTAACCAGTTTATTGAATAATCTGAAACTCTTGAAAAGGAGTTTATTAGTTCAATTGCCTGGGAGAGAGAGGATTGAGAATTCTGAAGATAAAGTAACACGTCATCTGCATAAAGACTGATTTTATGTTCTATGTTCTTACACTTTATGCCTTTAATAACTGTAGTTTGCCTGATTGCTGCTGCTAGTGGTTCAATAAAGATAGCAAATAGCGAGGGAGAGAGGGCATCCCTGCCTGGTCCCCCTCTGAAGACAGAAGCTATCTGATGTTTGGTCATTTGTCCTGACGCATGCTGTTGGTGAACTGTATAAAATTTTAACCAGTTTATGAAGAAGTTTCCAAAACCAAATTTATGTAAAGTTGCAAATAAGAACTTCCAGTTAACTCTATCAAAAGCCTTTTCTGCATCGAGAGATAATATACTGGTTTCCATGTTTCTGCTATAAGAAAAGTCTATTAAGTTGAGTAATCTACGTGAATTTGTGGATGAATGTCTCCCCTTAATGAAACCAGTTTGGTCTGGATGTATTATGAAAGGGGTTACCTTCTCTAATCTTTTTGCAAGGGCTTTACAAATTATTTTCAGGTCAACATTAATAAGAGAAATTGGGCGATAGCTGGTAGGAAATATAGGATCTTTGCCTGGTTTTAACAGGAGACTAATGTTGGCTGAATTCATGTTTGGCTGTAGTCTACCATTTTCTTGTATTTCACACATCATTCTGAAGAATGTTGGCGCCAGAATGATCCAGAATTCTTTGTAGAACTCTGCTGGAAACCCATCTGGACCTGGAGCCTTCCTATTAGGCATGGAGTTAAGAGCTTCCTGAAGCTCATCTGATGTTAATGGCGAGTCCAGGACTGTAGCTTGGCTATCTGATAATTTAGGAAGTATTATCCTGTCTAGAAACTCATTGATCTCATTATCTGATGGGTTAATCTGTGGTGAGTACAAGGTTTTGTAAAAATCTCTGAAAGTGTTGTTTATTCTTTCAGGGTCATATACTATATTCCCAGTTGAGTCTTTAACAGCAGATATGGCAGTTTTCTCTTTGTTTATTTTTAACTGGTTGGCTAAAAACTTGCCTGATTTATTACCGTGTTCAAAGTTTTCTATTCGTAGTCTTTGTGCTAAAATTGTGTTTTTGTCAATAATTCCTTTAAGTTCTAGTTTACTTTTACGCAATTTGTTTTGTAATTCTTCTTCTGGGGATGCCTCTAGAGACTTAATGATTTCTTCTAATTCCTGAATACGTTTGTTTTCTATTTTTTTCTTATGTGATGAGAAGGAAATTATTTTACCTCTCATCACTGCTTTCCCTGCCTCCCAGAGAACAGATGCTGATGTTCCAGGAATGTCATTGTGTTCTAAATATAAAGCCCACTCTTTTTTATAATATTCCACAAAACCTTCATCTTTAAGCAGTGACGTATTAAACCTCCAGTTTTACCTGATGGGATTGTTTTCTTATTTAACAGAGTTAAAGAAACTGGAGCATGATCGCTGACAACTATAGGGTGTATCTCAGTGTCTGAAATGTCAGCCAATAATGAGCTGCTGACTAGAAAATAGTCCAAACGTGAGTGAGAGTGATGAACATGTGAGAAAAAGTATACTCTCTACGGCTGGGATAAAAAGATCGCCATGCATCACAAAGCCCATAATCACTCATATACTGTTTGACTATATTAGTGGAATGCCAACTGCGCTGAGTCCCAGCTGTACTGAGCCTGTCTGAAGAATGATCCATCCAAAAATTAAAATCTCCCGCAAGTATAAGTGGACAGTCCAAGTGTTCGGAGAGTACAGAGAAAAATTATGAAAGAATGCGGGTCATCTATGTTTGGACAGTATATGCTAACAATACATAAGCTTTGATTTTGTATAGATAGTTTTAGTATTATAAATCTACCATCTGGATCTGAGACTGTGTCCAATACTTTGAAATTTGTATTTTTGTGTATTAAAATAGCTACACCTCTTTGTCTAGAGTTATAGGGGCAGAGAACAGTCTGGGAAACTCAGATGTTTTAAGTTCATCTGCAACTGTGGCAGACCTATGAGTCTCTTGTAATAAGACAACATCTGCCTGCAGTCTTTTAAGCTGATCAAAAATCTTTAATCTCTTCTCTCTAGAGCCAGTTCCATGAACATTCCAACTGACAAACCTTAGTGTACCCATAGTTGTGTGTGTGATTAGCTAATGTATGGTGCCTTCAGGTGAGTTAGTTAAGTAAATAAATGTATAATTTAATCTGAAGAAAAAAGAAAGAATAAAAAATAAAATATATATATATATAAATAAAAATAAAGCAATAAATAAGTAAATAAAAAATATATGCATAATAATGCTAATAACAATAATATTATTAATGCTGATGATAATAATAATATGAATGCTGAAAATAAATAATAATAATAATAATGCTGATAATAATACTAATGCTGATAATAATAATAATCATTTGATAATAATACTAAAGCTGATAATAATCAGACAATAATAATAATAATAATAATAATCAGACAGAACCAAAAGTGTTTGTGGTTGTATGATAAAATGTAATAATTATAATCTAGTGTTTGTATGTGCCGTTGTGTGTGTGCTGACGCAGTGTAGGAAAGTTGTGTGATTGTGTCATGCGGATGTAAAGTTCCAGAAGCAGGTAAAAGAAGGAAAGGAAAGAGTGATAAAGGTTAAGAAAAGAAAAAAAGTAAAAAGAAAAGGTGTTAGAGGTGTGGGGTGGCGAGAGAACAGGTGATCCCATCATCTAAACACGGATATAGCAGCTTTTTTTTATATCCTGACATGCTCATACCCAGTGAATCCCGATAAGAAAATAAACTTGTGACCTGATGTTGGGCTAATAAAGCCAGTCTGTCACTCCTCGCTCCTTGTACAGCCTGTTGTTGACGTAGAGCTTGTCCACAGAAATGACAGCGGCTCCCTTCTTGGATGAATTTTTACGTATTGGGAACAGAACTCTGCGGCGATCCAAAATTTCTTTAGGAAATTGATCATTCACGCTAAAATTTTTCCCTTTGAGCTCTTTCCGTGGCTCTTAACAAAATCCTTCTGTTTAAAATGCTCAAATTTAGCCACGATGGGACGAGGTCTTCTGCTGTCTGCTCTCTTGGCTCCAAGGCGATGTACCCGGTGAAAGGTGATGTTTTTTACCGTTTCTTCGGGTATCTTCATGTGGGTCTGGAGAAAATACTTGATTGTTTGTTCGCAATCCTCCGGTTGTCCTCCCGTCTGCTCCGGCAGGCCTGCGAACACCAGATTGTCTCTCATGCTGCGGGCCTGAAGATCCAAAACCGTCTCCTTCAGGGTCTTGTTGTCCTGGGAGATCCGTGTCCATCCCTCTGTCAGGGAAGACACAGTCTCCCGCAGAGACGCGTTTTCAGCAGCAAGCCGCTCCACCTGATCCTGGCTGAATTCCAGAGATTGTCGGAGGTTCTGGAACTCCTGGTGTAGAATTTCGAGCAGGTGGAGTCGTCCCTCAAATCCCAAAAGCCTTTTTCTATAGAATCTAATAATTCTAATATATTCTTGCGGGGAGATGAGGTCGCCTCAGGGGAATCTTGAGGACGGCTTCTCTTGGTAGCAGGTGTTTCCGTGATAGCTGCTGCTTTCTTAGGCCCCATGACAACAGACTCAAAAACTTGATCAATATAATTTTGTAAACTTTCCAAATTTTCTTCACTTACCTCCAGGTTGAGTGAGTTATACTTACCGGATTAATTGCGTTGTCAGTAAATAAATTTGGCGTAAATGTGTCTTAATTGTTTAGAATGTTCGCTAAAGAGCTGCCATCTGCTTCAAACGCTGCTGAGAATCCGTGATCTTCCTAGCCAGCACTTCTCTCTCCCAGCATGCTCCCTATTCAGATTATGTGTTTTTTAAATGGCGACCCTGTTGTTATTGCTGGCTGACCCATCTGTCATCCACATTGCCTCTCCATTAGTGTTTCTGTTCTCATGAGTTTGTGAAAAAATACAAGGCAGCTTGGTCAATCTGGTGTACATGACTAGGGCATGCAGTCCCTGCTTGCCCATGGTGTACGTGACAAGGGTCATGCAGACTCTGCGTGCCCAAAGTGTACGTGATAAGTACTACTTCTTGTTTTCTAGGTTTCTACACAAAAAAACACAAGGGTGGACTCATCAAAAACTAAAGGACCAACAGATGTACTCAACCCTTGGATTTGGTAATGCTGATTCAGGCTAATATTTTGAAATACTTGTGTAACTAAAGTTATAAGACAAAAATCCTATAAAAAATCTGGAACACCGACCCCTCGTGGCAGACGAAGGGCAGGTGTCCTTGGACTGTGCTTCTCTGTCATTTAACCTTTGCCTGGTGTGTATGAATAAAATATTTTTACTAACTTTAATTCTACCTCTCTGTCTTCAGTCACAAGAAACGACACCATAAAAAAAGTGTCCACAGTTTTCTGGCGCCCGGACGTGGGGCAAGAGACAGCCAGCTGACTCCTCGAGCGGGACCACCTCAGTGATCCGTCTTTTAAGTGGACTGCCGCCAATACGGGCCCCGGCAGCAGTGCAAGCAGCTCCGGCAAAAGTTAGGACTGCCCTGTGCTGAGATGGCTCTTGCGTGAGGAGCTCCCCGGTCTCCTCTTCAGCTGATCCACAGTGACTGAAAGGATTTCCAGACAGAGTTCAAATACTCCCAGGCTGGGGTAAGTACTGGAAAAATCCCCATTCTTGTACACCGCCGGCACTGGTTTGCTGTTAGGAAACATAGGAAAAATTTTATCTACATACTGGAACATACATACTTTGCTTTCGCCATGCACTGTGACAGTTGACGTAGGAAAATAGTACAGTACTCTTCCTCTGGGAATATTAAGGGGAACATTGGGGGCGGGTGAGTGGCACACTCAGCACTCCAATAGTTCATTGGACAGGGGATGGAATAAGATAGGTATTTAAAGGTAAATCTGATGCAGGGCTCGGGGAAAGGCAAGGGGACATAATGGGAACACATAACGGCAAGCCTGCCAACCGGCGCTCCGGGGGTTCTAAGTCTTTTATGCTGGAAGGACTATTTTCGGAGGATCAACAGACGCCACGTAAGAATGGGTCACCCAGGAAGTTGATAGAGAAAAAGACAGGGTTGGATTTTAAAAAGGCATGTAAAAAGTGGAATAAGCAGAGCGGTGGGTGTTGGCCGCTGGAAGGGACAGGAGATGCAAGTGAGATACAGGAAATAAGAAAGATTTTATGTCGAAATACACAGGGTTGTTGTAATGGAGGACCATATCGGATGGATATGTTCGATTGGTAGGAATTGGTTATTAAAGATCGGAATTTGGAAGAGGTACAGAAACAGAATGAATTGTTGAAAGCCAATGAGGGAAAGGCTAGAAAAGAAAAGGAAGAGCTGTTGATTGCATTGCAGAAAGTTCAGACAGATCCGGGTCCACAGATAGTTAAAAGTAAAAAGAAGAGTAACCCTAGCAAAGATCCCCTGTACCCTGTTATTTGCCCTCCCCCACCTTACCAACCACCACCACTACCTGGCCCTCCATCTCCACTTCCCAATGCACCGACAGCACCCCAGGTGACAGACGAACCCTCAGGAGCTGGCTTCTTTGATGAAGGGTCAGACTCAGGGTCTGGACATCAGTTGCCCAATCCATCTCCTGTCTCTCACTGGACTAGGAGCCAAACTTCTTGCCCGGGCCCGACTTCCGAATTTACTTTCATTTCCCCAAAACCCCAGAAGTCCCCTGGCTTGACATTTTCATGCCCTCTGATAGAGGTCCCAAATCCCTGCTATAACCCCACCAAGGCTGTGGGACCCCAGAACTCTACTACCGTCATGATTCATCGAAATTGGGACATTCAAGATCTAAAAGATGTAGTTTTTGAGCTGCCCGACCCTAAGGGCATAGGGGGACTGAAGTTTGTGGAACAGCTTGAGCAATTGGACAATATGTATAAGCCTAATGCTGCAGAGTGGACGCAAGTATTAAGACGGAAACTTGGCACCACCTGGGTGACTGTGAGTCAGGGAAATAGAAACGGTGCGCCTTGGGTGTGGGGTCAAAGCCTTCATCGAGGAGAGGGCGCCGGTGGAGAGGCTCGGTTTGTGCTACAATGAGAGGCATTGAGACAAAATATTGCAGAAAAATATAAGAAAGGCACAGACTGGTCCCTTATCTCAGCCGCTAAGCAAAAGAAAGACGAGACAGTTGATGAGTGGGCACATAGAATTCAAGACCTTATGGCTAATCACTCAGGTTTGGAGAATGTCGATGATCGAACTCATGCTGCAGTTCCTCCTTTTGTCTCGGGACTGAGATCTGATGTACAGTACAAAGTGCGCATTTCCTGTATTGGATGGGAGAGCGCTACATTTGAGGAAGTTAAGCAGCATGCGGAACATGCTGAAAAACAAACCAAGCAAAGACAGTCTGACACTCAAACTAAGCTAATAGCCGCCCAGATGAACTATTACGCAGGAGGGGCTTTAGCAAAGGGACGAGGAGCTGGTTTACGGGGACGTGGTAGAGCACGAGGGCGAGGCCGAGGCTTTGGAGCCCCATCCGCTGGACAATCTACAAACCCCTTTACACCCTCCTCCTTTAATCCCAATATGACTCCTGTGAAAGGCACTATATAGGCACCTGATCCGACACAGATAGACACGGAGGCACGTATAAAAAGTACAAAGACTTTTATTTTTCTTCAGCTGTGGGACACGTCTTCCCCGTGCCACACAGCCCAAACACAGCCCCAAAGCACAACAAACACAATCCTTTTCCTTGACCACCACTCCTCATCAAGCTTAGTCCTCCTCCTCCCGACTCTGGCCCTTTAGTGGTGGAGGCTGGCCCGTTTTATACCCCATCTGGAAGTGTTCCAGGTGCTTGACCACCTGGTCCCAATTGCACCTCTGGGTGGGGCTGATGACTCATCCAGCCGGGTTCTTGAGTCTTGGCAGCGCCCCCTAGCGGCCACCCCATCTCCCAACCAGGCTGTGGAGGACTCCATGTCCCATGGAGCCACGCGGGAGAGTGGGAAATGAACATTGGCCAGGAAGGCTGCCACCTAACGTCCCGGGGGAGGTATTGAGCTGTCCATGGTGGCTCCCCCGGAACATAAGCAGCAGGGGCGTCCCGGCCAGGCATGGGACCTGGCTGTCCATCACACTCCGTATTCCTGTTATAACTGTGGCGAATCTGGACATTTCCGCCGGGACTGTCCTCAGCAACAGCAACAATCCCTGGCACCCCTGTTTTTCCTGACACACCGGACCAACAGCATTGGGCATAGGAACATGCAGGGACCCCCAGCCACTCGCTTCAGTTGCCTCTGCTCACTCATAACTCAGAGACTGATCCCTTATTGACATTGCTTGTCAATGGCACTGAGACTGCTTTCCTTGTTGACACTGGGGCCACTCGGTCCACCCTCTTGCTGGCTAAGGTCCCTGCCTCGGAAGAAACTGTAACTGTACTTACTGCATCTGGACAACCACATGGTTTACTGGTTTCAAAACCTCTTCGAGTTCAGCTGCATTCTGGTGGTTCCACTTTAACACACCAATTTCTTTTAAATCAGTTCTGCCCTGTTAACCTTCTAGGAAGGGATCTCATGACAAAGCTTTCTCTATCTATTTCTATGACTGACCAAGGATTTTTCTGCTCATCTCCCAAGTTACTGTGCCAAATTGCCC